>NW_022158701.1:14868-614868 GCF_000260195.1 Fusarium odoratissimum NRRL 54006 | reverse complement strand
GGACCCTGTACCGGGGAGTTGTTGTCGGTATGGAAAGCCGAGTTGAGCGCAATAGTAACCAAAGACGCAGGCCAAACGCAGTACGAGGGATAAACGAGGAAGCGACGGCAGACACCAGCCATTCCATAGCCGATGAAGTTGGTGCTCAGCGCGATCAAAATCTGGTAGGCGAAGTGGGATGCATATGGCTGGTTGAAGTACTGGGGCAGATACTGGACCCAGATGATCAAGTTCGTATAGGGAGTGTTATACGCAACGTTGGCCATGATGGTGATAAGCATATGCTCCTTCTTGGAAAAGGGCCCTGGGTTGAGGGAATGGCGCACACCGAAGAGAGTGATGCCATAGTCAGGAAGCCACCTTTCGAAACCTTTGCCAATTGGATATGAGAGCAGCTGAGCGACATTGGCCATGATGCGAATGGCAGGTTGGCGAATATCGAAAAGCTGATTGGTGAAAGCAAGAAGCATTGAAAAGACGAGACCGATTGTCCAACTTCGAATGGTTGATGAAGGGATGGAAGTATCATCCTTGTTCTCGACGACGGCACGAACTTCGGCATAGGGGCTGTTATTTGTGATGAGAGCAGCCTCGAGCTTCATCTCCTGCACCAGACTCTCGTGCTTCTCGGGGTTCGTAAAGAGTTCATCGTTCTCGAGAAATGCCTTGATCTTTTGGATAACTACGAGTGGAAAGTTGGGATCCTTCTCGTGGATGCGATAAACGCGAGCCATTATGTGGCGCACATCTTCTAGTGTGTACTTTGAGGCCAGTTCGCGAGCCTCGAGAAGGTCATCCTCGGTGACGTGAAGGTCCTGCTCGGTGGTTTGGAAGTCGGGCATGTCATCCTGATCGTAGGAGAAAGACTGTTGAGGTCCTATGTGTCAGTCTAATTGATCCGCAGTAGGTTCGGGTCCAAACGAAGCAAGCAGCGCAAAGCAAGGCAATGTAACTAGACTCACCTCGTCAAACTCGGATGATGAATCGCTGGCGACATTGTGCTGAGCCGGAGGCAATGGGTCAAGAGGGATCTCTTGAGCCACTCCTGTGGAAACCCTCTTTTCGTTGTCGGCCATGGCCAAAGGCCTCCTTTACGCAATGGATCTTGAATTCCACCAATCTCAATGGCCGTACCAAAGTCCCTCGACCTGGGGTCGCTCTTTATGCGTCTTTAGTCGATTGCGCGAACGGAAGAATTGACCGAGGCGATGATGATGGTCAAGCGACAAACGTTGATGCGGTAATTCGAATCGTGACAAGGAATTCGAAGTGTTCGTGATGGTGCTGTTGAGGCGATTGTGGTGGTCGACAAGAACGAAAGAGTGACGAGATGGCGCGACAGAACAAGGCTCGCGGATAAACGAGAATGGGGGGAGTCGGTATTGAATACGTTTACCACGAGTGAAGTGAGTGGTAAAAAGCAGGTATTCTAGCGTAGTCAAGGCGAGGCACGTTGCGTGGGTGGTCGGATCGAGAGTCGAGTCAAGTCTAGACGAGTGGAACAAGGTACGCGTGGCGCTACCGTCGGTAGATAACTCTCAGCCAGCAGGTATCGCGAAAGGAAGGGAAATGAATACCCAGCAGAGGAAAAGGCGAAGCGAAGCCCAGGATGAGGAGAAGAGCCTGTGAAAGGTACGAAAGAGGTGACGAAGAAAAGAGGAGGAGAATATCGGAGTCCGGCAAAGAGCCAAGTCAAGCGTGAGGGAGGGTGAGCGAAATGGAAATGACGGGATGGACGAGATTCGCAAAGCAATTGGACTAGAAGCAGAAGCAAGGGCCCTGAAGTGAACGAGAGCTACAGTGAGAAGAGACGGGGAGCGTTAGGGGAGTGGCGGGACCTGGACAGACGCAAGACAGGGCAGGTCAGGATTTTCGGTGGAGAATTGTGAGAGGAGAGATGCAGTCTGATTGGTCTGGAGAGACACGAGCCGGGGGGCTTGGGCTAGCAAGGAACCCCCAAAAAAAAGGCTCGGGCTCGGAACTAGGGAGCCGTAGTCCAAAAGCAAGCAACCCAACGGCAAAGACGGCAGAAGATACTTGCCGGGTATCACTCTGTGACTGAGAGATATAGGTACCTACCTTGAGCCGATTCATCAAGCACTCAGCACCTCGGGCAGGGCAATGTCTCTGGTCTCTCTACCATACCTATAGCATTGTCTCTCTGGGTACTGTCCACTGTGTCCATTATATTCCTTGATCTTGAAAGACAAGACAAGACAAGACAGACTTGGCAATGGCTGCGAATGAGGCGGGAGGAATCAGTCACTACCCCTTGGCTCCTGGTTGGTCCCCTTCTCCATGTCTTGGCGCTATCGTCAAAGTGGAACAGCCACCACCAGCACCACCTGCAAACTACACGGCCACTCCGTTGATGATGACTGAATAGGATCAATCTCAGGTAATACATTATCTCAGATATTCAGATATTCGATTGATGATATCTCGTCTTCATCAACATATATCTCTGGACGTGTTTGTTGTTGTGTCGTGGTTGAGTGACATCTCAGGTACGTACCTCCTCGGAACTGACGGCACGGCTACCGGCCTGTTTCGTCTCGGCGCTGTCCTGTCACTTCTCCAGCTCTCACAGTGATTGTCGCTCGCTGTCCCTCTCACGCCGATTACCCGGCATCAAGCCACCCAAGGAAATCTACAGTTTCCTTTCCACTCGTAACATCAACGAAACATGCCCCTTGCTCCTCATTGGTCTCTTCGCATTGATTCATCAACAACTTCAAAAGAACACGGGTCTCGGCACGACTTTCAATTGTTTGCTCAGAACTGTCGTGATTGTGTGGGGTAGGATTCAATGTGAGGTACGAGCTGCATCGTATGTACGTACGCCCATGGATGGATGGTACTGTACCACAACGGCACACCAAGGCAAGGCCATGCCGACTGACATGACAGTATTCTTAGCGATAGTCATCCAAGACCTGGTTGTAGATCTTTTAGTGTGTCGACAGATCAGCATTGAGCTGACTCATGTGGTATAGGGTGGGTAGCTTTGTCCGACTTCACATCACTCAACCACTCGTACACTTGACACCATCAATTACGCGAAGGGTCAGAAGACTAATAATAAGCTTGTGTCAAGGTATTTTTATTTGATGTCAGAGAATTCTTATTTTAATGGAGCATACTGTGCAGTGCCGTAGACACTGAGATAAATAGTGTCTGGCTCCATCATACTGCTTGCACCACCCATGATTTGATGCTTCGTAATACAAAACAGTTCCGCGTGTGATGGAAGAGAGCTTTTCTTAAATCAGATAACAAATGCGATCTGATCTGAAACTCTACAAGTAAAGTCGCATTCATCCATGAGTCCTCAGATAGTACAGTTATGGTATCAGCCAACGTGATGTGAGTAAACTCTCCGATGGAGGTCCCGCGTATGGCACCAGAAGACAATGAACATGTCGAAGAAGGTGGCTGCGTTCCGTTCCAGAGAGAAACTCGAATCTTGGGTAGTTCAGAATATCTGGTCTAGAATAGTTTATGTGCATGTTGGTTGGCTCTAATCGTTGGTCTATAGTCAGAGGTGATACCAAAGCAAGGAGATTAATTATTAGTCTATCAGTCTATATTCCCAGATGCCCAGTCCCGCTTATACCCAACAAGATAGTCAAAACCCTTGGAACTCCTTCAAAAGACGCATCGCTCCGTCCCTCAGAGCGAGTTCAAGATACCGTCAATGTCGGCAAAGGACAGAAGCTTGTTCGTCTCATACCAGACCTTATCCGCAAAGGCCTTACCCTCCTGCGTATACAAGAACTTGGTGTAACTGAGAAAACTGGTTAGTCATCGGTTATGCCTAGAACTCATGAGGTTCAACTTACTGGTGAATTCTCCAATCCATGATATAAGACCCATGGGTCTCCTTGCCCATAACAACACCAGCTTGCACAAATGTACTAGCTCCGTTCTTGATGCTCCGAGCAATAAGAAAGTTTACCAAAACAAAGATGTACTGAATGATGATGTTTCCCTGACCGCGTGTCAAGCTAGTTCCGCCAACCATACCTGGATCAACGAGGTTGACGATCACATCTTCGGCTTTGACGCGCTCGACTAGTTTTACTATCCAGAAGTGTGCGAGAGCCTTGGTCCTGGAGTATGAAGGAAGTGCATTCACACCAGAAGAGAAAAACGCTTCGTTGTCGAAGAATTCCATGACGTTCTCGTCTTTGGCGTTGGGAAACTCGGCCGCTAGAGCTGTGCCTGAGTTGACGATCGTGAGATGTCCCGGTTGACCAGCTGGAGCCTTTTGCTTGAGTGTGGGAAGAAGCAGTGTGGCGAGAAGAACGGTAGAGAGGTAGTTGACCTGGAACGAAACCTCATGGCCCTCAGGACTAAGTTCGAACTTTGTCATTTGTATACCAGCGTTGAGAATGACAAGATCAATACGATCAAGAGTCTCGCACTTTTTCGCAAAGTCTTGAACGCTCTTGTATGTGTTCATATCGACCTGCCAGACGAGGATCTCGGCACTGGGATACTTGGCGCGGAGGGTTGCTGCTGCGGCTTCACCCTTGGAGATACTTCGGACAGCGATGATGAGACGCTTGAGGTTCATGGCGAGAAACTGCTCTGCAGCGCCATAACCAATGCCGGTGTTTGCGCCAGTGATGATGATAGTGCTTTCTGAAAGGGATATGTCCTTGGGGAGGGGGGCGGGCTTGGTGATTTGGGAGCGGAAGAAGCGGTAGTCATCTGGGGTGAGTTCAAGAGACTTGGGAGCCATTGTGTGGATGTTGAATGTGGACTGTGGGGTAAGTCTGAATAAAAGTGATGATAGTTGATTGATAATGTAGTCTTGTTATTGTAAGAGCTGATGATTGTGTTTGTGATGTTCTGAGCATGATCCAAAGACGTGGACATTCATCTCTTTTATGTCTTTTAGAACTACACTCGACATCATGGATTTAAAGCACATGTTCGCGAATAAACCGAAAAAGGGAAACAGTTCTCAATTCTATGATGTCTTGGGTGGTAGTGTGCGGCACTGTTGACGACAACATCTCTGTGACAAAGATTGATGTGGGAACCGTTTTAGGAAAGCAATAGATTGCATGCCAAGAGTTTATCTTTGGAAGGATCGAAAGAAGCATTGCATTTGCGGGCCTCCATGAACTTGTCTGCGTCTTATTCGACGTTCGGACAGGCTCTCAATGCCCGAGACCGTTGGCTTGAGTACGATGAAGGAAGCGGGGCAGATGCATCTCGGACGAACATTAGGGCGAGAGGCAGGCAAAATACGAGCGCCAGTGAAATGGCAGATTCTGCGGTAAAGATGACTCTATCATTCTGTCAACCTTTTTAGCCGGCGATCGGCCTTAAGCTCAATCGCCAACCCGACACTAAGCCCTGTGCTCTAACCAAAATAGGAAAACAATCGTGTCTTGGCAAGATGATGCTGACAGGTCCTCCCCAGGAGCTCGATTGCTTTCCGTAAAGAGTTAACAATCTCATCTCATCTCATCTCGACTCAACTCTTTACTCATCAATCTAAGCTTCATTCAGCGTTTTGTGAAGCCATCAAAGTTACTGGCTTGAAAGAGGATACCTTTGCATAATCTCCGAGTCATCATGCTGGAGCCTTTCTTACAACCAGTCCCCGTCCCGGAATCACTCCCAGTACGGGCTAAGCCACGAGCTCGAAAGCCTCGTCAACAGGGTCGTGAGTCATCCCCCGGATTACAAATGATGGGCTTCATTACAGTAGTACTGATCCAGTACAGCCAAAAAGTTCGAGTTCGTCTCTTCAGACCCAGTGGGCAAACCAGCACCTGAATCTCGCAAGTTCATCCGCAGCCATGTAATGCGCGGCAAGAACACAAAAAAGTCACCCCCAAAACATCCAACACTCGATGTTAGAGTCGATGCTCTCCCCGGAGCTAATGACGATGTGGAGGAGCTAGATCGCCCTGCACCCCTGGCGATCACTTGCTGCACAGATGCCATGTGGACTGTTGGCCATACACATGCTCGCCAAGACAGAGCTTGGGTTGAGTCGCCTTCTCTTATGGTGCAACTAGTCAAGCCCCCGCCTGATCTGGATCTTTTCACGTTTGCTACACCCCTTGGTAAAGATTCGAGGTACTATATTTATAGATGTAAGGTTCCCACTTATGGTCCGTCATGTAGCTAATGTTGTAGTTCTTACTACCATCAAGGAGACTATGTACCCTGCAGAATGGTGTTTCGATCCTGACGTCGAGAAGGTATGCTGGTTCCGCTGGCTGCTAGAAGATCCGGCCTACTTGCACTGCATCTGTTTTATGGTCAGCGCCTTTCAAGATCTTATCAATATGCAGTCATTACTTGGTCGTGGGAAATACGAGACTGGATGGGGCGGAGAGTTCTCAGCATCAACACGAAATCGTCTCCGGCATACCATCAAACTCCTGCAAGAAAGGCTGCAAGACCCTGCCAAGCAAGTCGAGGATGCAACTACAGCGACGATCATATCGTTGGCTATGATGGCTGATGCGATGGAGGACGCTCAGGCCTTCGAAGCTCACTCGAATGGCCTTCGACGGATCGTCAAGATGAGAGGTGGTTTACAAGGATATACACATAATCGGCAACTACAGATCAAGCTCTGTCGGTGAGTTCTATCCCCCAATCCGGCACTACCAAATACTAATACTGTGGCAGTGTCGACCTCGGATGGTCCATCAGAAACGGCTGCAAACCCGAGATCTACAGCGGCAAACCAGCATGGGAACCTCTCCTAGAAGCCTTTGGAACCGTAGCCTGCTCTTTCGAGATTCAAGAACCATCTCTGGACTTCATGAACGTCTACTACACCTGGGACTGGAGATTGCAAAACACTTTCAAAGATCTTCGAGACTTTTCCGCCCTGGCTAACAGATACTCGCCGAGTGCCAAGAAGCTCAAACCCGAAGCGTTCCAGGAGATCATGCTGTCAATTCAGTATCGACTTTTACAACTTGACTTTTCTCAAGATCCAGCGCCGATACAGGAGGCGCTGCGTATTGGACTTCTTGCTTATGAGTCAACCATCTTCTTGCAAATACAGGGCATGAAACTACAGTCCGACTCGTTCAGTCGACAGTTCCGCGATGCCATTCAGGCAACGCCCGTGCAAGGCGAAGCCACCGCCAACATCAAGCTTTGGCTTCTTGTGGTGGGGTCTATCATTGTCTTTGACAGCAGTGAAGATTGGCTTGTGCAGTCGATACACAGTTTGGCTGGACGACAGAGCTGGGAGGATGTCCGGGAGCGTGTGAGGGAGGTTATGTGGATTGATATCATTCACGATGTCCCTGGTCGGAAGGTCTTTGAAGCGACACAAGCATATATATGAAGTGGGAGCACAGCGGGATAAAGGTCACCTATGCAGGCCTCCATCTCTCGTTCAGCCCATAACAACAGAAGCTATGGCAAACCACATACTGTAACGCAAATTTGACTACATACTCTCCGTGAAGCAAATGTCGGGCTATGCTCCATGACGGGCTGGGATGCTACCTCAAAGACCCAGGTCATGCTTAGCCCAGTGTTGCATAAAGCCATATACAATGAAAGGCTCGTTTCCCCTCTAGTCCCGGGAAACGATGGGATGACCATTTCATCAAAGACCCTGCCTCAAATTAAGCGAAAGTTCATAGAAACATGCAGTTCAGCTAACCGATACACGCAGAAGCCATATTCAACAACTCCAGCCTGCCAGTTCCGTCCGCAATGGTAAATTCATTGATGAAACCTGGATTGCTATTGGCCTTCTGGTGATGAATCTTCAGTCCTTTCTACGCCACTGTTCTTTGTTCTCTGGGTAGAAGCATGGAGTTATGCACAGCTTTCACGGCTGCTAACGCAGCTTGCTACATCTACGCAGCTGTCCACGATGACTTGTTACTATTATGCTGCCTTATACCTCACTTAAACATCTATGCTTTTTTATCTTGCTGTCGAACCCAGCTGTACGTTCAGGGCGAGGCGGTCATCTGGCGGTATATATCTACGAACAAAGGTAAGGCGGGATTCCTTCCAGAAGTCAAGACATGTGTATTTAGTATGGGAAACATCGCATTCACTTGATGATCTAAGTGAAGTTATCTTGAGAGATATAAATACAAGTCGTAATCGTCAACTCAGTTTCTTAAATACAACCTCTTCTCTTCAACAGCCAAGACCAGAATAAAACAACTTCCACAGACCAGTCAACCAACTTCCTCACTTCAGCACACAATCCGAGAACAACTCAACTCAAATTTTCATACCACGAACTCACACAAGTCACCTACTCATCATGTCTGACTACTCTCCCTCCTCCACCTCCCCTTCGGAGACCCTCTACAACACAGAAAACCGGATCCGCTCCCCCACCCGCGGCACGAAGAGCTCTATCACCGACGACATCGTCGTCCTTGACCCGCGCAACGTCCAGCAGTGGCAGCTGGACGCGGCCTCAGCCCGGGCAGAGGGCACCACCAACAAGCTAGAGGCTCGCCTCGACAAGGCGACTGCCGAGAACCTTGCGCTCGACAGCGAGGCCGCTCTCCTCCATTATGAGATGGACGGTATTTTTAGTTTGCGGAAGGAGGACTTGGAGAGAGATCAGCGGCGTCACAACCGGGCCTTGCTCTTCTGTGTTTTGGCTGTTTTTGCGGGGTTTCTCTGGTCTTGGGTCTTTCAACGTGGTGCCAATGAGGTCTTTGAGCTCTTCAACAGCGACCTTTCCTAAGGCTTTGGGGTAATAAAGGGGGGGAGAACTAAAGGGAACATGCGATGAAGGAATTAGAAGAAGTAGTGGATCTGGATGGGCATGAAGGTGAGATGTGGTATTGCTCCTATCGCTACACATGAGTATTTCATTTTGTTTGTGTTTGGGACTCATAGATGGGTGGGTGTTCAGATTGCGTAAATACACGCTTGGGTTGCGATAATCTTTACAGTTCATTCTGCCATCATCACCTCTGGTTTGACTCGTGTCTAGCACTCGCATGTAACAACACAGGCTCAGGAGGTACTGTTGGCATAAGGTGTTCACATCTTCACTCAGACCTCGCCTCTGAACAGTCAAGTGATACCACAAGCTCACGAGAGAGACGTTGGGATGTTTTCGCAATAGAGTCTACTATTCGAGCTTCACTAGCTTGTGCCTGCTTGGGATGGTGTCGCCAGCATCATCGTCGAGCAACGCGACGCTACGTTAATATCGCTGCCCCAGCCAGTCAGTCAACGAGCACCTATTCATTGGAAAGAGGCTCAATTATCGGATAGTTCTGATACGATAAAAGGCTAGAGATTTAGCTCTCATTGAGATATGGTTGATTTCCCCTTGTGTGTTCTGGCATCAGATCTGTGACTTGACACGACTGATGGACTGGTTGTTACGCCTGGCGAAATGCGGGAAATCTACAATTGTATTTAAATAGCTACAGATCAAGGCGACCGGCAAGACTACAATTCCGACTTCAAGTCGGTGGCCTTCCTCATTGCCTTTTAGAAAAATAATGGCTCACAATCTTGTCGTCAGAGAGCACAGGCTGCCTCTATTGAAGCTCAGCATGGGAGCTCTCTTCGCTCGAGAGTCATATAGTCTCGTACCTCAAGTATTGAGCACCTTATCATTTCGGATGCTACTTATGCTTGGATAGGTAGTGCTTTTCCATGTCGAGGTTATGAGATCCCCCAATTCAAAGCGTAGTTCTAGAATGTCGCATTGATCGAGACTTTTCGAGAACTGCTATCGACTAAGGCAATGCCCAGCGGGCTATGTACTATCCATAAAAGGCTGCGGCGAGAAAACAGCTCGTAAGGAGTACAGCCCTGTGTTCCTACAAGCTATGCTAGTAGTTACGGTATGGATGCAAAGACGATGGATCGTGAACATTAGAGAGCCTTGATTGACTTACCTGTTTGAGGATTCGGGCTCCAGCTGCTCCTATCAGCAGTTAAGGCTTTTGAGTCGAAAAGGGCTTTGCCAATAATGTTAAGACCTAGTTCCAGTCTCTACTCATACTATTGATGGGTAGGTGAATGTGAGAGACCGCTTATGAGTCGACACAGAGGGTAAAACTCCAAATAGAAGCTTCATTAAATGAAATGGGATTGCTATCCTTTTGCTTCTTATGATCTAGTGAAGGACTTGAGTAGCTCAACATGACCAATGGCACACTCCGCCTGATCGCCGCGGACGGGCTTACAACTTGGCGGCCATTTTACTTCCTCCAGAACATCATGCATCACCAGGTAATGCATAAAGCTCAAAGCTGTTCGCCCGTCTCTCTTCGTCATGCTTCGAAAAGGCTATACAGTACCTACTCCGTGGCATCCGAAGACCAGCCCAGGACTGAGTCTCGGGGGCAGATAAGTATAACACATGGACGAGCAACAACGACGATCTCAATAAGAAGATTGCAAGCAGCCAGGGACCCGTCCATGGTGAGAATTGGGTGAGGGACACCGAAGGGTACAGTCACCTCTGCTATCGCCATGATATTCTTTTATCGTGACTTACATGATCATTACCCGGGACCACGGCACTCCAGAGACCTAATATCAACACTACATCAGCACTGCTTTTCTACAAGTCTATTCTCATTCATCATCTAGTCATACCCCATTTAGTCATAACTTGAACCTCAAACACCTCGCGTAATAAGTCCTTCCAGAAGCAGCATCATGGCTGCTTATCCCTCAATCCTCCGAATCATGCATATCAGCGCGACCCGACAGTTTGGTAATAAACGGCCCGTTTACAAGGCAAATTTCCCCCCCTTCTGCAACCACATTGAAAAAGAATACCCGTCCTTTCCGTGCCCTATTCTGCCTAAACCTCCGAAATACAGGTGAAACGAGGACAATGACACTCTTGTGATTGCTTTGGGTAGGCTCCTTGTTGATCAATATCCATTCACTTGCATAAGTTATGTCTTCAACGGCGGTCACTCCTGTTTCTGATAGAGTTCTTCAAGGCTAGCCCTACCAAGCTGCATCAGGTTGTTTGAAAATGCTCCGGAGCCATATAGCTAACTGTCTATAATTCGGAGATGATCTACCTGTGGGTTGTAATGCCTCGGTGGGTTCATGACGTTCTACCATGCTTGGTCCTGCTTGTTGTACTTGTAAGGGTGATTATGTCAAATGTCCGTCCCTTGTCCTGCCTTACCGCCTGGCCCGAAACCTGAAGTTCGATCGCAAGAACACCCCCACAAGCTAAAAAGTTCAGGCATGTCAAGGGGGCAGAACCACGATCCCCTCACGACGGCGCGGCACGGCCTCGGTTTCCGGAACCAGCAGTGGGGTGCGTTTGTGGTCCCAAGGTTCCATCCGTTCCGTGAGAAGGAGAAGAAGGGCAACACTGCCGGAGATTATTTAGGTAGAGACGACACTGGGTGCTGTGATATGGAGGGAGCGAGGGAGAGAGAGAGTTTCAAGTGGGAGGCAAAGCAGACAGAGAGAGACACAAGTAAAATTAAGAGGCGACGGCGTAGCAGCATTGATAAGAAATGACAAACCAACAAACTTCAGATAGAAAGTGTCACAACTGAACTCTGTGGTTAGTGGTGTTCAGTTGAATACAACATGTACTGCCGTTCCGCTGACGGAATGTCGAGAACGGCACTTTTAGACCAGGAACCACTTGCTAAACTAGCATCGCGAGCTAAACTAGAGAAACTAATGATATGGAGAAACTATCGACGTCAGAAAAGGAACTCACTGGAGTGGTCGGAAAGCACACATAATACCCTCCGACCCAATTCGGCCCTCGGATGGAGGTCCTGGGAACGGTAACCACCTCCGTTCTAGAAGGTTTCTCGGCCGTGGGCACCAATTCTGATACTGACGACGCGAAACAAGCATGATCTGATCTTCATTGCTTTTAAGAGTTTCTGTTTGTACTTTGTAGGAATTGCTTGTGAAAACATCCTATTACCGTTGACAGGTAGGGATCATGATCCTGCCAGGCCGATAATCTCATTTACATGTGCTTATACGCCATAGCCAAACAATTATGCCTCATTCTTTTTTCACTTGCCAAGTCTTGTGAGCTGTGGTTGATAGGTGAAAATACCTAGTTTCACCTCAAACTTGCAGATCAAGGTCCAGACTCTGTTGATGCATTCATGGTTCACAGAACATGCCTTTCGGGTCAACGCAATAGAGTGGATCGAATATTGAATTGAATTGAACCATCACTAAACAAAACCCACAATCCGCAAAGCCTATCACACTCTAACTAGTCTCTCCCATCAGTGTCCAAGCACTTGACAAGCGCGGAATTATACCGAATAGTGCGGTGCTCGAGCCCTTTTCCACCAAAAAGCATAAACTGGAGCCTTATGAGAACGGACCTTATCCTCTACAGCCCCAGCTTTTTGAACTCCATCGCATATGATTGTCTCGAGTTAATTACCACTACGGCTATCTCCAGGTTTACATACAGTATTGCGCCAATATGTGCTCGCTGTTATGTTAAAAAGGCAAGGATAGAGCGTTTACGTGCCAAAACAAGCCTGGCCCGCATAAGCACCGAGGTGTCGCCCTGCAGAAAGAGAAAAGCGCATTTAAAACCAATCTGGAGAAACGAGCAAGGCCAATGAATCTTAAATCCCAAGACAGGAATAAGAAGCGGGAACCCTCGACGTCTCTCCCCTGCAGGGATTGCGTGGCCCAGCTGGGGACAGGGCCAAAGAACAAAAACCCCTGATGTTCAGAGCCCAAAAGAGGAATCATTCGAGAATATTTCTGGAAGCATTCCACTTTTGGTAGGCGCTACGAAGGTGGGTGTAAGCTGTTTAATTCGTCCGTCTCTCTTTTTCCACCCCCTCAAAATGTCGATCGTCAGGCTCTTATCACCGGTTATTATAGCTTCATCCTTCTGAAGAGCAAGGTAATATAGCCTCAAAAGGTAGGTCAACCGCATGTAAGTCACCGCTTACAGCTATCGAGATTAAACGTCGTTATGTCCGAGGAAGCCGAGATGTCATTCATGTCATGTCTGTCACTGTGTCATCGCAATACCAAGGCCATATTCCCAGTTGAGGGCACATCGCCCGACGTAACCTTAATTAACGTGGTTTCAGATAGAGGATCGCCCTCGCTAAAACTCGTCGGTTAGCAGCTTCACTGATACTCAGTGTCAAAAAATGACCCCCCCTCGGCACTTAACAGAGATAGGAAACGTCTCGAATAAATTAGAATTGGCAGAGAAAAGGCCAGCCCTACGGATAACGTTTAGCGAAGAGACGACAAGCATTTGGCTCCTTGAGCATTGGCGCCGAGGATTTCATCCTCAACGCGGCAATGGGGCACAGTGAGTATTTTTCCCCGATCAATTGGAGGTGAAGTCTGGCAGGGCTACGAGTCAAGGATAGCGGCGTAGCATTCAAGTCTTGACGCTTAAATCCTGAGCCCTGCAGGATTCTGAGGGCGATCCGAGCATTTTTGGTCGAGATGCAAAAATAGCCCACCGTAAATATCCTCAATCTGACACAAGACATTAAGTTCAGGTATCGCAAACTGTCAAGAGAACTTTATGTGCAATAACAAGACTTGGCAACATCAATAAATGAAATGGAAAAGAACTTTTGAGGCTCACGGATTGCCGGATGAGCTGTGCAATAGTGCGCGTCATACAACATCATCTCTGTGAGACATGTTGTGCTCAATAGTTGACTTGCTTAACAAGCAGCATCCCAGCTTAACCCCGGGCTCTCGTTGAGATTGACCATGTTCTCAGGCCACTTGGCTTTTATTTCCGTGGCAATTGTCATGTGAAAGCGCCTGTACCATGTCGATTGTTGCAATGGCTCGTGGGAATATTGCTTTTTTTCAAATGGCCTCAAACCCCACAGATCTTCCCGGCCCGCTGCAGCCCGTCGTCAGCTTTCACATCTCAGCTACCGACATATCGCCTGCTGCACCTAAGACACAAGAGAAAAACAAATAAGGCAGAGCAGTCGTGATATACTCGGCACAAGACAACGCTCGTACAACATCCTCTCAGATGAGCGAGTACATGTGGACCTGTTGCAAGTTTCAGGCTTTCGTGCACTTGCACTCGCACACTCTCCAGTTGGAGGCCTGACGGACATAGAGACCAGACCACCTCGGAATTCCGTCATCCGCGGAGCAGTTGGTGATCCGTTCTGCGGCGGTCGATCCCTAGGGCAAAGAAGCCGAGGGGGGCGCTACGGAGTGATATCAACTTGGATAGGGCTGTGGGAATCCCCCTCCCCAGTGTGTTGACGATTGGGTTATTTCCCCGACGCCTTTGGGCCGAGATGTTCAATGAGAGAAGATCCGCTTCTCCATGCCAAGAGGGCATCGAGCTTTGTATTGGAGGCTTCGGATGAGGAAGCTAGAGCGGCCGCTTGGCTGATCCGCTTTCACGATGAATGGAGGGCGCCTGAAAAATGGATCGATGGGGGAGTGAATGTCGTCCTCTTCTCTGTGTCCGGTGATGCCTGTCAATAAGACTCTTTCGCCCTCCTGAGTGAGGCGATACTTCCCTTTCTGGATAATCATGTAAGAGTCATGAATGAGGTCTCAAACTTGTTTGTACAAGTCAGCTGCCGAATGAAGAGCGGTGAGATGTCATCGTGAAACACCAATCCCAAGATGGTGAAGATCGAGAGAAATATAATCAGAGACAAGACCAAGCAGATCTCCCATAATAAGCACCCCCTTTCCATATTCCTCAGCCACATATGATTTCTATTTCCCTAGGAATAGTTACGTGTCGCATGAGCAACCCGACTACAATGCTCCAGCCCTAGACCAGACTTCTCAAGACGTCCAGTCGCAACACGAGAATGCAAGGCGCCAAGATGCAAAGACAAAAGTGCTTCTGACTATTTCCTCCGGTAGACGCGCGGTTCAATTTGTTTCATAGACTACTGATCAGCCACAAGCCGTTCTGAGACTCAGATTGGATATCGTGGTAATTGATAGTCCACTTTTTTAGTCAACGGCGATGTTTTGATCATGGCTCGTTGAGCATGACTGCATTGGACGAGATGCGATGCTGATCATGTCAGTAGAGACACTATCCCCTGAAATCCTGATGAAAATCTGCATATGTAATGATGCTCCGTGCCGGAGGTTACGGACCGGAGGCAATGGAACAAATGGTGGATGTGTAGATAATCTCGTGTGGCTATATCTCCGAACGAATCAGCTTCGGAAATCGCCAAAATAGAAACAGTCTATCAACTCCTTGTATCAAACACGAAGCCGAGTGCAGTTGCTATTCAGGGTCTTAAGATGTTGGTTCTCAACTTGACTTGTAATCCGTTCAACGTTGTATTGCCACAGAAGAAACCAGGATATCAGCGGCGTCTTTAGATGTAGAGTTTTCGAGCCGCATTTGCCAAGAGTGCGCCCGTAGCCAATCCCGCCTTGATGGGCTGAAAGCCCACTGCCTTGGTAATTCTAAAGTGCCCTGTAGACGAAGGAGTCTGTGGCGCGCCTCTCCCGCACCCGCAGGGCTGTGCTGCTGCAGTTACGGGCGTCGTTCAAGTCTCTAATTTTGAACCTCGTTCAGCTCGGTTTGCCCAACGCGAAGCCGAAGAGTTTCGGTAGACGCCCTGTGAGGAAGAGAAAAAAAGAGTTACGTGGACTACCATAATTTCGAACCTCTAAGACCAAGGGAATGACAGGGCCCTTTTGTTTTGCAAGAGATGAACCTCGGCAACCCCACCGTTCAGACTTTCATACTTAGTCGACTCCGTGATTGCCACTGGACTTGACTCAAAGGAGATAATACCCCGGGCGCTATTGGTCAGGACGGATGTACGGATTTAGACAGGGCTTGAGACTTGTGAATTCAGGAGTAGGACAACTGAATTGCATGGCGTTTTACAGTGTTCAGAATTGTAAACTATGCCCAGAGTTGGGAGACTTCGTTTGGATAACATTTTCCGCGTACTTGACTGACCATACAACACCTCATGTGGGGCGTCAAAGGGCAGCCCAGGACATTGTGGAACACGATACCAAGAGACATACTACAGTGTCAAACTCTCGTCGTGAGGAACAACAATAGTAGATCTGGAATATTAACAAAAGCAACAGTCATCACTGAATAATTAAGTCAATGCATCAAGGGTCTTGTGATGCCATGCCATGGACTGCTGGTCGAGCTTGGATCTCGCATCTGTCAAACCCCTCGGAATATCGCCCAGATACCTTGCAAAGGGTGCTAAAAAAGCCACACTAACGTAGTGTTATCGAGATCGACAGTGGACATTTCGCGGGTGTGAAATAAGGTGTTGCTGCGCCTCGTTGAGTCGTCATCAGAGTTGTCAGTATCAATTCTCTACCAATTGTCCGTAAAACAACCAAGACAAGACCAATCCTTTCTCCCACCGGCAGTAGCTCAGGGCGTCAATCTTGGAAAAATATCCATCCATCCATCCATCCATTCCTGAAACCCCAACGTCGGTGCAACATCAACAGGGCCCCTCGTGCCCACTTTCTGAAATCAAGGTGCTGACACCGCGCAGGGACTTACCGCTCGGCAGTTGGCGGCGTACCCAGATTTTGCTTGGCTCAGGCCTTTTGGTGTTGTTCGATAGGGCGATCGCGCACACGTCCTTGGCTCATGATACGAATAGCCCACTGAAACAGGGTCGTATTCTTCCTTTCTTTCTGCGCCTGGCCCATCCGAAACGGCAGCAGAGCGTCAAAACGGCAGTGCGTGACTGCAACGTCAGGGCCAGCTCGTGACCTAGACCCGGGCGGCACAGGGCTGAACGAGGTCGTCATTGGCGCTTCAGGGTCTCAACATCATGCTAAAGGTCAATGGTGCAGTGCTAGTCTCAGATTCGGGAGGCCTGTCTATTGGTAATTTCGATTCACGAGACGATGGCGGGCCCTTCGATAGCGAAAAACCCTCCATTCATGGCAATAATGTGCGAAAACAAACAGGCATGGCTATAAGCCTGCAAAGTCTAAAACGAACCATTACAGTAGAGAATCTCCACCATTAATAATCGCGTACTTTGCAACCGACAACTCTACTGTACTCTTATGCTGCAGGAACCTAGAGGATAAGGTATCAACCGTGCAAAGGCATGGCTGTTAGGTTTCGCCTGGCCTCCGCGCGTCAGTGTTTAATCCACCGAAAATTGACGGCCGGGGAGTGAGCCTGCAAAGGCGTGTGAATCCGGCGAACTGACTACCCTATTCGTAATAGCCTAAAAGGGTCCGAGGGAATGGAGAGCTAAACGTTAGCAGAGAACGTCCCGCGTCCAAAAAGTCAATGGTCGCTGAGCGTGTGCCGGATAGTGGGAGTTTTGCCGCTGCCGGGAGACGAAAAGAGCGTGTACACACATACACGTATTCCCCCCCAAGAATGGCTGAGTAGGATGACGAAAGGTGATGACGCTGAGGCTCAGGTGAAGGTTTGGGGCGAAACGGAGATGAGTGGCAGGATGTGGAAGCATGGAAGCACGAAAGAAGCAGGTACAGAACTGCCGAATGCCTGTCCCGGGCATCAGACCTTCTAATGAGAGAAAGAGAGCTACAGTGAAGTGGTGAAGGTGTGGCACAGGCCGGTAAGTTCGGTAGCTTTGCAGCCAAGGCGTTGGATGACTTTTGCCTTTCACGCCCTCCATCGGGGCCTTCAAGTTTACCGAGAGCCCTATGACTATTGCAACTATGGCTTGACCTTGATACTGCACTGCGGTCAATTTCTCATTTCCTTTGTCTTTGAATGTGGCTTTGGCGGTCTTGGAACTACCACCGTCTACTTGGCTTTCAAGTAGATCACAGCCTGATTTGGATTGAGATTAACCGAGCTTTTCTCCACGTTCGGCAGATGCATGTAAGTATTTGCTATTTTATTGTCCGTCGCTAACAATGGATTGTAACGTTGCTTCATCCTCGACTGTAATGACAAGAGAGAGAATACAATCGAATATCATTTTTGCCTCCTGTTGTTGAGACGTGTTAACTGTCCAGTACACATCTTGGCAGTACAAATCTCATCACACCACCAAGACAGCCCTAACACTGGACAGGCAATTCAACAGATGCCAAGACTGCAATCCCATGGTAGGGCTGAGAGCCAAAAAAAGCCGCTAACCTGCCCTGCCGTAGGCGCCGCCAACCAAGTCACCCCCGGCCGAGGTCCGAAAGAGTGTGGCGCGTGTACGAACAAGCCACGAGGGTACGCGGGTACTCTCCCTCTCCCCACTTGGTCAAAACTTAATTCTCCTATGCCATCCTCTCTGATGGAGACCAAAGAGACCTGGACCTGGAAGTCCACGACTCAGTGCAACACGACAGAACGCAGCTTGCGTCGCAATGGAAGTTAGGGATACTGTAGGGCTTAGTACAATACCGGTAGGTGAGGTGCAGAGCGGAGTTAGGGACTTTTTACCGCCAATTTCCAGTCATCCATCCATTGTCCCTTGAAGGCTTGAACTCTCGACAGGGACGATCTTCATGTGCCGGGTTGGTAATCATCTTGTAATCCTCATTAACTTGGTGTAGCTGAGGTTGCGAAACTTGTTGTATTCCAAACGAGGTAACCCAGCTACCATCACCAGATTGAACCTGTAGCTTCGTAACACGTTGATCGTAAACAAGAATCGGTCCTGCTCCAAGGACAGGACCACTACTCCATCCTCAACACCATGTACATGCAGACCCTTACCTTGGACAAACAATGCCTTGGACAGCAGCAGCAGCAGCAGCAGCAGCAGTTGGTTGATGCCTTGAGAGGGTCACAGCCAAACTGCCTGCCTCTTCTGGAATGTCGTGCACCCGACGGATTGGATTCGCTCCTCACGGTGAGAGGATCAGTTATCAGGAGGAACCAAGCCAGAATGGGTTCATCAGAAGGTCGTATCGAACCGTCGATGCGCGATGCTTTCGCTATCCGCTCCCTTGGCCGGGTGCAGGGACCAGGCCACGACGACTAACACGGACGTCTAAGTGGGGGGACACGACCAAGGAATTCCCACCACGTCCGTCCGTGTTGGCTCAGCTTTTTCTCTCTGGGTCGTGGGATCCCGAACGAGCAAGTCTGAGTGTGCAAGATGCTGAAACTAGCTGTTTGGCTTGATGGATACTGTACTAGAAACTATAGTCTAGGCAGCCGAATTGCTTCTTCATGCTAGTGGGCGGAGGCCGCCGTTCTCAGATCCATTCACCAATGCCTTAGGATCTGGCATTTGATTAGGCGGAGTAAAGATTCATGAGGGGACCTAATGAGCCAAGCATCATGGAGGAACTGGCTCGCTAAAAATGATGAGATGTCAATGGGGATTGAAGGATGAGACTAGACTTTACTAGCTAGGGCTGGAAGCATCTTGACAGCAGCCACAAACTTGAATTGCGTAAACGTACCAAACAGATGAGCAGAATCAATGACGGACACACGCGCACGCATGCTGCAAGAATTGCCTGTTGTCTATCTAACCGCTTTCTTCTCATGTGCTCTGCTCGTCTGTCGCATGTCGTCAGGCGATCCCTATTGAGGGAGATATCATTCAAGGGAGATCCGCTTGGGATGATCCTGGCACGTTAGGCAAGATCTCCAAACTTCTTTACCCGCGGGGTTTTATCGATGGGGAACATTTCGTAATTCACCTGCAATCCTGAGAGATATAGTACGTTTACATTTACGTACGTTTGCAGTAATTGCGCAAGTAAAGATGCCACTACAAATTGGTCTGTTATTCCCGTTTGCTTTAAAATGACATTTCGTCTGTTGGAAACCGCGTGCTCGGCCAGTGAGACTGACACAGCGACATCTCATGTCCAAGCGGCTGTACCTAGCTTTTCCTGTGTTTGGCAGGTTGCATGAGAGATGGGGCGAAAAACCGTATTTGCAAACGTCCTGTATTCTCTTTCGCGCGGTTCTCAAAATTGGGCTTTTGTCGATACTGCTGATCTTGGGTTGAATCAGCGTAGTCGAGTCATTTACCCCGTATCTTCCATGCCATCGGTCGCTGACCAAGGAATGAGAAATGAAATGCTCCCACTCACCGCTGAGCCTCAATATTCGAAGTCAGATCGTTCTTGGCATTTCTATTGAGGCTGGAATGTGCCAATGACAATGAGATAAAAGGTTTCGCTCCAGGTCGCGACCGTTGACCGAGCACCGTCCGTACCCGTATTAACGCAAATAGGTTCAGGCTCTTGGCCGTGGCGCGTGGGTAAGGGGAAAGCCCAACCGGGCGGCCACGAGGTTGATGACGAGGCGGCATAGAGGAATGACGGCGTATTAAGGGCCAAGACGACCGCAAGGCGATTCCAAGCCACGATATTCGTACAGTGAAAGAGGAGAAGCCCAGACGTAGAATGCCCTGCTCGGCTGTAATCTGCTCGGTGTTATTCGAATCACAACTGCCGTTGGCAAAGTGTATTATAGGGCCAAGGCGAAATATCCATGGATTTCTTTCTGGCTGTTGGTGGGTTTGAGGCTAGGAATAGCTGCGGGAGGCGGACGGGATGCACTTGAGCGACCAGTGAGCATTGCAGGTGAGAGAAGCGGAAGCGGAAGCAAAAAAGAAACCAGCCGGCAACGGAGCAGGGAAGAAGCCTGTCCTGTACTGTAATGTCGTAGGGCGTGATTGAGTGAATGTGAAGCATCTCGTGCAGATGCTACCACCCACGGCTGTTTCTATGAATATGGGATCATGGCCGTCAACGGCAAGAGCAGGCAGGATTGGATGGACAAATGTGCGTATAGCAATACCGATTCAGTGGGTAGGTTGGGTTGCGCAGGTGAGCAAGGGATCATGACTCCATCTCAAAGGTGAGAGAGGTAAGGTAAGGTAAGGTCAGATACTGTACATTGGCCGACAGCCAGAATTTGGTACCCTACTAGATCAACGCCCTCAAGGCGTCCAACAAAGCTCCATTGACTGCCCTGCCCTACACCCCTCTCCCACGCGGGAGGCCAACCCCCAACAGCTTGTGCTTCGCCCACACCCAAGTGCCCAGTCCAGCCCTCCAGGGCAGAGATAGCAGCGCAGGGCTACAGAGCAAGGTGGTATTCTGATGGAGCCCATCTCAAACGAGAGTCCGTAGGGCAGGGCAGTCAAAGACCTCTCAGGAGCACCGTCGGAGCGGGGGTAAACCCCCTGTAAACGACTTGCGGGACCCTTCTCTGGTCGACAACAATAGCGGAACGCAGAGCCAGATTGATGCCGCACCCCCCTGTTCTGCTCCTCTTGTCTGTACGGAGGGCCAAATGAGAGACAGTTGGGAATGGTAAGCAGCTGGACTCCTCTGTAAGACGATTCTCAGCGTTCAGAAAGGTTGAGCGTAATACGGCGTTTTATGTAAGAGCCAAGTGGAGGAGATATCACATCACCCTTTTTTTTTTCTGCTTCGAGAGATGCAGCCCATCATGATCTTGACAAAGGGAGCTAACGAATCTGTGGGTGATTTGAACTGACAGTTGTTGGTGGCACATGCAAGCCCATGGATGAATAGGATAGGATCCTTTGGCATGCCACTGCACACCCGTTCCGTCCCTGTGCCTCAATAACTGTGTTGTAGAGAAAACAAACTGATGCTACAGTACAAGGGACGGATATGCAGCTCCATCTTGAGCAAGCGAACGGGTGACGATGGCTTGGCATGGCATGGAATGTCTGGCAGTTGACAGAAGAGCCTAGTAGGTAGAGAGAGTCTCATTAACAAAAAGAAAGACGTTGATATTGCGCTCGTCTTGGCTTCGTCTTTTGGTAGCTGGTATATGTCCTCACACCCCCCTTCATCGGCAGATGCTCACTCCCCCCGTCTTGTTGCTCATGCTCCCACCTCTTTTTCCCTTCTTCAGCTTGTATCTTGTTCCCCTCCGTCACATCTTATTACTACTTTCGAATAGTTCAAGAACGGGAATAAGCTGTGAACACAAGAAATGAGGCGTGCAGATATCGTCATTCCTACCGCCACATTCTTTTTACGTTGCGTTGTAAGGCAAGGTTGCCTTTCAAATCTCTAGAACTTGCCTTGTCCTGCCATTTTGCACTCCCGGGCCCATCTTCAGCCCTCCTCCCCCTTCTGTACCGTACCCTACCAGCTGCTAGCCCAGTTCAGACTCCCCCCTACGCTCCACCCCCGTAGGCGTACCTACAGGGGTTGTCGACAGCGCTTGCCGACGCCAGGAACAGTGAGTGTAACAGCGCCAGAGCATCAACGTCAACGCTGGATCTCCCATTAACCTGAGGTGCTTGATGCGTAAGGTGCAGATTGAACTTAACCGCTTTGCCTCCCACCTTCCTTTTCCCATCCGATTCTTCAATACCACATCCCGCACGTTGGTTCTTCATATTGGATCTGTTTTCTTCTACTTTTTTTTTCATTCTTCTCTTCTATCTACAACCAATAAATATATACTCCCAAATAAACAACAGCATTCCTCCAGTTTCAAACAGCATCCCCGATACGCTCTGTCATTCGTCGACCTTTTTTTGCTCCGGCATTGGCGGACGCGGACCCAGCTGCACCAGGTTCTGCAGAGCACCTATTGTGTCTTGGACTGACCAGACGGATACCCCGAAGCCATCATCGCCACCACACAACCACCCCGTAACACCCTAGCACCAACAACATCGCTTGTTTATTTCGGCCGGATCTTCAAAGTAAAAAAAAAAAAGGAGGCCGCAAACGGGGAAGAAAAGAGGTCATCAACAGTTTAACCGAGAAACCGTTACCTTCTCGACAACCGTCTATTCTATGACGGATTAGTCTCGGGCCTATGTCATCCTAGCTTCAGCCTCCCTTAACTTCAGCTGCCATTGTCTTGCCTCTGCTCCATCTTCAGCTAGAGTCATCCCAACTGCCAAGCTTCCCAATTTCACAACAGCAACATGGCCTTTCCTCCTCAATATAGAGAACCTGCTCCGGGTCTCCCGAGCATTATAGTCCCTACCTCAGGCGACCGTTTCCGAATCCACGCGAGTCATCACCACGAATTGCCTTTTAGTGGGAGTCCTGCCATGTCAATACCCGGCATGCCACCAAGAGACGACGTTCCTCCACCACTACCTCCTCCTCGATATCCCGGCTTCGATCAACCTAGTGCTTTGGCTGAAAGTATGAGGGAAAAACGGGAATATGCTCATGGCTCTTTTGCAAGTGGTTACGGAAGCATGAACTCATCATATCATGAAGATCGCCCGAGCTACCAGCGAAGAAGCAACACAGGCGCCTTCGGCGACCGAGATGAAGGTTATGCTAGTTACTCATCTACAGATAGGTATGGCTTATAATGCACCTCGCATTGGTGCGATTCAAGCTTTCAATGGCTTGATAAATACTCTGGATCAACGAACTAACATTGTATAACCACAGGTCCCGAGAATCTGCTCCCAGTGGCTTTGGCCGCCTACACAACCAGTTCCAATTCCAGTCCCCTGCCGACATACATGGGGATACCCTCAAGAAGAAGCTTGACCAAACTCGTCCTTTGGAAAAGTCACCACCTCGATCACTTCTTAGCTCATCAGCCAACGATCTCCTCTCACGAAGACCTTCAGCGGAAGGTCGATTCCCTCCAGCCCTCAGTGTTCCAGTACAAGTACAGCTTCCCATCCACTCCCGAGGCATTCTAGGATCTCCCGCAAGGTTGACCGACACACCAATCCACTCCGCCATCTCTCCACGAAGCACACCCTTTTATCATGGTGATAGATCACCAAATGATAGCTCAGATATCGATCGTTCACCTCGAACACGAACAAAGAGGAATAACAGCGACGATGCCACTTCAACAAATAGCTATGACTTCACTGGAGCAGAGGATATGGAGATGGAAGATGGACAATCACTCAAGCGACTACACATTGATGATGCTTATGTGCCAGGCGGTCAAAAGAGACGGGCGGCCAGTCCTAATGATGAGCACATGCTTGGCATGCCAGATATGTCTCGACGCCGTGACATGAGCTCACGCGGATCTCCTCAAGGTCGATACACCTCGCTTCCTCGAGGTGCTACTATGCCTTCAGTCTCAACTTCACGATCCAACTCATACATCTCCAACATGTCAATGTCCATGCACCCTGCTGGTCTTGCGACTGCCAATTCGTTCGGTCGACGCTCACCTGTGGGCCCCTCTCCCGGTGGCATCTCACCTACATCTTGCAATTCACCTTACACAGCTCCCGTATCACTCAACCCAAGCCCTCGAACCTCCATCTCTGGCCGGGGATCAATTCACTCTAGGACCGTTTCGGGTGCCAGCACACGTAAGATCACTGAGGTGCAGAAGCCTGGCGGAACTAAAGTGCAAGGCTTCTTCATGTGCGAGTGTTGCCCCAAGAAGCCCAAGAGGTTCGAGACGATTGAGGAACTCAAGTAAGTCAGATTTCACAATCAGCAGCCCCACTTCAGATGAGGCTGCGTGAGATTATAGGACTCGTCGTTTATGTTTCAATGCTAACCAACAACTAGCGCTCACGAGGCTGAAAAGCAATACGAGTGTTCGTTCTGCGGCAATCGTTTCAAGAACAAGAACGAGGCAGAGCGCCACCAGAACTCACTCCACGTGCGCCGTCATTCATGGTCATGCTCAGCTCTCTCCGGATACGATAGGGCTTTCCACGATTCTACTAACAGACCTGGCGAAGCTGACACCTGCGGGTACTGCGGCGATGAATTCCCACGATCTGGACGTGGCCCTGGTACAGGTGCCTTGAGTGGTGGTAATGCGCCTTGGCACGCCACGGACCAGGACTGGGATGAGCGTATCAGGCACCTGCAGGAAGTGCACAAGTTCCGAGAGTGCAACTCGTCCAAAAAGTTCTTCAGAGCGGATCACTTCAGACAGCATCTCAAGCACAGCCACGCGGGCACCAGTGGAAAGTGGACCAACATGCTGGAGAATGCCTGTATGTTGGAAGAAGACCCAACTCCCCGGTAAATCGACACAGCACAGTACAGGTTCGGCCGCGGATGGGCACCAGAAAGACCTACAGGTTCGGCCGCCAAATGACGAGTCAATGCTAAAGGGCTGGTGGGTGTTGGTGATTCAAGATAAGTGGAGGATCAGTCGGAAGAGGGCGGGGTACAAAAAGGGAATCGCCGGCGCCCAGAGAAAGGAAAAGGATCAGTGGGTCAGAATCCATGGAGCTTCCATCGGAAGATCAGCATTCGAAACACTGGCCAAGAAATCGATCAGCGTTTTGAACTCATCGAGCCGTTGGGATGTTTGGAAACAACAAGCCGGCGGCAATTGTACGACGTTCCGCCCGCAACAGACCACCAGCTATCCAAACAGTATCTGAAATGGCAAGGCATACGACAGACGCGGAGAAAACTCTGTATCGCGTGGGCGGATTGCCGCATGATGCAGATGCGGCAAGTCCAAGACGAATCAAGGTGCCGCTCCAATGCAGCCGTTGATCTCTTCGGATCAATTGGGGTATTCCGCGTGCACCTAACGCGCCTAGGGATGCGGTTGTCCGCACCTAGTCATTGGGCTGCCTCTCAGGGCTGAAGCACGAATGTGGCAGTGCTGTCGGAAGGGAGGGACAACGGTCAAATACTACCTTGGCATGTTCCGTTGCATCTACAAATATTGCAACAGCGTTTTAACGTTTTACCGGCGGCCCTAAGCGACATGGAATCTTGTCTGTGAGCGGACTCGCACTTGTGGTGGCCAATCAACCATTGCCTTCTGATCCAGGGTTCAGGTGGAAGGGGAGGCCCATTCCCCGACAAACCTGAAATGCACATGGCGAAATGAGTTTGACGATGGATGAAAAGCAGGCGATGGCACAAATGAGAAGACGCAGGCCTGGGGCCATGCGTCTGTGGATGCGCTACTTTCTGACTGGGCTTGGGATCCCTGCCGACAACCCAGTCACGGATGAGCTACACGACTGCCGGAGTTTGGTAATGGAATGGAGATGCATACAAGAGGAGATTCATGGCAGAAAAAGCCCAGGCGTTGTCTTCAGAGGTTAGCACTTCAGCTAATGCTCACCAACAAGCGAGCGAGGATGTCGGCAAGTGAAATGGGGAGGACAAAGGCTTCACTTCGTATACATATTAGCTGGCACAGCTTGATGCTGATGTCGCATGCATCATCTTATGGGTCACGGTACAAAAAGGTTCAATCATGGTAACGGTCACGGTTCATCGGCGCGGCATTGGGACACATGGCATTGCTTATTATTTGAGATTTCTGGTTAGGGACATATCAGACTCGGTCATGTAGATATAAAGTAGTCTGACAAGATAAAAATTGCAGCTCGAATTCTTAATACCTCAGTTGTCTCTGCCGTGTTCTGTCCTGTTCAGTCATTGTGACGCGATGCACCAGCCAGTTCCAGTTTGTGAAACATAGCGTACCCAACACTGAGGTTGCGGCCGTTGCAGGGACCAGGCAAAGACGGCACATCCAATTTCTTTGTAAGGCTTAGTTGGAAAGATCTGCGAGGCTTTTCAAAGGGCATTCATTCATCAAGCCTGAACATCAGAATTAAATGCAGAGTTGCCTCGGGCACCGGCAAGTCCATTATCAGACAAGAACACAGCGGAATTGAAGCGCATATCACTCCCATTTGGGCAATTCGTGTCGCGTAAAATTGTCTGTCTGTTCAGCTGAAGCCTCTAAAAGTTCAGCTGGCTGGGTTTGATGTTTCTAACACCACCCTGGACGCGGAACTGGAATCGATCACGTGATAACTCGTATAACTGCGCTGTTCGGGACGTACTGTCTGGGGAGCTACGAGGTACATTCCATTCGTGGGATAGTTGATGTGTTATTTGACGGAAATAGATGAGACGATGGTTGCTTTGAATTGACGATGGGATATGAGAAAGTGTGGCTGGTGGCATGCTGTGGGATGGAATGTGGCGCTTGAGGGTATGGCGGGGTAAATTGATGTGGCGCAGTGGTTAATGTGGAAGGAGGGGCAAAAAGATGGAAAAGTTGCGGAAGTCATGATTCACACCGAGGTTGAAGCTTAATTTATTTTACTTCCTCGGTTTCGAGTTTCGCATGACTGATCCATAAAAACCACTTTCTATTAACTGCAGATTCTATTTTTGCTCTTGAAATACCAACAGCTACGAAGCGATCTAAGAATATCCAGGTGAATATTGCAACTTGCGACAGGCGCACAATCTGGCAGAAGACGATTCCACAAGCGCCGATCAGGCATATAAGGTTTTCACATCGAAGGACAACCAGGAAGACGATTCGAAGCCGCAGCAGTGGGAGGAATTTGGCCACAACTTTGAACCTGGAGAGCTTGAACTTCTCAAGCAAAGTATCGCACAAATGGCTCTCAGCAGGATCGACGGCCAGGATGAGCTATTCGTCGGAGGGTAGGCCTCTCTCACCACTAAACAATTTAAGGACATGCAGTGATAATTATTTCCCAGACTCTGGGCTTTGCGCCGCTCAGACTCGCTGACGGATCGTCGCATCACGCATGTCCTCTCCCTCGTCCCATTCGACATATCAAGCCTCAAAAACTTCAAGGACGAACCATGGATCGACTACGGAAAAGACCTACAACACCAAGTTATCGACATTGACGATGTGGAGGACGCTGACTTGCTGATTGAGCTGCCCAAGGCTGTCAGATTCATCGAGGAAGGTCTAGGCGCGAGCTGGCTTGCGAAGGATGAGGAGGATGGGGGCGTCTCGTTAGAGAAGGGTGTCGAGGACCTCGATATTGGAGAAAAGAGGAGGAAGAAGAAGGGAGGCGTCTTTGTTCACTGTGCGGCTGGAAAGTCGAGATCTGTTTCGGCGGTTATTGCTTACTTGCTTAGGCGATATCCAAGCCGTTTCGACCCTAATATCACGCCGACTGCCATTTCGGATCCGACCAACTCGGTTCCCCAGACTGAAGAGAAGCGTTCGAGAAAAGATACCGCTAAAGAGGCTGTCCATGCTGCACTTACGTTTGTGCGCAGAACTCGACCCATGGCTGAACCCAATGAGGGCTTCATGGAGCAGCTAGCCTTGTGGTGGGAGATGGGTTGCCCGGATGATATCGAAGGACACCCTGTCTATCAGCGGTGGGCTTACAAGCGTGAAATCGACGAGAACCTTGCAGTAGGCCAGGCACCGACAAGGCTTCGCTTCGAAGATGAAGAGACACAGCCTCGTGATGACTCGGGTCTTAGTCTCCGGTGTAAGAAGTGCCGTCGAACTTTGGTCACGGCACCCTTCATTGTGGAGCACAAGCCTTCTGACAAGAAGTCCTCGGCGTCTACATGCCAGCATTACTTTGTCGAACCACTTAGTTGGATGCGCGGGGTCCTTGAACAGGGAGAGCTCAACGGAAGATTATTATGCCCCAATGCAAAGTGTGGCGCTGGTGTAGGCCGGTACGACTGGAAGGGTTTTCGGTGCTCCTGCGGCGGATGGGTGACGCCGGCGTTCTCGCTCCAGAAGGCGAGAGTCGACGACGTCGTCAAGCGGCCGGCGACTCAGAGCATGGGGATCCGGATGCCGCCCGGGTTAGCTCCACGGAGCGGAAACTTGTGAGGACAGGTGAGGGCGGAATTACTACCAACCAATACTACACAAGAGCGCCGCATAAACACTGATTCAGGCCCATGTTACCGATCCGTGCCTTGAGAGACCCGGCCTCCGCGGACCCGTTGTTATGTCCGGTGCTTAAGACATGCCGTATACTGTTTGACAGGTCCGTCTGGACATGGAGCTTTACCCTTCTCGAGATGCATTCCGCTCTGGCATGCTGCATCTCTCATGCAGAACGAACCACTGGGAGAGAGGGAGCAAAAGCCGGCGGGGTACTGGGCGGGATCAAAAGCCTTAGGGCTTACAGGGCGTGAGGTGTGCGCTGTGGAAGGGAGAAGAGAAAGTGTGTCTTGGTGCATTTTGCATCTCGTCGTGGATAAGCCCGGGAGACTCGGGCTGCATGAAGAGGGGATCTTCGCAGAGCAGATGGTTCCTGGGAGACAAAGTCCGACGGAGAGAAAATGGAGACCGAGTTCGGGGTCCAGAGAAGACCCAAGGCATCAGCACTAGACCTCGTTGGAGCGTCGTATCACCTCTACCTGTCAGAGATCAGATCAATATCCAAACAGAAGAAAGAGTAACATGCGCACGCCTCTGTTAATACATACGATAGTGCCCTACAGCCCTGCATGAGCAGATCCTTCAAATGTTTAGCTCCATGATTCGACGTCTTGTTGTCTTGTTCCCATGTGGATCTTCTTCTCCATAATTGCTCTACTTTCAACTATTTAATCTAATCGAGGCAATTCTGATGGCAGCCCTAGCTAGAATCCTTCTATATGGCCCGGCGTCTTACATAGCTCGATCCACCACGGAATTCCGACATAGCCCAGCCACTAGCTGACTATAGGGCTGATCCCAGGATTTAAAACCATGAAAAAAGAAAACAAAGAAGAAATACAGACAATCACGAAACTTTGAATACGCTACGCTTACTGATATACCCCGTTTCGCCTTGGTCTGAAAAACCCACATCGGGCGTAAGCCAGTCAGCACCACCGTCTTCACCTTGGTTGAAGGATCGCGCTCATTGTGGAAAAACCTTGGATGCGAGCTTGTACAGCGGGGACATTTGTCCAAAGGGCCTTTCTACCTATCGCCATTTGATCTATGATGCGTCAAGGCGGAGAAAAAAGAAGACAGCGCTGTCTTGGCGGTTCCGCTTACGCCCGGCGATTGCCCTTTGGGGTATATGCTTTATCTTTTTTTGTCTTACCAGCACCATTTCAGCCTTTTGAGGTTTGTATTTAGCCCTATTTTGTGTGTAAAGTTGAGTTATCTAAACGCCATGCTTGGCGGATATAGCTTCGAGGTTGGTCATAGCTCCCCTTGTCTATTCTCATGACGTCTTTGCTCGCATCTTGATACTGCTTTTGAACTCGAGGCTATTGATAATGGGGGAGTGGTACTGGACAGTATCGACTAGTTTGCTGGGAACTAGTTAGAAACTATCTACCCGCAGCGTGCCTCATCGACGGGTGCATCTTACTGCATGACACGTTTTCCCCGTCTTGGGTTAGAGTGCGTGTTGACAACGAATGCTTTACGCAGTAGTTTTTGGGAGATGCAACGGTGCGAACATAGCAAGCGAAGGAATATGAACTATACCTCGGTCTTGTTTATGAACTGACCATTTGAGAGTCAGCCCTATCTTGTAGCCTGTCCAGACAAAGTTATTCCAGCAAGGCCCTAGAACAAGGGCAGAGTAGCACTCATCTACCAACCCTCCAAAGGGAGGGGCGTGGTATAAGTCGTTAGTTCGTCTCTCACACACCCCTGAAAAGGATACCTGCTCGTCTGACAGCATACAAGTACCCAACCTGCGAAGTTCGTCTGTCTATCCCCGAAGGGAAAGGTATGCGTTTTCTGACTGCAACCCCAACCCACCGGAAGGATTTGTAGCCGTTTGGACCCCTTCGATGGGGGAGAGGGATCTTCGGGAAGTCTTTTTCCTGGGTCTTTGTTCTTGTTGGTTCGCTCGCTGTCAACACCCTCGGCATTCCCGATTTATGAAACCTGGAAGCATGAAACTTGATGGGAGCGTTTATAGAAACATGAAAAACTCTATTTTGAGAGGGGAGCTACTGCATGGTGTCATACCTACGTTGCCGATAAGATTCGGTCTGTGTGGTTGTATGGTATGGTATGGGAGGTAGTTTGCTGTGCTCTTGTTGTCGCGCCATCACTGTGACCAGCCCAAGCCGTCGGTACTTGGCCTAGACCGCTTTCTCACAGAGAATATCTTGGAGTTACATGTCTTGTTTTACATGTCTCATGTCAGCCCTATAACCACGCTGTGGAGTATCTCGGACTCGGGGAACTACAAGTCACGGACCGAAAGACCACAATCTGTGGCTTTTTACCAAGGAAAAAAGAAGTGACGCTATTCTATATCATGTCACTGCATGCGACGACATCTAGGATGAATCAGTTGCAGCAGTAGTGCTCTCAATGCATGTCACTCCCCTAAACCTTTCGATCATCATGTATATCTGCAGTCATCACCTAGAGAAAATTATTCCTCTCTCTACTGTTCTATTACAAACAATAGCATGATTCTAGATTCTTATTCTGAACATGATGAATCCTCTGACTCGCTTTTCGTGGTGAGGCCTCTGTATCTCGGATCCGAATCTCGCGAGGTCACCGAGTCTATACGCTTACACCTAAGAGCTAGATGCCGTAATTCTGCGGAGATTCTTACAAGGATGTAAGTTGCCAGAAATCGTCACCTTGACACCGCTTCACGATGGCTTTTTCTTCATTTCCGCGCGAACGAGTCATTGGCGAGACGTCACGATACCCCCTCCGTTGGAACTCAACGGTAACTGATCAATCAGACCTCGAGACAAGCGAGCATCATATCACCATTATCATCACAATATTGAACTTGTATGCCCTCTGAGTGGGAGTTGTCGCGGCTCTTCTAGCTCTTGGTTTCCAAGCCCAAAGATGTAAGCACTAAATAGCACAGACGCCCCGCACCCTGAGGGTCACATCCCATGGTTTTCTTGCTATCCTATCCTGTCAGACGTTTTAGAATGCGAGATCAGTACAAGAATCCCATGTCGTCCGTTTACTAGCATCGGGCGAGATGTGTGTGTGTGCACTCCCTACGCTCAGACCAGTCATCTTGCAGTTGGTCTGCATGGAAAACTTGAAGACCAATGCAGCTGTTTCAATAAAAGGACATAATCGTCGGCATAGTGGCACGCTAAGATTGGATGTTATTTGCGCTTGTGGCTTGCGTGGTAACGAGACTGGACGTTGAAAGGTTAGCGTCATGATGCCGGAGTTTACGGTTCACTGGTCAATCCGAGACATGACATGACTTGCCTAAATAGGAAGCCAGTTATGGCGAGGTAGTTAAACTAACTGATGTGATGTGTAATTGAGAAATCTCTGCAGTTTGTGGAGAGTGGCTTGAGGATGACAATAGTGTGTTGCCATGCGATCAAATAAGAGCTCAAAGGACGCGCATTCTGAGGGAGAAGTTGAGATGCGAAGCTTGACTAAGTTCTGACAAAGTATTTTAAATGCAGTTTGGTTAATTATAGGACGGCGAGTAGCAGGACTGCCACTGAGTTGCAACAAGGTTGTCGATGTAACGAGTGTCAAAGTTATGAGATATTACCTGAAGACCGCATATTCGCCTCACATGGAACGTTTCTTCTCGTGTAGGCATGAATCAACTCCGCTCAAGTCAGTTGGAATACTCATCCAAGCATGATGCGAGCTTGTTTGTGGCGTTGGCATCATTGTCATGATGTTGTACTCCTGGTAGTGACTGTGCAAGCCATGATGACACCGATGGACGGTACGGTGACAATTACTGCGATGTCACTTTTCTGCACCCTTCCATCTTGTATGTTGAAAACGCCAGTATCGGCTCTCTATGACCTCTGCTTGAGTTGTCGGCTGTGTGTCAGCTTCGTTATGCTTCCCTCACAAGGAGTCATAGCAACACTCTGTCGCACTCTGTCGATTCCAAGAGCTGTGACCAAATAACAAGTAAATCCCGCAGGAAGTTGAATGTTGTTTCGGTTTATCTCTTGGATTTGTATATGTCTTCGAATTGGTTCGATGGTGATCAAGTCGCATGTCTCTTCTGGGAGAGCCTTTTTGTTGGTAAGATGTTCCCATTTTGTCACCAAGCTCTTCCCATAGTTATAAACTCTGGAGTTGAAGAGGTCTCATAGGTAGAAGCTTTTACGCAGAATTCTGGTGCATTGTGGCCGTTGCTGCCCTGAACGCTGCCTCTGGCCGTCACCAGCTTATGAATGGCTCCAACGCCGCGAAGATGACTACAACGATGCATCAATATATCCCTCAGAGATAGAAGGAAACTTAAGGCTTTATTCTTAATTAACAATAATATTTGGATAAGCCGAGATATATCTTGGGATCTTGGGATCTTTTTGAAATGAACTTGCAGACTCCTTGACTGGTTATTCATTCAGTAGCAACTTGAGAAACTCCTTAACTACCTAGTTATTCTGCAGCTCTTAACATAAAAGAAAGTCTGGTTTGAAGACTGAGAATGCTTCTCAATTGATCGTATTAGAAAGCAGCCAGCTACCGGACGGAAGGTCCCAGGTCGGGAAACCAGGGTGAGCCGCATGTGCTCGCAGACAGCAGAGTCCATCCTATACGATTAGCGAACCATATGGGCATGCTACGTCTTGGTATACTGACCTGAAAGTAGGCATCGGCGGACTTGACGTCTTTCTCGTTGGTGAGAACGTGCCTCCTAAACTTCACATTGGGGTCGTGGTTTGGTGGATGAGGATGATTCTGAAGTCTCTGAATTTCGCAAATGCCGTCCGAATCAAGAGTGATGCATAGACATTCAGGGTCTTTTAGTCTTTCCTCAGAATCTGGTGCAGCTTTGCCGCGCTTCCAAGACTTAGTGCAGGAGAGACCCTTTCTGATTAGAGTTGTAATCATAGGTTGTCTAAAACGTAATCACTTCTTGTGGTTCAGGCGATGTACCATATTCCAGAAATATGCATCTGGGCAATGAGATTGAACCATATCAACAAGCTCCAGAGGAAGTCGGCCGAGGAATGGGAGATCAGCAATCCTCCCTGCTCCTGATATGGCCGCTCGACTGACAGGCAGAGGTCCAGGAATGCCAAGTTCTTTGGGGAAGAGACACATGTTGTCGAGTTTGCGCCACGCCAAAGCTCTCCCGACGTAGTTGACCTCGTCTTGCGGTGGATTGGGCGTACTGAAGATTCTCAAGAAACAGTCCGAGTGTATGAAGGCAAATCCTGAAAACTGGCGGACGGTCTCATGGCGCCGTCCCCCACGACTAACATTGTCAAGACTAGCAATAATCCAATGTCCGGAAGGAAAACGATGACACCAGACTGCGGAGCTTCAGGCAAATTCCTGTAGGAAATGAACCGGCAACTCACTTTTATACGCTGACTCTCCTGCATCAGCTATCAATGCATGACAGGCATCGCATTGAGTATCACCAAAGATCTTGGACATTGTATCGATGGGAACCACACAATAGCTAGCTGGGCTCAAAGTATGGTGTTCGCCGCAAGGGATAAAGTGCTGGGTGAATCTGGAATAAAGACGGAGAAAAGCCTAGATGTTATGTTGATGTCAAGTTTGAACATGAATGATCATGAGAAGAGAAGGGAAAGGCATGGCATGGCATGGTAAGAGCAGGACATATACTTGTTCTTGCCCCTGAAGTTCCCGTCAATGCAAAGGTAGAAGGTCCGATGACGGCTGAACCACACGTGAAGAGCAATGTGTGTAAAGATTCAGGCTGCAAAAGAACTGAAAGCTCATGATGAACCGATCACCAAAAATGTCAAGATGTTCCTCGAAAACAGGGATATTCCTATATGAGTTTCCGAGACGACGGAGAGGAAATTGGAGAAAAGAGTGAGTTGATAGCGGAACCCTGACGCTGTGAACCTAGACACTTTCGTGAACACCTTGTGAACGCAAGGAAGGTAGCTAAATTGACGGGTAGGTCACCTAAGTACTAGGTAGGGTGAAGTGTGTTTCCGCTTGATAGGTACCTTTCCTTTCCTTACCTTGACTTGAACGGGCTGGCTTGTCCAGTACTCCCAAGGTTCGCAAACCCTTTATGACAGTTGCCGTATGCTCAAAATCCTCAACACCTTGCCTTGTGAGCTTTCGAAATTTGAACATATTAAGTTTAGCCTAGCTCGCCGTCCTAACACGACAGTCAACGATAGCCGCCGCACAAAAGCCTCCTTTCAAACTCCAACACCAGCATCGCCGTCTCCTGCTATCGACTGGGCGCATCAGAGGGCACAGAAGGAAAATAGCCAGGCTTTGATGCTCGTTCCCGATCAGCTTTTGCAGCCTCGGCTTGCCGCTTCTTCAACAATCTTTGCTGGTAAAAGGCACTGTTTCTGTTAGCATGTTGCCTCCCAAGCAGACACACAACATACGTTTTCAGCTCAAACACACGAGGCTCTTCCTCAGGAGGGGGGGATTTGTCTTCCTTGTCCTGCAAAAGTCAGTCATGTCAAGACAAAATGATATAAAAACTCACCTTGTCTTCATCCTTCTTCTCATCTTTATCCTCCTTGTCTTTCTCCTTATCTCCATTCTTTTCCTTCTCCTTCTTCTCTTCCTTTTCTTTCTTCTTCTTCTGCTTCTCCTCGTACTCTTTCTTAACCCTCTCCTTCTCCTCCTCTAACTCCTTCTCCCTCTTCCTCTTCGCAGCCTCCTCATCAATCTTTGGCGTGCAAAAGTACCGATCCTTGAGGTGAACCGGGCAAACAAAGAAGAAATCCTACCATACCAATCACATAAGTTTAAGCTTACAAAGGGATCAGCTGTATTTGCTTTGCGTGTCAGTATCCCGCATACCTTTTGATCAGGTGTGATTAGCACTGAGGTGCTCGACTTGTAGCAGATATCGCATGCTTTGGCCGCTGTCTCGGCAACCTTGCGGAGCGTGTAGATATTCGGAAACGTAGTCGCCATGATTGCAATTCAGAAACGGCGATATTGTGAGACAAAAGATTGTTTGTTTACTAAGACACCTGACGGCTCGTATCACACGAGGTCGGTGAATAAGGCTGGGCTGGGTTGGGTATCGCGGGGAAGCGTCCCGTCCAACTTTGACGTCAGCACCTGATAGGGCGAAGCATCCCCTGAAAGGTCTGACAACAGCGCCTGTAACCCGCCAAAACTAGCGCCAGTCCCTGACTAATAAGCGCTCTCCGTCATGAATTGCTATCTTATCGCACTTCCAGGAAATATGATGACCTACGCATATCCGATCGCCACAACCAACTTCTGAACAATTCTCTTTCACACAATTTTTCAACCCCCAATCTCTTAAAAACGCTGTGATAGTCCCACAGCAAGACGATTGGTTTCAGTCATGGGCAAAACGCTCGATACGGAGAAGCTGGGTTCGGTATTTGGAACCCGGCCGGATATTCTTGAAGGAATTCAGAGAGCAGCTGGTAAACAATACCCCTGAAGATGTTATTCGCGAAATACTAACTCTGGAGTCTAGATACGCCGGGACGAATCGCTCTGTTCAACGAAATTGCGACTCATGTTTACGATCAGTTGTTAAATGGGGGTAACGAGCCCGCGCACAAGAAGAGAAGAGTCGACGTTCAAACAAACGGAGCCGCGAATGGCACAAAGCCTGTTAAGACCGAGACGAATGCCGCGGATGAGGCTGTTCTTCTCGAAATCAAGGAAATTTCAGTTTCTGTGCCCCAGAGGAAGAAGTTCGAGTTGTGTTTTACAGACGGCCACATCTACGCTCGCGCGCCAAACACAGCCGCACCGATTCCAGCTATAACCTACGCGTGGTCAGACATTGGTACGCGTTACCGCATTGTTGTTATGGGTTCCATGCTAATCTTGCGCCAGAATATGTTTTCTACCTCCCTGTACCCGAAAAGAACCAGGTCCAGCACAACTATGTCATTTTCCCACGAGGAACATGTCTCCCTTCCAAGACGAACCCCCCGGCCGAAGAGCCACTCGTGTTTACAGTCCCCGCGACTGCGCCCAAGCAGGGTACGATAGGTGGACCTGACGCTGGAAGCGCGGCTGCAGTCTCGGACAATTACAAGTCTTTGTTTCACTGGGCTTTGAACCGCCATCTCAAGCCTAATGGTGTCAGCATTACTTCAGCCGACCCCAACAAGTTCCAGAGTATGGTGCGACAACCTCATCGACCGAGCGAGAAAGCTGTGCATGTCAAGGCCTTCAGGGGCTCCAAGGATGGATACCTTTTCTTCCTCGAGAACGGTATTCTCTGGGGATTCAAGAAGCCGATGATGTTCATTCCCCTGAGCCGAATCGCCGCGACGAGCTACACCAACATTCTCCAACGAACATTCAACATCGCAATCGAGGTCTTTGCAGGCGAAGGCGATGCGACCGAAGAAGCTGAGTTCTCCATGCTGGACCAGGAGGACTATAGCGGAATCGACGATTACATCAAGACGCACCGTCTCCAAGATCGCAGTATGGCCGAGCAGCGTAAAGCTAAGCTCGAGCTTGCAGAGAACCGCGGATCCAAGAAGAACGGCGAAGAGGCCGGAGACGACGCACCAGCTGAAGCTGGTATTTCTGAACTTGCAAAGGCACAGCTGGACGCTGAGCAAGCGCTACAGGATGAAGAGGATGAGGATGAGGAGGACTACGATCCCGGTAGTGATGCGGACTCTGATGGTTCAGGGGAGTCCGATGATGATGATGATGATGACAGTGACGACGACGATGAGGACGAGGAAGACGAGGAGGATGCAGAAGGTGAAGCCGAAGACGGCGATGAACAAGCTGAGGGTGATGAGGAGGAAGAAGAAGAAGAAGAGCAAGAGGAGGTTAAGCAGGAGCCAGAGCCGGTCAAAAGAAGCCGAAAAGCTGCCCCTCCACCAGCAGAACCTGTACCACCATCAAAGCCCGCCAAGCAACCCGTTCAGCAGCCCGTCGTGAAGACAGGCTGGGCAGCGCTACGAAGTGTTCCTCGAGCGCCAGCCCCTGAAAGTATGGACTTGGACGAGGAAAAGTTTGATGTTGTCTAATGATGCGGGTGTATGTATATATGTAATGATAGACTTGGCGGGATATGAATCACGGCGGTGTACACAGCATAGGAGTCGAGGAACATGAATATTATCAGTGCTGAAAGGACACTGGTCGATGTGAATATGTTATTGATACAATTTTATTGATGTCTGAACGGAAAGGGAAAAGAAAGTCTCCGCAACAAAGGACGTAGTAAGGAGACCCATGGTATCATTCCATCGCCGAACTTCAAAGCAAGTGACTTTCCCTCGACTTATCCTCGACCTTGACCTCATCCTTATTCTCATCCTTAGCCCCGTCCACTTCTGGGTAGGCGAGGACTTCAGTACGACCCCTTCGGTGCCACTCAGCAATAAGTATTTTACAATTGCCACACCGATGAAGAACATCCTTGGTCGAGGACATAAGAAAGGGAAGAGGCATCAGCAGCCAGCAAGTAGTGATGAACGCAATCCCGGCGAGGGCACTGCAAACATCAGCAACTATTTCTTTCTCAAGAAAGGCAGGGCAAACTTACAGAGTGAAACTACCAGGTTTCACCATTGTGATAGTCATGGCCCTTACTCCACACTTTGGGCAAACAACTGGTGCACTCAGACTTTGCAGTGTATGGATCGGCACACTCGGGAGGTCCTGCTCCTCTAGCTCCGGCTCGAGCGGTGAGCTGAAGTCGCGGGACTTGTAGCCTGAAGGTTGTTGGTTATCATGCTCGAGGGAGTGATGAGCGTGATGCTGATGATGCTTGGGATTAGGTGCTAGACCTCGTAAGCAAGACTACCATGTATACGCACGAGCAACGTCACGTACTAGGTTTCTCCATTGTGAATGTGGATGCAGGTACAGTTGTTGATAAGATGAGATCCGAATCTGGTGTCTTTCAGCGTTGAGCTGTCCAGTTCTTCCCAAAGACGTCTTGCAAACTTATGAGGATGATGAAAGGATGATCTCGGAAGTTTCCTTGTTCTAAGGTACTGCGCCAAGGTCAAAGGTACCCAAGTCACACAACCTCATGATCAAGGAAAGAACCAAACACGGCAGTAAAGTCCTCTCCTCATCAAGAGAGTTCAACAGGCGGAAGGTGGCACCCAACATTTTGGGGAAGAGGCAGTGATGTCACGAATGAAGTTGAACTCGTGTATTACTCGTCTGTAGAAATCCTTCCATGCCCGAAGGTGATGATCATAACATGAATCTTGTAAGTTGTGCTGGGTCAAATCGTTGGCCGACATCACAAGCTTCGCTTGCAAGAGTAGAAAGGTGAAAGGCCGTGGCTGTATGCTTGACGATCCATTTGTGGCAAGTAACGATGCATCACGAGGTTGAGCAGAAGAGCGCATGTAAATAAGAGGATGTGTTTTCCTAAAAATAAGCCAGGTATAGTTGGGGTCTGTTGTAAGTTGGAATGGCGATACATTCCCATTTCTGCAGCTTGGTAGGTACTGTAGTGAGTTGTAGATAGATGCATATATTGCTGATGGGAGTGCGCCTGTGCGTCAAACCTTGCACTCACGCAGGTAACAGAAATACAGAAAAGTCTTCATCAAGTCCAATTAAATTGAATTCAATCCATGTTCCCAGAAGAAACTGTTTAATCCTCTCCATCTCAAGATGCTCATCCACGCAACTTCACGCTCCAACACAGTCTTATCTTATCACCAATCTTATCTCCATCTCCACAGCACGTGACACCTTCCAAACTTTCCACTCCTCCATAACCGCATCACGACCTCAATCGCCAGATCGATCAATCCAATCCCCCATACGATCCCTCAAAATGACCGGCCGACACAAAGCAATTCGTCTTCCACCTCTGAAGACCCTGCGCGTCCACAACCCCAAGCGCCAGGTCGAGAATCCCTGCATCGCCATCATGTCCAGCGTTCTCGGTACGAACTCCCCTCCAATTCGACGGCTCCTCGCAGATCTCGGATGGCATACTGACAATGGATACAGCATGCTGGGCCTCAGCAGGCTACAACGCAACGGGCTGCGCAGCAGTAGAGAACCAGCTCCGCAAATGCATGGACGGTCCGGCTCCTCCCCCCGCGGGCACGAATACGATTAACTACCATCTCGCACGAATGCAAAAGTACATGACCGGGCCGAGGAAGCAAAAGTAGAAACGGACACAAAAACGAAGCAGAGGAAGAAGAAGGAAGGGTTATGCATTTTGGGCGTCGGAAGCGCTGCTTTTGCTGGGATGGGATTGGATTCGAGATATGTACAACAATACCCGCATGGGGGATAGAAGGGAGGATGTATAAATATCGCTGTACGATAACAGTTACAAGTACAATTCAAATCATGACAATTTGAATCAACAACAAATCGATGGTGACGATACGCGGATGAAAAGGATTATGGGACTTATAGCTACAACATCACAATATGCATGACGGACCAGTTCATTCAAAGTGTTTGCATTTCACTACCTCGCTCTGCACAACACCTAATACTCAAATCAACAACTCTACCCATCATAAGGCGCACACCCAATGCCACAAGTTTCCCACATCCACCTCTATTGCGCTGGGGGGAATCACACCCAAAAACAAAAAGGAACGACAAACCCGAATCTTGAGAAGACAGACACAAAAAAAGAAGAAGTTAAATGACAAAGAACGAGAAATCAAGAGAATGATGATAAACGCCCCCATTTCTTAATAGTAGCGCCGGATCCCATGAAACTGTGCTGTAAGTGACTGAGAAGATGAATGATCCCGGTACAGAAAACAGCTTGAATCTAACAATAGAAAGGACGCATACAATGCGAATGAGCCATTTCTATGCAAGACAAAGCCATCCCGAACCAAAAAGAAGTCTTAACCCAAGAAAAATAATGTCCATGGGACGAATGAGTGGCTCGAGTAGGCGGTTTTTGTCGTTAGATAGTGACGATAGAAAAAAGAGATGTGTTCGAAAAGTCGAGTTCGCTTGCCGTCTATATGATAATGTATCGGCCTTGCCTAGTCGTCCAGACGCCCTTGGTCGTTATCGTGCCTTTGATCATGGATGGTTTCTTCAAAGTAAATATATGAATGTTTTGTTTTCCGTGCGCCGAAAAATGCGATTAATGATCCGTGGGTATCCTAAGCACAATGCACCATTTCTGCCTCCTCTCCGGGTGGTGGGTGTCGATCGACGTTTGAGTGTGCGCCTGTGAGAGGATGTCTAGGAAGTGCCACCGACGCAGAAGAGCTCTATCTCTCCTACGCCTCCAGAGTACATGTTCCTGACACCTTCGCGCCACTCCATGAAGGCGATCTGGATATCATCATCGCCTTCGATTGCGACAAAGTCACCGTCTTCGTCGCGGTATCGAAGCTTGAGCAGGCCCTTGCTGATACTGCTAGTAGTGAAGCGGGCGAGCTTGGCGTCGATGCGATCAACAAGAGACTGATAGGTAATATTGAAAGCCACGACCAGGGTGACGTAGTTTCCTGCCTCGCAGTTCACTCGAACCTTGAGCTGTGTTGGCAGGGGCATTTCTGGGCTTAGAGGGTTCGAGTTTGGTGGCATTGTTGCTGTACCAAGAGCTGGGGACACTGTTCGTGAGTTGGCGGCAGCAGCGTCAACACGAAGAGCATTTCCTCCAGCGCCGGGCGTCATTGATCGTGGATGAACAGGTTGTGAAGGGAAGTGGTTCATGCTGCCGCCCACACTGCCGGTGTGCTTGTGCATGCGCTCTCGCTGAGCGCCTGGGCTGTTTGTTTGAGCCCGAGTTGGCTGTTCATTTCTAGGTGAACCTGTTTGTTCTCGGCCAATATTGGGGTTGTGACCAGGATGCAGATGTTGAGGAATACCAGGGACCGCTGGAATGTTTCCGTGGCTAGGCTGTCGTGTGCGTGGCATTCCTGGTCCGTTAATATCAGGAGTGCTATACGAGCGGTTCCTCTGTTGGGCAGCAAGAGCAGCCTGGTTGTTTGAGGCCATTGCTGGCAGTGAAGGTCCACGAGGGTTACGTCCATGAGGGTTCGGTGAAGGACCGTCGCGAGAGGGAGCACGTGGCATGGCGGGTGCGGTGTAGCGGTTACCGTTACCATCCTCCCATGTTGGCTGAGGAGTGGCACTCTTGGGAAGTCCATAGTGAGGCGTTGTGAACATTCCACTGGCGGTGCTGGTTCTTGATGATGCTGGCGACTCGGCGACAGGAGAGAAGTAGCTATCGCCCGCCCAGGCGCCGGGTGAATGAGCACCATTTGCTGCTGTCTGAAGGCTGAGCGGTGCGGGGGGCGCTGGCAGAGGGAATCGAGGCGGAGGCGCTCTCACCATACCGGCCAGTGAAGCAGAGCTCTCTCCGGTTCCGGCCCGAGCGCGAAGGTTACTGGTTGAAGCTGTCCGAGGCACGATGCCCGCGGGAGGTCCAGTAGGGTATCCAGCGGGTGCTGTTGCTGGTCCGAGGTCTTCATCATCGTCGTCCTCCTGCAGGTATGGATTCTCCAATCCAGCCCCATGCTCTCGTGTCCAGGCAAAGTCGGTTGAAAGCGAGTCTGAGTTTGAGGACTGGCGCGGCACGTTATGCTTCCTCTGGGTCTCCAGAGTCATCACCCATTTCCTCAAAGTCTCTTCGTTCAAGAACTTGATGACAAAGTTCTCAACACCAGGGTCTCCCTTCCACCATATCTGTACGCTATGATTGCCTTCCGAGAGTTAGTTTTGTCGATTACTCCGGGTTCATAACTTACCTGGCTTAGAAAAGGACACAATATCAGTTACATTAGTCATGAAAATTCTGCCTTTCAACTGAAGCTTGGCACTCTTGTTCCGCGTCTTGGTACCTGATGACCGCAGCTTGTCCTTCTTATCCTTGCTCTTGCTTGATGATATCTCCTTGCAGCACAGGAGAATAGACTCGAAAAGGTAGATTTCGTACTTTTCAAGGTTAGTGTCGGGCCCCTGGAATCTGGCCAGCAGACTTACATCCTTCTCTTGATCTGTCTTTCCGGTGATCACACCATACACGCCATGCAGGAGAAGCTTGCCAAATTGTTCTACCTTGTGGTTTTTCCAGTCCTCAACTCGGCTTGTAAGATCCTCGAGGGCCTCATCAAGCAAGTCGCGGTTAACGGCTTCGTTAGCCTTTTTCAGCACTCGCTCTGCGGCTTCACAACCGCTGGTCAGATCTATCTTGACTTCATCATCCTCGCTCTTCTTGTTCAAATCCTGCCATGTATTAGCTATTGAATATCGAAAAAGCGCAATTAACCCACCTTGAGCAACAGGGGATATTTCACCAGTCTTTGCATGGGCTTTAGCAGGAAACCATCCAGGGTATTGAAATCGGCTGCCACGGGGTGTGAGGAGCGTTGAATTTTGTCGAAAACCTGATTCGCAACCATAGCCGCCTTACGCTGGTTGGCGATAAAAGGCTGGTAAATGTCGAACGCATCCTCGTACATAACGAAGGGAGCCCCCCATCGTTGGGCGTCAGCAGACATGGAGTTTGTTGTCTCTACTCGAATCAAGAAGCGGCGCTGGAAATCGAGAATGGCGTTGATGTTGAGGAAGATCTGATGGAGAGTATCGCCAGGAATTTCGCCTTGTTGTTCGAGTGTCTTCTTCAAGTCGTGCAGGTTCTCGAGGTCTTGAACGTATTTTCGCTCGGTGTCGACAAGTTCACGGATGATGTGGTCTCGGTAGGTCATCTGTCCGCCCGTGGGCTCGTTGTTTCCATCCCCGGATTCTGGTAGAGGTTGAAGAAGATATCCGCGTTCCTCTGCTCGATCCAAGACGTAATTAACAACTTGAGTCACCTATTTCATCACTTTAGCTCAGTCTACACACCATGGCCAGAATCTACCAACCTTAACAAAGCCGCTGGTATCGTTACCCATCAAGTCAGTTATCACGAAACTATGTGAAGATGGAATATCTAGGTCCTTCATGCAGGCCTGAACGAATTTGAAGATGGCGATCTTGGACTTCTTAGCTTCATTAGCGCTAGGGTCCTCGACCTTGAGCTCTTCATTAGGTCGCAGGGCATTGTAAATGAGGAGCAAAGGGTATCCTGTTCGGAACAGGTTCCATAGGGGATCAACAGGATCATTGGGGTCTAGTTGATCGAGATAGGGATCGAAGCCAGGAACCTGAGCCAAGCGCTGCTTGAGCGAAATGCAAATCTGGTAAAGCGATCGTGAAGCGTCGGCCTTTTGGTTGATAATATTCGCTGTGGCTAGCACGGGACCGCCGTTCTGTGGTGTGGCGGTCGTAGCCGTGGACAGAGAACTCAACGAAGCCGAGGAGCCAGCAAAGGCTGTCGAGCCCGAGAGTTGGCTGGCGCGCGGCGCATGGTTCATACTGGTCTGCGAGAAGCCACTGAATCCGTTGGAGTTTGGCTGAAAGGCCGGAGTTGTATTATTTCGTAGCAACGGGGCATGGGCCATAGCCTTCTACGCCATCCGTCGAGAGGGAGCGACTTGGGAGAGAGAGATAGAGAAACGAAGCCGACAGCAGGGAGGGAGGGACGTTGCAGCGAGGAAAAGGATGTCGAGGGAGATCGGTTCGTGTGGAAGCGCCGTGGGGATTGTCTTGGGTGTGAAATGTCTAGGGATGTCACTTGGCGTTGGACTCAGGAACGTTTCAACGAGCGGTTCGACGTCATTCGGCGGTGAATCAGCGTGAGATTCGAACGCTGATTTTTCGCAGCTGCAAGACAGGACAGGCGGGGTAAGGGGGTGTTGAGGAGGAAGTGTCGAAGCGAAGCGGTTTGAGGGAGTAATTCGAAGGTTGGAGCGACAAAGGGTTGATCGCGGCGGGAGTCCCTCTTTGAACGTATACTTTCTGAAATCGGCAGCGGGCCTGGTGATGGCTGGTCGAGAGTGTAGAGGTGGTGGTCTCGGGGGGTCAGGCGGTGGAGCGATCGAAGGGGGGGTTTAGTGAAGCGGATCGACGATGCCGAAATGGAAGCTGGACAGTTTTTGAAACGATGGAAGTAGGTTCTTGTCTGATCTGGCAGGCGGGCCAAGTATTCCGATGTGAGTTTTTTTGACTTTTTGAGTAGGGCAAAAGCAGGAAGAGGAATTAAATTAGAGCCAGAATAAACCGTTGTTGCCGCAGTTTTGGTCAAAGGAAGGATTTCGACGAGGCTGGGCGTAGGTTTAAGGTAAGGTTGAGCGGACGGCAGATGGGAAAGTCGTTTAAAGGAGGGAAGACCAAAAGCGGGCAGTGAGTGCAGGACAGGACAGGAGCAGCAAGCAGCAGCAGCTGGGGAGAGGAGGCGGAACGGAAGCGGGCGGTTGGCAATTTAGCGGTACTAAGGCTACTAGGCTGTTAGTGGAGGTTTAGTTAGTGATTTATGATTTAGTGGGGGTGGGCGCGGCCATTTCAGAGGCTGGTTGGCGCTGGAGTAGCCAGTGAGTGGACGGGAGGGATTGGATGTCATCGGTCTCAGTTTAGGTGAGTGATACTTTACGCGCTGACATTGTCACTCCGGAGCAAATGATTTGACGGGCTTGATATGACTCGAGTGATTGCATATTAGGTGATACTCTCTCCGTTTCCCTCTGTACGGCAGTTGAAGCACAATCGCTTGAGTACAAAAGCCCCCATGATCTGGAAAAGGGGATCAGACCCTTGTGCAAATGGGACTGTGCGCGATATGACACAGTCGACACTGTACCGCAGGGCGCAACTGTAACCGATGGAGTCCGTGCGATGAGTTCGAGGGACGTGCATTTCTTTGGGCATTAACAAGTCTTCCCCGGTGCACATCCTATCTCCATCCATCCTTATCCATTATGTTTCAAATTAGCCCAAAGCACTTGATCTTCCTCCTCGGGCCTTTTTAATCGTCATCAGCAAGTCATCGACTATTATTTAGGTTTTGCACAAGAAAGAAGCTTTCTGGAAGGAGGTCAATTGGCACATGAGTCGTGCTCCAGGCGAGATGCTGGGCCAAGACCCTGATCTACGAGATACCTGGTCCAATAAAACACCAAAATCCAATGGTAACAGTAAAGTGTTACCAAGCATTGTCACTAACCACTTCCAGTCCCACATGTCCTCTCTCAGATTCAGGGATCAACAGGGGTACAACGATACTGCCATCGCTATCAGCGTTCAAGCTAAAACAGAAGAGAAGAAAGCATTGCTGTCACCGTCACATGGCAAGAATTTGACTTGACGCCCAAAGAGGGGAGGGGGGGGAAATACAAGGGTCTTGAGAAAGACGATTGACTTGACATGGATAAGCCCCTGAATCCGCCAGAACGGGTGGTGTGGTTCCCCTCCTCTTCCAGAAGGACATTGCATGAATGTGCAAGGAAGCATTTGAACTTTACAGGCATCCCATTTTTCCTGTCTACTTCGATATAGGAAGCTGCATCAGTTTGACACATCCGAGGAGAAGCTTCAACACACGTTATCAGCAATCATGACTGATCTTCAGTGATAGATCTATCCTGTATCTTGTTCACATCAAATTGACTTATCTCTGGGCTCAATCTACAGTTCAGAATCGACGCCATGTGCCCACTGCCCACGGCGGCTAGTCACCTCTTCACATACCCAATCGCCGCTATCTTGTATCATGAGATTTGACGACAAGATATCCTCAGCAGATCTTCGCAGGTAAGAAACGCAGCTATCCGAAGTATTTTCTTCTCATCATGAGATTTTACCGCAAATCTCTTCATGAACCCTTCAAGCAAAAGCAAGCACGCATCCTACCACTTCAACTGCCAATGACCCCTGCCTGACATCATGGGTCCTGTAGCTCTTCAATCTCTCCAAGCTCAGGGGAGGCGCTCGCTAGCTTCTCTTAGAGAAGGTTTCTTGGAACCTTTCGAAGCCGGCTTTTGGCAGTTTCTCTGTTGGTTTGCTGCACATTTCCGCTCCCCATTCGGGAATAGTCAAAAAGACATGCATTACAGCGTATGCAAATCTGAAACCCGTGGCTTAATGCACAGGCCAGCAACAAGCTTTTGTGCAGACAATCGCACTACCAGCATCATATAAAAGCCAAATCGAGGGACATGGACAAAGAAGGCTTGCATGGAGAATGCTAGAATCGGCCAGAATGAACTTGGGATATTGAGGCTAAAACGTAGCTTGAAACATAGAACTGCCCGCTTTTGGCTCGACTTGCTTATACGCTACTGAGTGTCTGTTTATGCCTCAGCTGCAACTATCGACGATCTTTCCACAAAACCACTCGGGGATTAACCATATTCTGTCCATGATCAGCGCCCCCAGTGCTTGTCTTTCTCTTTAATATCCGAGACCTTGGAACTTTGCAAATCTCTTTCCATATATCGTATCGGCCATCGCCCGAATGCTGTGAAACTTGAACCTCAGCTCTATAGGCAGCCTACATCAAGACTATCTCGTACTATTCCCGTGATACTTTACCACTGTACACATTTTGACTTTTTCTTCGTCGATCCTGAAACAAGGTGCCATCCCGACTTTGTATGTGGACAGTGTTCATGTGGAGACCAGAAGTGGAAATACTCCCGCCCAAAGTCGGGTGCCAAGATGAATTAGAACTCGACGCTTTTGTTTCAGGAACTCATGCGCCTCCACAATTTTCTTCCTCCATGTTACAGCCTTGTGGGTGGGTTCTCGTGGCTTCTTGCGTGTCGATAAGCTTTGGGCTATGGCTTGACGATGTTTGTTTTTGGCACGGTCGATCCCGCTAATGCCTGGTGAAGCTGTCAACAGCACATGGATATGGCTTGCCGAGGTTGAGAGCCGTGAAAGCTAGGTTGATCTTGAAAGGGATTGAACGCGGGGTTGAAGTTGGATACCTAGTATATGCAAACTTCAGGTGAAGAGTTGAGGCTGTTTGCGCAAAGGGTATAGATTCCGAGTTGAGAATTAACTTTCTATGGTGTATATTCTGGATATTGCGGCTTGCATCCAATAAGTCGGCCAAAGAGAACAAGACATCCCATCAAAGAGTATGTCACGGCTCCTCTCACTCTTTGTTGCACAACCTCCCCAAAGACCTCTGGTCCTTTCCAAAAGACGGGATAGTTATCATGAGACCAACAAACTGTCATGACAGAAAGTAGCATTCCGACTGTACCCAATGCGCCATCCTTCTTGTCCATGATCAAGCTGATCATGTTGCGAAAGAATACCTCTTTGTCCCCATCGCCAGGCTCAGTCCATTCCCTCACAATGAGGTCAACGTCCTTTCCCGCTTTCCCTTCGTCCGTCTTATCTGCGCGCATGTATTGGTGGATTGTGTACCGCGGTATAGTGATGATCCCGTCATCCTTTGAGAAGATGGCTGTGCGGTCTCCGACTGTCACAAGAGCATAGCCTTGGACGACTTGAAGGTACTCAGTGTGAGTCTCGTGCCAGTGAAGGCCTGTTCCTGGTGTGTTGTCGCCGGCTCTCAAGTAGATGTCAACGACACCCGGCTTGTTTGTTTGGGATGAGAAGTCGATGCCTCCGGGTGGGATGAAGAGCTTGTCCTGGTTTCGTGTGACTGTGCGGGTCATGATAAGCTGCTATAAATTCAGGAGATTCGGGGGAGGATTCGTTTGCAACATATCTCTGTATGATTATGTTCACGAAGTGGCAGATCATTCGGAGTGGCTTATATATCACTCAATGAGCCTATTAGCACGTCGGCGACTTTCATTGTGATGCGGGAAGCATTACGCCGATCGGGGGCTATTTCCGGTTCGACCTGGAAGTAAGCGCAAATACAGGCTAATCAACAACAAAAAATTCACATGGCTTGAATAAGCACTATAGTCTGGAATTATTCTCAGTGTTTGAGGAATACCTGTTCAGTTTGCTCTTCCGACGAGTTCAGGAATAGAAAATACGTCGTCAAATCCACTTACCCTATAAATGAGCAAAGGGATCTACCTAAGGCTCTGTTGACCAACACTTGCCAATTTTTAGTGAATATAGAGTGTAATAACTCTGAATTGATTAGTAGTTGGAATATTGGAATCCTTATGTATGTTCGGTATGAAGCTGAACAGACACAATCCATGATTCGCCAGACAAAAACTATGCGATACTTCAGCGCACATCCAAAGAAACCAGGGCTTGTTCTTTTCGTCGTCTGTATTGCTGGATTGTCCATAGATCTGGTTACCATCATCGTTCAGCACAGAAGCGCACGCTATAGATGCTCTGGACAACTCTCAGCCATTCTCATCATGGGCGGAATCATGGTGCGCGCTCAACCGCCGTATCTGAATTGGAACTTTTGCAGTCTTGGAGTACAGACTGTCAGCTCAAGCAATTATCTCGGCGTTCTTCATCACCAGCCTGTCTAAGCATTTGTTAGCCCAGCGACCTTGATCAGCTGGAGTACACTCGGTGATTGAGATCAAAGCTCAGTCAAGCAACATGTAAAGGACCATTTAGCTCCAAAAATGTAACCTGTAGTTGCAACTCACCCAGGACTGTCAAGTCTGGCCTCATATGCTGTCCAAGTAAGCCCACAAGATAATATGCTGTCTAGATTAAACGATGATCACCTACACAATACCCTACTGAATGGCGCACAAGGCCATACCCAATATCGACCACGTTCTAGTACATTCTAAGCTTATTCGAGCTTACAAAACACAAAGGAGAACCGCGTATGGTATCCGGTCGCTTACAGCTGTGACAGCTGAAACGGTACGGAAGTGCCGAAGAGAATAGCTGATCATCTAAGCCTTTTTTGTTAGAGAATCTTCAACAACATGACACCAAAAGTATGACGACTGAGAAAAAGCAAAGAAAGGGTTGGGGTTCTTTGCACTGGGGGAGCATTGATCGTCATTGATGTCTTGGATTGATCATGCCGACATGGGATAGATGTGGGGGTTCTTGGGTCCTAGTCGAAAGAGGTTCCATGATCCTTAAGCGATCCAGAGCTGGTGCCAAAGCAAAGCCACGCGATTTCGGTCGAAATATTGAGATTGGCATCAAGATAAGCTCGGGGTCTTTGGCATTGTTCATTGACTGGCTACAATCGAGGTGAAACTCTTTTGAAGAACAACTATCCCAAGCGTCACGTTCGTAGAGTCATCCATGCTCTCGGAATGCCCTACAATTTAATGATCTTTTCCCAGTTCCCGGTTTTCAGCTCTAAATCCTCTCTGAGCTCAGACGATTGCCACAAAACTCCGTTCAGATCTCCTACTCGTAACATCCTGGATGTGCGGAGGGCAGACTTCTGCTACTGGTCTACACTCATGGCACAGGCTTTGAAGCACTGCGCGAAGCAGACGAAGCGCCTCTTCGATCAGAAGAGGCACTTTTGCCATGGGACACATTGCCAAAGTTACCTTATAGCCAGGCTGAACGACCTGCTCCCATTGTGAAGAGGAAACAAAGTCACAGTCGGGAGCGGGGGGGTTCATACTGTCCCTCTATGGCATGAGAACCAGTGACGTCCATACGCCCCAGAGCTACCATGAGAAGCTCCTCTACTCCATGGGATCGCATTAAATCTACTCCCAATTCTGGACAAACCCTCCAGGTCTGGGCGAGATGGAATGGTAGTGTGAATTTCCGACCAGCGGAGTTCGTGAACTTGATAGGGGTCGCTCACATCTTACCACACTTCCTGCTGATGTATTTATAGAGTTCGCATATGCGGAATGTTTCAGATCTTCTGTAGTGGTATCTCGTTCGACCTGAACATTTTGCTGTACTTTCTTCTCGACTGCCTTCTGGTACCTAGGCCCCTGATCCACCGGCTCAACACTTGATGCCACTTGACGAGTAATAATGCGTCTATGCTCAGCGCTGATATCGGATTGTGATTCATCTCTAACGCGGTCATCTTGAGATGTTTCCACAGTGGCTGTATTTCCTAATGACCTGAATAGGGCTTGGAGGTCCTCTCCGATCCCATTGCTATCACGATAGCCTCGTCACTCATCTCAATTGCAGTCAAACGAGCTCGTGCACGATCAACAACCTGAGCAGGCTTCTTCTATTACAAGATATCAGCCACTTGTTCATTCATAGTTTGTGATCTCAGTTGGTGAAGTTATTATCTCTGGTTGTTTCTCTGCTCTGATCTTGGCCGAATTATGGTCGTCGACGTGACCATCTCCTGGATCTGGTGATGGCTTCTTCTTCGCCTGGCGAAAATAACCGGATTCTTTACGGCTCCATATTGGGTAATGATGTATTTGGAGGATCATGTTATTTGCGTCGACTGTGGTTCAAGCAATGTTCTATTGGTCACCCTCAATACACTTCAGGGAAGTTCGTCATCCAAGGCATGGAGTGCAAATGTGTAGATTGTTCTAAATGTCTTCCAAAATGCTCAACATAAAATTTCATCCCAAATATTACATATCTGCGTATAGAGCATTCTTCTGCGATCGTCCCATGTCGGAGGTTGGGTAACTCACCAAACAGTAGCAGATCAAGAGAGTTGCTTCTTGCGGCTGGTCCCAAATATGACAACAGCATCATTCATCCCTTGAGGCAATGTCTGTATCGGACCTTTCTTTCTTGCTTTACACTTTTCCAGTCTCTGCGGCATCTTCGGGCATATCTCTGGTACAATCTTGCAATTCTGGCAGGGCTCAAACAAATGAGCATCCTCACACGACCAAACCAGATTCTGATAGCATCCGGATGCAGAGAGTCCTCTGATGCAACGTAGACTCACAGCAAGATATGTGTTGCTACGGCCACCTGGCAGAGGAGACCATTGCCGACACACCTGGTCTGGTTGCTCCGGGACTATCAAGTCGCCAATCTCCTGTGCGAAGAAGACGGGGATCGAATCTGTGAATGGTAACCAACAGGGCGGAGAGCTGAACATCCGGGAAGCAAGGACTTGTCTCCGTTGGCTCACAGCCCTCTCAAGCCCATCTACGAGTTCAAGCCAGTCCCACCCCTTGATACTGCAGCGACCCAGCGACAAGGTGCCACGGGCGCCCTCGTCACTGCTCGCATTGATACTCCTCGTCTTTTGAATTCGGCCATATAACCTCTTGATAATACCCGAGATTTTAATATCTGAGGGATCCTCATCGGCCATCTTCTCGATAGCAATGCGCTCTGAATAACTCCTATTGGCGAGGACGTTGAATGCAGCGGCGCCTCCGTCTGCACTCGCAGTGGCGTACTGAATGCCTCGCAGACCTTCTCGCTGTGCCCATATATTGAACAACTCAAGGATCATCGATAGTTGGGAGACCATCCAGGCGCGTTCGTTCTGACTTTGGGTGTCATAGATAATGACTGGCATGTTCTGCGAGATCCGCAAGACTTGCTTGTAGGTCAGATCCTTCTGGTCATCAAGCTCACGCTTATGGCCGGTTCTTAGCCTGAACCCTATCGAACCCTCTGCTTTAGCACCCCCTGCACTAGAGCCCAGAGTAAGCGAGTTCAGCGATGCCTCTATGTTGGGCTTTTCGACCTCTGCATGTGAGTATTGTGGTTCATTGTGATATTGGCGGCGGGCCTCGGTACCCAACTGCACCATGGCCTTTTCACAGTACCCCAAAACTGTGATTGATGTTCTCAGAGTGTCGTAGACCGGAATTTTGGTCCACAATGGACCACCATTTCTGTCGGGAGGGATTGCTGGGTCTCGATCTCCCTCGTCATCTAAGGTCTTCTCTTTCAAATGCCATTGGATAACAGGCTGTCGGTCGGGGAGCGCCTTATAAGAAGTTGGGTAGAGGAAAAAGGAGATACCATCGAGGTAGATACCAGTTGCATTGCCCTTGTCATCCTCCAGGCTGACATCGCAAATTATCTCAGCCAGCTCAAGCATGGCATCAAAGGGCATCTGCAAGCCGAAGACACCTGGGTGAACTGGAACCTCAAAGCCCTCGGCCATGACCGTCGAAGGGAACAGAGGGGTCCAACAAGTGCCCGGTGTGCCATGCTCTAGAGGTTTCAATTCTTCCAGTGAAATATGAAACACGTGGACCTCATCTCCGACACTTGGTGCATGTAGGAAGCTAACCGAAGAACTGGTTGTCTTCTTCGGCTCGGGCAGTCGGAAGGTCGCTACGATCCAGCAAAGAAACTGTGAAAATATTGATATCTGAGTTGGAGAGCCTTTGAAGAGCACTACTGGAGTATCTTCAGAGTCTCCACTCATGAACAATGGCCGGTTAACTGCAGGTTCTTTCGGAACTTGGGTGTCTTGACGTCGTCAGTATCACTACTATAAACGAGGAGAAGTAGAACCCACCTGTCGAAGGTAGCTTTTGAACAAGAAATGCTTCTAGATCTTCCAGAAACACTGTGCCGTTATCTTTCCAGGTTGCTGAAACATATTCCTGGCAGCAAACCGCCAAAGAATTTGAAGAAGTTCCTGTTATAGTGAGGATTGGGCCAAGATCATAGCTGCCGTCTAGTTCTTCCTGTACACAAACTGGAACCTGCCAGCGAACAAGAAACTTGACCAGGCAGGTGTCTGTGTCATCGAAACTCTCCAAGGCTTCAAATACCTTCGCTTCAATCATCTGTGCAGCCGCCAAGCCACTCTTCTTGTCAGCATTTAAGAGCTTTTCGGGTGAGAATTCCTTCTTTCCAGAAAGAGTCTCATCAACCGTCATTGAATGTGGTTTTCTGATGACCAGGCCAGCGTCGTCAATCTGTCGGACTCGTATAGATTGGCGTTGACTCTGGTGGCTACGCTCTGTGAACTTTTGCGTAAGCCTTAATCGACTCTGGCGCGAATATGTATATTTTCTGTCAACCACATGTGCCTCGACTGCGATGAGCGCTTTTGGTGGTGTTTTGCGGGGGCCAGGTGTGGGCTTCGCGATGTAGTCCCTATGATTATCATCCTGGACTCTCTGGTCGACACCTTTAAATTTCTCGAGCAGCTCACTGGTGGAGGCTCTTTTCACATCTTCTGTTCGTACAACGATCATGTATTTCTCGATGATGTCCAGAATATCATGAACGTAGTTTGTGCATGACTCGTGATGGTCAAGTCTTCGAATGAACTAACGAAGTATGTCAGCTGCTCATCTAAATTTCTCCGGAGGTTGCGGTATCCCTCTCCACATTGACCTACACTGAATACTTGTGGCTTGACTGTAAATCGACGCAACTCATCGTCCTCTAGTTTGACAATTGCAAAGAAGCTATCGGTCTTCATGATACCCGAAGTGTCCTCTGTCAGTCGAGCATCTGCGAATGCCTCAGAAAGCTCCCAGCCCCCTAAGAGCCAGCAGACCATCTCAAGTAAAACACAACCGAAAGACCATATATCGGAAGATCGTGACATAAATTCACCCTCGATATCAATCTCTGGAGGCGCATAGGTGTATGTGTAACCCACGTTGGTGTTTTTTGTGAAAGACCTGCTACGCTCCCGGTGAAATTTGGTAAGCCCAAAATCTGCCAGAACAAGTAAGCCATGAGGTTCATTATCCAATTCAAACCAAAGTATGTTCTCGGGCTTAATATCCCCATGCCGACCATAGGACTGTACGCCTTGGGAATCGTGAATAGCATCCAAGGCCGCAAGCAAACCGAGAGTTTGTGTAGACATCCAACGGATGACGTCGAGATCTCGGTTTCCAGTCTTTGAAAAAGGGTCAAATTTCCAGAACTCGTAGAGATTGCAAGAAGCCCAAGGTAATATCATGTGATATCTGTCATGTAGCTCAAAGGTCGCCAGAAGTTGAATGATATGCCGATGGCCGACACCATTGAATCGTTGAAGCCCTTCAACTTCATTGTCGAATTCAGAACGGTCCTCAAGCCTGAGTATTTTGAGGGCAAAAATGCCTTTTGCGGCAGATTTCTAGCAGTAATTTGTTAGATCATCTTATTTTAGCACATCGCTAGAACGCTGACCAACTCACCACCCCTCGGAGAACCTTCTCAAATTCGTGAGAAGATTTGTCGATTTTGATAGGTTGAATTGTTGAATAGCCACCTTGAGTTATATGCCTGCCGAATTTCTTCAGTCCAACCTCAGACCCGTTAAGACGACACCAAGGTAAAATTGTCCTCCGGTGGAAAACGTGATGAAATACCGGGATATTGTCTCTGGGAGCATGAAAGAAAGGGGCCGTGAACCTCCATTGACACATTTCAAAGGACTCCAATTGATAGGGGCGAAATCTTCTGAAGCAGCCAAGGGGATTTTCATCGCCTTCCTTTCGAAATACAGCATTCTGTCTTATATCCAGAGTGAGGGGAAGGTCATCGTCACAGACTCGATGTTGGATGAATTCGTGAACTTTCCCTTCTTTTTCAATCATGACCAGAATTGCAAAAATCCTCAGGTACGTCTTTTGACCTGAAGGCATTTGAAAAGGCATTTCCTTGTACGCATCAGCCTCATCGGCGTACAACGGTCCAATGTGATCTGCATATTGTGATGCAAGATCCCCGTACTCTTTTTTTAGATGGGCCTCAATGCATGCCTTGTTCAAGATTCTTGACAGGGTTAGGAATGGCAGGAATGTCTGATAGTAGTCTGCGCATTCTATAGAAGAAGATCGTAAGCGGTCCGCAAGGTTATTGGAGTTCTCGAGGCTGTAAGGGTCCAGAGTTTCATCGTTAACTGAGAGTGTAGGAATATTTATGTCGTCCATGGTGTGCAGGATGAAACTCGTAATGGAGCAACGAGACTTGTGTCTTGTGCACCGTTTTGCAGTATTTGAGGAGCGCAAAGACTGATATGACAAGAGATAGGCTTGGGGAAAGGGTCAGGGACGTGGTCAATTTCAGGGAAGTTGCCAAGTCCTAGATGAGGGGGTAGGAAAAAGAGCGGCTGAAGTAAACAGTGCATAAGTCTCATGATAACCACCCTCTACTACCAATAGAAAGGACCTGGGAAAGTCATATCAGCTGTGGCTGCAGCTCATCCATGTCAAGTCAGCACATCACAGCTTAATCCGTAAGAAGACTACCTACACCATTTTCAAGAAATGGGAAATCAAGTTGAAATGTATAGAAAGCACAAAGCGCAGGCCAGAACGTTCTACGTCACTGTTTAGGCTTAAAGGCCCGAAAAGCGCCTGGGCGCTGACACCATCACTATTAGAATATGCGAGAGAGGTCAATGTAGTAGTGCCACGTATCAATACATACCTTATGCAGCCACATCAACATCTCAGCTCGAATGTCAGCATCTCATTGCTTTTTGAGTGGCAGCCTTGTCACAAGCACGAAAACATAGATACAGGTCACCTGACAGAGATATCACGATAGACACGCGGTGCTTGGTGTGATTGTGTCTGATATTAACCAATCACTGCCGATATGAAAGCTAACGAGAATGAAATTTCAGGACGTTGGCCCTCTTCGCGCTATACTCTTCATTAAAGTATCACATATTTCCGAGATAAGAGATTTTGACCTTTGAAGAAGCGAATGAGCGTCTAGCTATGAACCCTACGAGAGACACCTATCACTCCTATGCGGAAATGTAGCGGAGCTCGAAGCGGAGTTTGCTTGCCTTGGGTCTATTCACCTTCGGATACTGCAACTCCTTCACTTACAAGCTGGAGTTAAGGATACCTGTTCGGAGTTAAGACACAGGTCCCCTCTCCAGACTACAACTATACATTGCATCTTTTCGGGGTTAATTTTCGGTGATAGCGATCATGTTATATGCGGTTAATCAAGGAATTCTATTCAGTGTCCAAAAGCACAACTTTCATACATTTCAACAGATATTGGGAATAAGGAAGAGATATAAAGTCCGGCTGGTATCTGGTTCACAGCTCGTTTTTCCAACTTACCTACTCCCCTTTCCTGACACATTGATCACGTAGTATTCTCCTCAATCGTCATGGCACCTCCAGCATCTCTTCCCACTAAACCTCTCAGCAGGACGGGACGACAAATACCCGCTCTCGGATTCGGATTGATGGGCCTGAGTGCGGTCTATGGGCCTGTTGAGTATATTTCCCGTTCTATATGTTCTCAAACTCACAATAGCGTTCATACTGACACTCACTTCCCTAGCAATGACGAAGAACGCTTGGCAGTTCTGGACCGTGCCTGGGAGCTCGGCTACACGAATTGGGACACAGCCAATGCCTATGGTGACAGCGAGGTCCTGATCGGGAAGTGGTTCAAGCTACATCCGGAGCGTCGGGCTGACATATTTCTCGCAACAAAGTTTGGCCTGAGAGCCGGAGTCAACGAGAAGGGCGAGTGGAAAATGTGGGCTGATAATAGTCCCGAGTTCTTCAATGAGTGCCTCAAGGGAAGTTTGCAGAAGATGGGCGTTGATTACGTTGATCTTTACTACGCCCATCGTCTTGACACCAAGGTACCTGTCGAGAAGACGATGGAGTTGATGGCCAAAGCTAAGCAGTAAGCTACACTACCAAAAGTCTCCGACACCTTGGACCGTGCTGATATATCTCTATCAGAGATGGCAAAATCAAAGCCATCGGCATCTCCGAATGCGCCGCCAGCAATATCCGCCGAGCCTACGCTGTCGTCCCCGTCGACGCCATCCAGGTTGAGTACAATCCATTCACATTGGATATCGAGAAACAAAATATACTCTCCACGTGCCGTGAGCTTGGAATCACCATCTTCGCGTACTCACCTCTGGGTCGTGGCTTTTTGACAGGTCAGATCAAGAGCAGTGATGACTTTGCGCCTGACGACCTCCGCCGCATGTTGCCTCGCTTTAGCCCTGAGAACTTTTCGAAGAACCTAGTCCTAGTTGAACGTCTTAAGACACTCGCAGACAAGAAGGGCTGCACGTCGGGTCAGTTGGTGCTCGCATGGCTGTCGGCGCAGGGCGAGGATATTATCCCAATTCCTGGGACGAAGAAGATTAAGTATATGGAGGAGAATGTTGGCTCACTAAAAGTGCAGCTCTCCAAGGAGGAGATTCAGAACATCAGGGATGAGGTCGAGAAGGCTGAGGTTGCGGGTCATCGAAACCCGCCGGGTTTGTTCAATGAGTATTCGGTTACTGTTGAGCTTTGAGGTGTCACATCCGGATAGATCCATAGGAACAAGCCTTGGTGGAAAAGAAAATCCCAAACTTCATTGGAGCCTATCTCTTCCATAAATATTGGTACATATGCTAGCAATTCCAATGCAAACGAAAGTGAAGGAGTTGTCCCAAAAGATCTGAACGGATGGTGAAAAGCTTCAAACATTCTTCTTATAAAAAAAGTTCAATATTCAAACCGAAATTATCAAGATCTATTCTGGTGGTATAACAACGCTAGTCATGACAACAAATCATATCATACAAAATCAAAACCAATAACCCTTTTACTCGTCATTACTCCACTTCCAGGCTTCCGAGATAGCCTTCCAGTACTGCTCAGGATGCTCACGCATGTGTCCAACATGGTCAGTATCCACAAACAGCTCCTGTCGAGTCTCATAGCCTCTCTGCTGAGACTCAGCAATGTAGCCCTCGATATCCATATGAGAAATAATCTGATCCTCCTTGCTGTAGAGATACAATCGCTTGGAGTCCAGTGTCTCGTAGTTTGTATCATCCACAACTCGCAGGGCGAAAGCACCAGAAGGCTCTCCACCAGTGAGCTTCTTGATAACAACGTCCAAGGTAAGGACAAAGCCCCAAATACCCTTGGTGATGACAAAAGGCCAGGGGAAGAACTTGGCGGTGCCGAGGGCCATGGCGTGCGACCATTGACCTAGTCTCTCCCACGACCAAAAGGGGTTTCCGGGCGTTGAGTCAAGGACGAGAAGTTGATGAGGCATCTGTCTACCATTCTTGTCCCTGAAAGCCTTGAGCGTAGTAGCGTAGCTGATAGCACCGGTGTTGGACATGCTGTGAATAAGAATAGGCGCCGTCTTTTCTTCGAGAAGTCCATCAAGGTTGTCGATAACATGTTGCATAGCGCGTGTTCGTGTCTCAAGACCCGTAAACATAGCGTCTGAAATAGGACTCAAGATGATAAGAATCTTGGAATGAGGGAAAAGAGCGCGATAGCCCTCGGCGTATTTCCCAACATGTCTAGCAAGTCCATCGCCCCAGCCGTAGATGACAACAGCAGCTGGATGATCCGCGGGTGGCTTCTCTGAAGTCTCCTCGCTGACGAGAAGTTTGGCGTTGATGGTTTTGAAGCCCGCAAGCTCAGGGAGTTTTTTGCCCGACATTTTCTATACTATAAATAGACTTATTATAAAGGGTACTGGCTGTGCTGACGAGGAATTGACAAGGGAGAGATCCATGGGAGGCATTGACATTTTATATATCTCCTTAAAGTAAACTAAGTTTTTTAGTTTCAAAGGATCGAGTAATGTGTCGATTGCTGACATGGTTTTTCGGCCTGTCAGATTCTATGTTGGGGACAGCGTGTAAAGTCCGTCGGACGTTTATGCGGATGAATTGCTGCTTTTGGGTATTGGAGCGGTCCCAGCAAAACATCCTTCAGCCCAACAATATGCAGCCGAGGTTCGTGGAGATTTTTTATTATAAATTTGGAGATGGCATCGGGGAGTTTTATATAATATGTTCTGTGACATGTACATGTATTTATGTGAGTTCAATTGCGTTTACAAAGCTGAATGGAACGGCAATCAATGGACGGTACAACGTTGATCCACTTATCAGCAGAGATTTAGAGACTGGAAATCAAGATGCACAGATCAGTCTTGGCATGCGTCAAGATTGAATATCATGCGCCAAGTGTTGAATCTAACGACGAGTCATCTCCTTCGGGGTTATCGAGGTTGCGTGTATCTTACTCAGACTTGCTGTAGCCTAATAACCAACCCACGATTGGAATGACCCAATTTGTCAAACAGTTGTTGGATGGCAGACCTCATCCCAAAGTAAGCTAAGATGCCAAAGAGGTCAGACGGGACTGATAGTGTAGGACTAAGTGATGAGGGTCTTGAGGGCGATTGCCGAGTCTAGTACACAGTCATCTGTGAGTATGCTCAGCTATCTATCGAAATGAGTCAAGCGACTCGACACTAAATCAAATAAAAAAACATGAAATCGTTATGACTACTCACCTAGCATGACGTCTCACTCGAGGAGGAACTTCGACGTATCAAAAGGTAAGCATCATCCGTTGCATCCGTGAGAAAGGCTTGGGCTTTTTAAAAGCTGCAAAAGGCAGTCAGGTTATTATTTCTTGTCTGTCTATCATAAGAAGTCTAGTGCGGTTGAGTGGTGACATGTAAAGCTCTCAGCTTTTCATTTTTCATAAAACAATGCAATGCATCCTGGTATATCTCCGAAAATCAAAACAACATCCAATACACTTTTAAAAGGTAGCCGTGATCTTCCATCCAACACGGTGGACTCTTGCAGCAAGGATGAACATGGTGCCAGCCAGGCAAAAGACGCCAGCAAAAATCTTAACTCCAAGCCATCCAGTTGGTTTCTCGAGGATAGAGCCGTTGATGGGGTTGGTCGTGAGTCCACCGATCGAGGAGACGAAGAAAACAATGCCGCTGCGGAATCCAATTTCCGGAAGAGGCGAAATCTGAGCAACGAGCGGTGCAATCAGAGAGACGTATGCGCCAGAGCAGAAACCAAACAAGGCAGCAAAGGCGATGATACCGTCCTGCGAGTTGCAGGGGATCCAAAGAGCAAGGATCCAGATAGCAGAAAGGAAGCCGACAATAATGAAAATGTTGTAACGGCCCATCTTATCACCAAGAATTCCTGAACCGACACGACCAAAAAGACTGGCAGCGTTAAGAATAGGAATCAAATACTGAACAAGGTTGGGGTCCACGCCAGCATGAAGAGCCTGAACGGGCAGGTAGTCGATAGGAACGAAGAGTCCGTAGGTGAAGAAGAAGAAGCCAAGCATACAGAAGATGAATTCTGGCTCGTGGAATGGCCTGACCAACTGGGCGCGGGTGACCTTCTGAGGGTTGGGAGGGTGAATCGATCTGACTGTGAGGTTGGCGATGATGAGGAGTCCGAGGATCATAAAGGCACAGATTCGCATGGACCAGCCGAATCCAACTTGCTTGATGAGACGGGTGACCATAATGGGAAAGATGACACCACCGATACTCGAGCCGGTTGCAAGGATGCCAAAGGCAGCTCCTCTATTGCTGTCAAACCATCCGTGAATCGTCGATAGTGCTGAATATGTTGGCAGGTTTCAATATGGAGGGCAGGGACGAGGCTTACCTGGCTGGAAGATTGCTGAAACACCAATGGCAGAGCATACACCCTGAGACAGAAGAATCTGGTAGTACTCGGTGCTAATCGATGCCATCATGATACCAAAGACATGCATGACACTTCCGACAAAAATCAACCACCGCGGTCCATGGCTATCATAAAGCTTTCCGATGATCGGACCCATCCCCATGATGAAAAAGATCTGCAGCGAAGGGATCCATGCGATAGTACTAGACGAGTACTGCTTCAAAAGATCGTTCTGGTAGTATTCCTGAAAAGCGCCAACACCTAGGATAATTAGTCAACGCAACAGAAATACACAACGTAATACTTACTGTTGATCCAGCCAAAACTGCAAAACGAGGTACACCATGCGCCAAGAACAACAAGCCAGGCTGTGAGACCACCATCGGGCGCGCCACTTCCAGCTGGCCTAGCTGCAGGCTCAGGCTGTGTGGTACCCTCCTCAAGGTCAGACTTTTCGTTGTTGTAACCAACCTGGTTCTGAAGCGTGAGCTCCGAATTGCGAGGCGACGAAGGTGCGGTGGTTTGTTGAGCAGCCATGATGAAAGATGCTGTTTATCTGATCGAGGGTTGCTTTGAGGCTCTAGTTGTTGACATGGGCGTCGAGATTTATAAGTACCAGATGCACGGGAGATCTGAGCCTAAAAGGGATCCATAGCGCGCCTTATGGAGCTCCATATTCACGGTTATTCGTTCCATTCACTTAATTTCGCGACGCGAGACTTCCAAAGGCCGATGATGGTGGATTGTTTGCAGCCGAGCCCAAGTCTCTGATTCGCCACTTCGGTCTCGGAACCACTATCTCTACCGAAGCCGACGCTAGTATATCGATAAGATCGACTGCAACGAATTAGAGCTCGTCATTGACCTCACCATCTTCAATATCCCGGTCACGGAGATAATCCCCGGTGATCTCAGCTTACAAAGACCGAATCCTCATCCGTAAAATACCACAGCTCTCGGCCTGTCAGTTATCGGTCGGTGTAATACCACATCATGTCATCTCGGCCCCGAACTCGGTCGTGCGCCGTATGTCATCGCCGAAAAGTTCGCTGTGACAAGAAATTCCCATGTGCGCAGTGTGTTCGGTCTGGCTTTGAGTGCTCGTATCCGCCTGCGGGGCCTCCTGCACGACGAGCGAAGAAAACGACAATTAATGATGTTGCAAGTCGCATTTCGCAGATGGAGAAGACGATTGAGGCGTTCAAGGCTGGACAAGCTGTGTCGCCGCAACCGACGGTGTCTGCAAGTTCAGTGACGCCCGCGAATAGTGTCCCCACGCCGGCGAGTACAACTGCAGATGTCGAGAGCAGGGAAAGGGTTGGAGGTTCACAGAATGTGGTTTCTCGTGAGGGCCTCTTGTTCAATAAGGGGAAAAGTAGTCACTATGTCAATGAAGTTCTCTTTTCTCGAGTCATCGAGCAGGTAAAGACATTCGAGTGGTTTGTGGATCTCGCGCTAATACATGTTCAGGAAGACGATGTGCGAATGGCCTTGACAACGCCCAGAGACGAGCCGCCCCACGATGCCAATTCCCCAATATGCCATTTGAATCCCATGGGATGGCTATCCGCTGGGATTTCGTCCGTGTCTACCGCCGTCTATCACCCTCAAAGACGCGTGGCTGTTCGACTATGGAAAGTCTTTGTTGACAGTGTTGATCCATATGCCAAAGTTCTGCACCTCCCTACCGCCGAGACAGTAATCTACACGGTCACAAGCGACCCCAGCAAAGCTTCGAATGAAAACTTGGCACTTTGCTTTGCTATTTATTACGCTTCTGTTACTGCCATGGGCCCCAATGAGGTCCTCGACACTACTGGAGAGGATAACAAGAATGCTCTCCTGAGATACAGGATGTGTTTGGAGCAGTCGCTCGCCCAAGCAGATTTCCTTGATAATCCCACAATCACCCTTCTGCAGGCCATTGCAATTTACGGCGTGAGTTTCTGATAAACTTTTCAAAGAGCTTCACTAAATTCAAATAGGCCGCAATGCGTGTCCATAGCTCCGGTCGAGCCGTCTGGATCATGAATGGCCTCGCACTTCGATCCGCACAGTCAATAGGTTTGCACAGAGACGGCAGCAAGCTCGGTTTATCCCCCTTTGAGTCAGAGATGCGACGTCGATTATGGTGGTACTTTCAAGAACGAGACGGAAGAGGTGCCGAGGATTATGGACTGCAAAATCCACCAAGCTTTAATCCAGTATATGGTGTTGAGCTGCCACGGAATCTGCACGATAGCGATCTCTTTCCAGGGATGAAAGAGCTTCCGCCATCGAGACCAGATTGGACGAGGATGACGTTACCACTGTGCTGCAATCAGTCGTCTCAGGCTTGGGCTCAGCTCTTTCAGATGAGCGGCTCTGCCGATGGCATACCAGATGAAGATGTTCGAAGGCGGCTCATCAAAGATGCCGTTGAAAAGGTCGAAGGAATTCTGCAGCGGTGCAACCCCGTTATACCAGAGCAAAGAATGACGATTCGAACTGCGCGGTTAATCCTCTGCAAAGTCGACGTAGTCACGCGCCGCCAATGGCAGATTCTTCGCTCGCCAGACGATCGCCAGCCACCAATGGCAACAGAAGCCGAAGTCACCGAAGCAGTCGAACTTCTCGAGCTCTCCAACAGCATGTGGCAAGACGACGACCTCATCGCGTTCCAGTGGCTCGCGCGCGCATTCCCCCAATATCACATAATGCTATTCATCCTCCGTCACTTGTGCGTATGTCCTCGTGGAGAACTAGCGAAAAGAGCTTTTACAGCTGTAGAGATTCATCTTGGGTATTTCAAGACGAGTGGGAATGGTCCCTTGAATGGGCTGAAGTGGACGGTGCTTACGACGTTGAGAGAGAGGGCGTTTTTGTTGATGCAGAAGGTTGAGAGGGAGAGTGTAAATGTGCAACAGGATGAGAGGAGTCACCAAATGGGATTTCAGGGGAGTGGGGAGGGGATGCAGAATGGGAATGACGTCGCTGTTCCGGATTGGAATATGATTTTGGAGGAGTTTCCGTTAGACATGGAAGACTTTTCGTTGATTTTCTGAGGGGTAAGAGAACATTTGTACGATTACATGAAGTAATATGACTTAAGTCAACATTGATGCATACATGGTACAAAACAAAGATGTTAGATCTTAGATTAAACAAAGCGAAGCTACCCCGTCTTGAACATGATCTACTCTGGTACCGCCATTTCCCGCTATTTGAATTCCTCAACTCATCTTTGTACACTGTCATACCCAAACTTGGTCAAGCCTTGAGGATTCTGACTTTTCAGAATATCAGAAAGTGTTTCTTCTTTTTCCACGTCTGCGGGTTCCTATCTTGTCAGCTCTTTGTGGTTTTACAAAGTGATACAGGACTTACGTGCGGCCCATCGAAAGTAATGCTGTTGCCAAAGAGAAATGAGTCCCACAATCAACTGAAGAATGCCGAATATGATGGAGATGACGACTTCAGCAGGAAGCATTGATTGAGCCATGGCACAATTAATCTTGTTTGTATTGCTGGTAAGATGGTTAGGCTCCGTCTATGCTTGCTGAGACAAACTAAATGAGTTCTTTGAACTTATGAAAGAAAACAATGCGAAGAAAATCTTAACAACTTTGAATATGACACAAAAAACCCGCAGCCCTTTTTAATAAGATTTCAGCAAAGAATAGTAGTTTTGCAGCTGTAAAAGTGAATATGACTTCATTGCATGAAGACCAGGTCTAGGGGAGCCAAGAAAACTTCTGACATTAAATCAGGGTGCCAAAATAAACTGGTCTAAAGGCTTACTGAGATATGCTAAACTTACCCAAATCTTTTCATCACTTAGGATAGAGGTCCTAAGTTTCTTACTCCCTAAGGCAGATGTATCGTATTTTTTAGTGGCTGTTGGTTGCTTGCATGACACCCATGTCTCAGCACAAAATAGTACTTTTGAGTTTTCCTCGACGATTGGGCGGAAGTGCTGTGGCGTACAGGGATTTAAAGAATTGTTGTTTTGTTTCCCCCCTGCTTCACCGCAAAATAGTAGTTTTGGAAAATGTGATGAGGCTGACTCTTACGTGTTGACTCCCTCGCGGGAGCCTTCTTTTCTCTTTTTTGTTTCTTTTAAATTATTTGCGACACCGCTCTCGCTCTTCAGTCTCTATTCATTCTATCTATCTTTTATTCAGCGTCTTTCCCGACAGCAGTGGTCGATTCGCCGGCTAATAAGGTTGCTGCGAAGTGTCACCAATACTCACCATGGATCCCTGGTTCACAACTCCAAACGATTTCTTCAGTGAATTCGACAATTTTGGCCAACAATTTCCTGGCACCCACCTACCTCCTGGGTTCGATATCCCAGCTCCGCACGAACAGGCTCTTGGTGGACAATTTATCGCAGACCAAAACCATTCATATGCTCCACCCGATCCGGCTTTTGACTCTTTTATCCAAGGGTTCCAGGATGCCTCCTCTACTGACAACATGGATGGTTTAGGGCCCGCCCAAATTACGCCTACCCCTACAACGGGCCCTCCCCGAAGGAGTAGGAAGAAAAAGGCCCCGACTCTACGTGATGAGGACTGGGAACCATTTAAAGACCGAATCCTCGAGCTCTATGAGACGCAAAAGCTGCCACTTGAGAAAGTTAAAAATATGATCGAGGAGGAATTCGGCTTCACCGCTCAGTACGTGATTTCATTGTTGAATTAATAAGGCAGTCTCAGGACTTACTGATATGTGCCAGGGCACGGCAGTATCAGAGCCGTATAACCAAATGGGGCAAAGACAAGAATATCAAGAAAGTTGAGATGACAGCTATCGTCAGGAAGCATCAGCAGAGAGAGATTCTCGAGACTGGCAAAAGGAAGCTGTGTTTCACGGTCAGAGGTAGAGAGGTTGAAGCAGATAAGATCGACCGATGGATGGACAGAAACAATGTCGCACGAAATGATCTGTATGCTCCGAGTCCTGCAGCATGTAAGTCAAATCCGCAAAGTCCTGAGTCAATGCAGCTGACTTTAGATCCCGAAGCTACCCCGTCCGCAGTCAATTGTAGAACGATTTCTGAGAGAGGTTCCCTAGCCCACAGTCCAGCCTTATCCGAAATGAGTCTCGCCTTCTCTTCCGGTGGCATCACACCAGTAGCTCAGAGTCCAATGGCATCTTCTCCCGCACTCTCCGTACGAGGGATAATTCAAGGCCGCGGCAGTACTTTCACTGGGCAGAGTCCGGCTCCTTTCTATCAAGCTCTTCCAGCACAACTCCTGGCTTCTTATCCATCAGCTACAAGCCCTGTTCATCCACATTCAAGTTCTACATTAGCCTCCAAGCAGTATCGCTACAGACAAGCTGATGAAGATCGTCTACGATCAGAACTATCTGTGGCAGAGACTTTGTTCGGATCCGAAGATGCTCAAACCCTCCATATATTGACAATGCTGACTGATGTTCTTATTCAACAAGGGAGATACAGATCCGCCGAAGAAATGATTCGCAGAGCGGTTTTAGGCTATCAGAAGACAGTTGGGGGTGACGATATTCGCACTCTCAGTGCTTTGGAACTCCTAGGACAATGTCTAGGACTCCAGGGCTTCCATCGTCGAGCCGCAAAATTCCTGGAAGGATTACTTGAATCCGAAAGGGTGACTCTTGGCGAAGAGCATCCATCCACTCTGTCCTGTATGGCCCAACTATCGAAGGTGTATACGAATCAAAGACGGTGTGGCGAGGCTGCTTTACTTTCTGAGCGAGTGCTAGAAATAAAAAAGAGGGTATGTGGCAAAGCGGACTATATTACGCTGAGAAGCATGTCGGATTTGGGGGTTGCATACATGTGGTTGGGGCGATTAGAAGAGAGCAAGCAGCTGATAGGACAGGCCCTCAAATTAAGCAAGAATATCTGGGGGGATGAGAATCTTGCTACGCTAGGAATCATGTCCAACCTGCTACCTTTATGTGTACGACAGAGCGATTGGGGTCAGGCAGAGGTGATTGCAATGCAAGTTATCAACGTATATATGAGAACAATTGGCGAAGAACACCCTAGCGCTATATTCGCCAAAGCAGCGTTGGCTGATGTATATGAAGGTCTAGGACAATTAGAGAAAGCTGAAGAAGCAGGAGAGCAGGTGTTTGAGATGCAGAAGAGAATACTTGGGGGGAAGCATCCTGACACACTGAATATCGCACATTTCTTGATAAATTTATACGAGAAACAAAAAAAATATGGCAAGGCTGAGGATCTTAGGAGGAATATTGGGAAGATGGCCGTGGACGGGCGAGAGGATTTCATTTAGATTAGTTCTGTCGATTACCAGCGGGAACTTGAAGCTCATTGCTACAAATAGGGAAATTAGTAAACCTGAAGAGCTGAAGTGTTCAAGTCGAGCTAGGATGCAACTTAGCACGTAACATAATTCGTCAGTCTCATATGGTAATGATGTACCAAAGCTACAAAGCTTCAAGACAGATGGTGACTAGTTTGTCATGGGTCACGCGACAATAAGGTCGCAGTACCCCTATTCATTGTTTACAAAAAGGTCCTGGTTGACTAATATTCAGCCATGAAGCGACTCAGTTGTGAGGAATGTCGGCTGGTGCCTGAGCAAGGCGATCGAGAGTGTCGATGTAATGCTGACAGGTGCTGATGTTTGATGTCGATGTTTAGACCGCCCTACCGGAAGTTTATCGTCAAGCCTCCCGCGTATGAGTGGGTAAATCGAGATACAGTTCAGGCCACCCTATAGATTGGCAAAACGAGACAAGGACACTTTGGCAGATATTTTTACTGTAGGAAAGCGTTTGATCTTTAGAATTAGTCAGATGTTGACTATATATGATGTTTTAACATCGCCTCATCTTCACGAATCTTTTTAAATAATTCTGTAGGGCTGCTTCAGTTGCATAAGCGCTCAGCCATTCCTCCACCGCTAGAGCCAGTTGGGAAGGGTTCCCTTTTTTTGGCTGCCGTCCCCTCTCGGCAGAACGAGGCAAGCCCAGGCCATTCCAGGGCATCAGCCAATGCCAAATCTCAGATGAGCGGGGCTTGTTTTGGTATGGTCCTGGCCTGGACCTTGATTCGGAGCCTCCACCTCCACTCTCTCTCTCTAATCTTCCCGAGCACCCCATCCATCCATTACCATCCTTGAATGTTTGGTTATCCGTCTTTATTCATCCCTCCCTCCCTCTCTTTACTTGTTTTGGTCACATATCATCCACCAACTTTGCTCGAGTCTTTGTTCTGGCTGATAATCTATTTATTGTATTAGCCCCTGGTCTCTCAAGTCCCTTCCCTCGATTGCGTCACGACATCTCGACGTCTCCTTGTTGCCTGCTGTGCGCGTCCTGTTGTGACACTATCATCTCAACGTTTTTAACCGCCAAGCTTACGCCGCCCACGCATACGCATCACATCCCATCTCATCTCTGACCGCTGTCTTGCGCTCAACTGTCTTGCCGCCAGATCATCGCTTGAAGATCGAATTGCTACATCAACAGGGGCCCGAGGCCTCGAAGTTCCCAATGTCGAATAAGAACGAGGCCTTGTCCTCGATGGATCCCTTCTCACCTGCACATCAACCCGACGAGGGTTACTCCGAAGATCCTCTCACACCAACCGTGAATCAAGAGTTATCGACCGCTCTTGCTACGCTACGTTCTCCCTCCGACTTGAGCACATGGCTTGTCGCGAACTCGTCGCTTCTACCCCTCGAGGTCAGAACAGGTACGTTGTGTTGATTGGATTGCTGGGGTCTGTTTGCTGACTGTTGACAGAACTGACCATGGCGTTACTCGACAACTTACCTACGTCCGTCATCGCCGAGATCGTCCACCGATTGAATCCAAGACTCTACATCGACTTTATTCAATACCTCCCTGCCGAGATCTGTCTTAAGATTCTAGGTTTCCTCGATCCTGTTTCCCTCGTAAGCGTTACGCAGACATGCCGCGCCTGGTACGAATTGGCACTTGACCGAAAGCTATGGGAGCGTCTATACCACATGGAAGGGTGGAAGACCATCATGAGCGAGATCGAAGCCTGCGAGACTAAAGTTAACAACGGCCTTGACCACTCGATCCGTCACCTTAACCGACTCCAGTCGATGCAGGACGCCCATCCCAACAAGATTCGTGCCGTTGTCAATTCGGATGAGGACCTCGAGATGACAGATCATGACCGCACGCCTGGCCCCAGCGAGACCTTGGCCGGCGGAAGCATGTTCGGTAGCCCTTCTTCCTCCTTCTCGTCGAGTCGACCTGCGATCGTGCCCATGGGCGAGATGGACCTTGATGGTTTGTCGAGTAGAAACCCGAGCTTGGATCGAACACCTTCATCATCATCCGACAGCAGAGGAAAGCGTAAAGAACCCAGCGACGATACCGAGTCCTCTCTTGCTTCAATGTCGCTAGCCGATGCAGCCAACACATTACCACCGTCATCATTGTACATCTGGGATGTGGGTCGATCACGATATCGTATCAACTGGCGCTATCTGTACGGCATGCGACGGAAGCTGGAGGCGAATTGGGAGCTTGGAAAATACACCACTTTCCAATTTCCTCATCCCAATTTTCCCGAGGAAGGACATCAGGAGTGCGTATATGCTCTACAGTTCGACAAAGACTACTTGGTGAGCGGTAGCAGGGATCAGACCATGCGTATCTGGAATGTTCGCACCCGCCGACTTGTCCGACCACCTCTGACAGGACACATGGGCTCCGTCTTGTGTCTCCAATTCGACGCTGACCCCGAAGAAGATCTCCTTGTTTCTGGAAGTAGTGACTCCAACGTCTTCATCTGGAAGTTTTCGACTGGTGAGCTGGTGCAGAAACTAACAAGGGCTCATCACGAGTCCGTTCTCAACGTGCGCTTTGATAAACGAATCCTGGTTACGTCTTCCAAGGACAAGACGATCAAGATCTTCAACAGGCGCCCGTTGAAACATGGCGATTTGGGCTACAACGGCGGCGATCTAGTCGGCCCAGTACCTGTTCACCTGCGAAGGTATGGTTATGAGCCAGACCTTTCCCAGGAACTTCCCGTCAAGCCTCCATTCACCATGATCGGTCGTCTGGATGGACATAGTGCTGCCGTAAACGCGATTCAAGTTCGTGACGAGACCATTGTTTCCGTATCAGGAGATAGGCATATCAAGATATGGAGTTGGCCAGATCAGGCCTGTACTCGGACCATTCCAGCACACGACAAGGGAATCGCGTGCGTGGAGTTTGACGGGCGCAGAATTGTGAGTGGCAGCAGTGATTGGGAAGTCTGCATTTTTGATGCACCTACTGGTCTTAAGGTTGCTCAGTTGCGAGGACACGCCCACTTGGTGCGTACTGTCCAGGCGGGATTCGGTGATCTGCCGTACAGCACAGCAGAAGACTGGGCGGAAGCCAAGGCGGTTGATGCTGAGTACATGCGCGCGCTTGAGGCTGGTGAGATTGACAATGCCATGGACCGAAGGCATAGGAGAGACCGTCGGGCAAATGCTGGAAGCTCTCGACCTCAGGATGTTCAGGCATATGGCGCCAAGGTTCCCCCCGGAGGTGGTGGAGGCAGAAAGTATGGTCGCATTGTATCTGGTTCCTACGATCAGAGCATCATCATTTGGCGACGCGACAAGGAAGGTGTTTGGAAGCCGGCAATCCATCTCCGACAAGAAGAGGCTGCAGCAGCTGCCCAGCGTGAGGCTGCGGCCAGCTTGTCGAGCGCAACGTCGAACGTCGCGATAGCCGGATCTCTGGGTAGTAGATCTTCACATTCGTCCACGATCGTACCACGATCTCCGCCTACGAGCGGCACTCCTCTCGGGCCTTTGATGCTGCGCGATCACCACGGGGATACCCAGCGAACGGCAAACTCATACCAGGTGCTGATCGACCAGGCGGTACCCCTTGGGCCCAGCTCGCTACAACATGTACTTGCAACATACCCGATTGTGCTGGCTCACCATTCCTACCTACAAACCGCCATTGAACGCGAGACATCGCCTTTGGTCCGAGCCCAGCTTAGAGGGGTGGTAACGGATGCTTTGGCCAACCTCCAAATCCGTCAAATGCCGATGCGACAGCAGTCGAGTTCTGGTAGTTCTCACATGTCCAGCGATAGCGGCCGTACCAACCCGAGATCCGGTCAAGCGCCTCATGCGGTGCCTGTTCCAGGAGGACCAGTTGCGCAACCTCCCGCTAATAACCACGCACAAGGTGCGCCTCCTGGACAACCAGCCCAACCTCCAATTCACAATGGCCATCATGCAGGCCATCATCCTCATATCGCCGCTGCCGAGAACACGTCAGCACGGGTCTTCAAGCTACAATTTGACGCGCATAAAATTATTTGCTGTAGTCAAACCCCAACGATTGTTGGGTGGGATTTCTGTAATAAGGATCCCGCATTGGAAGAAGCTGTCCGATTCTTTGCAACAGTCGACTAGATCTGTAATTCTGGACCATAAACGTATATCTCAGAAAGCATTCTTTTGAGCGAGGGAGTTGGGTTATATGGGCTTGACAGGGTCTTTATCGAGAATAACTGCAGAATCATCAAGAGTTCCATTGGCTACAGTACGATTGGATGTCTTGTGTGTACAAATGCGTACTGGACACCTGCGGATACTCAGGATCGATGTTCTTCAACAGGTAGAAACTACAAGTTTAATGTATTCATGACAATAATGGAAGAGTGAAATGATGTGCTTGGGTGACCCTACGAACCTAACCAACGCCGTGACAAGCAAAACCCATGTAGAAATCTCCGAGAAGTCCACCGTGATCCAGCAACGCCGTTCGTTAACCAGCAACCTGCTTCACCTTGTCCTCGGTCTGAGGAGGCTCGTCCACAAACTCTGGCACGACCTCATCCTGCAAGAAACCCGGCACAGCACCACCCATCTCATGCTCCATCTCGACCTCCATCCCCAACGCCTCCAGCTCAGCATCCAGCTCATCCTCCTCCACATCCTCAGGAATATCATAACTCCTCGCCAAACTCTCCTGAATCTCATTACCCACATCCATCAAATCCGCCATCTCATCCTGCAACCTCTCAATCTTATCAATATCAATCTTGCCATACTGCTTCTTCAGCTCCTTATTCGTCGTCTTCATCGCATCCACCTGCGTCATCACGTTCTTCAGGTTGTCCTGCATGTTGCTCGCCTGCTCCATGTTCCACACCTGGCTCTCGAGCTTGTCCTTCTCCGCCTCGTACGCCTTGCGGCGCTGCAGCACCTTGAGGGCTTTCTGCTTCATCGCTTGCTTTCCGGGGCCTTCGCGCATGCGGGAGAGCTTTTCTTGGTAGGCGCCGAGTTCGGCGTTGAGGGCTTTGAGTTTGGTGTCGAGCGAGGATATGCGGGTGTCGAGGTTGGTTATGGCGCCGTTGAGGGTGGGTTTGGGGCCCGCGGGCTTGGAGCCGAAGAGGCGGTTCATCTTGACGTTTGTAGAGGGTCGATGTTTATACAGAGATTTTCTGTTCGTAGAGTGAGAGTGTAGAGGGTAGATATGCGACGTGTGCCGTGTGTCGTGGAGGTAAGTGGTGGTTGTAAGGGTCGGAAATGGTGGCCTGGAGAGATGACGTTCACTGCGCACGCGGCTCAAATGGGTGGATGGGCCTGGAGCGAGCGGCGGGGCGGGGCGGACACCCCGCCTTGGATCTGAGACTCAAATCGAGCTACCCTAGAGCCAAAGTACGAAAATTCGAGAATCAGAGTTTGGGACACAATTTTGAGACACGTTGAGTGAATGAGTAATAGAAACATGTATTAAAAATATCTATATATGCTTTTGCAATAATACAGTAGTTTTCCAAGGCTAATCCAGCTCGTTTTTGGTGGGTTGTTGCAATTGTCGCATTCTGCATTAGAAGGACCCGCAGAAAGTAAACAAACATTCCTGTCAATCAGAAAAGACCCTGACCTGGTTTAGCACAACCGCTGGTTCCCGCTTATAATTCAGGGATTTTGATCACGGATGTCAAATTTAATGCTATTGTTCAGTTTGTGGTACTCGGAACGAACCTATGGCTTGAGCAAAGACGTGACCCATTTCTGGCTCGGGTGAGACATGCTATTACTCGACACGGGAGAAGTTCATTAGATTGCAACATCCAAGCCCAGGGCAAGGCGGTACGGCACTTCAGTGTCATTCATGAAATGTGATTGGTCTTCCGACTGTGTCAGTGTCTAACTCTAATCTACATCTTTAAGCATGTTCCAACGTCTTGGGTTTGACATATTGAGGCTTGATACATAATAATGGCAGAATCACCGTCGAATAATAAATACTGGCAACAAAATGGAGTAAAATCAATCTCATTTTAGACCCTATTGATCCTTGGCACTCTCATTTACTAGAGGTAGATCGTGGTGGTCTGTGGTTCGACAATGATCGCTAAGACCAAACGTAAATGTCATCTGCACCAGTGAATCAACAATTGAACAACAATAGCCAACAGGAACAAGAATCGTTGGCCTCACAGCAAGTAAAGTCTCAATTGTTTACTTCTGCTTGTCATTGACAGGCCATCACTGCTTGCCAGCTGCCAGCGGTGGACCCTGAAAGCGGTGACCACGCATGACCCACAATTATCTGGTGCCCACAGACGCGTCCGGAGCTCCAAGCCCAAAGCGCCTCCATCTTCGCAGCCCACATCGAAATTCATTCGCAAAACAAAACAAACTCTCAACTTCTTTGCGCACCAGCACTTGAATTCACCAACGAACTCTTCACGAACTCAACTGCTAATTCGCAAACACTTTCATCACAGTCTTCAGCTTCTTCAAGCCTTTTTTTCACACTTTTCGCATCCTCTTCGCATCGTTACCCCGTATCGCGGGAGGTTTGTTTACTTTAAACCTTCTCTTCCGCGCTGCATCTTCGCGATGGCGGCTGCGGACGTCCCCAAATGGGGCTTTGGGCAAGAGCCAATGCAAATGTGAGTATATACTCTGATCGTGAAGCTACCATGTCGTCTCTTGAGAATACTGACATTTTATTTGCAGCAAACCTGTTGCGGCCGACTTCATCCCGCATTTCACGACAACTGGCGACACTCGTGTCGACGCAGGCAAGACGTAAGTTTGCTCGACCGTTGAACTCAAAACAGCTTTGCTAACGGTTCTACAGATTCCTCAACTTTGGAAACTTTGCGTTCAAGCAGTCTCTTACCCGACCGCCTGCGTGGGAACGTGTCCCTACACATTCGCTTGCTGCTCCCAGCTCGAACCGACAGATCATGCGCCGAGTTACAGTCTCCAACGAACGACAGCCTGCTGCACCCTTCGTCATGTTCCCAAACGTCTCTGCTGTTCCTGTTCCTACTCGTGAGGAAATCGGGTTCGACCTTACTCTTCCTCGCAAAGTACAACGCCGACAATCCTACCAACCTGCCTCTAGGGAAGCAGTGTTCGAAGATATGTTGATGTTCTCACATGCACAACACATGCACAATCTCATGACAGCCAAGGGTAAGCAAGTTCTCAAAAATTACGCCGATTTTTACTGACATTTTATCTAGTCGGTGTCGTGAACAACCTTATCGAGACTCACTCTGGTCATACACGTGAAGACATGGAAGCTGCCAACCGAGGAATCGCACAAATCGTTCCGCTCAAGCGAGTTGCTAGACTCATCAGTACCGATCTTGTCGATACAGACAGCTCTCCTGTTTCCCTGGTGCCCGCCAGAGGTAACCGATTGAAGCTGTACAACGATATGCTTCTTAAGATCCAGGCTGCCAACCGATCAGGAAAGGAGTCGGTCGATCTCGGCACTGCGTCTATCGCAGATGTCTCTACCGCACTGCGAAACAGTCGCCGGGATCCTCGAAAGCGCCTCGCTGCTCTTGGCGAGACCGACCTCTCCGTCATCATGGATGAGGATGAGCCAGAGAGTCCCACCGTTGTTCATGAGCCTGTTCTCTTTCCCGAGTCCCGTTCTCCCTCGAAGCGACTTGCTCGTCTCCTCACCAGCAAGGCCATCAAGAAGGGCGTTCTGCGACTTTCTGGCGGGTTTACCAAACTCCTCCCAGGCTCTCCCAGCAAGACTCTTGGCTCTCCTTCCAAGTCTTCTCCTTCCAAGTCGAAGCGTGCTTCCTCACCTCTCGCCCAGCGTTCTAGCCCCATCTATGGATCTGCTGCTGTCAAGGACAACATGTCCACTGAGTCCGTCGCTGACTCTCCCACCCGTCCTGGTCGAACTTTCCGAGTGCCGTCTGAGTGCGACTCATCTTCTTTCGAAGATACTGGTCTCCCGGAGACCCCTAACAAGGCGTCTTCGCCTGTCATGAACTACTCGCGACCCATCGCTCCCACTCCTTCTCAGTGGAACCGACCTGAGCCCTCAACTCCCGCCACTCCTGCTGCCCAGAGTGCTCCCTTCAACCCCGTCACCCCTCAGCAAACCGACAGCCCCATCGGTCTCGCTGCCCTTCTTCCTGCCATCCTTCCTCCCTCCACCCCTCAGCCGCAAGGCTGCACACTTGAAGTCCCTAGTGTGTCTTTCGAGTTCGGGAAGTTATCCCCTTTCCGTAGCTCTAACTCTTGGATGCTTCCTTCTCCTCTGGCCACTGAGCCCAATCGTATCAAGACCGGTAACCAGGCGCGCCGTCGTCGGAGCGAACCTCTGCTCCGCAAGTTTCTTGACACCCAAGCTCGTCGTCTCTCGGCTTCTCCGCAAAAGGTCCAATTCCAACAGGAGGCAATCTTCAATGATGATATTTCTATCGCCTCGCTATTCGACATCACTAATGAGTCCCCTGCGAAGGTCGCTGCCATCGATGCAGCCGACGAGACTTCTGGCCTCGATTCCACTACCTCTCTACCCAACGAGCCTGCAGCTGATAGCGCGGCAGAGCACACTCTTCCTCTTGGCACTACCATGGAGGAGAGCGTTGCTAACGAGGCAGATCCCATTGAGGCAGCCAAACCTACTGAAGGCGGGTCTGGGTTGGGCTATGCCAGTGTTCTCACTGAGAACCTCTGGTTGCGGGATCTCAACTCTTCACCTGCACCCGCCCATTCCGACCGACGTGACGAGCAGCCCAGTACCATGCAGCCACCCACTACCGTTGCCGAGTCACCTGTCACCCAAACTCTCGCTTCTGAAGAAGGTGTTGTAAATATTGATGTCCGGGAGAACCCTGATATTTTCGGGACTCAAATCTCATCACCTCCTGCCCCTGCCCCTATACAGAATCTTTCTCACATGGCCGACGACGCCTGCAATGGCCACGCTAAGGTCGTGATCACTGAGGAAAACGGTAGACTCTTTGTCCGATTTAAGCTGTCGGCCAGATATGCCCACATGTTCCCTGCAAGCCAAGGGTTCAACGATTCTCTCTCGTTCTCTCCCTCCGTCGACATTTCTACACCAAGACCCCGACCTGTCGACTCCACCGTACAGACTCCTGATCTCAATAGCTTCGGTGACTTTGCCAGCCCATCTCCCAGCGTAATCCAGACCCCCGAACCTCAATCTACCGAGTCGCTCCTCAAGACACCTGATATCAGCGGTGTCGGTGTCATCGACCGCTCCTCCCCCGGTGAATTTGATACACCTGAACTTCCTCAGAATGATAACACTCTTGTCTTTGGCGAGCCTGCAACAATCGACCGACCTTCTATCCGACGCGCTCCTCGCCGTCAGAGTGAGATAACCCCCTTAAAGCGTGCTGCAAGAAACGCAATGGGTATCTCCAAGGGGCCTGCCACACCCCGGTTTTCGACACCAGCCGCAGATGATGGAGACCGCACATTGACCATACCTTGGGATGATGAAACACCTGCTCGGCAGGTTGACACTCCAGCAGCTCCTCCTATTCAGGAGGCAGAAGCCGCTGCTGCTGTCAATAATGGTAGCCAGGACTTGGACAGCCCAAATCGGGATTACTTGCGTGCTTTCATCAACCAAAATCGCCGAACTACCGCTTCCGCTACCGTTACTGCTACCGCTACCACCAACGAATCCTCGACTACCCCTGCCACAAACACCACCACCACCACCCTCACACCCGCCGCAGAAATCACTCCTGCCGCCACCACAACTGAGGCTGGGTCCCCAATCGCACCGGTTACAAAGCGCCAGCCTCTCGGGGCTCGAAGCCCTAATAGGGGTAGTCCCATGAAGACTAAGCGTAAGGCCGATGGCGACAGGGAGGAAACATCTCCCGCTAAAAAGACGAAGGTCGACGCGGCGGTGGAGGCAGCAGGGTCGATCCGGAAGGTCACTCGAAAGACCAAGGCTAAGCGCCAGAAGGCAGAGTTGGCTATCGACATGACGGATCTTCCCTCTGCCTCCTCCTCCGACACTCCCAACCGCAAGCAGGCTGACGATCTTGCCACCAACGTATCAGTCACCCGCCGATCATCTCGGCTCCGAAGCCAAGAGCACCCAAGCAGTACCCCCAAGTCGTCGCTGCCTACTCCCATCAAGCTCGGCCGAGCCGGTGCTGGCCGTAGCCTCCCAAAGAAGGCTCGCAGCGAGGAGGACGAGTTGGCTCGCAAGACGAGGGCCAACACCAAACGTAACATGGGTAACGCCGAGTTCCCTGCCGAGGTCCTCGTTAGAATTGCGGACGAGGCAGAGAAGGACTCAGACCATGGTCACGAGTCGGAGAGGCCAGCCAGTGGTCGACGTGTGGGGTGGAACCAGCCCCTTGAGAAGGTGCAGGGAGAGGAGCCCAAGAAGGGGCGGGCCAAGGGCAAGGCCACACAAGGACAGACGGGCATCTCGAAGCCCAAGGCGAAGCGGGCCACCAAGGTGGCAGCGGATCTGGGCATGGTGGCCAACGGCACACCCGCCAAACCCCAGCGCGTGACGCGTTCCAGCGCACGCTCTGTGGTTTGAGCACCCAGAAGTCTCCCAACGGATATGGAGACAGCTGCCTTGGTGCTTGGCGGCTTTGCTTTTGTTTTCACGATTTTTTGCTTTCGACATGTCAACGCTGGCACCAGTTGGTGCACAAGAACAAGGACAACGACGACTTCTTTTGGCGGCGTTCGGGAGGGAGGGCTCCCGAGGCCTTTGGGCGAGTTTTCACGAGTGCATGAAGCATTGCGAGGCGTTGGTGGTTGCGCAAAGATACCACATTCTAGAAGTTTTTGGGACCTGTTTTCGGTGGACGACGCAGGTCTGTGTACGGGTTTAAAGTCCTCGGGATGAGGCTGGAAAACATAGATGCCCGGGATGGGCCATTGTACGAGAATAAGACTTGATTCACTCATGGTATTGCCTTGCTTTGTGATTTGCCAGATGTGATTTATGTAAAGTACTTGTTTAATATGCTAGCAATGGAGGTCTAGTTTATCGTCCACCTGTGTTATAATGGTCGGCCGCTGCCTATGAGCCCAAGTCTAAGGTAGTATTGGGACTTTGACAAGCAAGTCTTTACGGGTGAACAGTAGCAAAGTCTATAGTCAAGTGGGAACAATCTATGATTCATATCTATCTAATTGGTAAACCTAAGTCTTTATTTGTGATAGAGACAATATTAATCGGTATGATGTCAAAAATGCCAGGGCTAAGATAGCTCGGAGTAGACAGCCTCATCAGATATTATTGTTGTGTCTTGATCACGAGCGATTTCTACACGGGAAAGCCATTATGCTCGATGGTAGGTATAATGCCATCTTATTAAGCAGGTATTTCTGTGTCATTCCAGGGCATGGTCAAAGTGCAGTCTCCATCATCTGCGTTCGGTGTTGGAAGATATGGGTGTATCAGGCCTATAGGAGATACGGAGGACTTTCGAGTGATCTTGCGGATCGGCCCTGCTGCCTCCATCGCCGCGTCAACCTTCGTCTCTTTAGCGGGTGACTTGTGCCCTCGTGCTTCCGCCTTGCCTTGATCGGGATGGTAGTTTCGACGCGATGCTCCTTAGTTTTATGCCAGAGAACTATTCCCCATTCCGGGTGGGTGAACGTCGCCTTGGGTGCTCAGCTCAGCTATGAGATGGTTGGCGGCACTGGGTTCTCAGTTGTCAACGTTATAGCCTTGGTCCTCGTGTAGGTCTTGCACTTCCAGTCTTGATACTGTTCTCCTGGACTGAGACTCGGACTGAGACTGCCTGTCGAGGATGCTCCAGGTCGAAGCGCATATAGTCATTGCTCTTGAACATGTCCGGGCTCGCTCACAGGCTGATGGGCGTCGCGCCCTTTCGCATTTTGCGTCCGTAATTTGACGAACATATCCTGACGTCTGCTCTTGGTCCTATCAGCCTGTCTTCTCTGCTTCAGAGAGAAGTGACTGGTCTCTGGCGACGTGGTCACAAGAAGCCAACAGGAAGCATGGCACCTGGCGAGGATCACCAACTCATGAGGACTGTGGAAAGCCCAAGCATTAAGAGCGGTCTTATATCCGGCCAGACCGACCTCGCCTCCTGTGTCGTTTGCATGCTCTGGCCCATTCCGGGCTAGTCAAATAGGGAGTAATAATGATAGTAAAGTCGGACTCGAACTGAGTTGGTGTTGATTAACTCTTCATGTCTAGAAATGTCTCAAGGGTTTGGCGATTAGCTATGAATCAAATACTGGCAAATCTAGGCGCTATATTGTTGCTGTCCACCGGATCTTTATACTATAAATGGAGAAAGAGACATCCTCCCATGTTTCGTGTCCAAGTTGGTTATCGTGAGGCGGTGATGTTAAACGTATCTCCAATATGGGTATACATTATATATATGCGATCGCAAGTCTTGAACTTCACAAGACCGAGATATAGTATACTCTGGCTAAGAAGTATAGTAGCTGCTATACCACCGAATCTAGCAATTGGCCTACCGAAGTGATTGGTAATATGGAATGACAGGCGGTTAAGTAACGCCTTGGCCTTGTCCGTCGTCATCCGGGGGGTTATAACATCAGAGAACCGTAGGAATTCGAACTTATTATACTTACGCTTCGACGAGTCAGCGTATGCGTATGCGATCGAGGGGTTCTCGCCAGCCTTCTTGTAATGCTCCACGTGGACGACATGGTGGTTCTCTTTGGCTTGATTCGCAGCCTTTTGACGATATAATAGGTGGTGTCAATGCGATATGAGTCAGGCTTGGCCAGCACGACTACAGCCTGTGCATCATCTTTGATGTCCGCAAAGTTCAGCTGTATCTTTGGAACGCCATCCTGTGTCGAAGGGCTGGCCGTGGGTATATATAGTTTTGGATGTTATCCATGCTGCTGCTAAACCAGACATAGCTCTCGCTGAAGCAACCTGTTTCTTGCGGGATGATGACTCATTCAGCTTTCTTTTGCCGCCAGGCCTCAGCCAACAGCCGCTCTGAGAGATTAGATAGATCCCTGTCCTGTATCCAAGGACATTGCTAGGGATCAGTGCAAAGAGCTTCGTATATTCGGACCTTGTTCTGAATCGTTGATTTGAAGCGGTTTTGCAGGCGATTCAGTGCCTCCCTGCTATTCTTTAGCACCAGCTGAGCCACAACCAGGACTAGACCCAAAGTTTAGGAGGTGCGATATGTTTCTTTTGCAGGGGAGAATCAGTCCTTCTATATGGATGTGCCATCGGTCGTAGCTCTGAGATGATCTCTCAGTCTATCACCAACTCGCGAAATGCGTCATCCATTGCATCAAGTGCATCGAATATATCAGGCCCCCAAGGGCATTTGGCTCTGAGGTCCTCCAGTTTGGTGGAGCATTTTTCCCATTTTGCGTGAGTGAGCTCTTCGCGGGTCCAGTCAGGTAGTGTAATTCTGCAGGGAGCATGGTAAACGGAGGAAGCCACTTGACGGGAGCTATTCACAAATGAGTAGAAGCTCATGTGTTGTTATACATAAGACTTGGGGGAAGCCTTCATACAGTGGGGTGATTGATGGGTTCTCACGGTCTGGATTCTCCTTGCTTTTAGGTATCACACTGCTAGGTGATTCTTTGCTTTTGCTCTCATCGTATGTATAGTATAGCTGCCATCGACAATTAAGGAGTTGTAGATGTAGAAATATATGCTCTGTTGGTGGTACAAGGTTCTCTGAAGATGTGTCCCAAGGGGAGAATCTGTCCAAGATGGCTGTCAACGCCTTCGTCTTCAACGTGTTCGCATCGAGGAAGCAATTTGGCTGCTTCCCCTTGGCCTTCTCTGTCCGGTTCGGGGTTCACATTATCCCAAGATAGTATGTTCTTCCACGCTTAAGTCCTATTTAGGACTCGGAATCTCTCATCAACATACTTCTTACGGTTGCTAGCTGGCCATCTATGTAGGGGGCCGATGCCTGTTGAATCATCCAAAGGTGGGTTGTAGCGAAACGAAGACATAATCGAGATCCGGTATAAGCCCATGCCTGACAAGTGTATTAATGATAAAGAACACGAACGAAATAGGGGTATATATATGTGTTGTTTCAAGCCTTGCTGCAAACTGGATATAGCTGACACCGCCTAGTATAAATGATTTGCCCCTTGCTTCAACACCACAGATCGATAGTGAAATTCGATGGCTGCTGGAGATTCCAGACATTTCAAGCCTGGAAACGCGTTATCCGCAACAGCTTTGCTGCTAAATCTTGTTGGATAATAGTATAGTGGAATGTAACTCGGTTTATACGTTGCTCTCAACTTTGTTGCATTATGAGCGTATATGGCGTCGACTAGCGCAGAGACTTTATCCCAGCTCCAGAGTGGAGGGAGATGCTAGCCATCCGTACTTCGAAGTCTGCCACGTCGATATTATAATATAACCGATTCGCGCTTCGAAGAACGTCTCCAACATACCATTATTGCTGAGTTAGTACAGAACAGACACTTCCGCAGGCCCTTTCGCGTTGGCTTCTGCATCACTTTCGCAATGGCCATAGAAGATACAGAGTATGATGAACTCTGCAAAGTGTTACTGCTATCTTTGGAAATGTATAATGGATTGGCGCCTTGCTCTAATGCCATGGAGCGATATTGCCTTGTCGATGGCCTTAGACAGTCCAGCTAGCTACGCGTTATCTGCTCCAGCTTTGCCGGAGGAATCAGTCGAGCAGAAACCCTGGGTGACGCAAAGCCTTGCTGGGTTTGATGCTGTGGGCTTGAACATGCTACTCTGGTGCTGTCCGAGGTAAATAGCAGGTGATGCTCAGCATTCCCCATGTTATTGCTTTTGCTGACCGCTGCTTTGTGAGTTGCTCCAAGGCTCTGTATTGGCCATGAGTTAGCATTGATACAGAATTCATCATATGGGATCGTTCTTTACTTACCTGTTACTAAGTCCCCACGTAAATGGGAATATAATAAGACTGTATCAATTCTGGTACGTCGGTGTTCTTCTGTCGCTGGTGCGCCGAAGCATCCTTTGGCTCCTTGGTGGTCGCGCTGCTTGTCCTATCTCACATCCTAGGGCCCGAGAACCTAGACTGTACCCCTGGAAGGAATTAGACTTCCGTACTCGCTTGTATTGTTTTAATGTTTCGGTACGTCCTGTGGGGGCTGTGAGTTCAGCATTCGACTTGAAGGAACCTTTCTGTGAATCGCTTTCTCGGCTTGGCTTGACATCCGTGGTCTTTAATATATAGGACCGAGGAAGGCACTGGCGGTTACTGTCTTTGACTGCCGTCTTCATGTCCTCATCTCCCTCGACATCTTGTGATCTCCTCTCTAACCACGGTCTGAGCCCCGCAAACCCAGAGACAAGTTTTCATTTCTCACAGAACTCCTTGGCCGCTGTATATTGCGCCTCTAGCCAGGCTTTTTACTTGTCTAATTCGCCGACACTTTCACGACAGCGGTGCTAGCATGGAGCAGATCTTTCTTGCAGCCAGAAGCGTTTCCGTTATACGTGGCGCCTATGCGCTGACGTTTCTGAAACGGCGAAAGGACTTGGGAAAATGTCGAGTCGGTATGAGATGGGACCTACAAGCCTGATAGGGTGTCTTTGTCGATTTTCTCACTCGGACCATTTGCAGGTCTCTCGTGAGCAGTATGTATGTATATATGACATGGTACCAGGGGTTCGTCTCCATAACATCAACTATAGAGAATCGTTAATCGGGGAATACTATCAGAGTAAATAGTTTAGTGGAAGACTTACTGGAGGCTTGATTATATGGTAGCTCGGAGAAGATGGACTCCTTGTGCCGAGGAGTAATCTGGAGATTTTCGATTTCATCGGCTAGTAAAGCATTGCTGGTAGTGGCAGGGGCGTGGCAGTCCTTGATGAGTTCGAAAGGTGTATTCCACTGTCCTTCAAGGATGTTGCCTCAATTTGAGCAACCTTCTGATCGAGCACGGCGTTGGTCATCGCCAATTCGGGATCCGGAGTCTGGGTGAATGCTACCTCTCCAAGGGGCTCGGCCAGTGCTTCAGGAATTCGAATGCAATGTAGGGCGCCTGGCTGGTAGGGCTAGGGAGAAACGAGTCCCAGAGACCGCTGAGTGTGAGATAAAACGCCCACCGGAGGCCATCGGTTGGGTCATCCATTGCGACCCTGTTCATCTCGGAGGTGTCTGCTCTGGCATGGGCTCGCTGCCGACCGAGTGCTGCCTCCTTGCGCTTTTTCTCGGACAAGGTGAGAAGCTTCGAGTTGTCCTGCGGTCTTGTTTTGGTTGGATGGGGGGCCTGTTTTTGATATTGCGGTGGCGGACATGAGACTTGATGGTTGTAGTATTTCCAACAAGCTATACGCCTGCTGGTTGAAATCATCGATAAACTCATGAGGGGTGTCTTGTGATGGAGGGAAGGCATTCCAGACAGGCAGTCTCGCCCACCTATTGCTCAGCTCCTCTTGCTGGGGTCTGTCGACCACCATAGGTCCAGTTGGATCCCCTGGAGGTTATGCAGAGCACTCAAAGAGCTGGCAATAAGCTGTGACAGGACTAACTCGGCGTGGGGTCCCGGAGATGGGTGGCCGTGTTCAACTTCGATGATGATGTATCTGGATCTTATGTTAGTAGAATACCATCTTTAGTAGATATGACTTACTTTATGGCATAAAAGATTGCCATTATTGTGGAATTCAGCTGGTAGGAGATCGACCATTGCCTGCGCCTGGAGCTCGATGTTTCTCTTGCCACCTCTGATCATAGGGCTTCTCAGGATCGAGGAGGGCTTGGTCGCGGGGATCAAACGTCTGGAGTACCCCCTCATGAACACCGAAGTTGAGTGTGGCCCCCGACTGAGCGACATTTCCAGCATGCCCTTCATCTCCATTATCCCCAGCATTATTATATAGCTTAAATGCTTCTGATGCTCCACGTTGTGACCGACTTGGCCTTGCTGGTGAGTAGTGAGAGTGTTGTGTTTTGGAGGTAGTGGCTTGTCGATATGAACAGCTGCCTGAGAATATTTTTCTTTAGATAAAGTTGATGAAGGATGGTTTGGCACCTCATTGGATCCCTAAGGAGCTGGCAACAAGTTGCGGGAGCACCAGCTCGGCTTGAGGCCCTGAGGATGGGTAACCAGGCTCTACCTTAACTTCGATGTGCCTAAATCTTATGTTAGTAGCGTACTATTCTCAGTAGATAAGACTTACTTTATGGCAAGGATGATATCATTTGTTGACGATCGGTTTCGCATGAGTCTGTGAACTCCTGGAACTTTATCCAACAAGTATATCACCCAGTTGATTGCGCCATTGTTGACGGCATGGTTTGTACTTTCGAGGTGGTTTATGTCCACAGGGGAGGATTACTCCCTGGTGGGTTTCTCTATTCTTGTTTTGGGGCTGTCCGCACAAGACATCTATATCATTCAGTTGATAGGTTGGCTTTAAGTCAACATAGGCAACGTTCTTCTTGTAACAAGGGTTACCTTCTCTTAGTTGTTGTTCTGGACTGAACAAAAGAAGAGAATGGACGGAGAAGTATAATCTACAAAAAGGAATGGACAGGAGGAGCATGCAAGTGTTATACTATAGAGTTAAGTAGTTGAGGAAGTTCAAAGCCTTCAGCGTTCTCAAGAGCTCTATTTATACTTTTCCCAGCTTAGTTTGCATCTAGGCAGCATCTATACAGTCTCTCATCACCATATCATTCACATCATCACCAAACTCCATCACCAAACCCCAACTACCATCACCATCATCATCACCAAACCCAAACCCAAACCTCATCTTCATAACGCCCCCAAACTCCAAAAAGGTTGTCAAACCCTCTCAAAGCCCAACAAGGATTTCTCATCCCATCCTCCACGCGTCCACAGTCTAAATAAAGCACACATCCCCGATATGAATGCACATACCCGTTTCAATCTCACACAAGCTCACTCCTCACCACCTCTCACGCCACAAGATACTCAATACAAATACAATCAGGAAAACCCCTCACGGAAACCCGCATCATAGTGAAACGCCAGATCTGCTGTCAAAACCACGGCTCATCCTTCCCTTCCCCGACGCCATGAAACGAAACAAAAAGCCCCCCCTCTCTGTGCTCACACTGCCATCGTGTAACCCATTTGTACCACTCTGGCCTTGACACTTTTTTGCCACATAAATGATTAGAATAAAAACTGCATCTAGTGCCGTCATCACTCCAAACCAAACCATCCAATAAGCAACCTCACAAAAATCATGTTCTTTTTGCTAAACTCGTGTTTGCTGAAAGAGAGGTGGGGGGTACAGCCATGGTCGCTTGTGGAGGGTCGCGTCGTGCCGCGCTGTGGTATCACCACATCTTCAAATGCAGTCTAGAGTAGAGTGCTTACCAACTAAAGAGACGACTCGATTGATGGATTGTTTGTCCCTCTTCGCTTGGATGACCCGTGTTTGGACCACAGCTCCAAGGCATATTCCACGACATGGGCTGTCAGTCACAGTTGAGACACACGCAAGATAGTTATTTTGATTCTTTTGTATTATTCTTTTTGCTTTGCTTCACTAATCTCCTCGTCACCAAGGTTTTCTTACCAAGGCCGGAGAGCTGTCCAAGTTTTGACAGCCATTAATATCGTCCCCTCACCCTCCGCCAGTTTCCAAACCAGATACGCCAAATAGTGATCCCCCCATGATACATACACATGATTGTACACGCTCATCCCCCTTTGTGACATGTTCTCCCTTGATTTCAAATCCATCAAATCAACCCATTACTTGCTTGCGTCTGCAATGTCCGGGGATAAATGTTTGTAATGTGCGCTGTGCTGTCTTGTGTTTGTGCATTGCATCCTTGTGTCAGGTTGCCAATGTCGTGCACTCCAGTTTCATGGCGGGGAAAGCAAAATGTAAAAAGTAAAAAAAAAGAGAAAAAAAAAGGCAAATCCAACTCCTGCAAGCTAGAGCTGCGGTGCATGCTCTGTTCTGCTCACTGTTCTTTGTTTTTGTACCCCAGGTCCAGGTCCCGTCTAAACTTTTTCGTCTTCTCGATTCGCTTTGCTTTTCGAATATCCAGGTTTCCCTCTGTTCAACGCCCCGCACTTCCCATTATGTACACTTCTAAACAATAAACAATAATGTCCAAGCCCCCTCCCCACGGAGAAGGCCAAGGTCGTATGTTGTGCCGTCGTGGCTATATCGGGATCGGTGTCCCAAAAAATAAAAAGGAATGACATGAGTCGGGGTATCTCTGTAAAAAATAGTGCAAAATAGGACATGAAAGAAGTAGAAACGCCAGCAACCCCATGATAGCTGGCTTTATCATCCAACGACTTCTAGTTTGGTCTAGTCGTCATCGTCGTGGCAGTCATTAAAATGGTCGTTGATCCCATGTTCCAGTTCGTGTTTGCTGGAGGGGACCATTATTTTCGCAGGCCGACTTTGCCTGCGAGGTTCTTCCAGAATCGTGCTCCCTTGCGCTCTTCGCTGTGCGTCCGTAGCATTACCTCGTCTCGTTGCATGGGTCCTACAATGTCTTCGTCGCCTCGGGAGGGGAACTTGCCATCCGCATCCACCAGTCGGGGAATTGCGCTGGGCAGTCCATCCTCAAGGCGCTTCCATTGCATATCCGCAAAGACATCGTCCATGGGAGGTGGTCGGCCAAGGATGGAGCCGCCGCTATTGGCCCGTGATCGTCCGCGGCCACGGCTGCGGCTTCGTGAGGCGCTTGTCGAACCAGGAGCAGAGCTGGTAGCTTGCACAATCTCCGACATAAGTCCGTCATGGGTTGACCTCCATCGCCTCTCAATGTCGGCCCATTTGGCCTCAGTAAGAGCGTAGATCTTGCTGGTTTCGCCGTAGTTCTCGCCAGTGCGCACTAAGTGCTTGGTGTAGTTACATCGTGCTGCGTCCCAGTCGTTGCGCAACTGCTGAAGGGCCTCCATGTTCACAGTCTCGGGTTGATAAGGCTGCGGTGTGATGGTGAAGTTGGCGTGACCAAGGCGATCCGACCACTCATCGTGCTCCTGCAGGATCGAAGGGAAAGGGATCGGAACCTCAGGACTGTTGGAACCAAATCGGAAGGACGACACTGAAGGCTTTGTGCTCAGAGAAGGTCTAGGGAACTGTGTTGCAGAAGGGACCGGTGACGGTACTTCGGTAGTCGCAGAGGGTGGTGCAATGGTAGGCGATTGTAAAGGTGACTCAGGCGGTGGGCCGCTCAGTGGGCTGGTCATTAGAGGAGGTAGTAGAGGGGTGGTGGCCAGTCCTCGTTCTCGCTCAAGGTCGGCTTGCTCGACAAGAGCCTGCGCCTTCTCAATGTCGATGGGCGCAGGAAGGTTGATACTCTCGGTGCTGCCATAGTAGGATACTGCCGGGGTGGGAAGTCCAGTGTTTTCCAACATGCGCTCCTTTCCAGGTCGGCTGGGCGCAGACATGGACGACGATCGACTAGAAGGACCTCCAGATAGTACAACGCTCTCCAAGCTGAGCTCGGTGCTAGGTGAGAGCATCGGGTTGCCCCTGCGGGTGTTGGGGTTCCAGCGCGTGAGACTAGGGAAACGGGCACCAATTCGTGACGTTAGTCCAGCAAAGGGTGACTCGCTACCGGATCGCTTCTTGCGGGATCGCTCGTCCATGGAGGTGTCACCGTCACTCAAGAAACCCATGTCGTAGTCGATATCGTAGTCGCGGACAATGTCTCCATGGAACATAACATCTTCGGAACTATTTCGGGGCTCACACAGGTTGTCGCCTACACGGGAAGGGTATGGGTCAGTAACTCCACGATCACCAAGACGAAGACGGCAGGCCAAGCACGATTTCCCGGAAGATACGACAGCCTGGCCAGGCGGACGAGACATACACAAACAGTCGTAGAGACTAAACTGGTCCGAAGGGGAAAGACTATCACGGTAGCTGCTCTCTGTGTTGTCTGTGGTGGTGTTGTGTTCAGGTTCCAAAGGTTCTTCTTGAACATCGGGCAATGACCGCATTGGGGGTTTTGTGTGGACCGATTGAGTGGGCGATACAGGAGTCTCGTTCAATTGCGGTGGGAGATCGAGAGAAGAAGTCGAGCTCGACATTCGAAAGTGACCCTTTCCAGGGGAGAAGGTAGGTGTGATTGGAGAGGTAATGTCGGAGGAGGACGAGTTTGTTGTGTAGTAGATGTAGGAGAGGTCGGTCTCGGGGCTACCTTGTTGTACCTCCCACTTACGGCGCTCCTCTACCAACTGCGGGAGAAGCAGCGGCTTGAGCCTTGGCGACATGATGTCGGCCTTGACGGTCGAGGCCGTTATGATTGCGAAGTTGTCGAAAAGACGAACGACTGCGTTTCCCTTCTGCTGTCTATGGTGTTGTTGTTTTTTGTTTTGGTGTTGGGGAGAAAAACATAAGAAGAAGGAAAACAAGAAAGTTGGAGGGATGCCTCGGGAGGTGGATGTTGATAGAGGCAGTGACACAGCGGCCAAGTTGGGTTAGCCTCGTGTAGTCTTTTGGGAGCGAAGGTAGTCGCTGTCTGTCTGTCGGGCCAAGTGGCGGCGGATCCGGGGACCGGGGGTGCTTCTCTTTTTTCCCACTGAGACTCAGACCGGGGTGGGATTCTGGGAGGGAGGGTATGGATGTGGATGGGCGAAAGTGAAAGTGGGCAGGTGAACAAGACAAGGGTGCAGAAGCTAAAGCAAGGCGGGTCTTCTCAAGCCCAAGCCTGAACAGACTCTCTTGGCCTGTCTCTCTCCTCTCGCAACTATTTTTCTTGTCTGCGTCTGAGCGGAACAAAAAATGGTGGGGAACCGTTGGGTGGGAGTCAACGAGGAGACGGTTCCCGATGGTGGATTTTTTTTCCTGCTCCAAGTGGGCTGTGTCCAGCAGAGACTACCTTAGGGCGGGGACTGACTCTGGTGGTTGACTCTGGCTCTTGTTTTCCTGTTGATGTTTGGGGTGGTTGAAAAACAAACGATTTCTGGTTGCTGGTTACGTTTTTGGCTTTAGCTCGTCGTTTGAGAGGTCCTGGTTGGTTGTCCTCGTGAGGGCGGGTGTGTGACTCGTAACAAGTGATATCGATGTTTGGCTGTATCAGATGTATTCAATGACGACAGATGGTCGACAAATGTTGGTAGAGGTGCTGTTTGATCAAACAAGGAGTCGACAAGGGAGAGAAGAAATTATCCGGGCATGACGCTCGTTTATTATCAAAGGGTGTGAGGAGGTTATGCATGGGGTGATTGACTGCTGATGAGTTCTTGGGCGTCTGTCTCTCCGTGTATGCGAGCGACTCTTGACTGTCTGGGCAGGGCTGGGACCACTACGCGGTAGAGCACAGCACAGCGCAGCACAGCGCAGAGCAATGACAGGGCCTTGCGAGTGAGAACAAGCGCTCGGTCGTCCACGTGTTATTGAACCGAGGATTGGGCGTGACTACATATCAAGTGTTGGCCGTCTACTCAGAACCGCGGCTGTATCTTTAAAGTGATAAGGTGTTATCGTGGTGTTGTACTCTATGTATAAAATATGCGTATGTAATGTAATGTACGTCTGTCCACAGGTGGTGGAGGGTGAGGTGATGCTGTGCGGGTGGACTTGGTGACCGGTGAGATGGCTCTCATCTTCGGTACAGAGTCGTTCCGTTGTGCCTCTCTTCAATGATCCCTCTCCAACTGCATAATGGAGTCTGTAATGACAGGCGGTGATGGATTAACTCTACCCGACGTTACGTTCTCAACATGCAGTGCAGTCGAAGCTGCGTATACCTCTTGTTCGATTGCAGGGATAAAAAGGTTGGCTGACGTTCGAGCTCTGGGGCACGGAAGCGGGGGAAGAGCCCTGACGAACCGCCGCTGTGCTTCTCCTCTCGCGGCTGGTGTTAAATTGTTTCTTTTCTCCTGCAACTCTTGACAAGGGTTCAGTCTGTGACGTGGGAAAATAAGGTGATGAGGAGATGAATCCTGGAAATCCACTGGTTCAGAGACTGGCAGCTGTTCAAAACCTGCTCGTCCTGCTGTGAGACCGTACAGCAGCTTACAGTGGACGCTTACAGCACGTACAAGATTTTACAGTATTTTTTTTTTTTTTCTTTCAGAGGGCTTCAGGGAAGTGGGGCCATGCTTCCGCGGTGGACATCCAGTGGGGAAGGAGGTTGGGTCAAAAGCCTAAGCACAGAGGTTCAATGCAACAGTAAGGGCTTACAGTGGCTGGGTTTATTCAGAGCGACAGAGTCACGATGAGGAAGGGGAACTAGCCGTGCTCTGATGAGGCTGTCCGTGTTGTTTACATGATCGACAGAACGGCAACCCGAAACAATCACATTGATATTGACCTTATAGACAGATGAAACAATGGCTGCAGAACATGCACGGGCAAAGAAAAGCCTAACCTTGACTTTGACCTAACTTTTGAGTCAAACGTAGACTGCAATAGCAGGACCGTACGAACGATATTCGATTGGGGGGAACCGCATGGACCCTGAAAGGGACAACAAACCAGAGCAGCCAAAGCCAGTATCCATCCATGACCGAGAGGCTTTGGTACTTAGTTACAGGGGTCTTCCCTTCGACAATTGCTAATCGATGACGGTGCAAAGTCAATTCAGAGTTTGTGTTTGTATAAGCACTTTATACACAAACATAATTCCTATTGCTGTCTGTTTATGCAATGCACAATCAGTTTTATGCTTCTGTGGCTCAAACGTTGGAAAACCGTTTTGTGTAACTCCCGAATTGGTAAGAGCTGGAATGCATTCCCTGAATGCAAAGCTGGGAGCTTTGCTTTCACATGGAAGCGATAGCTCTAGCTCCCCCTCCTGCCATTGGATGCAAAGATGATCACTCTCTGGAGTTTTTTTTTTTGGTTTGTTTGTTTTACCCGCATTCCAATTCATTGACCTCATCGTTTTTGCCGATCACGTTTCTTTTTTTGCTAGCAATCAATTCGAAGCTCAAACTCTGTATCATTCTCATTCTTACCAAAATTTCCTCATTGAAACTTTGCGTTCCGCTTTGGGCCTGGACCCAGCTCTTCCAAAGTCTGGTTCCCTGTCAGCCAGGGCTCTCAATAGGCGATGAGCATCGAGAAGCCGGTGACATGGGTTAAGCAGCTCAGATGGGAAAGGTTTGGAGGAGTCAGCAGGGGGTACGTAGCCTTGCACTGAAGCATCGTATCTTCGCTGGGCTGGGCTGGCACCGCCTCTCTGGGTCGGCCTCGATTCTGCCATGACCATTCCATCCTTGCCCCGGATTCTCATGGATCAGTGAGTTTTTGGAAGACCAGACTTGCGGTATGGTAATTGCAGTTGGGTTTGCACTTCACCGTTATCTCTGACTCTGGGCTCTCTCGCTAGGCCAGGCGACTTGTGCCGTTGTGGAAACCCCGCGCGTGCTGGCTTCCATTGCAAGCGGAAATCCAGCCCGAGCATTTCTCTGCTGAGCTTCCAATTTTCGGTCTTGATCCCGCCACCAATAAACTCAAACCAGCAACCGAATTTGAATTTGCCAAATCGTTGACCGAAGCCGCTGACGGCATAACTCAACTCTGTATGCGCGAAAAAGGCAACCAGCTCTGCCGTTTTTTTTTTTTTTTTTTTCCCATGGCACCGGCTGAATAAACTTGTTGAGCTTTCTGGCTATGCAATATTACGTCGTTGTTCACAGCTTCAATGGAAGAAGCCATTTTGTCGATCACTTCCCTTTGAGATAGAGACTGAGCGTTGGTCTTGTTTCCACGAGACAACTGGGTCTTCCCGTTTCCCCGTGCTCGCAATTCCACCCGCTGTGTTTCCAGCTCATGACTTGGGCCTCAACTGACCGTTTGGCTGAGTTGACCGCCTACAGTCAACTACCGGTCAAGTTTCAACCGCGGGCCATTTCGTCAGAGCGAGGACGGATGTTTCCGATACACTTGATTTGCTTCTTTTCAAAGGATGACAGAGAGTCATTCATAGTCGCCTTGTTCGAGGCCATTGAATCGTTCCGCGCCCCTCCAAAAGACCGCGTTCTCGCCTAGTGGTTGGTCCCTCGTCTTCCTTCAAGACCCTTGACAATATTCAAGATGGAGTGACACATCGAGTGAATGCATCGAGATGCATCGACACAAAACAGTCTGAACTCGGAATTCCTCTGCCTTGCCATTGACAAACAAGGCTTTCCATGTCTTTCATTTCTTTGCTTTGCTTTGTCATGTCATGTCTTCAACTTTGCATCCTGTCGCGCGACAGACTCGTGGCCAACGGGGCACGCCTACCCATCGCGGCATAGCGTCCGCAGTCCAAGCTTCCCAGCGGAAGGGAAGCGACGCCGATGGTGCGCCGGGATCCCATGGAAGAACATGGAAGTCCCTCTAGCCTCGCCGGCGGGACTGGGTGGCTGCAGAGCTTGACACCGAGAGGCTGCCAAAGCCACGCCAACTTGCACCGGCGTCCAACGCTCCGGGAACAGTTGTTTGATGAAAAGCTTAACCCTCAACTGCTCATTTTACTTGTCTCTAGTGACTGTGTCGATCTACCAGGTCCCTACCCAGTCGTCTTTCATCGGTCAACATCGCGATCTCCAGGTGTTGATCGCCTGGGGAATAGGCAAGCAATTCGTGGAGAGCGTCGGAGAATTACAAATCTGCTCGTATTGAAGCAGCTACATGCCCCATCGGCATGAATTTACGTTCTGAAGCACCACCGTTCTCGGATGAATACACCGATTGCATCCTGTTTTACCGACCAGCACGCAAGATGCGCCTAGTGATACGTACTGCCAGTTGTCGGCGTGTTGCCAGACCCTTAGCCATCCTCCAGCAGCCACGATGACCCTGAGCCCCGGGTTGAGGCCCTGTTGCATTAGCCTCACCACGATACCTGGGCCGACATTGGAAGGAAGTCTTTGGAGGCTGACCGTTTTGCCCGCGGAAGCTGTCAAGGATTCCGCCCTTGCGCTTGTGTTCCTTGTCGCTGGGACCTTTCAACAATGGATGGACATGGGTGTTGGGAGGCTCCATTTCAAGGCTTTACAACAGTCACACAATGACTTCCATTCTTGATGGTTCAGACCTGCCGGTTTTGCTCGCTTGCATTTGACATTGATAACGATTGCGCCATGGTGAACAAAGTTACAAATCCAACACCAGGACTCTAGCTTCGTTGTATGGGCATGGGCGCTATAATGCGCGAATTGCTGTGATAGACAGGCTCGGCCCCAGTCCCAGTGGCGCTACTCTCGAGTCTTATTGAACTCCAGAAGACATCGCTTAGAAGTGTCTGTTTGAGTTTACACTTGACAATTCGTTGAGCTGTCAGATACGCGGATGAACCATGTGGCAGAGAAGACGGAAAGGTCACTGTTGAGAGGGGACAGGAAGTTCGGCTTGACAGAACCTTCTCTGAGAGCTAGTTGCTCGTCCAGTGCCAGGGTTGCATATCTTGTTACTATTCCAAAGCCGTTCATGTGGCTGACGGCCTTGAATGAAGGAACAAGTCCATACTGATGATCTTTTGAGGCACACCATTGAGGCACTCTTTCCGCCAATGGAGCTGGATCCTGACGGCCAATGTCCCGGAGTTGAAGTCAACAACTCTATCACACCCGGGATGCAACTCGGAATCTTCAATGTTCTCAATCCGTGTTCGCACAAACTCAATTCAACAGAGATTCCGACCCCTCCACCATCTTCAACTGCTAGGGCTTGAGAGTCCCATCCGAAGCACAATTAATTGCGCCGAAGTTGCTTCTATTCTCATGGCTGATAAAAGTCTTCGTTAACTAGGGCTTGTTGATTGGTTGACCACTCCCGTTTAGGCCCCTTGCAGCAGAACCTTTGCTTTGACCCGCCGCAGGTTGTTGATGCCTCGGTCGCAAGGCAGAACACCATCTTCATGATTGCGACGATCCTTCACCAACAAGGAAAGAAGCTTAACCAAGGCTGCGGGTGCCTAGTGAAAGAGCTTCAGCAAGAGTCCACCAAATGCCGTCATTGTCATCATGATCAACATCATCACTTGGAATTAGTCTCTTTGCCAAATTGAAAACTTCGCGGGGCTTTTTACAAATTGGTCAAAACCTCGTGGCCAGGATGAAAAGACAACAGAGTTTGCGACGCTTACTGGTGTCGGGCCGTCCTATGGAACCTCTGAGCGCCACACTACAACCTGCACGCTCTTTACTAACGGTCAAAACGCCGCGTTTATGACGAGATTCTGATCGAGATAACAATTGAAGTACGGGCTTCAACGTGGAAGCCACACGAATTACGGATACCTTGAGCTTAACTTGGACGTTATGACTTTGTGGTCTCTTTGTTGAGAACAGAGTTCAGCCATGGTGTTAGAATCAGCATCGGGAATGACACACGGGCCGCTTATACCAACGGCTGCGGCTGCAATGACTTGCATTCCATTAACTCAATGCTACTTTCACAACAGCATAATGCGACTATATGTGATGGTCAATTCAAGAAGATGCTGAAAGAAATCGTATGAGAGCAGGGCCGAGCAATTGCACACTGTCTAACACTCAACATGTTCTCCGATATCTTTAGCAATTGAGATTTGTTGAAGCATGTGAGTATGCAACGATCTCTCGATGTAGCCAGGTCTCAAGCCACCGCGATCGCCTTGACATCTGTTCCTGGTGGCGATACTAGTGCTCTTCCAAAGAAAACTCGATTGGGCAATGGCCTCAAATTCTTTTAGTGTGGGTTACATCGTCCGTCAACGTCGTTAATCGCGATGTCACCCACAAAAGGCACAACTGCGAGTTTACAGGGCAAATTCTGCCACCCAGAGCCTGCGGAACCCCCCAAAATGCCCCAAAATGCTGGGAAATGTGCATGAGCCTCATGAATTGTTGGCGACTTCGTTTGCGGCAGCCAATCGCGACTCTATCTCTTACAACTTTGAGGCAACGTCGTTGAGTCTATTTCGGCTCGTAAGATGCACGTCACGATCCGAGCGGGATACTCTGATTGTTCCCCGAAAGGCTTGACTGTTACATCAAGCGCAGATATGCTTGGAAGCCATGTGCTTGAAGGCGGCCGGCTGGTGAAGCATCCATCTGCAGGAACGCCAAAAAAAATCATCGCCAACTCGGCCTCAGACAGAATATGGAATAGATTGGCATCAAGTTGAACCACAATTGGACCAACCAAGACCAGATGTTGGGGCTTTTTCAGGAACAGAGGAGAACAACGCTGACGACAGTTTGTGTGCCTTGGGTGCTTGGCCAGAAGATTCCCACATGCATCTCCACCGGGCTTACAGGATCAGAATTTTCAGTCTTGCCTTTCTTTTTCCGTCATCATGAAAGAGTCTTCCACCGGCCCCACGCCGCGTCTTTTTGTCCCTCTTGGCTGTTCTCCGAGAAGCGGCTCCGAGTGTCTCCGTGAGAAGTGCATCGCTGAGAAGAGAAGCCACCGGGAACTGATAACGTGATAGTAATCTGCGATGCATCGTGGGGGAATGTCAGCGGGAGGGAAATCGGTCGATATGCAGGCCTATGGAAGGGGTTCCCTTGCGTCCACACGCAGTGGTTGGAAGTTGGATGCATTCGTGGGAAGCAAACTCGACTGCAGGATGTAATCTTTTGAATTGCTTATTGCATATTACTCCAGCTGTTATGGTTCACTGGATGGGTTGCAACGGAACACACAATAGGAACCAGTTAATTTGAGCGGCCGCAGGGAGAGGAATAATGTCTCAACTCTGATGAAAAAACTTTCAACGGTGGCTGATTGACTTTTCCTCTTCTCAGCCTCTGCAACATTCACCTGCTTACCCGCGAATTATGCCTCCCGATTTGCCCTGGCTATGCCTGAAGAGGGACGCGGCCAGCGGACATGGGGTCCGGAGGCTTTTGGTGTGTCTCGTTCCTGACGATCGCGACAAGGGTTCGTGTGGCCGTGGCTTCTCCTGTGGCTGACTTTTGAACTGGGACATGGCATTGAGGCACGACCAATCCTTCGTTGTGCTGCGGCGCGACGCGATGCACATGTCGGTCTCTGCTTCTGCTTAGCAAGATTTTGCTCATACTCAAGGTAAGCACGGAAATTTGATGCTCGGGATATTCGGCATTTCAGGTTTGAATGCACGAGGTTGTCATTGGCTTGCTCTCAGGATCCTATGCTCAATATCTGCATGCAAAGCCATTGGCTTCCTGAAGTTACTGCAGGCACTTTTTGCCTGACCTGAACTCAATGCAGTTGCAGTTGGCTTGTGCCGTATTCAGCGCTGACTGCCGAATCTTCTGACCTTTGCAGGTCTGCGAGAACGCAGGACTGACTTGTACAATCAGTCATTCGTTCCTCGCGCCGGCGGATACCACTCCATCCCGGCCAGGTGGCCATCAAATCGTCTGAACTACTTGGTGACATGTTTCTGTCATTTCGATGAAACTTCGCCTCGGTAAGGCACGTGGTCTCGCGGATCCTGCTGGGTGAAAATGGCATGGATACCACATTACTCTGAGACGAAACTCAAGCGTACCAAATCCATTTTCGTTTCCAGAGCTGAGTTCTTGCTGCTCTAAGCTGAGCTGTCGCTGAGTGCAGGCTGCGGAGGACGAAGAGTGGGCTGTGGTTTCGGGCCCTGGCTACGCTCAACCCATTTGGGACCTTCATATCTGACGCCATCACCAACTCTACAATTTCTCATCACTTGTCCTTGCTTTTCTTTATTTTATTTTCCAACCCAGGTGAACATAAACATCACGGTTGATCTATTTCTTACCTAAAAAATAGATCAACTTCTACCTTCCCAATTTCCGTACTGCAACCGTAGCCTTCGAGCCATCTATCAAACGCCTCTAATTCAGCATGCCCTTAAAGACCTCGATCTGCTCTAGCACGCCTGCTCGGCTGGTGCCACCTTGAGCATTCCTTGACTCAACACTAGCCTCGTAGTTGAATACATCCTTGATGTTATCCGGGAATCGGCTATCAATGGCCTGCAGCTGCTCCAGGCTCAGTTGGTCCATTGGGATTCCCAGCTCCTCGCTCTTGGCCACCACACGTCCCGAAATATGGTGTGTCTCACGGAAAGGCACGAAAATTTTCACGAGGGCGTCTGCAACGTCGGTCGCAAGGAGGAAAGGGTTGAGCGAGGCTATCATGCGCTCTGGTCGAAGCTTGAGAGTGCTGAGGATGCCATTTGCGATCTGCACTCTATCGGAGACAGTCTTGACATGATCTAACATAGGCTCCCAGCTCTCTTGCAAGTCTTTGTTGTAGGTACTGGGGAGGCCCTTCGTAGCACAATAAACACCGGCAAGATGACCAAAAGTCCTGCCAGCCTTACCCCTCAAAAGTTCGAGGTCGTCGGGATTTTTCTTCTACGGGTATATTAGCCAAGACTTCTATACGGTAGAAGAGGGAGACTTGCCTGGGGCATTAATGATGAACCCGTTGAATATGCATCTGCAATAGTGACAAAGCCAAATTCAGGATACTATGGCACACATCTGTAATGCAAGAGCCGAGGCTGACACGCTAGAATCTCGAGCAGAGTCGAAAGATTCGGGCTTCAATACTTCGCTCAAGTGTACCGTTGTTGCTGTGTTGTCGGAATGAAAGCGCCGATGAATCCCTGCCATTGCATAGAGCTCACCGCTGATACATTGTTGCTTTTTTGCCTTTCTTTCCCTTGCTTTACTGTACCTTGCTGGTTCATCCAAAAGAAAGTCTCTTTTCCCCTGCCCTGTTCATTCAATTGATGCGCCGTGTGGCGGATGCTCATTCGCCCACATCCTGATTCCGTGGTCGAGGCTGTTACAATCAATGAGTTGTATCGCGCGCGTGTGGGGGAGAAAACTTCTTCTCTCAGATAGCCACGATAATGTATTACCCGCCCACGAGGCTACCAAGTTCGATGGTATGCTATTCTGCGTTGGCCTCGATCCCCGGGGCCGCTCTGTAGCTAGGCCTCACCGGTTTCTGGGGTAGCTTTTTTGAGTTGTTCTGGCCTCGCTGCTGTAGGAGATATCACACTTGGTTCGTCCAATCAGTTTCGCGGAATGAGATGCGGAATTACCGCCTGGGATAGAACGAGGCCTGATTGTGGCGAGAGGGAATGGGATGTCGGAGGAGGGAAGTCGACGTGTCTATATGCCTCAATTAATGTGTTGTAGATCATTTGAGGGTGTGCAAAGGTGTTGTGATGCTGGCTGTTGTACCCGATATCAAGAAGCTGGACCGGGAGATGGCGCGTTGCAAGACAAAGATGTTTATCGGTGTTTTTCGGGAGAGAGGATTCAGTGCGGCTCAAAGAATGTCTCCGGATGTATGTACTGGCTTCGTTTGTAGACGGATTCATTTGTAGGTTTTGTTGAGCTTTCCGTAGGTTGTAGGTCCATCTGAGGGTGAGCTTTCAAGCTCCCAAGCCAATCAAATTCGCCAATTGTCTAGAATACGGATGTAAGTCCCGTGAATGTAATTACGTGTGCGCCGAGTGTCTGATCCAGTCGAATTGATATGATTGAAGCGGTTGAGTTTGAGCGTTGCATGTTGGCGGTGTGGAAGGTTTAGGGTAGGTAAGATTCGCTGCTTGTCCTTTTGGGTATGATGCTGTGCGTTTCTCAATCATGTTTTCGTGCTATAGCTATTGTGTTAGTCTTTGGTAATATGAACAGCATTAATAAATGGCAAGAAGTCTAAGGAAACTAGTCGCGAATGTAGTTCGTGAAGTCTGTTGTATCGATGATGGTTCCATGACGATCACACCTTGATGAACTCAAGCCTGGGTAATATCCAGCACGACCAAAGGCAAAGTGAATGTGATGAATCTGAGAAAAAGCTTCATACATATAGAACAAACCTCCGAGTAAAATACTCGCTTCAATGGTCCGTTTGTGATAAAATGTATCGTCAGTTCTTGGAGCTACCGGGTAGTTGAATTGACTGCTGAATCGATCGCTTCACTGGAAGCGGATCCAAAGGGAGCGCGATCAAGAACTTCAAAAAGGGAAGAGAATCAAGATATCAGTCTTGAGTTGATGCTAGAGGTACTGCGTATCGTGAGATTCCCTGGTTGCGATGTGTCAAGAATCTCCATCGTGAACATCGCCGAAGACAAGGGTGGATGGCTCACTCGGACCATTAGTATCCTGATACGCTGCTGTGAAAAAGAGAGCAGAATCGAGGAATTCTCATTCCAAACTGGCTCGCATGTACTGCATTCAATTGACATTCTCTTCGCCTGTTCTCGTGGAAGACGGAGAGAGATGGCACTGCCCAATCTCGAACGGTGTGCCAAGTGACACTTGTCTATCCACCCACTTGAGAGAATAGATATGGGCTCAGCCGCGGCAGTCAACGATGGAGGAAGCAAGAGGTTCTAATGGAGTTGTTCGAAAAGGCGTCAGCCGGAAATTGCCATACATGAGGCAGTGACTCTGCTCACGATGTCTTGAAACCAGGAATCACCTACACACTCAGTTGTCGTTCCAAAAGAGTCTCAACCGACATAAACAGTGACGACGAGGCTTGGTCCAGGGTAGCATTCAGTCTTCAGCTGCCGTTTATCTACAAATCCTAACAAATCACCATCTCTGGAGCTGACAACCTCCGGACGATGTCCTCCGCGATATCGGTAATCGGCCCCACGCCGGAGGTTACACCCGGGATCGACAAAATCCATGACTGAGCCTCATCATCCAAGCAAATCTGCACGTCAAAACAGGGTACGAGCGCGTTTACCAACAAGGTTGCGATGTTCAGCGTGTACCCAGATCAAGACGCTAACCAAGGCCCGTTTGTGTCATTTGCGGAACCGTGACGTGGAGGTTGCATCGAGTACAGCTGAAAAGAGCTTACGACAGCTATCATATCCACTGGATTTTACTCTTTAGGTGATACACTGTGTTTGGATTTTCTGGGGAATAGTTGCTGTGATTGGAAATAATCTGTTGGTTGCAGCTGTCGTTAATCTAGGACCTTATGACGTCACGGAAGGAGGGCAGATGTCATGATACTGATTCCCTGGCATTTTGACGTAGGAGGCGGGGAATCAAATTCCAGCTCAAGAGATACGAAGACATAACAACTCTAATCTCCCATTAATCCTACCCACGTTGGAGACTGCAACGTTCTACGGTAGACATCATGGCTACAGCAGAGGACCCAAACCGTAGCTACACAGCAAGCAACACAGGAAGCGAACCAGAAATAATAGAACAACACCAAGAAGAAGCCCCAACCGTCAGCCACTCCCTCGCCGAAGAATCCCAAAACTTTGAAGAAAAAGGCGCAGCGCAGCTTGAGCACGGCGATGTCGAAGTCAAGAATCTAGGATGGAACGAACCTCCCCGCGTCGTGCCCCCGCTGGTGGGAGGCTTGAAGAATGAAGATGTCTGGGCCTTGATACGACGCTTCGATAAGCAGGTCTTCTACGTCAGGAGTATCGAGGAGCCACCGCTGGGAATGCTGGATATGAACATTGCAGACGAAGAAGAGTTTTCGCCTGAGAAGCTCAGGGCGCAGATCGAGCGACTCTATGTTTCGGTTTTTGCGCAGTTGTTTTCGTTTTGGAAGCATATTGTGCGTCTTCGCTCTTGGAGGGAGTATCAGCGAACATCTGCGTTCCTCGCAGTATACACACTCGCATGGCTTCTCGATATTCTTGGTCCCACGATCATTGTCTTCCTCATGGTACTCATCTGGTCCCACGAGGCCCGCGATATCTGTTTCCCTGGAGCACCACCCTCGATAATCGACTCCAAGACAGGAGGCGTCAAGAAACCGGCAGCTGGTGTTCTGGCCTCCGATGATTCAGTCACTGGTGCGCCGGAGAAGCACAAGGGCGAAGCAGTTGAACAGGAAGCTCATAGCTTTGTGACGAGCTTGTCTACGGTATGTTCAGGTGTAAGATTTGCTTTTTTGATCCTTGAAGTATGCAGACTGAGTGATTTGTAGATTGTTGTTAGCACGGCTGCGGGTAAACACCCCCAGACGGATCCCGACGATGATAGCGCTGCGCCTGATCCGACGAAACTTACTGAAGAGGCCACCGAGGCTAGACAGAAGTCTGTGGGAGAGAATCCTCATGCTGAACATAACAGAGCCAAAAAGCCGGTTTCGAACGCTGTTTGGGACAAGGCGCGTCCGACGATGCATATGATTGCTGACTTTGTTGATACCTGGGAGCGATTCGGCAATGCCTTGAGTCCGGCAGCGCCTTTCCATCGCCATCGACCTAAGTTTATCCTCATTGGTGTTCTTGTACCTATGCTTCTCGGAGCTTGGTTCACGACTCCGTACATGGCAATGAAGGGAGTGGGATTTGCTGCTGGCTTTGGATTCTTCGGTGATCCCATCATCACACCCGCTATGAACTTCATCAACAGGACGTATCCCCGCTGGGAGAAGTATGTCGAGTTGCGAAACACTATTCTTCGAGGCGTTCCTACAAATGCGCAGTTGGCTATCACTCTTCTTCGCATCGGTGAAAAGAACAAGGCTCCTCTGCCACCCCCTCCTTCTTCCGACGTGCCTCCCCCGACTGTTCCCCATGAGACTGCTGGAGAGGGTTTGGAACATCTAGGTGTGTAATACTCATTGACTAAAGTTCAGCACATACTAACACCACCAGAAGGAGTATCACAGAGCGAAATCGCCGAGGCTGTCCAGCCTGATCCAAACATTATCCACGAAGATGAACACGAGGAGGAAGAGGAAAAGACAAAGCACAAGAAATCTCATCGCATCATGAACTTTATCCGTGGTACAGCAAAGGGTGGTGTTACAACTGCTCTGGCCGCCGACAAAGCGAAAGCCAAAGCAGGTGCTCACCACGCAAAGAATCGCCTCGGTGTAGTCAAAGGCCAAGAACCGTATCCTCTCACCGGCCCAATTCGCTTCCCAGCGCGGTACAAGGGAAAGAAGGGCCATGCTTACATTACGGCCACGGCTACAACGCCTGCTGTTAGTTGGACGACTGAGCTAGGAGATGTGAAGCCCGCTTGGACTGTTACGATTGGCGATATTGAGGAATTGAAGAAGATGGGTGGTCTTGGGTGGAAGAGTAAGATCATTGTCGGCTGGGCAATGGGGAGTGAGATTGTGGATGGTTTGATGATCAGGACGAAGGATGGGCAAGAACATCATCTCACGGCGGTCTCTATGCGGGATCAGTTGTTCAACAGGTTGATCTCCATGGGAAACCAGATGTGGGAGGCGTGGTAGACCCGTCTTTTGGGAATAGTCTTGATTTGGTAGGTGTCTGGAGTTTGGTGATGGACTCATGATACTCTTTGATACCAGGAATACGAAGTACGATGTGGAATCAATGTTTGGAATCAATTGAATCATAAGTCTAGACCTCGCTAGTTGAAGCATTGGTTGAACAAAAGATCCTGCTTTGTAATCTCGTGAGTCCACTGAGGAATTCAATACCTTAAATCCTCCAAACAATCGTGTCAAACGTGGGGAAAGTGGGACAACTTGACAGGGTGACGTCAATTGACTACAGAGGAGAGCTTACAGATCAATCACATCTGCAACAAACCTGCAGCAGCACCTGTGACAACTCGGCCGAGGTCGCTCAAAGGTGGGGGATAAAAGGTGATACAAGAAAACAAGAATACCCTCCCCCAATTCCCTATTTCTGTACAAGATCGTCTCATAGCAAGCTAAACCCATCATGAGCTTCACCCCAGAGCCCTACGACCCCATCACTGCCGACTCATGGCTCGTCTGCGACACATGCGGAACTCAATTCCCAACGTCTGATCGCAGCACCCTCAAGACATGTCACATCTGCGATGACCCGCGCCAATTCGTGCCGCCGTCTGGACAATCGTTCTCTACGCTGGGGGAATTGAAAAAGAAGCATAAAAACGAATGGACTAAGTGTTCTTCTGATGAGAATATCACGTTCATCTCGTCGGTGCCGAAATTGGCTATTGGACAGCGTGCTATTCTTATCAAAACGCCAGAGGGCAACATTCTCTGGGATTGTATCACGCTGCTTGATGATGAGACTGTCGAGAGGATTAAGAATGAGGGAGGGTTGAAGGCGATTGTTATAAGTCATCCGCATTTTTACAGCACCCATGTTCAATGGGCTCGCGCATTCAATTGTCCAGTGTATCTCTCCGCCGAAGACAAAATCTGGACAACCCTCTCCTCACCACATCAAATCTTCCTCACGGCCCTCGAAACGCCCATCCTCTCCACGGCCAAAGCCATCAAGCTCGGCGGGCACTTCCCAGGCTCCATGGTGCTACACTACAACTCACGGCTGTTCATAGCCGACACGCTTATGACGACGGCGTCAGGCGTCGGGAACTGGAGTGTAGACGCCACCGGTGAATCGCGGTCCCGACCGGCTGGGTTGAACTCTTTCTCGTTCCTGTGGAGCATTCCGAACTTCATTCCTCTGGGTGTTGGGGAGATGGCGAGGATGTGGGGGATCCTGAAGGGGTATGAGTTTGGGGCTACGCATGGTGGGTTTATGGGGATGGATATTGAGAGTGAGGATGTCAAGGGGAGGGTTTTGGAGAGTATGAAGATACAGGCTGGGTTTATTGGGGATAAAGAGTTTGAGGAGAAGCTGTGATGTGTGATGTATATCGATTGCCTTTTGTGTATCGAGTATGAGAGATGAGAGATGATAACGACGTTGTTCAATTAAAAATATGTAAGTAAATCAGGGCCATTCTGATATCTGGGTATCGATCAAGTTTTTAACGTGCATCCAACTCCTGCTCATGCATCTCAGTCTTTCCATCCATCAACGCCATAGATCCAATTGATAAAAGGTACGCAAAGCTCAGTCCTTCTTCCAGAACTTCCACTTCTGCTTCATCGGCGACGATGGACATAGATAGCGGTTCAGTAGCTCTCGACCCTCATCAGGAAGATCGATGACAGATTCATTGAGCGTATCGATAATAAAGCGATTCGCTATAAACAATTAGTATCAATTCAACACCCAATCCAAAGAAAGAGGGAACTTACGCATCAAGTCAACGCCGCATTCGCCAGCATCAATGGCCATATCGATCCTCGTGGAATTATAACATCCATATCGAAGTTGCAGCTCAAGCATACATCTCCAGAGCTCCCTCGTCTCATCGAGGCTCATGCCTTCGCAGCTGCGTTCAGAACATGTGCTTGCTTGGCGGGATCGTTGGTTATCGTGGTGGGATTGTTTTGGTAGAGGGATTGCCTCGTCGCACGGGGGACTCCACATGGCGGGGAGGGAGAGAGGGCCTGGATGATTCTCGCGATACATTTTGGGTGGTGATGACAATAGGCTTGAATGGTTGAAGATGGATGTTGAGAAGAAGGAGTTGAGGTCTTATATAAACAGCCTCAATTATCTTCTCCTTTCTTTTTTCCCTCGCCCTTTTCTTGGTTTCAGGCTCGTGAGTTGTCTCTGCTGTAGTGGGGTTTTCACTTCACACTTCTGGCCCAATATGACAGGCAGACCCCTGCTTATTTATATCAAAGCGTAGCTCCGAACAAAACAAACAGAAAATCAGGGCGAGCCCGATTAAGTTATACTAACGAACCTGTCCCACGGTAAGTGCCGCAGACAAACAAACAGGAGGGTGGGAAGCTTTACGCAGTCAGCGGGAGAGCGCCACTTTGAGGGTCTGAGACAGCTGGGAGCTCTTGTTGATGAGCCAAGAAAGGCGTCAGTGAGTCACATGTGGGAATAAAACATGCTTAAGTCCGTGTAATCAGTGAGTTTACGGCCACGATATTGTCATCAGGGTGGGTGTCATCATCGGAACATAGCCTGACGGAATAACATCACAAGTGATCGACTTTGCATACGAGAAGAGACGGGAGAGAGAGAAAATCCTTTCGGCAGTTTGAGTACGTACTGGGCCAGTTGACCTGTCACTCGACGCCAAGTTAGTGCATGATCTGCGGACCATGGATGGATTGAGGCTTGCAAGCCTGATCTGATGCCCAAGACCAAGAATCAAGATTAGGGGTCACAAGGACAGGCTTGTGATAACGACGACGCCAAAGACAGGGCGGTTCGATAAGCTTTTGCCTAACAGCAGTGGTATGGATGATAGAACCATGACGACGGACAGAAGATAGCAGAAGCATACTGCGGTCTACGGGATAAGTAGCGGTGATTTGAGGTCTGTTACTGTACCCGTGAAAGCCGCTATAGCCGGGTAGAGTAAACATCATTGATTTTTTGTCTTCTTGAGTCACAGTCACATTTCACAGTCGCATCTTAAGCCAAGACTGGTTTAAGGCTGAGGGAGGAAACATCCGGTTGCCCCGCCCCATAAAATAGGTACCTACATAGCACGGGAGGACCCTGGGTTCCACTGGCAGAGGAGCCCTTTTAGTGACTGAAGTCTCAAGCAATTGAATGTACCGGATAACGTTGAGTTGGACAGTTCAGTACATTCGTTGAAGCGGTCAAGACTGTGGCTCTGAAAAAAGCAGTTGAGGCAGTGTTTCTCAACGGTTCACCCAAATGCAAGGGATATACGTTCACCGCCAAGACCACAATTCACAATTACGTGGCGTACAATACAAACTCAACCACAATCATGAACAAAAACTGCGCCTCGGACAAAACACGTGCTATTTTTTTTTCTTTCTTCTTTTTTCTTCTCGATATAGCAAACAACATACCTTGCATGGTCATCTCCGAGCAGCTGGTATTTTATTAATACTTTTGTGGCGTTAGATCTTTGGCTGTGGCGCACTTTCCCCAGATGCCACCTTGGATCTATTGTTCCAGATCGTGAGTTAAGCTTGGACTTGGTGAAGAAGGTTCTGAGCGACTGGTACTTCGTGTGTGGATTGGGTTTGGCTAGGAGGTGTTTGGTGGTTTGTGGTTGGAGAGAAGGTTTGGTAAGTGTGAAATCTCCACATGGCATAGGCAGATGGCATGTTGCATCAGGTTTCTTGAATACTGATCATATCACGAACAATTGAGACATTGGTTTATCGCTGAAGCAAAGGAGAGTCTAATTGGTGCATGGATTTTTGTTCAATAGGCTTTGAACGGCTTGTAAGTTCGCTGCTGCCCAAGGGGAGCTTCCGAATGATTGACTCTCATCCATATCCCAAAGCGTCACCTGAGTGAATACCCTACCTGGCCGCCTGGATACCCTCAAACGCTTCACATTAAACAGATCGATCTTCAAGGCTGAAGCAAAAATATCCTAAGACTGATAACCGAGTCGATCACAATAATCTCCGTCAATAGTCACAAACTAGCGCTTGCTAGTTCGCCATTCAGCTGCAATCTCTCTTGTCAAGGGGAGGCAAAAAAGCCCAGGACCTCTTATCTAAGTGATAAAAAGACTTAGGTAAACTTAATATATCTTATTAGTACTTTAGACCAGTTTATTTTGGCACCCTGATTCAACGTCAGAGGTTTTCTTGCTCCTCGAGGGCCTGTCAACATCTAGAACCCAATAGTTTAATCTCCTATTCCATAGGAAAAAAGTCTTCAGAATTGACGATGGGGTAATTCCGCTCTTTCATCTGCTTTGGCAGTCGTCGCTCGTTATTTTATCGTCAATATGCGTTTCGCGCTTCTATGGTCGCTGCTTGCGGCGGATGCTGCGGTCGCCAGTGTATGTAAACCTCGCCAGTCAAGTGGTTCAAGTAAGTACTTCTGCAATGTCTGGTGGAATTGAGGAACTAATTGTCAACAGGCACGGCTGCGACCGCTGAGATTGAGACTACGACGACAACTTTTGTCGAGTTATCCACCAGCATCGCGACGTCGACAGTGGAAGATGTAACCATCACCGAAGCTGCAACCGCTGTCGACACCAGCACCGAAACCGCTGCTTCAACGCTCACAGTCGCCGAAACAACAACAAGCGACATCGCCGGTCCCCTCGAAACCTTCATTCTCGCCGCAAAGGTCGAGGGCACCGTCAGCGAAGAGCTCTCGGGCGCAGACCGCGATGGTTCGCCAGTAGTATGGCCAACACCACGCTTCATCGCCAGCGGTCCATTGATCATCTCCATCGACTCCACGACTAGTTATCTCCAAACAAGTGGCGGATTCTACCTATGTGTTGCATACGGAGATGGTACTACACCCAACGGTGTCAAGCTTTGCAGTGCTGAGTCGCTGAACAATCCTGCATTTGGCGCCCTTACATGCGAGCAGACGGAGGATCGGAAGATTGCATGTGAAGCTCAAGCTGGACAGTGCATTAGTGATGGTGAGAATAACGTATGTTCTCAGCTTCCGGGGACGTATGGTCAGTTCTACTATTACAGGGGACTCTTTAATGGGGTTTATCTCGGTATTGGGTCTACTGTTAATACCGATGAGAGCCAGCATCCTGTTGAGCTCAAAGCCAGACGAAGCAGTACATGATGCATTCAGTTAGCTACTCAAGCATACACCATCTAGAAGAGATAATGAACAACTGCCATAAATCTGTGCATCATGAGCTGAAGACCCCATGTCGTCATACCTCGAAGCTTCCCAGCCACGGCGTCTTCCCCTCAACGATCCAACGTTCCAGACCCGTTATGTCACTTCAGCCCTAAAACTTCATAGCTAGGACATGAGGTAATGTAGTCCGGGCTGTTGGGTCTCAAGCTTTATGCAGTCAGCTCACTAATACCGGCACCACCGGATGTTTGCAGCTTGGGTTAGTGAGAGTCAATGGACGTTAACGTTGCTGCCTGTTAGCACTTTAAACAGTAATATTAATAGGACTTACATAACCAAAACAGTAACGCTTGGAAGCATCCGACTTTGACGTCAATCCAATGGAGTTTGTTTGCTTGCTAAATTCTGACGGTGAGGGGAAGCTTGGTGACAGGCGCTGAGATGCGTGGTTGGGATAAGCTCCAGGAAGATGAACGCTTGCCGATGACTCACAAAGTCAAGCTTGTAATAACTGAAAAGTTGACCGGAGAATGATTTAACTCCTTCGCAGGCTGAACTCGCTGACAAACGGTGCAGGAGGTAGCAACCGACGAAGGAAGAGAACTTGGTGATGACTCGCTGAGAACTACGACATTGGACGGGACTGGAGACGACAGTTTTCGTCTTGACGGCGATAAGAAGGAACTCCGAAGCCAAAGTGATGAGAAAGTTCTCTGGTTTTGAGAGGCATGGGCTCAACTTGCATGTCGGGCACGTTCCGCGACTGCATCCTCATGGATGCAAAAGATCAAGAGAACAATCTTACACGTCAAAAGGCGCGCATATAGAAAACTTTCGTCGGGGCACTGATCGAAAGACGCATTGGTCTGATAGCACTGAGAACTGCAAAGGAGTTTCACAAAATGGTGACGGAGAGAATATCCTCCCTCACGAGCGCGGTCGATGACACCAGACTATGCCAACAAATGCCATCAGCATCTATAGTACTTCGACTCTTCGACGACCAACATATACTTACCCGGGCGCCATATAAATTATCACCAGCCGGCCTTGAACCTCTCATCTCTTCCCTCATCCGAATTAGTACGTCACCTCATCTACATGTCTCTTCCCAGTACCAGCGATGCCCAAACTCTGCATCATCTAGCGCTTGAAGCCGTATAAGAAGCCTGGGGTCTTAAACGAATGCCAGCAGGACAGTGCGTGAGGACGACTAATACAGCTTTTGAAGGACGTCGTTGTGTTGATACGATTCGCTGAAGAATCGAATCCCGCGCTGCTCTCCCCTTGCTCTTGAAGACGATGTGACAAGTTCTTATAGCAGACATAGTCAGCGGTACTCGGGTCGCTGAGCTCGGCCTGTACGCCAGCGAGGTTGAAACCCTTTCTGGTGAGGTATTTGTAGACACTTGGCGGATTTTACAGACTGGTGGCCGCGTTTCCACAATGAAATGTCATGAGTAGGTGCCGACAGCTGGCGATGCTTTCCAGGCATAGCAGCCGTACGAAACGAATGGGCCCTTCTGAAGGACGAGCAGTTAGAGAAAGCATGAAGCTCAAACCGGTGTACCTACAATTGAGATTAGAGTGATGGCATCCCTCACCAAAGATGGGTGCGTCAAAGCCCCGTTTTGTTGCGGAGAGTGCTTCTCACAGCAGCTCTGCTTCATATGGCTCAACACTAAAACATCACCAACTATAGTAACTTCACGTTGAACGGATCTGGTGTTCCGAGACACGGACGAATCGTACAAGGGACCACTCATACGCAGCCTACCATAGCGTCTTCAACTTAGTCGTCGCTGCATGTAGAAATGTGTACGCCTATTAGGGCACATTGCAGGTCTCGCGTGTCTCGTTTTGTGTATACAACCGTCGCTACATCTAAAGCATACACATGTTTGTAGTTATTCCGACAATTAGTAACAGAAAGGTTGTCTAGCGGTTGATCTCCAGCGTATGGTCGGGTTTGGTACAGTATCCTGCGTTGGGTTATCAGGAGTGCCACTGCTATCAGCTTCCTTGAAACTCGAATAAGGTATGGTATATCTTTCAGTTCTCGAACTGGCTGTGGAACCCGTATCCTCGGGCTCTGATAACAGATTCATTTTCCACGTGCGTATCGTGAGTACCTCTGAAGGACTAGCAAGGAGAGTGAGAGCACTAAGGTACAGATGAGAACAAGATACACGATACTGCCATTCAGATGCGTCTTCCAATTAATGTTGCCCCTGGTAAATACAGAACACCTAAGGGAACACCGAGTAGAAGGTATCCCATCCTGCCGTCCCCCTCCACCATGTTCAACAGATGGACCTCACTCGCAACAAGGAGCCCAGAGGCATAGGGCGCTCGAAATATTATCCCAATAATATTTTATCACTAATAAGGAGTCATTTATTAAATTTGAGCGATGCCTGGTTCTATATATATACCGCAGCAGGCAGTTCGTAAACCCTAGTCGTGATGTATTCGTCGATCCGTCCCTACTTGGGCGCCCTGATCCATGACCGATAGAAGTATGCCTTTGCAGTCTGACCAGAACAGCGAATAAAAGAGCAAGAATTCTCTGGGCGTTATACTGCCTATGATGAATGCCTTCATGAGAGGAGATGGAGGGCGGAGTGGCAGAGTGATCCCAAGGACATCTTGAGCGAACATGGCAAAATCTTTTTGACAAATACATTGCATAGTAACAACAATAAGCCGCGCTTGAAGGGCAAGAATCCACTGAAATGTTTGAGGTAAGTAATCATGGCAGTCCCGAGTGCAAAGCTTAGCTCAAGGTCAAATTGTCTTGATCACTTGCGGCTGCTGAGTTTACCACCAATTTCACAAGATCCATGCCTTCCGCACATGTTCACTTCGCTGAAGTCATTCAGGGGCTAAAGCAGTACGCGTGAGAAGTAAATGCTTGGCGTGACTTCCTTCAGCATTCGCCGAGGCGGACATCGCAGCCTGGCCCAGTCGGAGGATGTCCTCGGCTGCTTCACCTGGGCTCGGGGAGTTCGTGTATCTTGATAACTCATTGATTCCGCTGGAGGGCATGAAGAGACAATCTGGTGAACGCGTTACCAGAAACCTTAGCTTCAAGCCTCCACCCTGATGGTTGGAATGAGACGAGGCGATCGAAGGGCGAATCACCAATGTGATTCAATATCCCGGCACATCATCGCCCTATGAACCAGAAGATACTCTCCAGAACGTAACAAAGCCTCAGTTACAATTCATGTATGGCTAATTGCACTTGCACCTCAGGATATATAAAGAACTCCGCAGGGACAGAACAATGCCCAACATCAACTCCGCTGACATGAAATGAAGAATGTAAATCGCTGGTGTTGCATCAATTATAATCGCTACATGATAACGCTCTACAACTTTTACACCTGTTTAACTCCAGCGTCCTCTGCCGTTCTAATAGGAATTTGCCCATCGATGCCAGGCATGAAGGCACGATACGATGCAGCAAGTGACCACTCCTGCAGGTCTCTAATCGTCGCCTGCAAGATATCAGTTACTAAACATAAGAGAAAAGCTCGAGGGATCTCACCTCAGCTTCCGCTGTGAACCGTCTCCGTCCCGTCGGACCGTCAACACAGAGTGCTTCCTCTATTGTGCCGCGCCAGTTCACTTGCACTCCCGAAGTACACGCTGCAAGCCATTGTAATTCGCCGTGCTGCATTTCAGGATGTTGGATGACGTAGTCTCGGAAGTACGGCCATGATATACAATCCAGCATGTCAATGTGAGGGACGAAGACTTGAAGTTCAGTTGGTCGGATCCAGTCAGGGAGATCCTAGAGAGCATTAGTGGGTTTCCAGCACCCAAATTCATTTGGTCTCAATAGGTGCAGCACACCATTATCCTGTGTTGCCAGAATTGAGACGAGTGTGTGTACTTACAGCATATGTCTGTGGAGTCGGATTGATCTGCCATCTCATCACAACCCAAACAACCCACACAGCCGCCATGGACGTAAACGAGTAATCCTGCCTCCTCGCACTATAAATGAACTGAACAGCCCATTTACTTATCATCGGCGCAGTTTCATACTCATCCTTATCAAACAGCGCCGCCACACACGGAAACGTCCCCGTGAGATCATCAGGCTTTGCACCCTCTGTAACCAACTGCCTCGCCTTCTTGAGTGTGTCCGCCCAAGCCTTTGTCACAGAGTCAACACCGTGTCCGTCGTTGGCTGTCATCATTGCCCAGTTGTGCTTGGCGTAATAGTTTTGTAGCTGGCTTCGCTGGGCGACGGCGGGATAGTGGTTTGCTTTTATACCGCTGGAGAAGGGGAGGTTGCCGAAGTGGTAGGAGAAGTAGCTCTTTGTACGGGAACCCAGGTCGATGTTCCTGGCGTCGGCTTCAAAGGTGGTGCCGTCGAGCCATTCTGCTCTGTCGAATAGTGTTTCGATGAATTTGCTCTTCGCTTGGTGATTTACACCGACGAGCCTGGTGGTCAGTTAATATCAAACTCATCTCACTGCCCAGGAACTCATTTGCATCTGGTGAAAAGACATTTTCTCTATACCAGAGCATGTTTTCTCTCATATGAGGTGAAGGAAATGAGAGTTGGATGAGAACAATGTAAGCAAGACTGCACTTCACTTGAAATACATGGCTGGGGCTGTCTCATATGAAACGTAAGAATGACATCGCACATCTAACATCCCACGAATAGACTTATAAGAACACAAACATACCTCTGAGGCACAACAACAGCCCTAGACTTTGACTCAATGTACGAAACAATAGATTCAACAGATTCACCTATTCTTATCCAAGACATAACCTCAGCAGCTTCAGAATCCGTGCCATTCCTCATGGCCGCGAGTATAGTCTCAAGCTGATTCAGCCTCCCCTTCTGCTCATTCACGGCATTGGTCAATCTATTCAGCATCTCCCCCGACAGCACTTTCGTATCGTACGTGCAGACATTGCTGCTGAACTGACACCTCGCGCAGGGATGTCTCCCATCGCACTTGGTCTTTGTCTTGCGGCACGGCACACACGCGTGGTTCGTCGCGGACTTGCGGGACGATGAGGCCCGGGATACCCGCGGGCGTGCGGCCTGCTGATGAGGTTGAGGCTGTGGTGCCGGGGGTTCGGGCTTAGGGGGAGCTGGGGCGAGATTGGGGAGCCTCTGCATGGCCTTGCCTGGAGGTGTGAATTGGCAAGGGGCTTGGCCTAACGTCGAATGATGACGTCGTTTAGAGATGGTTCTGCAGCTAATGTCATGCAGCGCATTGTTCGTTTTCGGATTTTTTTAAGGGTTTTTCGGGGGATGAGATGTCGCGGCTGATCGACGTCGCGTTAGGCTTTGTTTGATACTGCACCTTGTCCTCACTACGGGGGAGGATTGTAATCTGCGGGGTGTCATGTCAGGTGACTACGCGTTTCGTGTTGATGATTTGAAGCACCAGTATGAGAGTGTCACCGAGTATCCAAGTATGTCTGCAGATGAAGTCGTTGGAATAAGATATAAAGCTATTGTAGTAGAAACATAATCTTTGATTCAATTAGACTAAAGCGAAGTGGTTCAGTTAATGGATCGACAACTTGATACGCTGGTCAAAACGGCCCTTGTTTCTACCAACCCATGTCAATTACGGCATTAGAGACTCCCCAATTGGCAATGGAAATCTGCAGTCAAGAAGTAGCTAAACCAAGAAGGGAAATAAAGATAGATTAACCAGGCTGAGAGCACTGCTTGTCAGTATTGATCATCTTATCTACCGGAGCGGACCATATACGCTGATCAGAATACCTTCGGAGCTGAGAAAGAGTCATATCCTCCGAATAATCCATCACCAACCGGTCCGTGGTGGCAAGTAGTAAGCTTTGCATAAAGATCATCAAACATGGTCTACAAGCTTCAAGTCTTGGTACCAGAATTACGTCGTTGTAAGATGCCAAGGGGATACGCCTCACTTGCGGTCTCGAACATTCATACTGTAGCATTTTCAATTGAACGCCGACAAGAACCAGAACGATCAAGAATTACACGCCCCTAGAAAAAGAACAGCTTCGATGCAGCCAGTAACAGCTGTGCTATCCAAGATCTCGGAACAGATCAAGAGATTTCAGCCAGGGCAATACCAAATAGTGACATCATAGAGGGGCATTTTCTCGCAACAGACTCTTAAACCCGGCGGTTTCTGTCCGCAACGAAAAAAACAGGTTACGAATCTTTTACGGGCTCTCATTCACTTTCTGTTTCTTTCCCCCGCGATGACGGTCTCTTCTTTTCTGTTCCTTTACAGGGGGTGGAAATCTCGGGAAGCATGGCTTGCAAGCATGAGTGACGTCGTCTGAGGCAAAGCCCGTCGCTCTTGAATTCGAACCCCACGGCTGCCGAGCAAGGCAGATGCTGCATCTGGTGTGTGACTGGACGCCTTGCCTGAATTTGACATTGTAGATCATTCGTGACAGCCCGAGAAAAACAGGAACATGTCGGCAAGGTTCACCTTAAGCTGTTAGCTGTTCAACGGTTCTGCAGGTTTCCGAACGGACCCGTTTCTGTTGGCTTCAATTGCTTTCCCCAGAATTTCCGGTACCGTGCGATTAATTGAGGATACAAGAACGAAACAAATTTTCACGGGCCGAGGACACTTTAGAAAAAGAATTTTTTTTTCAGAACCGTGCATCCCAAGAGCCGGCCGGGGAACGGTAGCCCACTGTTTTTACAAGACCGGGCCGAAGCCGGAGCGAGCGGGGGAAAGGCCGGTGCTTTGGCGGGGTTGATAACGATAGAGAGTCATTCACTTCATTTTCAATTCAATTACAGCATTGTCACCGTCGAGATAAGATATCGGCGAGAGCGACCAATATTTGTGTTACATCTAAAGGCGGTGTCGTTGCACTTCTAGTCAGCAATCTGTTCACCTTGTGGCTTACGAGAGCCGGACAAGGCTCAGACTAGAAAATAAGAACGAACCTGGAAAAGAGAGAGGGTGTGTATGTGTTGGGAATGATTCAAGACATGGCATCGCACACTGTACATGTCCGAACACGACGGTGACCCATGACTGACTCAAAGGTTTGCTCAGTGGCGGACAACTCACGACAAATGAGTCAAGTCTGACAAGCACAAGAGCCAAAGGAAAAAAACTCTGTCGGTTTCGGTAACTCTCAGCTTTCAGCTTAATTCAATAACCTCGTGCATGTCTCGGACTCTATTGATAAACTTTTTCAATAGACTCGGAGACAAACTCCAACTGGCTGCTGTCTCCAATTCTATACGGAAATATGTACGGAGTGCTAATAGAAGTAACAAGAATGGTCAGCCCGGATGCAGAAGGATTTCGCGGCTCCGGGAGTTCGGCGACAAGGATCCCTGTAATCCTTCTGTCCCCAGATTCCCCTTTACAGACAAGATATCCTCGGCCTGCAATCTGTGCTCCGGGCGCGAAAAGGATAACGTTCTCCAAACTCCCAAGCAAATCTACAGACTTGGCATTGAATCATTCATGATTGTACTTACTTCTCCGCTTTTCACTCACCGTTCCAGCCCTCGGCTCCTGTGGCGCGAAGCTATCGTATCCCCCTCCTAACCTAAACATGTGACGGGCGGCGCGCAAACCCCAGCTTTGCCCTCCCCCTCCCCGCCCTTTTCGTGATAGAGAAATCAAGGTATCAAGATGCGGCACATGCGCCGGTATTAAATCATGGGGTTTGGTCAAGCTAGCACTTTCTATTGTCTCAGATGTTATCTTTGTTAGGTGCAGGTGATTCTTTGAGCCTCAGTCCTAGCGACATGCTATCTCATGCTTTGATCAAAGAAACGAGAAGTACTCTGTTCCTTTTGTTCTGGACAAAGACCTTTGTCCCTCACACCATGTGGAAAATCAGGGTCCAGAGCTGCGGCGCAATCGATAATTGTGTTGCACGTATGGCTCAGCCCGGTGCGTATCGCGCTCATTGTCAGCTGCGCATTTGCTCATTCCGTTCCGTACGAGGTAGTTCTTGCGGTCTGGTCTCAAGTCAGCAGGCGTTTTATACCAAACCTGTTGACTGATTGTTTTAGTACAATCGTAATCTGTGCCCTCCGTATCTCACCTCCCATGTGGCATCTTTGGGCGCGGGGAAATACAGATGGGATGGTTTGCATCTGGCAGCTGTGTTGCTTGAATAGGTAGCTCGATTAAGCATGCCCTTGCTTTATCCACACTCCCCCCTTTTAGTCCATCCCCTGTCAACAACAACATCTCCACCAAAGATGCCTGCTTCCCCGCAAATCGCGACGTGGTTTATTTTGTTTGCTGGCCTTGGCCAAGTGGACGGCGCATGTATGTATACCGAGGATAAGGACGAATTGATTATTACACTTTTTAACCAACAAAGCACATCATATTCCTCGCCAAGGATATCCTATTTCATGCGATAGTTATGCCTTGTCGCTGAGGCCTGCGAGACCAGGCTTATTCGTCGATAGTCTCACGCAAGGCAGGACTCTCACCGCAGGGCTGGGCTGGGCTGGCTGAAACATACGTGTTAGGCAACGCAGCAATCCATTTTCAACCACAAAATCGATCATCACCATCATCTTTGTGCATGCACAGTGTGTCGCAATTGCAATCCCCCATAAGCACATACGATAACATCACCCTTTCTTTCTCTTCTCTACATGGGGCCAGAACAATCTCTCGGTAAGCGTAATGAACATCGTACCATCGACTCATGGCCGGGCCCGAGCTTTTTTTTGGGACACGAACGACGATAAGGGGGAGACCCAGCCTCACTTTTCTACTTCTTTCGGCCGGTTCCCATCATGATATCGATCAGTTCACCGAAGCGGACCCGCGGGATCCACCAAAAGTGCAGAGACAAGTCATCAGCAGAGAAATGTAAAAATCACCTCTTGATTCAAATTACAATCTTGATACCTAAAGTCGAGTCAAGACAAGTTGAGTTCAGTTCCCTGATTTGGTAATATCAGCCAAGCCCGATCGTCCAACATTGCGGCCCTTTTTCTGAACCTGTCTTACTTGATATCGTGTCAAATCAGCGTAAATAAGCATGACACTGTAGGATCATTACGGTATTATACGAATTAGTTCGACCGAGAATGACTTTGGACGTTCGAATAGGCACTGATCCTCTCCTACTGGAGGTAGAAAAAAACGAAGAACAAATAAACAGAAAAAAGCTCATATCTATCCTGTCCAGTAGTCTTCAAGCCCGTCCATCCATCTTGACTCCAACATGGCGGATTCAACACCCCAACCCGACTTATCCCCTCAAAGTTTGTGTGTATACTGTATCGCGCGCGAGTTAAATCTCAACAACATCGTGAAAATTCCCTCACGATCCCGCAAAGCCGACTTTCGGCGCGCGTGTCACAGTGAATCGGTGCTCCCGAGAGAAGCTTCAATCTAGTCATTTTTACTCAAGTAGTCTACACTTTCAAGATAAGGTAAAAGGGCATTTGGTGGAATGCAGGCTGCTAGGGCATCTCTTATCCAGGCCCTCGCTCATCCCCGCAAAATACGCTGGAGGAATGGATCCAGCCTTCTGGTGCCCCAGGCCTCAAAATATAAAAAAAGGACCAGAGCCCACGACGAGATTCCGGGCCTTGGCTAGATCTACCCCCAAAGTTGGCTTTCTACTGTGCGCGGGATGCCTTGTTCGGTACCACGAGAAACTCCTGATTGCCACTGTGGATTACCTATGATCCTTTGATACTGTGCCGCTGAGCCTCACTATCTTTCAGTGACGGCACAGTGCGGCTCAGGTTCGTAACAGGGGGCGTTTGCCACTCCCCCCCCTTGAAAAAACAGAGCCCGCCACACTCCCCACCTCCTTTCGCTTCCTGGCTTCACCTGAGGCTCCATCTATTCACTCCCCACTTACAGGTCGGGTACAGCCTCTGCCTGTGTCTATATCCATCAGCCTTCCCCCCGAAATCCCCTTCCCCGGCTTTCTTCTCTCTTTCTCTTGATACTTCATATATCACCATCACGAGATTCATCCCGTCACAGCTATTAGCGTTTTTTGCTTCTTTGTTCACGAGCTGGACCTCATCAAACTATTTTGCTTGACGCAATCAAACCATCTCACACACAAATCTCCCATCCCTTTGAAAGAGTGACACCTGCTTTATTTACCAAGGCGCCATCTCATTCCAGACACAAAACAAAGGAACCACCATTAACAAAACACAACAACAACAACAACACAATAACATATAACTCTTCACAATCCACCCAAGTGGATTAACAACAAATTCTTCTGGCAAACCAAATCACATCAAATCTTGTCACCATGGCTCACACAACCGAAACCTACTACTACTACGTCCCCAATCTTCAGGCCCTCGACCCCACAGCTCGCGAAGTCGACCCTTCAGCTTACGCCTGGGTGCAACCCACAATCATCGAGGATGAGGATCTCACTTTTGGCGGAAAGGCTTTGAGTACCTGGTACGAGGAGGATCGTCGTCGTCACAGCAGTGGCAGCGATGAGGAGGAGCGACGCGGTCGTGAGCGTGTGCGAAGAAACTACTCGCGCTCCGGCAAGTCGCACAAGAAATAAATATATTTCTCTCCTCCTCTAGAAGCAAGGAAGCGAATGCGGTTCTCGACACTATGATACCCCTTTAGACAACCGACACCTGAACTTTACTCACCGCCGCGACAAACCTTGCTCTCATCGCCATTACTCCTCAAATACATTTCGCCATCACAACGAACTCAATCACTCGACATGTCCACATGAAACGAAACTATAGACACTCATATTACCAAACCTGTACCACCTCTTTTCGCTCTCCCAACCGACATATTCTTTGGCATAGCATTCAGCATCACGACCGGGAAGCGCATTTAGACTTTTTAGGGGGGACCAACCCAACTCCCAGGGACATTTTGATTCAGGCGTTTTTGTTTTTTCCTAGTACCTCTCTTCTGCATTTGGGATACCCCCCATGTTGGATCACTTGGCTGGTAGCCAAGATTTGTGGTTTAGAGCGGGACTGCTTTTACGGGCAATCTCCTTGTGGAATAAAGGAGAGTTGATTTGACGCGGCACTGGCGGTGAAATCAATAAGAGGTAGCACCTACACTGAATGGCAGAAATACCATAACTTAACAATACCTACATTGTGTCTATTGATTGCAAAGTGAATGTGATGTGATGTGATCGTCAGCTAACGAATACCGCGCTCAGCGCACTTGTCGCGTAACTAACAATGTGTGGCATTTGACTCGCGTCATGTTTTACAACGTTACAGTGCTTCACGTCTACACAACTAAAAGGGCATTCGCATCATGCCCTCTATGGCAGATGATCTCCACATGAGGTCACGCACACAGTCATGCCACGTGCAAATCCCATCAAACCACGATTCACTTTTGTGCATCAAGGCAAAGTCGACGTTTCATTACGATTCAGGTTTTTTTTTAAAAAATCCCATGCTCGTTAAATGACGTCGTTATTGATCTTGTGCAGTCGATCTTCTCCCAGCGACAAAGTATGTTGTACACCGAGGTTGTGAGTGGTTCTACAGTATGAGATTTCTCCAACGAGGGGAAATGTCAAAAAGTCGATGTGGGAAAAGATGGGCTTTTTGATAGGTTTGCCACTTTCTGTTGTATGACGAGGCATGGTTGCTCTCCCGGTTTATTCTTATCTTTGACGGATGGGCTCCGTGGGTTATGAGTCGTTCGGAGAGATAGATGGGATCGACTTGGCAGTTGGGGATTTTGTTGTGGCGAGCGTGGCTGTACGTTTTGTATGATCACGACAGCTGGGGGTGTGGTTTCGATGATGCCATTTTGAGGTGCTGAATGGCACATTTTGAACAGGGGATTTAATCTGGTCGCGATTCTCTTCAATATACCCGGTCTACAGTCTGTACATTATGTAGCTCCCCGCACTGGGTCAGACTGGCGATATGATGCTGGAACTTTGTGTCGTTGTCACTGAAGAACTGTGAGAGCATCGATCGCCCGATGTTACTACAGAACAGACATTTCTACCTTAACGTCATAACAAGTGAGGGTATTCGTACTTGAAAGTTCGTTCGTAGCCGTTGTGTTCTTGTTGTTGATCGACATGCCCCATGGTCTTCTCCTCATCAGCGTCCGCTAGTTCTAGACCTCATCGACCTAATGCTGATCCCTCACAGCGCAGGATCTAGACCTACCAGACCACTAAATTAGGTGAAGGACTGGGCATGTCAGACCCGAGCACTCGGTAAAGCTGACCTAAATCTGCTTGGTGGAACGGGCTGCGCGATGATCCGCGGTCGCTAGAGAGGGCTGCATCGTGTCGATCCTTTAGCCGTGTTTCACGGCAATGGTCGTCCTTCCCATAGTGCTGAGATGAAAGATTGAAGGCAGAGGCTTTGCTGCTTTGAAGAGATGGTAGCGCCGAGTATCTGCGACGTTGACTCTATGTGTTAATGTGGCAGGCAGCAGTCTTGGCTATGTTGCGCAGGCTGGAAAGCTTGAAGAACATAGCTTTGATCAACTATCGTATCTTTCTGCCTCTCAGTCTGCGATTCACTTGAATGCGAGTAAAATTGACTATATACGGGCGGTAGGAGTCGGAGTGTTTGGAGAGCCTCCCGAGGGCGTTGCCATAGACCTTGAATCAGTACCACACGGCCGATCGTGTTCGAGCTTGGTGCTCTTTGAAATGAGAGCTATAGGAGGTATCTAGGGTTTCATGTGCTCAAAAGAGATAGTCAGTGATTATTCCTCAAGCTAAGTACATGTAGTTTCCCACGGCGATCTAAAATAGGTAGGTGGTTGACTGTTGAGATTGTCGCGACAGATGTTGGTGTCAATATCTAAATATCCAGCCTGGTATACAAGGAACGATCGATCTATATGTGATTCAATAAGAATAAGCTCCTACAGTTCCACACTTTCCCTTGCTGTCCTTCCTCTCAAGCGACGGTTTGCATAGTGTCGCGGGACAACAGTCGTATGAGAAACGGAGTTCAAGGCAACCGTAGAAGATATTCATCGCGTAATAACCTCACAGTAAAAGGCTCCCGAATGAGAATCTACTATTGAATGCCATAAGGAAGTTTTACGTCTCTGAGGCGGGCTGACCTACCTCCGCTTCGCTTGTAGCCATATCTTTCTCCTCCGTTTCTTCTCGGCTACTGCGTAACTCACTCCGTTAGTTTCTGTTACCAGATCCTTATGAGAAGAAGTTACTGTGAGATATTATAAATTCTACTTCAGTGCGAATATAAAGAGACATAAAGACCACGTAGGTGTCTAGAGGCTTGCTACAAGTGCTACCTGGCATTCTTCTCCAGCGAGGTCGTCAAGATATGGAAACCATTTCGGGGACGATGCCAAAGTGAGAGAGAAGGCAAGCTACTTGATATGATAGGGGCCTTTCTTGAGATATTTTGGGCAGCTAATGTTTTAAATTAGATCTACGGAATTGATGGTGCGTACGCAAGGGAATGGTATGGTGTTGGAGTTCACAGCATTTATCGAAGCTTGCTTGATTTATTCCAAACCTCAACATACTGTATTAATCAGGCATAAGCTTTGGTTCATTACATGGCTGTTTGGTAAAATCTCTTCTCTCTCCATTGATGCCTTGAGACCTGCAGGTGTAGAGCCTGCAAAGGGTGCTGGCATGATCTGATCCGAAGCGCTCCAGGGTATCATCGTGAGCAGGCGCCAACATCAACAGGCCTCCAACACCAACCCCAACACCAACACCACGATATGTTCATCTTAATGTATTTACCCTCCCCCCGTGATCAAACGGCATGCGACATCTTCTCTCTGCGCCAAACCGCACAGCGACAAACGCTGCCTAAAAACTCATGCACCCCAGAGACCACCACTACAGCCGGGCGCATTTGCCTAACGCCCAAAAACACAATTGGTCACTTCTCACAAATGAGGCTCAGCCCTGTGCTACCAACACTCGCAAGCTTCAATAGAATCATGCAGGTTATGCACACACTCCGCCTCTTTTGCCGCCCAACCCTGGTTCAGCCGCAGTATGAAAATGGAACCTCAGCTTCTCACAGCGGTTAATTCTTCCACTTCTTCAATTGTAACACCACGTAAAAAATGCCGGCTAGAATTCATGAGAATTGCGTTGACTTTCGGGTTTTGATATGGGATAAGGGTAAGTAATTGAATCTGAGTGTGAGGGTCATGCTGATGAGAGTAGGGAATGAGAAGTGGCTTCGTGAGGATGTCCGACCGGGGGACTTTTATGAGGGGGAGATACCTGCGCTGTGGACTGAGTCGCATGTTATAGTCGTGTATGTGTTTTCTCGTTGAGGTTGAGTATTATGCTGACTATGGCAGATTCGCGGATGCAGATAAAGTACGCGACTGTTCTTTGTGTAAGAAACGCTTCACCGATGTCTTCTGTATGCCTGAGCTCTGGTGGTCAAGCTACAGCCGTCGATCAAACGGCTATTTTGGAAGCGAGACATTTCGCGATAACAACGGGATGATCACAGCATTAAGTCAGTCTTCCTCCCTCCAATTTCATCGAGGAACTTCGCTAACAATGATAGATACGTGGTCACGGTTTCTCGTCAAGCAATTAAACGAAAACAGCCATCAATGGCATAAATTCAACATCCTAACACGCTGGATAAAAGATCCCCAACAAACAATCCTGCTTGTCTTTGAAGCACCCAAACAACTGCGCCTGCGAGATAGGTTCCCCGATCCGCTGCTCATAAACTCTCACAACGACACGCTCAGCGACCCCTTCTGGTTCTACCCGCGTTTATTCGAAGATCTCTCTCTTCTTCAAGATAAATCCGTCTGGGCAGTCAGAGACCACGTTCGCAAGATTGAAAAAACAGATCTTACACAAAAGCCTGAGCCGAGATATCGAGCTATGCACGATACAGCCAGGCATGCTATTCACGTCTCGGAAACGCTTGAAGTTGCGGAGAAGACTATCACGGCGATCATACAGCAGCATAGCACTTTTGAAGCTGAAGCAGCGGGGGGGAATAGACCTGCAAAAGCAAAGTTTCGACATGTAGGTGAACGACTACTGTGGTATATCCACATTCTGCAAAGTCTACGCTGCAGAGCCTCCGCGAACAAAGAACGACTCCTCAACGAGATCCAACTCGCGTTCAACTCAGTTGCTCAATACGATTCTCGTATCTCTGTTAAGATTGGCCAGGCAACCCAATCCGACAGCGCAGCTATGAAGACCATAGCTTTCGTGACACTCACATTCTTACCCGCTACGTTTATATCAGCGCTGTTCAGCATGTCGTTCTTCAAAGTCGATGACAATACTGGGGTATGGAGCGTTAATGAGAAGTTCTGGGTGTACTGGGTGTTTGCGGTTCCCGCTACATTGTTCACCTGGGGGTTGTGGTTGTCGTGGCAGTGGTTTTATAGACCGGTTAAGATCGGGGAGGAGGAGAAGCCTGTGAAGCAGTTTGGGGACTTGATTGGGTTTGTGAAACGGGGTGGGACTGACGAAGAATACCGGATATCTTGAGCTGGGAAGTTATCGAATAGGGATGGGTCGGATAGTGTTATGGTTGGATATTGGGGTTGCGACTTGGATAGCTTGACATTTTGAGATGCACATGAGCGACATTCTAGCGTGTATTGCTGTTAAGTTGGAAGTCAAATTATATTGCGTGCTAATATCCATTGTACTCGTGTCTCGTTCCTCATTCCGTTGTGTACATTGCTAACAATCCCATTGTTGAAATCGACCAAAACATCCTAACCATAGTTTCGAATTGCATCATAATAGTCATCAGTCACAAATGTTCTCTATACATCAAATGAGTGCGTTGCACCTGGCACCAACATCATAGTCGACTGGCTGCACGGGATCAACCGTCACAATAGAAGCTGGCTTTGATGAAGCATCATATTCCTGCACAGCGAGTGGTGCTGGCGATGCACTCGTCTCCAGTCCAGGCGTTGGGGTCGATTGAACCGTCACCTCCACCACAATACTATCCTGTGGCGCTGGCGTTGATACCTGAGGAACAGGAGCCGTGTTATTCTCAGTCACTAGACTAGTACCAGCCAAGATGTCGTTACGGCCGTATCCGCTGTTGAGAATGAGTGTAGTGTTCTCTGGTGTACTCGGGACTTCAACTAGAGGAATGTCGCTCGTAATGATCTCGGGCTGGTTGTTCTGAAGGAACACCGGATACATGGGTTGCTGCGCTTGGGTCTGGGTTGTGAACAGTGGTGCTGGTTCGGCGGCATAGTCGGGTACTGAGTACGAGATGGTAACCTGCTGCTGAGGCATTTGAGTTGGATCGTAGACATACGGCTGGGTAGGATAGGTCTCTTGCGAAGTAACCTGATATACAGGTTGTTCAGTCAGCTGAACGGGAGGCTCAACGCCGGCCTGCTCAGATGTAATGACTGTCTCATAAGATGTTGTCTGCTGAGCCAAAATTGGCTCTTGGGTTGAAGTAGCTTCGAACGTAGTCTGCTGCTGAACTTCAAAACCGGGTTGCTGCTCGTATGTTTGAGTGTACTGAACCTCCTGCTCGAAGGCTGGTTGACCCTCATTAATAGTGTAAGAAACCTCAGTCGTAACACTGAACTGCTCAGGCTGCTGGCCAAAAGCAGGCTGTTGATCAAACGCAGGTTGTTCGAAAGCTGGCTGTTCAGTCTGTACCGAGTACTCAAATGTTGACTGCTGCTCGAAAGCTGGTTGCTGGAACATCGACTGCTGATTATCCTCAAAGGAGAATGACTGCTGAGGCTGTGAGAAAGACGATTGCTGATAGTCGAAGCTTTGCTGGAACTGTCCTTGTTGCTGGTCTTGGAATCCGCTCGTGTCATCACCTCCAAATCCGAAGTCCCCATCATCGTTGTAACTGTCGTCGTACTCGCCATCGCTTCCGGAGCCGATACCACCGAAGCTGTTGACTGTGTTCAACATCCGACCCATCTTTCTCCAATTCTTCTTCTTGCCAAGCTTTCCGACCTGTCGACTTGCCATCTCAACGCCTTGACCAGTGAGCCTTGCTGCATTGACCGTCGCTGAAAGGATGCTATCGCCGACATTTTGCGGCTGATTTGGTTGACCAGGCCGTGCTTTTCTCACAATGACCTTATTTCCTTGCTTCGTCTGTCGTGGCTGCTGTCCCGGCCGATCCCACGTCGATAATCCAAGTTGTTCGTTGATATAGAACGGCGTCATGTCTGGCGTTCTCAATTCTCTCCAACCGTCAGGCAGAGAGTTGGCAGGCTTCACCCATGAACTGGTCCCCAATCTCTTGTTGAAGTAAAATGTTCGACCATCAGGTGTCTTGCGCTCATCCCAGCCAGGTGGCAATCCAGAGAATCCAAACAAGGCCGCTGCCGTGGGCTTCAGGTGTGTCTTCAAGCCGGTCGAATTATGAGTGTACCAGAGTCGGCCAGAGACGTTCTTTCGAATAGTCCACATTTGGGTTGTCGCATCTTGAACGGAAGATTGAACTCGCGGGTCGGATTCAGTGGCATAGTAGGATTTATCGTGGCTGTGAGAAGTGTTGACTGCATTGGAGGTGAAGCACCACACACAGAAGTTCGTCGTGATATGCGCTGTGCTGCAGATGAGACAGGTGTAGACCGACACGTTGAGAGGAATCCCTGGGAGTGTTAGCGGCAATAACGGTTCACTCAAACGACACTCTCACCCTTTCGACAATGGTTACACAGCTGAGGTTGCCCAGTAGATGTGCGTCTCAAGTCTGCCGCAGGAGTAGCTTGAACAGCTGGAGTCGGCTGGATCGCTGGAGTATGCTGAGGTGGATGATTCTGCTGAACCGCTGGGATTTGTTGAGCTGTCGGGGCATATTGAGCCGGTTGAGGTTGCTGTGCGCCTGGAGCATGGTGAATCGCTGGACTTTGCTGGGCCGGAACATGCTGAACTGCCGGGGGTTGCTGGCTCACAGGTGGCTGCTGAACTGCGACAGAAACAACATTTGGCTCCCATCGTGGTGTGCCCGCAACGCTTGGTGTAGCGACTGTAGTGGCGGGCGTTGCGATACCGGCGCTGCTACCGCTGATGCTTCCCGGTCTGCCGTGATCGGCCACAAATGAACCGATGTTGCTGTTGGCAGTGTCAACACGATGGATTTGCGGAGTTGGGCTTGCTGGAGATTGTTGTGGTTGTGCTTGGTGAGTGTTTGGCAGAGTCGTTTGAGGAGCGGGGTTTGGTGATGGGTTTGTCGGGCTGAAGGGTTGTTGCTGAGGGTGTTGCGCTTGGACATGCTGCTGTGGAAGCTGTTGCTGTTGCTGATATTGTTGTTGCGGCGCTTGTTGATGGTTTTGCTGATACTGAATTGGTTGTTGGTGGAGATAAGGAGGTTGAGGATGAGGTTGGCTGTGCTGTTGTTGCTGCTGGGGAGGATACTGAGCAGGTTGCGCTTGCTGGTGCTGAATTGGTTGGCCTGGGTGTGCTATCGGCTGAGCTTGGTGAATCTGCTGTGGACTTTGTTGGTGATAAACAGGTTGAACCTGTTGCCCAGGATGATATGATTGAGGTCTCTGTTGTTGGACATGTTGCTGCTGCTGCTGCTGGTTGTGAGGAGGATACCCAGCTTGCGGATACTGCTGCTGAGGAGCAGGTCTATGCGGCAGCGAAATGCTCTGCGCTTGTCCTCCAGCCGGCTTCCCAACAGGTTTCCTAGCCACAGACCTCTGATGCATCAAAGGCTGAGGCGTCGTTTGTACAACATTACTCTGAGGCTGTGGAGACGCCATCTCGACTTACACCAGAAAACACAAGGACAAGGACAAGAAATGACAAGACGGGAGACGAACAGGAACCCTGCTTGGCAATGCATTCTATTTATTACTTTTATTCCCCTGTACATCACAGGACTTTAACAATCGAGACCGGAAAGAATATTTTGTATTTGGTGGTGGCTCGTCTTTTCTTTCTACCCCTCTATCTGGTATGTGCAAGGGTCCTGGTTGTAACCTCAGCCGCAAATCTGTAACCATTCACAACGCTTTATCGTCTACTTCGTGGCGCGCTATGAGATGCATCTTGCTTTTTAGGGAAAAGCTCGAGGCAGATTTGGGTCGATGGCGTTTTTAGTTGCCGTTGTCTTCTCCGATGTTTGGTGTTTGGTGTTTAAGCGGCACAGCTCCGCTGTGTTTAATCTGCAGCTGAAGGCGAGGCCGACATGCGGATTGCGAATGAGTAGTACCTCAGCTGTCCTCAGGGAGCAATGAAACTTCTGACGTCGAGCTAGGATGCCAACGTTGACTGGTCTAAAAGCACCCTAAGCTTAGGATAACTTACCTAAGTCTTTTTGTCGCTTAGAATCGAGGGTCCTGAGTTTTCTTGCCTCTCTTACCTAGGCTGTCAAGGAAGCAGGGACGAAACATCAGTCCACGGGTGACGCTTTCATTTCTTGATGGAAGTTATTATTATCAAGTGAAAGGGACCCTTTCCAAACTTATTTCCTTAGTTGTTCAAACTTATCTCTTGCTTTCCTAACACTAGTACACGCACCCATCACTGACTGCATAAACGAGGTCCTTCGCATCAAATTTGATGTCTGTGTACATCAATGATCTACCGATGGGATCCAACACACCATGTGAGAGACGCGGGGGCTGAGTATCCCAATCAGATTGAACCAGCACTCTCGTTCCTCCTCCACAGCCTGGTCTCCATTCCCCGCACTTCCACATTGCGATAGAAGCCATGTCTGGACTGGAAGGCCCAGGCATCGTTGCAAATGTTATTGCTGTGGTTGACTTGTCTCTCAAAGTCATCTCATGTTGCTCCAAGTACGCTCAAGATGTCAAAAACTCAAATGACAGCCGCGCCCGACTTCTGCAGGCAACCATCACGTTGCATTACGAGTCCGGAAAATCCACAATCTTCTCACTGGAAAGAATGGCAGCAAACTGGAAGCTTCTCAGAAGCTTGCCCAGGCTATGGGAAGCAGTAAGGTGCAGTTACACGAGCTTGAAAGTCTGCTGTCCGACAATGCCAATTGTTCAAGCCTCAAATGGCCGCTGCGGAAGAAAAAGGTTGAAGGCGCTATTCGGAACATCGAAAATACAACAAAGACCCTACTAGAAGTCCTTCAGATTGATACGACGTACGTATATCCAGTCTCTCGCTTATACCCTGCATCAGGACTGGACTCCGAAGCGATGGGTCACACACATAGGAAGATATGACGGCGATAGTTCTCAATCATAGACCGCTGAAGCCACTAAAGAATAGCAATGCTGACCACTAATTGCTATGTAGAGGCATTATCCTTGATATCGATGATAGGACGGAGGCTGGCCAGCGAAGGGCAGTAATCGATCAATTGCCATACGTTAGTGATGCAGTTTGGGACTCACATGCCGAGGAGCATAATGCGACCTGTCTGGAGAACACCCGTAAGGATATTCTGCGGGAGATCAAGGATTGGGCCGAAGACACAACTGACCAGTCGAAAACGGTGTTCTGGTTGAACGGCATGGCGGGTACTGGAAAGTCCACTATCTCACGCACAATTGCCCGCTCCCTATCCGAGGCTGGGAGATTAGGCGCATCCTTCTTCTTCAAACGTGGCGGACTGAATAGAGAGAAAATACCCAAATTCGTCCCAACTATTGCGCGTCAACTTGCGACAAATCAGCCGGCGCTCGAGTCTTATATCTATAAAGCGGTCCTGCAAGATCCAACTATTGCGAGCAAAGCCGTTAGAGCTCAGTTCGAAAGACTTATTCTGGAGCCCCTCTCTCAAAGTTCAGCTGAGACTCAGGATAAAAAGCCGATCACTATTGTCGTCGACGCGCTGGATGAATGCGAGTCTGATGCTGATATTTATCTCATTATTAACCTGTTTTCCCGCACAAGTGATATAAAGCAACCGCGAAGTAGAATATTTGTGACGAGCCGCCCTGATCTTCCGGTTCGCATAGGGTTCAACGACGTGCAGGGAACTTATCAAGACCTGGCCCTTCACGAGATACCCGCTCAAGTAATAGAACACGACATATCAACATTCTTGCAACACGAAGTAAATATGATTAAAAGGAGATGGAATTCTTCAATTGCTGAGGGACGTAAACTGCCCCCCGACTGGCCTGGAAACGCCTGCATCCAGCTCCTCACAGAAAGGGCAGCGCCCCTCTTTATCTTTGCCGCAACTGTATGCCGTTTCATAGCTGACCGGAGGCATGGTAGCCCTGACGAGCAGCTCCAAAGATTCCTGGAATCTTCGGCTGAGGATAATCCGTCTCGGATGGACCTTACATACGGGCCAGTCCTTGGTCAGCTGCTTGGTTCGCATTGTTCCAAACGCAAGAAGGAGACGATCATCCACGAAGTCAAGCGAATCGTCGGTACCATCATTAACCTCGCTATCCCTCTATCATCATCCGCACTTTCGAGACTCGTGAAAATTGACCAGAAGACGATTGATGTCAGGTTAGACTATCTCCATTCGGTTCTCAGCATCCCTTCCTCTTCAGATGCACCAATTCGAATGCTTCATTCATCCTTTCGTGACTATCTGATGTACCCATATATCGAAGGGAATCCTTTTCGGATCGATGAGAAGAAGTCATCAAGAGATCTAGTTGGAGACTGTTTCCAAGCGATGGAGAGCCTTAAAACCGATGTCTGTCACCTGGGGATTCCAGGCATGCTCCGTTCGACATTAAGACCCGAGCTTATCGACGAATATCTACCCCCAGAGGTTCAATACGCATGCATTTACTGGATAGACCACCAAAGGGTTGCAGGAATTGCTCCCGGAGATGCCGCCGCTATCCTCAACTTTTTGGAGAAGCATCTCCTTCACTGGTTTGAAGCCATGATCTTACTAGGGGAAGTCTATCTGATCACCGGACTGATCAGGAGTCTTAAATCTGTCCTGGAAAGAAAGGTAGGAAAGAGCATAGGCTGAGAACTTTCAGATCGCTGAAACTTCATTTGTTAGTCTGCTGTTGACGTGAAGTTGATCGATTTCCTTGACGATGCAATCAGATTCGTTGACACAGATACCGAAGCGATCAACCTAGCACCCTTACAGATATATTACTCTGTTTTGGTGTTTACGCCTACGAACAGCATCGTCCGAAAGACCTTTGTCGCTGAAATACCAATTTGTTTGAGACGTGTGACAGGCAGAAGAACCGACTGGGATCCACGCCTGCGTTCGTTCGAGAAATCTGCGCCCACATGGTGGCACCCTGGAGACAGACGCTCTACCGTGTTCTCGCCTGGCTCTGAACTATTGTATTCTGTCTCCAACAGAGAATATGCCAGAGCTTGGAGTTGCGACACAGGCGAATGTATCGAGGAGCTCGAGACAGATCAAAACTCTTTGATGGCTCTTTCTCCCAATGGAAAATACCTAGCAGTGACTACCCCCGAGCACAAGATAAGCTTATTCTCGGATACAATAGCATATATTCTAGAGCTAACAGAAGATAGAGCCTTGGGTGATTTAGCCTTTTCACGAGACTCCGCATTACTATGGGTATGCTCAATCAAGGGACAAGTGAAAGCCTGGGATGTGGCACCGGGGGATTGCGTGAGAGATCTCAGATGTCCATGGGGCATGGAAGTTGACACCGACTCTCGTCAGACCTACGGGTGTCAGTTGGAGTTCTCACTGGATCAATTCACCGCTCTACTTATTTCGAACTATGTTGATGCGCATGTTTGGTTTCTTGAGAGTGTTGAGGAAGAAAAGTCCTTTCACATAGCGCTGTCCAACGATGCCATTGACAGCCCCAGTGGCTTCTCGCCAGATGGGAAAGTATTGGCTACGCCTTCAGCACAAAACTCAGTAATGAAGATCTGGGACCTCCAGATAGGCCAGTGTGTATGGGATCTGAAGGAGGAGGATGCTAGTTGTATGATGGACTTTGTCTTTTCACCGGACTCGGGCCTCCTGGCGATAGTCTATACCAACGAATCAATATTGGTCTGGGATACTCGGAGTGGAAAGTGCTCAGCAAAACTAAACATCGGGCGTCGCCTCTCCTTTCCCGGTATCTCATTTTCACCCGACATGGACTTTCTCCTCTTCACAAGTGAGAGAGAGGATGGGCCGTACAGCAACATTGAAGTATGGAACTTAAACGCAGAAGTCTGTGTGACAATGATGAGATGTCATGAGGGCGATATATACCATCTTTTATTTTCTCCTGATGGGCAAACCTTTGCCTCTGTGCGACGAGGTGGCGGTGAAATACAGTTATGGGACTGGCCAAGCCTCCTCAAAGAGCCTCTAGAGGACTCAAAGGAAACGACGTCACTCGTTCTATCGCATGATGCATCAACAGTAGTAGCGTCATATGGAATTCACGAACTGAGAGCATGGAATGCCGCGACAGGTGAAATGCTCCACGAGATGCGCAATAAGGACCAAAATTCCTCTATACGATCTTACAAGTTTTCCCCCGATTCTGCATTCATAGCAACAGACGGATGGGATGAGGCGGCAGTATGGGGTGCACGCGATGGCAACTGCGTGTGGCAGCTCAGCCAGCGCGACGAAAGGACCAGAGTGCATTTCTCACCAGACTCTCGACGTATAGCAGTAGGTATTCAAAACTACTTGGGTAGGGATGGTCCTTGCATTGAGATCTGGAAGCGGACCAACGGTACATTTGATCTCGAACATACCTGGAGGGAGATCTGGGCCTATGACTTTTCATTTTCTCCGAGTGGAAGCCTGTTGTTCGTTAATCACGGAAAAGGGATAAGGGGTTTCGACTGTGACACAGGCGAGCTGTTTCACGAAATAACATTTGATGGACACGAGATAACTGTGGTTTCGATGGCAATTGCCGAGGATTCTTCCACCCTTGCCCTTGGACTTCCATCTGCGATTCAAATGTGGAACTTTGAGTCAACGATGTGTACCCAAGAGTGGCGGACTAACTCAGGTTCCAACTTAATCCTGTCTTCCACGGGAACTCTTTTGGCCAGCCAGATTAATAACGACATCCGAATCTGGAATTGGACGACTGGGGAGATGCTTGCCGATATCAAACTTTCTGAAAACGACTGGAAGATCGATGCCTTTCTACCAGATAACTCTGGAATCCACACCAATTATGGAGTCATTCCAATGAGCCTGGGAACTGTCTCAAGCCAATACCTCACACCAACGTTCAGACTCAGAAAACATTGGATCCAGTGGAAGGAGAACAATTTAATCGAACTACCACTCGATTTTCGAGGTGTTTGGACTGCAATATCAGCAACGAATTCGGAACTCACTGTTGCATTTGGGTGTAGCTCGCAGCGGGTTACCATTCTCAAGATCTCAGAAAATGAAGAGTTGAGATGGTTGCTTCCTCTCATCGAAGAGACTTAAAATTATCTAGTGACATATATACAGGAGCGAAGCGTTATAATGGGCATTTTTAGAATGAACTAAGCAGGGCATCTCACAAGTAAATGCCCCCCTCGTTTAAGGCCTCAAGTTTATTCAGCCTTGAGATCGGTCTAAAACTATATGATACCTCATCGAAGAAGCTTGAATGGGACATCCCAATATGCCGCATGGAATCCAACCCAACCATGAAATCAAAAAGACAGTCAATGAAATAGCCGTTTCCAACTGCATAGTTTGACTTCACCTAGCCTACGTTTGTAACAAGACATGCTGTCTCAACAACGAGTTGGTAAATGCTCAAGCTGGAGTTGCGTTGACATTTAGTGCAACCTGTCTTGAGGACAACACTACACACTTGCTAACGAGCAATCGATAACAATCAAACGCTCACAAATATCAAATAAAGTTAATGATGGAATTTAACGCAAATACCGGTAGCTAGAAAAACAATGCGAGGTTGAAAGTGTTTTCGGTGCAGTTTGCTCTGGAAACAACAACCAACATACCGTCAGTTAGGGAGTCACTGCTTGCCAAATAAACCAAAGAATTTGATGAAGTTCAGATATTTTATGGCTTTTGATATATGGCATTGATTGTCAAGCGACATTCACCAAAGCTGGACGCGTACGCTGATGCATCACAATCAAGGACATTGGGGTATTACAACATGCTCGACCTTCACAAATGAAAGTCCAGAGAAGGAAATCACTCAGAGATCTCCTGAAAACTTGGAATACTCCAGAAGATCATTGAAAAGCAAACATGTGTCTGGCTGGCTATAAAAGCTACCTTTCCTCCCACCTTTCAACTCTTGTCCTTGTCATCCACCACCGCCACCAACACCAACAACACCAGCACCAGCATCTATTCTTCCCATATATATAAACATTTTATAGAAAATATTGTCACCTAGCAAGGCCACTATCACTCTCGGCTCATGCGAAGAGATTGAACTGCAAGGTAGGAGATCAACATTCACTATTCATGAACACTAACTAAGCTGATCAAGGTGAAATCTGCATATACACTTACTATGTTACCTCCTCAGTAGTCTCCTTTCACTAAGGGAAGATTTAAATGTCAATTAACTCTTTTTATTCTCTCATAATGCTTCAATCTCAGTATACTCTCCCCATCATGTCATGAACCCCATTTGCTCTTCGACACAAAGCACCTTATCTGAGACTATATACGCCAACCGTTATCACCGCCGACGCCGCGGGATACATCGCTTCCCGCTGGGACTTGGGCTCGAGGGCTCGACACCAACTATCCAGAACATAGCACCCGACAATCCCTCCTACAAAGCCCCCTTGGACGCAATCACCCCAATCGCATCACCCTGACGAGTTCCAAGAACCAGGAGAAGCGAGAAAGGCACGACACTCCGGCCACGTCTTCTTTATGCGTGTTGGAGTCTTCAGGGAGGAAGGGATAAGAAGACAGGATTCAAGCAGCACCACGTGTTCAAGATCATCGGCTACGAGGTGATGGCAGTAAATACAAGTGCAATGTGCAATGAGTTAGGTTCCCAAAGCCCGAGGCTGTTTGGGTAGGTGATGATGAGACACATTGGGCATATGGTGCTTACTGACAAGTGTCGGAAGCCTTTATATATATACAAAGGATGTTCTCAAGGTTTGAATCATTTCCTCACTCAATTGAATGCTGTCAGGCACCCCCGATATGCTCTTGGTGAACCAAATGGGTATTGGGAAGACGAGGAAATGGTTACTACATTGTTCCCCTCAGCAGTATATCACAGAAATCAGGTAAGTCAGAGAAGTACCGGGGCCTCAGAGTTGAAGCCTTGGTGTCACGTCGCAATCTATGGAGCTAACAGGACAGTTAATAGGCAGACGCTCCATGAAGTCGAAAAGGTTCAACTCGCCACCTCCATGTGCATACGGAACGAGTCAGAATCACACGATGTCGTTTCAGGTGGCATTCGCATGCCAAATCCACCTCGGTGTGTTTCATCTGCTGCGGGAAAACCTATTTCGACAACAGAGGAGCTCATTATCGCAGAAGCTATGAGGCAGGTCGGGTTTGATGGCGACGAGCATATGATGGGATCCCCAGTACCTAACCAGCACGTACGCGTTGCGTGCAATGTGCACCTCTACGAAGGGATCTGGTCCATCCGCGATACTTACACAGTTACGGAAGTCCACCCTATGCTGCGTGGGGTCATGTTGCCCGAGAATATCTCGGCCTGAAGCTCCTAAGTGGACATGAGCCTCGAATCTTTCAAGAAGATGTTGACTTCATGGAATATATACCAATAGCCAAAAGGATTGCTGCACAAGAGAAGCCTGGTATCAGGGTACCTATTTCGTTCGTCAGCACGCATTTCCCTAATACCACCCTGTGAGGATTCTGGCGACAAGGAGGACCATTACTACGCCTCCCCTGAATGTTCACGAGCGCAACATGGACTTCCTAGGCTCTATTCACCGGCCTACAGGTTTAGAGACATGAAAGCTGAGCCTTCATCACCGGAAGTTGACCATTGAGACACCTGAATCACCCCAATCTCCATCACTTTACGATATCCCACTGGTTTTATCCGCACAAGTCCCTCCTCAAGCTAAATCCAATGAGCTAGGGGACAGTCCCATTGAGGGTGAAGCAAGCCCTGCTGTACCGAGGCTAGACAGATCTCATCTCCTATGCTTCGGATAGCATACGCCCAGAATGATTAGGCCATGTAAATGTCTCTCATCTTCTTTTCGCAAGCATACCACTAACCACACGGAGCTAATAGTAATATAAGTTCTCAAGTAGCTTGGTGCGCCGCTCCGCAATGGCACCGGTAGGATTCAGCAGGTGATCTAGACCATTGGACCCCCGCAATTCCTCAGAATATGAGAGAAGGACAGAAATTTTCCCTCTGTTCACCGTGATATAATGTTTGTAAGATCACGTCCATGACTTACTATGATAACGGTGAGAGCATGTTCCAATCCTGCTGCCAGACTGGACCTGCGGGCTCACCCACGCAGAATGGGGAAACTGTTTGACCAAAGCCGAATGACTCAAGGACGGACCGCCTGAGCCGGACACCTTTGCTGTACTTGATGCCATGGAATATGCGTTCCGTGAGTTGGTGGGTGACCAGAGAACGAGGCTTCGGGTTCACGAACACTTGCGCATCGGCCCATTGCGATACAGCCACTGACTCAACAGCCTGCTGCTAGAGGATGATCCATGCCTCAGCAACGCGACTCACCAGAGGCGCTATCAACTCAGCCATTGCAGCAGCGTCGGCAGCAGCAGGAGCTTGTACACTGAAGCTGTTGACTCCAGAAGAATCCTACACCACCCGCGAGCAAAGCGCACCAAAGGCTTCCTAACGGCCCTTATTTTCTTTTTGTTTTTCTCATACTTTTTCGACATTACGTGATGCATGACAGGCTCCAGTCGGTAATATACACAATGGAGCATATTCTTTTATATTATAAAGGCGCTGGTCGATACTGTGCCGGAAACTTGGAGCTGGCCTCCTAGCCTTTATCCCCTACAGGAAAAGCGGAGATGTCACCGAGGCATCATTCCAGAGACTTGCCCACAAGGACAACAAGGAGGAGCTCGATAAATTTATTAGCTTTGTGAACCAACTGTCGCTCGTCGCGGAGACGCTCAAGAAGGCCGGGGAACATTTCTTCAAAGCCTTTGCAGAAGGGGGCTTTCAGGGATGCCCAACAACCCTGTCCAGCGCCTCTACGAGCGCAGACTGGGGATGATAACACCAGATAAGTGACTGAAAGAGTCTTTAAATGGTGAGTTTACTTCTCAACCTTGCGCAAATCCATGTTGTGTTGAGGATGGATGTGCATCCAGCTATCCATGAGGAACAGGGTTCAACACCGCAAATCTTCAAGCAGGTACGGAATCAAATCTATGCTCTGCCTTGCACAAATCACCCCTAATCGAGAGCCTTCAACGTGCGCAATTCATGCAGGAATGGAGATCTGATGATGGGCATAGTTTGCTTGTTGATCTATCATCATTGCAGTTGTACGCTATGGCGGTCGCAAAGACGTTGAGATCAAGCTTACAAAGCCTTCTGACAAGAAGTTGATACAGGAAAACCGAGAAACTGAAGACCTAGGTGTAACGCTATAAACGGGAGCTGCACTCTTATAGAGCTCTCTATCTGGAACTGTAAGCATGCCGAAATCTACCGCAGCCTACAAGATTCGCAGTGGGCGAAATACGCAAGCCGAACAACCGGCAGACTCTTGGCCATCTTCAACGCTCTAATAAATTGGGACAACGTCCGAGACCTGACATTCAAAGAGAAAGACCTTCCTTCACGCTAAGTCAACCGGAGAATGAAGGAATCCTACTTGACGTTTCCTCAAGACCCACGGTGGATTGGCTTTCAACGGCGACGCCGAGACCAAGAGACAAACGGTTCTATGGTATATTGAAGAACGAAAAGATATACCATGACAATATTAAACACTTTGAGGTTGCCAAATGGTTGATCAGCACCTCCGCCTAATCCAAGTCTCCATCTTGAATGAAGAACGAAGTTCTCGAGATATGCTTGTGCGAATCTTCGTCCATCCCAGACAATTCCGTAATCAACACACCAACTCCAAATGACACTGAAGGCATCGGTATTTTACTGTCATCGCCTGAAATTCGCAAATCCATCTGGAGACAAGCGGATAGCATTTCCCAGGCCGGTTGTGCCCTTTCCACTCTACACTCTACACTCACTTGACTACCCAGAAGGCACCAAAAGGCATACTCTGCCTACTATACTATCCACGGGGCAATGGATCCCATCACGAACCTTGAGAAGTTGGGCGATAACGACCAAACAATTCGATACTGGCACCCAGATGGGAGTAGAAGACGCCCTAGTCTGCATTTGAAAGCATGACCAAAGTACAATGGAATTTTTGAACGGCATTTCAGGATCTCTTTTCCGCAAGATACTGATCTACTGGAGGGTGCGATCAAGTCAAAGCACGATTTACTGCGCATCCACATTGAGCAGCGCCGTAACTACAACAGTCAGTTTGTCTAGGAAGGCGATTTTGGAAATGAGGAGACAGAGGTTGAGTCCGAGGATGACGGTGAACTGAGCGACGATGCTCATGACGCCCTCCACGATGAAGCAGTTGCTGAAGAAGCTATAATGAAATCGGAGGATGACACCTCCACTCCAAAAAGTTGGGTTAGGATTAGGGACTTACAACGGCGCTGCTGGCCATTTTGGAGAGCAAGACTCTCGTGGAGTCATTGGGTGACTGTAACTTGGTGGAGGAGCTTGAGCCGCGGACCGCCAGGCAGTGTTTTTCCTACCTCCGACGACTGGTAATGCCGTTCGACTTGTCTGTGGTCTCTGGTGGCTGATGAGGTAAACTTTTCATTCTTATGCCTCCTTTCACGAGTGACAGGAGCTACAATCCAAAGGGCTCACTTTCCATTACTGCTCTATATCCCTTCAACGTCGCATAGCTTGGAGGACAAAGCTCGAAATCAACTAGACCGTCAAAGTAGTCACAAATGTTGTACTCAGACCAGGAGAAACTCGTCATGGAGGCCAAATTTATCATGCTGCAGAATCACAGTTGCTATGGTGCCTGGACCGCAACTTGGCTAAGACTGCCAACCGGGCTCCGAAGTCACGACAGTCCCTTCGAATAGACCTGGATCCAGTCGAACTACCAGGACACCAACCGAGGTCTACTTTGAAATCATACATACTGTATTACTATATTCATACATCCGTCCTGGGTTTCTGTACAGAGATCCCGTGCGGTAGCTACGAGGTACAACACCATCATGCCTGCAGATGATCGAGACAGATACTACTATCGCTTCGCTGTTCGAATGTACAAGCCTGGCGGCGACAAGCCGAAGGGATCGGGCTCTACCAGCGTCGCTGATAGTAAGAAGCACCCTCAAGCAAAACGCGCAACATGACTGTCGAAGTACATTCAGTGTATGGAGGGACTATTGGAGCAGAGTGGGTGGGTTGAAAGAAAACAAGCTCAAGAAGGATCCGATTCATTTTGATCAAGTTTCTTGCTAGAAATGTTCTCCGGACTAGGGTCCAATGTCACCAGTCTAACAGTAAGTTATTCTCCTACAAGGCGGCGAATCTACAGTTTATGAGAAGTTGCCAACAAGGTTACACTTTGGCAACATACATACATTCGTCACCTTTTGTCACCCTTCCTCCTTTGCTGGCTGGCCCCATCAACTGAAAACTCGATGGATATAATACATTGACGGCCTTACGTATAAAAACGACTACTATCTTAGTAAAAGGTAGCTCCAAAATGCTCGCGGTATAAATCCGTCCTTTCAACCAAGGCAAAGACCTACTCCCTGCCCTGTTTATATCCATAAAAAAGAATTTACCTAATATAGATTACTTATCTCTTTTTCTTTATAGGCTATCGAGCTCTGAGACTTCTTCCCTTCATAGAAAATTAAAGGAGGGCCCTAGTTAGGACGCAGTTGAAGTATTAATATCAGACTTGCGGCCACATGTACAGACAACCGCCTTCTCAATTGCGGTCTGCCTTTGAAGTATGCACCAGGCCGGGGTTTTTCTTGTTCGCATTCTAACAGTGTCAAGAACAAGGATACTTCGTTGGCAAAAGTATCTCACCCTTCGCCGTTTGATGGCTTTTTCGATATATCCGATGCCGCCTGCTACTCAAGGCCCTGGCTCGGTTCGATGACGGAGTTAGAGACACAATACATCCTTTCTTCGAACAAGGAACTGTCCAAGCGGTTTTAATATGTATATATAACACCGACTACCCTTATTACATTCGGCAATTACTGGACGACACTCAATGTGAGAAGAGAACGTGACTTAATCACATGGACGAGGCACATCAGAATGAACATACCGATAATCCTGGGTCGCAAGGAGTTGTTCGTTTGGCTGAGGCACATGAACGGCGACGTTGCGAATAGTGTATACACAACCCAACCAGCTACCAGGGCAATGATCCACGCCATGAAGTAAGCTTTAGCTACTTTTCCGGATGCTAAGAACTTTTGCGATCATAACATTCAGGCACATCATAATTGAGGTTTTTCTGATAGATGGAAAACATTCGTCAGATCACCGGGGTAGTTTGTTAAAACCGCTTTTGAAGCACTATATACATCTTCCTGTGGAAGAAAGCATCGCCAAAAATCAACAAGCCTAACTGAGTCGACCCACTAGGAGCTTGGAGAGAGAATAACAGTTCTCCTTACTCAGAAACCTTTACCTGAGACACGGACAGTATCTGAGGCAGTTTTATAGAAGTAAGATGAGTCACCCACCATCCCTTACGTTGAGCAAAACCATGGAGATACGTACAGTTACGTTTCAAAGGTATGTTCTGGAAATGCACGACTCCTAGCTATGTTGGGATGGCTTATTCCCCTTTCTGAAGTCGATATTCCATGCAATTGCAAAGACATCTACTAATATCTCTACAAGCGGTTCTTTGCTGTTCTCGTTTTGCTAATCATCTTACTCGGGATTCGTGGTCCTCACACGAATACTCCTCATGGTCTTCGATCCCCCGGCTTTCCTGAATCTCCTTTCATAGGGATTATCACGGTTCTTACAGGGACATGCATCTGAGTTAGAATTGAAGGACTTCCTGTTCACACAGATGGAAAGCCCAGAGCTGAGAGAAATAGCTAAAAAGGACGTCATGAAGCATGATAATCTTATTGCAGAGATCGCCCGTCAATTTGAGTTTGACAGGTTACTGGCCGACATCGAGCCGTTTTCTGATCTTATCCTGCCAGAGATTTGCGCCCGATATGAATTGCCCGACACTCTGCGTCCTAATCATGCAGACCTCAAGAGCGATGTGGAAGCTGCTGGATGGCGTCCCACAATGATATCAACCAGAAGTTCAACTACCACCGATATCATCAACCATCGATGTGAGATTCTGAGTATAATATCCCTCATATCCAGCAGCCAGATCACACCGCATCTTTTTCAAGCACAAGCACGATTAGGTGACGAGACACCGCGGCCTTGCCTAGCATAAGTTTTAACTACTTTATCAAACAATCTTCATTACCACCATCATGGACTTCTTAGAGAGCTTATGAGGCTTCTTCCTCCATCTAATTCTTTGCGGCGACCACACACATATTTCCAAGGTTCTCATCCATTGGATGAAATCTAGAACGCTCGCATGTGGTCTCTCGACCTTGCATCTCGTTTGACTCTACAAATATATTTGTCCTTTGGTATACCGTTCTTCTCATATATATAAGCATTTCACAAAGCAGAAGGGGGGAGAGAATGAAACCATCGATCAAGGCATGAGGTCTACAGGAGAGAGGTTTAATGACTAGAAACACCCAAGGCACCTCAGATTCAGCATACTTACCAGCAAGTATGAAGTGTCGATTTTCTTTATATATAACAGTCCTGGCGCCGGTGCTGGTCGTGGTCGTGACAGGAATCCCATCTCCCGCCAGCAAGACGAAGACAACCCTGAGATGAAAGGCTCCTTCATAATCCCCGCTCTACCACTAGCTGGTCTGCCTGATCTCCTCAAACGAAATTTGGTATATATACAAGCTCACACTCATACCTACAAGCGAAACTCACGATCTAACAACAACATGGTCAACAAAATGTGTAGAGTTGCCCTCCAACAATCCGGAGGTCAACGACCTCCGGAGCCGAGTGAAGGTGATCAAAGAAGGTAATGCATACGTGGAAAACGAGATACATCAAGCAATAGCGGGAGATAACAACTCCACCGAAGCCAAGACGCGATAGCTTTGTGCTTTGGTCTGCTGCCTTGACTCTACATGTGTCATAAACAGCTGAACTGTTTCTACCACCTGCTATATACACCACTCGAGATACTAGGACAAAACAATGGAACTAATTGAAGCGCAACCTCTTAGTCGGAAAATTCGACTCTCTATATAAATCATGAACCAAATCTCAAGTCCAAGGACCCGGAATACACGATGGGAACCCAGGTTTGAGCTCAAGGCTGATATCCAGTCCCAGCTCATCGAGAGCTTGAAGAATCCATCATGGCCTATCATTTCGGCAATTGGTGGTAGATTAAGACCATCTCGCAACTGAAGGACGACGCCGAAAAAGATATCAGCATTTTGCTCTACCTGTATCTTGACATCCTGGGCTAGGAACCCTCGATCATGGCCCAGGTTGTTCTTGGAGTGGATGACACTCCCTATCTTTCTGGTGAGTATTCCCGATATCGGCTTGGTTAGAGTAACCTTCAAGGCGTATGCTGATTTCGCAGATCGTATCATCCGTAAACTAATCGACACATTAGTGATATGCTCTGGTATCTGACAAGGAACTCATATATACGAGGCTCTACGAGATTTTGTTTTCTGACCCTTCATAGTGGACAGAATTGCCTGCTTCGCGCCCACGAGCGGCGCCGGCCCACCTGAGCATGCCAACAAACAACAGAGACAGGTGCTTCCTTAGTACCATAATCAGAGTTTTCTTATCTTAGCAAGCTCAGAACTCGTCATAGACTCCCCAAGGCCCCAAATATCTCACTTTGCGCGCCTTTCAAAAGCCCGGGTCTGCTGAGATGCTGCCGCCGGGTCCTATTGTCAATGCACCGCTTCCGCTATTGCAGATGCCTTCATGGCTGGCATCGAGTCCCGACAAAGGCTAAGAAATCGCCAGCCTCAGGTCAACCGCGGATACTTCAGACCATTGTCTCTTCTCGCGAGTAGCAGATATCGCGACCGAAAGCCTAATCGGAGTTTGCAAGGACATCTAGGAAGTAATCGTCAAGAAAGCCCAGTATTGCTATTAGATATGCTCTACCAACCAATAGGCTTGAAGCGGAACATGGCTTCTCTGAGTTGACTGTTCGTCGCGATCGTGGGCAGCTCACGAGTGAGGAAGAGGGGATGAGTGTTTGCTATTCCTGTAAGAGAGGTACTTGAAGAATGACTGATGTATCATCGCTGATCCTTGATTCTAGACGATGCCAGGATCTACCTAACCCTACTGACAACATTGACTCACCAGAAAACCATGGCTACCTTTCCTGTTATCACCGTCAGCGCCTTTGGCCAAATCGGCTTCTGGAAATCATATCTCGAAGAGATCAAGGAGACCTACGTCTGTGCGTGGTATATGAGCACACCAAAGATATGCCCTATGACTAAACTCCCAATAAGTCGTGATACGATGGGTTCGGTTGGCAAAAGCGAATTGTTATATATATATATATAATATCAAGACCATCCCAGCAGCGCCACGTGTGAGGGGGTGCATGAAGACTGAACCTTCAGAGTCTAGCCAGGCCTCCATTGCCGCTGCTGTGAGCGACCAGTTCCTGATCCTCCTTGATCTAAGTCCTGGTGTATCAGTCTAGCATTTCCACCAGGACCGACCACTCATTTCAAACAAGAGAGAAATCCTGGTCGTCAACTACCTATATTAAAACGACTAAATTACACACTTGCTCTTACAACAAGACCAGAGCTTACGCCCAAATGGAATAAATTACCAAAACTCAACTCAGATTAGGCGAATCTTCTTCCTCCAAAGGGGCCGCATGTGGGGAGGAGATATACAGAATCGAGGGTCAGGACTTACCAAGCAGGATTCTGACAAGAAGGAGAAAGACCTATATAAGCATTTCAATGACCACTCAACAGCAGGTCGACCATAAAGAGTGTGTTGTCGATGCAATCGAGCACGCGACTGGCTTCTGCTTCTACCACCCAGCCTATTAGGCTTCAGAGAGTGATTGTTGGACTTCTACGCCAGTTATCTCTAATACCTAATATTTATGTATGCACCGACACCGTTGTATATGCTGAGAAGCTGGATACACCAGATGGAGAAGACGACGACAACTTACTAAGAAACATTACTGATAATAACATATGATGAATACTTCACGATAGTCCTAGATTCCTATATGCAGCTTAATTAAAAAGAAGAATTAGAACGCCTTACATGCTTGCCTTGACCATGTGAGAACGATGAGTCTCCATGCCAATAATGAAGAGTCTCCTCTTAGTATCCCAAACTGGCACAGCTATTCTTCACTCGCCGTCTATTTCTTTCGGCAACGCACCTTTAGCCAAGTCAATCCCAAACAGGATCTCATACTTAATGATCACTAGTATACTCAATCCACTCCCTCGTAACCCTTATCTTCCCAGAAACAGCAGTTCCATCAACCCCAACCAAATTCTCACTCAACCAACATAGCTCCAGTCTTACACACCGCCTTCTATGCCTTCCCTATCCAGCCCAACTCATTGATATATCGCCACAAAATCCCATTTCCAGGAATCCCTCCTTGTCAGCTCATGGTGCTTTCCCGGTTTTGAGGTGAGTCTTATGGGGATAAGTGCTGGCGACAATGTCGACTGCCACGCCAGCAAAGTACTCTTCTCCCTTCCTTGGAACCCCCTTACTACTTCCATTATTCGCAAACCGTCTCTTAATGCACGCTCCCAATCGACGAGAGTCTTTATTCGCTTTGTTCGCATGTCCGTCCAATATACTTACATTTCGTAGCTTGTAACGTATGGCATCTTTGACGAGCTTGTGTATCTCATAAGTGCGTTCATTATTGCCGAGATGGTGCTCTATTAGGAAGGAGAAGTTCTTGAGTCGACGTATTGCTTCTCTCTTCTTACTCTCAAGCATGTCTTCCATCTGCTTTGTTTCTCCATGCGCAGCAGCAGCATCCAATAACCGCTCAGTAATCTCCCGTTTATCCATGTACGCAAGGATGTGTAGAATTTTGTATGCCAACTCGTTCTCTTGGCGAATGAGATGAACCGAAGAACTCCAAGTCTCAAGAATGCTGTTGGAACTGTTGTGTAACCTGTATCTGTCGAACTCGGGTTCTTTCGAGATGCGCCAACGTGTTTCCTCTTTTTTCAAGTCATTAAGATACTGGCTGACGGACGTCTCTGTTCTTCGCATGTATGCCCCAGCTTGCGAAATAGCAAGCGGCAAAAACTGCAGCTCTTCAAGTAACAGAGTAGCATCATCTAGCTCGTCATCACCTATTGATTGAGGCATTGTCGACTCAAGCAGTGCCTTGCTTTCATCAAAAGTCATCCTTGAGACAGCTACACCTCTCCATACGCCTACAAGACTCCCAACAATTGCTTCATCACGGCTGATCCACAAAATAGTGCCATTTGGGCCTTTCGGGATGTAATTTATCATCTTGCTGGTGTTTCTTGCTGCTAAACCGACGCCAAGTAAAGACAAGTCGTCGGCATTGTCGATGATAAGTAGCCATCTAGGTAACGATTCAATTCTATGTCGGACGTTTTGTAGAAGCTCAGGCACAGAACCTTGAGCGTTCATGCCCAGAACGCTTGCAATTGAGCCATAATCTTGTGCAAAGGTCGCCTCGCTATTTGCATGAACCCAAAAGACGGAGCATTGTATTTTACTGTATCGACTATATGCGAAATCCAGAGCGATTTGCGTCTTGCTGTCAATTTGATGTGAGTGACGTTCTTGTGACAATCTCAGTAGGCTTACCCAGATCCTTCGAGGCCCCAAAGAGCGGCGCTTCGAAAGTCGTCGGAATTCTTTGGTAGAAGTTCCTCAAGTTTGGATAATATTTCAGGCCGTGTAACAAAATCTTCATGTTTCTCATAGGGAAACAGAAAGAACGGCCTCGACTCAAAACGTTGATTGAAGTTGAAGGTTTGGTGAGCGTTGCCTGTAGCACTGATCCCTGTCACAACGTTGCTCCCGTAGACAGGGTCGTCAAATCTTGGGCCAGCCATTTTATTAAGTATAAGATGATGTCTGAGATGATCAAGATGTTTTTACTCCAAGATATCGTGAGACAAATTCGCGTGTCGAGTTCCATATCCCTCAAGGACGATCAGATCAGGTCGTGGCCAATCGACGTGATCACCTTGCCGCCCAAGGCCCTGGTCAGGATCCGTAAATCGAGCCTGGATGAAACACTATCATGCTTCTCGATCTTGTCCATTTCGCAGGCGCTTAAGGCTTCTTTTCTCCTCAACTCGACAGAAACCCTGTACTTTTTTTTCGGTATGCAAATCCGTGGTTGTGAGATCCAATGATCGCTCCACCAAAAAGCCGCAATGACTTCCTAATTGGCATCATCTGTGCCCTTCCTCTTGAGTATGAGGCAGTTGGCCGTGTTGTCGACGAGTTTTGGGAAATCAAGCTTGGGAGAGCGGTCGGCGACACAAACTCATACTCATTCGGCCGCATCGGAGATGACAATGTTGTTCTTGTCATGTCAGGCATGGGTAAGGCCAATGCTGCGAGTACGGCAGCGAGCCTTCACATCAGCTTTCCGAACCTCGAACTTGTTCTGGTAACTGGGATCTGCGGTGGTGTTCCGACGTCTGATTCGAGTGCGGAACTTTTGCTGGGCGATGTTGTAATCAGCAAGGCTGTCGTTGAGTACGACCTTTTCCCAGGCAAACTTAGGAGCAAAAGCACCATCGATGATCGGTTAGCAAGACCGACGAGACATGTACGTAGTTTCGTTGCTCGTTTCGAGACAGACAGACTCCGCGACGCGCTTGAAGACAGGTCAGCTCTCATCTTGGAAGAGCTTCAATCACGAGCCGGGGTGGAGGGCCAGGATTCGATCTATCAATATCCTGGGGCAGACAAGGACTGTCTATTTATTCCCTCATATCGACACAGGCACCAATCGGACTGTGATATTTGCGCATCTGACTCTAAAGAGGTGTGCGACGCAAGTCGTAAGATTTCGTGCTCCGAGCTTGGATGTGATGAGGAACAGCTTCTTGCCCGGAAGCGTCTCGACCAGAATCGTAAACTCCAAAAGGATGGTCGCGAGAAAGAGGCTCAAGCCCCATTCGTGTTTGTTGGCCATTTCGGTTCGGGAGACACTGTCCTCAAATCAGGCGAAGAACGCGATAGGCTTGCACGAGCTCATGATATTATCGCATTTGAGATGGAGGGTGCTGGCGTCTGGGAAGAGATACCGTGTATTATCGTTAAGGGCGTATGTGACTACGCCGATAGCCATAAGAACAAGGGATGGCAGAACTTTGCGGCTGCAACGGCGGCAGCTGTGACGAAGGCTCTCATTGAAGAGTATCCCAAGACTGATAAACCCAGAAAGCAAATTGATGATAGCAGCAGAGCTGAGAGCGAGGAAAGTAGTGAAGTGGGCAGGGATGCGCCAGTATTTTATGCCGATGTGTCAAAGTGCAACATTTTCACTGGATTTCATTCAAGTGGTGGAACGCAGGTTATCAATTTTGGATGAAGGTGAAGGTCTAGGAAACAGTAGAAAGAGGGGGAATGGGAGGCACGGTTGATTCACCACATGATGTCACTGTAGGCAAGGACTCAAGATATAAGAATGAGTAATATGATACTCAAAACGCTTCATAGGATTCATAACTATTTATAAATGAGTGCCATTTATGACACAGCTAAACCATTTCATATTTTGTATCCGATTCATTTAAGCTTCCTGCTTTCGCTGGTGCTCGAGCTCAATGCCAGTGGCGTGGCTCTCCTCAGCATATCGCTGCTTCTCGTCACGAGCCTGATCAAGCTCCTCGGCGTTCTTGTTACCGTGAAGACCGATCTTATACCAGGGAAGCTCGAAGAGCTCATCCATGCTCTCGAGGCTTCGTCCACTGGTCTCAGGAACGGAGAACCAGACCCAGACACCACCGACGAAGGTAACAGCGGCAAAGCACCAGAAGGTTCCCTTGGGGGAGATACCGCCCTCAGAAACAGACAGAAGCATGTTGGGGACAGCGCGAGAGTTTCCGTACTGGTTGGCGAAGTGAAGAGTCATAGCCCAAGATGTAGCGAGGGCACGAATGCGCAGAGGGAACAGTTCGGCAGTCAGGAGGTACTGCATAGAGTTCCAGCCGAGAGCCCAACCGAAACCAGAGACGTAGATCATGGCGATGGCGCCACGAGAAGCACCCTTGTCGCTCTCGGGAAGAACAAAGTCCTCGACGACACCTAGCTGGGGGATCTTGGTGAGGAAAGCAGCAACGTAGATCATGGCAATGGTCTGAAGAGTGATACCGATGAGAAGAGCGCGCTTTCGGCCGATGACATCGACGAGGAAGAGAGCGCAGATAACAGCGGCGATGAGCTTGACGATACCGAAGACAGCGGTGACGAGAAGACCTTCCTGCTTTCCAACAATGCCCATGATCTTGAACAGATCGGGAGCATAGAGGGTGATGGAGCCAGCGCCGGACCACTGAGAGAGGAACTGAACCATAGAGGACATGTAGAGACGGTACAAGTTACTAGGAACAAGGATCAACTCCTTGACCTTGCCAAGGAAGCCAACACCCTTGGTAGCCTCGAGCTCATGGTCAAGAGCAGCCTGGATCTCGGTGATCTGGTGGACGATGTACTCTCCGTCAGCGGGCTGCTGTCGGAGACGGCCCAGCACGCGGGCGGCTTCGTCGGGGCGTCCTTCCTTGACGAGATAGCGGGGAGACTCGGACTGGAAGAAGCTGAGGATGAAGATGATGCCGGACATCATGATGTGAAGACTGGTGGGGACGAGCCATTGGTTGTGAGAGTCGTCGGGGAGGTTGAGATGGCAGCCGTAGTTTGTGAAGTAAGCGAGGACGATACCGATGTAGACAGCGCCCTGATCTGTTAGATGATGTATATGTAAAGGGTGAGCGGAGTAAACTTACAGTGAACATGCAAGAGCAGAGACCTCGAACAGCCGCGGGGGCAATCTCAGCGATGTAGACAGGTCCAACGACAGGAGTCTGACCGACACCAAGACCACAGATGAAGCGACCAGCATAGATAGCACCAAGGTTTCCGTTGACACCACCGATCATGAAGATAACAATACCAACAGCCCAAAGTGTGCAAAGAACACGAGTAGCCCAGATACGACCAATGCGATCACAGATCAAGAAAGCACTACACCAGTCAACACCCAAATTCCCCATCATTAGCGAGGGGCGAGCGACTTACATCAGAGCACCACCGACAGAACCGATTTGAACCATAGCAGAGACATTGGCCTTGATATTAGCCTGCTCAACGGAAGAATAAGAATCATAATGAATAGTCTCCTGGAAGTCCTTGCTGTTGAACGATCCAGAAATGAGACCCTCGTCAATACCTCGCGCAGCACCGAGCAGAGCAAACGACACAACGGCAAACCAAAGACGCCAGTTGAAAGCGCCCTCTGGTTCGCCCAGGTCCTTCAGCTTGAAGATGTTGACGGGTTTCTTGACGCCTCCAGCCATGATGAAATTGCCCTTGGTCCTTAGGTAAGAGATATAAGGGTAAAAAAGAAAGATGGACAGAAGTGCCTGGTGTAAAAAAGGGAGAGACAAGAGGAATCTGGGGATCCTTTTATACAAATTGCAATACTGGTTTCCCCACGAGATTTGCGAGTTGATCTGGTTCACCCCGCTCTTCTCTCCGGACTTCGTTACACCGAATCCAACACTAAACTTCTTTCCCCATCCCTCAAATAAACAACATGATGATCCCTCCGTTCACTAACCATCCTCGAAAATGACATCCAATAGCGGAGTCTCCATCGTTTGGGGCACTAGAACGTTACAGCGGCCGTGGAGAAACCTCTCACAGGAAAAAGAAATATGGGGGTCTAGCAATGACGCTAACACTCATCTTTTGTTCGCCGAGGCCCCCCCCCCCCCTCACGTTCAGAAAAGGGAAAGTCTGACATCAATTATCACGGCAATGGCTTTTTCAGTTGTTACTATGTTAGGGCGCGTGGAATGCCCAGCCGCTACCGGCAAGTTTACCACGTTTTTCGCCAAGGGCCAAGGTTTTGCCAATGCAAATCGTCCCGGCTGGGCAGTGACTTCAATTGGAGGCGGGAATAGCAGAGAGCTCTTGTTCCCCAATACCAAGAGAATTCTTCAACTACATCAACGACTCAGTGGATGGTTCTGTCAAAATAACTGCCGTTGCATTGGAAACTTTTAGTGACATTGCTTAAAGAATGGGCCAGGTCCAGAATCTCTCCGCAATCATGCCACGGCCACGGAGAAGGCAGAGACGATCACTCCGCATTCCCCCGCAGGTTTTGCATCTCACTGTGAGATCTTCAGAATAAGCATACAAACAAAGTGTAAAGTTTAGCTTAAAGCAAATAAAGCTAGAGGCCGGGCCACCCCTGAGACTCAGGGATCATCCAGTTCTGGGTTGTCTTTAGTAAAAGATTCGGACCGGTTCTTTTTCTACGACCGATGGACTCCACTGGCAAGGAGCATATTCCTCTATTCAGACTCGTTCGTGTGGGTTGGGCGGTTGTTGGTCGAGTAATTGGTCGAGTCAGGATGACATTAACTGCATTATAGATGGCCGGAGCGATATCCACTACCTCCAGGCTACCAGATAAACTACCTGAATACCCCAGGAGCCCCGTCTAATACGGTGAGCAGACCCCAGAACTTATCCTCGCTTGCAATATCAACTCGTCTCGTCTTTCGCTTCGCCTTCCCCAATATGGCTATGCGGAGGCGATATGGACCTCAACTGCCCCATGAGGATTTGGAGCTGCTGATAATAAAGAATTTGTGTGATGCGGAGATGACACGATGCCAAGGTGAATAATTGGGGAATTCTTTTTTCTTGTTCTCACGTCCAGTATCGACCCCAGATCTTGTACTCATCCTGTGAACCACGGAACTGAAACTGCACCTCCGTAATGTCTTGGAAACCCTCCTTCACCTGTGGCGGTTTAAACCTGCTCGCGAAGCCTGTAAATGCCATCTTGGGTAAGATCTGTCTTGACTCAGGATTCAATGTCGTGTTTAGCGCCCGCACAGCATTGTTGTGTTCACAGACTTGGAGAGGAGTTTTGAACCACACACAACGGATAGAGATGCCGAATTTCTTGGCAAGCTCTACCCAAATAGTCCTGGTCTCTGGATCGGCATTGGTATTATCTGCAAAGGGACCAGGTTAGCGCGCCAGGATGGGGTAGTGGTGTGGGAATGGGGTAGCCCTGGGGTAGCAAAATTTGGAGAAAAACGCACCTATGGCAATGGGCTTACCCGCTTGGAGATGCTCCCTCGCTGCCTGCACGCACTTGTCGCGTGTCTTGAGCTGGTCCTGGTTGATGCGCTCGTACCCCAGAGGCTTGAGGGATTTCCAGTAAAACGTGGATTTGCCAGCCCCGGGTGGCCCACAGAATAAGATGATGTCCTTGTCGTTGGTCCTGTCAAAGGTCACCACGGAGTTCCCCGATTCAGCATCGTCGACGAAGGGATGCTCGGACAAGTCGAATTCACGAGCGAAACTCCGAGGCTTCTGGCCGAGAAAGAACTCCTCCGGCGTCTGATACTGGATTCCGACGTTGTGGGCAAAGTTTCTGTCCGAACAGCTAAAGTCTTTAGCTGCGGCCGCAACTCCGTCTGGACCTTTCCCCAACGTTGCTGTGCGACCCCCTGCATCGCCGACAAATACGCTGTTCCCCAGATCTATCTCGGATTCCGAGATGTCGTAGTCGTCGCAGAGTTCCTTCCACATGCCTGTTCTCGGTTTTCGATATATATCATGCTCGGTCGCCGCGTAGACGCATGTCGGAAGGTTCAAACTATTGAGGACGGCGCTGCATTTCTGTTTAAATTCGGTAACTCGTTTCTGCGCATTGGCTTTCGGTGCTTTGGACTTGGGGTCGAAGTGTAGCGTTAACCCTGCCTGGTTCGATAAGATGACGACTCGATATCCATCTTGATACAGCTCTCGAAGTTTGGCGGGGACCGAGTTGTCCCACCATTTCCAATCTATCCCGCTACCTGCATGTTTCTTGCCTGAGGCTGTCGAGATGAGTGTCGAGTCAAGATCAAAAGCAGCTATCTTCCTCCTCTTTATTGTTTCATCTTCCTTGACACCATCGAATCGGCCGACCAGGAGAGTCGCAGGGGTATCGTCGTTAGGACTTCGCTCAGACCAGACAGTAGGATCCTTAGGTTTTTGCGATGCTGGAGTAAAGAAGTTTGCTACAGCGGTCTCTAGGTAGGTCATGTTAGCTAGTCATCCAACGATAGCATGCTGCGGCATGGAAATAACGCTGCTTCTGGGATTGCGCACTCACTGGTTGTGCCGCTCTGAAGTTTGCGCTTGAGGGGCGGCGGAGAAACAGGAGCATCAGAGGCTTTGCGCTTGGGTAGGTCGCTTGAAGGCATTTTGGCGCTGGCCAAAGCGGTTGCATCTGGTCGTGTTGTGATATGTCGTTGTTGTTGTTGAGGGACGTTGAAATGCCGAGGCGTTAGTCGGGTTCAGCAGCCAACCACGCAAGCCACGCCAAGCCAGCTAAATGCAAGCACTTAACCTACAGTCTTGCAGTTGACACGGGAAATCAGAACAAATACTCGCAATTTCGGGTGACTGAAGTTAAAAACATATACAATAAATTTATTTCACTATAATTTTCACAATTTCGAAGCTTCTGCACTCCTTATCCGTTCGGTGATGCATCATATCTTGTTAAATGAAACGGTTGGACCCTGAATTCAGACGCGCAAATAGCTTGGATTTAGTGCTAACGCGTCAACAGTCGCGAAGTCACGTGCTCATGACCAAAGTCAAGCTTGAGCTTCAAGCTCTGGTGGGGTAATTTGAACGCAATGTTCATCAACAGCCAAACAGTTACATTGCGTCTGAACATATCGCATGGCATCATACCTCAGCAACACACTAGCCTTAGCATCAGAATTTACAACAGACCACGCAGCGATCGTTTGACCCTGAAGGACCAACTGGCGTCAATTGACAAGTAGTCAAAGACACACGCCTTCATCCGCTTCATGGGCCAACTTCTTTCTCAAGCATCATCCCTTAACCACGATCATCGTCGCAATACCAACATAAACTAAGAAGACAACACAAAACCCATATGCAATACAACTGGCGATAAAAGATTTTTCTCGCTCCCGCCAAAATGCACGAGATCTTCCTCACAGCCCTCATTGAGGACAAAGACTTCACCTCAGCATGCGCAGTCCTCGGCGGTCTCACAAACATGGACCCGTGGGAATCAATCCAGCGCGTCCTCTACTTTCAAGGCCCCCAGCGTCCCATGGGCATCTCGAACCAGAGCTCTATAGAAAAGCCCATACGGAACAATACTGGGTTCCTTTGGAAAGAGCTTCATCAGAACTTGACCCGACAATCCTTCATATTGCAAACGCGATATGATGTACTCAAAGATCGCGACATGGGAGCCAATGCGTCGCCGATGGACCTGGATGCGACGCAGGGTATCTTGAGATGGACGGATTTTCCTGATCCGCCGCGTGGACAGCCTTTGCTTACCCAGCGGAAGAAGGTTGAGCTTTGGGATCAGAAGAAGTTGCCTTCAGTTATGCGCGACAATAACCACATGTAAGAGGACTCACCCGCTTGGCTCAATTGTTACTGACACAGCCCAGATTCAAGACGGAAACAATTGAAGAGGTCTACCGCTTCTACAGAGATGACATCGAGTTCTGTCTAACACGCCACTACTTCCTCCAACCTCTAGAACACTACACCCCCATGGAAACAAAACAGCAAGCAACCATCCCAATGGGCAGTCTACCGCCTTGGGAGTCTCTCACTCCAGTGGATCAGCAGAAACGATGGTTTCTCCAGGTCAAGGCACATGTTGTCCAGGATAACAAACCGGACGAGATTCGCAAGGCTCAGGATCAACTACTAGCTGTGCGAAGAGAGCTCGATGGAGTTTTCGAGTTCCGGGGTATTGATCGCAAGGTTCACGATACCAGGGTTATGCAACAGATGCAGGGGGTTCAGCAGTTGCCGCAGAAGTTTACGGTTGGGAAGTAGAATGTCCACAAGCAGAAGAAGCCGCGCGTGCGGTATTGAAGATTGCCCACTTCCCGCATGTTGACGGGGCACTGATTGCATCTGGGGTAGAGAACATGGGGCACGTGGCATCCGATGATGTCTAACTCAATTAATAGATGATACCCGGTATGACAGACGTTCGGTAGCCGACCTATCACTACTTTCCGATCGCATCAAGCCTTTCATGCGCTATATCCCAAACCATTCATTCGTGATCGTCACCCATGCTTTCGTCCAGCTCCATCTTGTGAACTACGCAAGCTTCATTTGTTCTTCCACGCCTGATCCGCATCTACAAGAGTTAGCATAATCCCTCATCAACTCCACGCATACTCACCCTCATGAACGACCGGACTAGGAATATTCTTCCTAGCCTCCTTCTTAACCCTCCAATCCGTCCCAAACTTCCTATCCCTCTCCCCCACATTCTTCTCAAAGTCAAACTGTCCATCCGCCGTAAAACTCGTCATAAGCTTCGGCTCCCCCAACGGCAGCGTATCACCACGATCCGTCTGCCACAAATGATACACCTTTCCGTATAGCTGCACAACTTGGTCCATCTCGAAGTTCTCAGCTATTTGCCATGCACTCTCGGGCACCGCGTGATTCGGCATTATGAGCATTCCTGATTTCACTTCGTAGACGTGTGAATGCCAGAGTTTGCGCTCTTCTTTGTCGAGGGTTTCGTAGAGTTTGGGGGTTATCATGTATTCGATTCCGATGAGGCGCGCGTTGGGCTCGTCAGAGTCGTAGAGGAGACATTGGCGGACGTCCTCGTCTGCTGGGATTAGTGATTGAGTCGGGGTGATGGTAAGGGACGTACTTAGATGGGCGCAGTAGTGGTTTGTTTCAACGAAACGCGAGGGGTCATCGGCGTATGCGTGAAAGGCGTTGAGATGAGCGCAGATATGCTTCACAGGTCGAAACTCCTACCATCGAATGAGCTGAAGCTCTTCAATTCTCTCTAGAGGTAACTTACCTGTGTCACAGCAGCACCAGCAGTGAGGACCTCATTCTTCGCCGAAAGAGGTTTTCCCATGCCCTCATTCGTAACAGGAATTTTCTTTTCTTCAGCCATCTCGAATGTCGTCAAGTTAAGATTTTGCGATCGTCAGATCTGAGATTGCGACTTAACGGTTCATATAAAGCCATTGGAGATTACGTCATAGACATATGAACTCACTCGACACAAAAGATGTTTCATTGGGAGCTCTTGCGGTACGTAAATATGAGATTCTTGGAGGTTCATTGTGACTTGTTGAAGCGTCAGTATGACGAGGTGATGACCTTCCGATGTAGGCTCGGCGCCGATGATCCATTTTCTCGGTCGGGCATTGCGGGGGCTGGCCCGGCGACTGGAGGTTACCCTGAAGACACGCATATGATCCTGATATCTTTTTCTTTCTTGTTAGTATAGACATGTAAGAACACGAACTTGATACAACATGATCTATTTTCACATCTCACTCAAACCATCGAATGGGGAACCAACTAGTCGGTTTCAGACGCCAATTTATTGATCTAGTCTAAAACATCTCAATGGGAGGTATCTACTCTACTATCACAAGAAGTTTGCCCGCAGCAAGAAATCTCAATAGAAACAATCCTCTACCAGTAGTCCTCCAAATCTGTCCCACTTGGTCCAAAGTATTCAAGGATACTCTTGTCCAATCTCAATCACAAACTCCAAAACTCAAGATCTAGTTACTCACAAGCTTACTTCTTGCGGCCGAAACGTCGCTTGCGCTCCTCGAGCTCCTGCTCTTCCTTCTCGCGACGAGTGTCCTCATCAGTCCAAGGACGAGCCTGCTTATAGTAGAAGTCGTTGATCGCGTCTTCACGATCACGCTCATCCTCGATGGCTAGGATCTGGCTGTAAGTATCCTGGATAGTATCGACTATAGGAGCTTGAGAGTTAGCTTTCAGACCACCGAAACCCTCAACGCCAACTTCCTCGTGGGGGATCATGCCAAGATCGGTAGGGTTGTGAGTAAACTCACTTGCCTCATAGGTAATCATACCAGGTCCGGTGGGGCTGGGAGTAAACTCACTCGCCTCAGGGTTGAATGTGGTGATGGAGCAATGGTGAGGGGGAGTAGGGGTGGGAGCCTCGTTGGGAGATGGGCTGAGCATCTCGCCCAGGGAGCCGATGCGCTGGGGATGATAAACAGCAACAGCCTGCGAGTTGTAGGGGGTAGAAGGCTGAAAAGATTCGGGGTTATTAGGGTCAGCATAGTGAGCGACCATGGGTTGGAAGGGGTGAACACCGACAGCCTGAGCACGAGGGTCAATAGGCTCAGCATGGTAGTAGACGATAGGCTGAGCTGGATGAGGGCTGATAGGCTCAGGAAGACCAGGCACGATTGGCTTGGGGTGGTAAGGGGTAATGGGCTGAACAAAGTCAGGGCTGGGGGGATTCATCGCATGATGAGGTGTCATACGAAGTCGATTCAAGGGGTCGACAGGCTGAAGATGCTCATGGCCGACAGACTGAGGGAGAGGGGGGTTGATACCCTGGTACAGAGTGCTGTAGCCTTGGAAGGGTGAAGATGTCGGGCCAGCTGGAACTGGAGGAGTGCTAATACCACGAAGGTAGAGCATGGGGGGCTGGGGAGCCTTTGGGGAAGTGACCTCAGGCTTGCCATCACCCTGAGTCTTCTCACTGGGGAACTCACCAGCGTCCTTGGCCTCGAGAATATCAGCTGGGCAGTGATAAAAACTAGCCTCGGTGTCATCGTCCTCCTTGGATTCAGCAGGATTAGCAGGACAGATGAATCCGCCAAGAAGACGGACATGTCCTGGAAGGACATCATCGCGAGGGGGAATAACGGAGGGCTTGAGACCGACGGGAAGATTGGAGTAATAGGAATCCATGTCGGTATCTTCAGACTGGGAAGAGCTGAGAGACGGGGGAGTGACTACCTGACGCATAAGAGGGTTAGTCTCGGTAAGACTAGGTGTCTCGGGGTGAATGCTGTCGGCGGGAACAAGGTCGTCACCCTTGAGGATAGAAAGACGACGAGACATGGTGAAAGTAGTCAAGAGACCCTTAAGGTTGTTGGCTGTTTCGTCTCTTAGGGTTGTTGATGAGGTTGATGATAGTGTTGGTTAATGCTGTCGAGATGGAAGAAGGATGAAGAAGAGGTGGGGTGAAGATGAGATGTGAGTTGCTCGAAAGCTGGTGAGGAAGGGAAGACGAAGAAGATTAGGTTGAGAGACTAAAGATGAGATTATAAAGGATAGATTCTGTTATTCACTGACAGCGCTCGAGATGTTCGACCACCACTGTCAGAGGGACTGCGCAGCTGTAAATGGGGAATGCATCAGTCGCCAGTGCACTCATTTCTGTTCAAATGGAAGCCTAGAGTTGCCTCCTATCTTCATGACAGTGGCACTTATATCCCTTTCCATTCATTGGGCCTCTCGAGAAGGACGAGTCTACAGTCCGTTGAAAGTCATCGAACAATATCGCTGTGTCGCCTGCAGTGGCAGGTCATCGAGGTTAGTCTTATGAATGGCACATATCGTAGGTGAACATAGAAAGTCTTCGAAGTGAAGCTCATTAGTATGCAATATGTCGATAGAAATGTTATTCTCATTGAGATAGGTAGAAGATTGATGACCTGGAAGTTGACATCGTCAAGTTGATCTAGGCCCTGGGACGATTGACCAAGTCTCCCCCGTAAACACCAACGATCCATCTTGTCTCAATTTCTCTGGATCAAGATAAATCTTCACTTCAACATTCGTCTTATCAACATTCGATACTCTTGCTATCAGATAAACCGTAGGCGACGTCGCCGGTGAAAGAGTCGTATTAGAATTCTCCTGCATCTGCGCAGCCCATCAGTTAATTTCCAAAAAGAAACGCTGAACGAAAGCTGTGACCACTTACCCTTTGATACTGTCTCTTACTCATGTAAAACGGTGTTCGGCTATGTCCCGTTGTAGACTTGACCTCAATCAAGAACAAAGGCTTTTTGTTCTGCCAAGCTGTTTTGTCGAGGTAGCCTTTGTCCACCAAGTGATTCGTCAATACCCGCTTTCGGTCAAAGTACACAATGTCGGCGGTTTCTTGGGCGGTCCAGGGGAGCATGTCTGAGTAATCGGGATGAATGGTGACGAACTTTCGCATTTGGCTTTGCCAGTTGTCGCGACTGAAGCGAGGTAGTGGTGGATTCATGTTGCGAAGAAGTTCAAAGACCTGTAATCTTGTAAGTATTGTATGTTGGATAAATAAGTAGTGGTAACTTACATATAGTTCACCGAGAGCTCCTATTCGCATGTCTCGTTCAGGAAGGCCATGTGACCGGAATTGTCGTGATAGCTCAATCTCTTCTTCATCTACTTCTGGTAGTGCACCGAAAAGCCCCGACATGTCATAAGCGCCCTTACTAGGAAGCGTTGCTGTATTTGCCGCAGAAATGACATTACTGACTAGTCTCAGATACTCTTCTTCGTCTTCGATGGTAGGATGTTGGGATGCTTCGCCAAAGCTCTGGAATAGGAATGCTGAGCTGGGCTGCGCTGTAGGGGAAGAGCCAAAGACAAAGGTTGGCTGTGGCTGGCTTGCTGATCTTGGCGTCGACTGTAAAGACTCATGCCTGCCCGCGTTCCGGTGAATATTTGATGATGTTCGCCTATTTTGGCGGAAGTATTCAGCCGTGGACGAAGTTGGGGTGAACAGTCGTCGTCCAGTGACGGATGAGTTTGAAGTCGCAGGACTTCGCTGTCGAACAGGGAGATCTGATAGTCTCGGAGGAGATCTCAAGTTGTCGAATGTTTGTAGCATTGAGTCTTCGTCGCTCGATATATCGTCTTCGTGAATCTCCGGTTGGGCCAGAAATCGAGCAATGGGGTCTTCCTCCGCCTCGTGGGAACCAGTTTCATCGTTTGTCTCCAGCGCTTCATGATACACAGTGGAATCATGTACGTCCTCCTCTTCGATGTCGACATGACCTACTTCAGTGACTTCCACAGCCTCGTCCTCAGTCGCTTGGCCGTCCCTGTCTTGAGGGATGTCTACCTCGACAACACCCTCCGCCTCCAGAATCTGCGCCATGTTGATGAGAGGTGCATTCAAAACCGCACTTACGATCTGGATAGCTTTGGAGCCAGCATGCTTGACTTGTAAAGTAACAGGGTCTGTCATCATCCATTCTAGGAACCGTCTTGGAAGAGTCGAGAAGTAACAGAATCCTTGGGCCTTGGGATCACGTGGCACGTATATCTTGAGGCTGCTGTCGTCTTCGCGTATGTGAAGCTCACTCCTATCTTGTACATGCACTAGACCATGGCCATCCTGTGACAAATGGAGTTCGGAGGAGATGCCATCCGTTTCGTAGACCTCTGCACCCATGAGGGTCCAATAAAGCTCCGAGCTGTCCTCTGAAGTCCGAGGACTGTTAAAATGCACCGCGATTCTGTAGAAGCAATTAACAGCTATCCGTGGCGTCTTTAGCCTGCAACTTACCTGAACAGACCATCTGCCTTTTGCCTGAACTCCCTGTCCCGATACTGTAACTTGTCCATGAGCCCGCCCGCCACAGTAGAGATCTCTCGTACAGAGGTAGACAAATACCGCGAATCCAGGTCGAGCCATGAAAGGAATGGCCGCAAGCGACGAACTTCGTCCAACGAAAAGTCAAGCATCTTGGCCTGAGGAGCGAAGATATCGCCCAGAGCCTTTCGGTCGGCAATAGCGAATTGTGTCATACCAGACTGTAACTTCACTGACTTATTTGGATACCTCACAGGAAAGACCGTTCCTCGAAAGATAGGTTCTTCATCTGGTGGATCAGCTGTTGTGTCAAGTAGAGAATTGAGCGCCCATATGGTTTCCTTGACTGCAGCGACTGATGGTGGTGGCACTCTGCTGCCCATCTCCTTGAGTTCGTCGTAGGCCATGTCCAGCGTAAGTTCTTGCACACCGAGGAAACTGACGAAGAAACCTTCTAATTCGGGATAGAGATCGTTGAGAGCCACTCTGCCGCGAATTTGTGTAGCGCTCGACCATAGGCATTCGCCGACTGTGTACCAGCGGCTTACGTTGCCGACATTGAAGTAGATCAATGACTCTTCAGCGAAAGTTTTCCTAGATATCCGTCAGCTGAAAGTGTGAAAAGGGAGAGAGTTCATACCTGAGCTTTGTAGTATCAGCCTCCATCATACCAAACCTCTCAGAGTCCAGAGAACCGTACAGGTCATTAACCCAGTCAAAGTCTTCACTCTTCAAGTCCTTCAATCTTCGTATCTCGCTCAGGTAATCCTCGCATGAACAGTCTCTGACTCCCAGTGCGGTCTTGAAGAATTGTCGCAAGACATCGAGATCTTCTTCTGAGCGGTGGAAAACGGATCGGTAGAGGTGGGCGAGAGGGTATGACGTCTGCATGTCTTCTCGGGCGTTCCACAAGCATTTGTCGGAGGATGTCCACATCGCTGGGCTCGAGTCGTGTGCGGGAATGTATATCAGGTTTCCGTCATTAATCGCTTGCCTGCGTACGTTAGTAAGTCGTAGATCGAGATACCAAATACGTGACAACGAACCTTGCTTCCGCCTGCGCGTCGAGGAAGCTATCAGCTTCCCGACACCGGGCATGAATGACTTCGTAGAGATCTAACACCCTCGTATTCCGACGCACTCCAGCCGCAGCATTACTGTACCGGATAGTTCTCAGAATGGCTAGATAGAACTGGAGATCATCAGTACACCCAACCCCAAGATCATCAACCAAGAAACCCCATTTGGAACGATACGTGCTCGAAGTAATCGGTTCACCCAAATCCAGAAACACAAAACCTTCATCCTCAGCATAGCGTGAATGTTTCCCCTCAAGCTCAGGCAGAGGTAGGTAAGTAGTCGACAGCGGCTCAGACAAAGCAAACTCATCTCTTCCTTTGCACACGACCTCGACTTGCCGCAACTCCCTCATGATATCAGTAGATTCCATGACCTTTGTTCTCTCAACATCCCAGACTCTCTGAAGGGCACCCAAAAGACATTTCGGTCGGTGCTGCTCAATGTAGAGAAAGGCGGCAGACAGCTTTAACTTTCGGTCTGGACCCTTCTTGGTAAGTCGAAGTTGAAGCCGAAGTCGGAGGCGTAACTGGAGCCATTCATCCCATCCCCAAGAGTAACCTGCTGGTGTACCTGGCCTTTCCTGGACGTAGTTGTGATGAAGAAAAGGCGCTGCGAAGCCGGGCGCATCTACTTGAGGTTTGAACAGTTCACTGGGTCCATACGCGTCGTCTGTTGTTAGGTAAACATCATGTTTAGTTGGCGACCGTGCTCTCATATTCTGGTCATACACATGGTAGCCACGCAACTTCGCCTGATCCTCATTCTCCTCGAGTAGTACCTCGGAAAGGTACAAGAACTTGAGATGGGCGATGGATACTGCAAGAGCACCTGCATCGGCGACCGGACTGATTGGCTTCTTCAGGATTAAAGCTCGTACATCCCTCACAAGCGCCTCGATGACGCCGAACTTGTCAAAGAGCGCACGACGATCAGGGTTGCTGGCTGCTTCCGAGTCGATCAGGCTCAAATCAAGGTCGTCAGGGATTGCAAGGCTCCCTGAGGAATGCGAATAATATAGTGGCCCGCTGCTTGAAGAAACCCAGGTGCCATTCTCGAGGGGGATGAATCGAAGTTGCTTGAGGCGGTCCTGAGCTGGACCCACTGTCGCGGTGTTCTTCAACAAGATGAGTGCTCGTGCTGCAAGTGAGTGCCATTCGTTATCCGTAGCGGGACTCTTCATCCTCGAATCCTTGATGTCCCTTTCGAGATCCTTCTCAACACGAGTGATCGCATCCGATGGCGACATACTTTCCAGTCCATACGTCTCCAACAACTTCAGATCATCACGTGTATACTCCTTCGCAAGGTAAATCTCCTCGTCAAGATCAGTGAAAAGCGGATCACCGTTTTTATCTCGCAACCATGGCTGAAGACGACACAGCTTGTGTATGTAGTCCAATCTTCCAGTGCCGAGCGTGCGAAGTATTTTGACTTCCTGTATGCGCGATTCGATCCTGTCGAGGAGACCCGACCAGAAGCTGTCCCAAGGGTAAGAGGTTCGTTGGGGGAGCCAGCGCATCCATTGGTATTGGAGTGACGGATGCTGACAAAACTCCTCGATGGCTTTAATGAAGCAATCCGCGATGCCGTTCAAGAGACCGCGGTTTCGGACGGATGTGGTGACTATGCCTTGTCGACTGGCCTCGGTGACGAAATCAGTGTGAATGAGGAACTACGTAAACGCATTTGTCAGTATCTGGCAAGACTTCTGCGATGGGCTCGGTGAGATTTTCACTTACCTTGAAGCCCATTGGGCGCATTGGCAGAAATGCGAATACATCTTGATTCTCGACAATTGGTGTACCTGAATCCGCTAATGGGAATGCCAACACAACCTCCGTAGACGAATCGGCGCGATACTGCTCTTCGGAATACGTCCTGTTCTCGCTCTTGGGAATATTCTCCGCAACATGCTTCGTGACATGATACTGCCTCTCCTCCACCCCCTCAAAAGTCTCCTTCTTGACAGTGACTGGGTTGCTCCCACGGAGAGAGTACGCCGTGCTTGACGTTTGAGTGTCATCCTCATCGACGAATGAGACCTGCACTTTTCGGAGTTTGCGAAGGAAAAGTAGAATCGTATGTTGTAAGTCTTGGAACTGGAGTCGGATGGTCTCGCGCTGCCTCGCATCCTCCTCCGGGTCATCACTCGTATGCAGGAACAACGTGATGCGAGTCGAAGAGCCTCCCAGTGACTCATCTGCATCTTCCCATACTGGTGTAACCATGCCGAGACCGGAGTCCCCCTTGCGATGCGTGAACGAGAAGGAAAAGCCGTTTGACTGAATGTGAACCTTCCAAGCCGCCATAAACACTGACTTGAAGCCAATGCCCTTCTCACCAATGTACCCAGCTGCACCAACCTTTGAACTTTTGCCGATTGCGCAAATGGCCTTGAGGTTCTCATGCGTGAAGCCGTTCTCATTGCACTCAATTGACACCTTATCTGGGCGAACCTCGAAAGACACATATGGATCTTGCCCGCTTGAGAGAGCCGTGCTGTAGTTGTTGTCGTCGGCATTTTGGAGCAACTCAAAGACAAATCTGGCGTTACTTGTGTAGAGGTTTCGTGCCAGCCTGAAATGTTGTCAAGAAAATACTTGGAAGCCTGTGTTTGAGATAAAGTACATACGTCAAGACAGCTGAGCCTATCATCTCATCCTTTCGAAGGAGAGCTTCTTCCACCTCGCGCCTAAGCTCAGGGTTAATCTCTCCAATCCGCGCAAGCTGCTCTTCGCCAAGATAGCCGCGCTCTTTCGCTATCTCCTTCACCAGATCCTGAGCCGTGCGCTGGCCCGGCCCGGGCTGGGGAGTATCGGTGGACATCTTTATGCGCGGCCCAGCGGACCCTGGGCTATCAAGACCCCGTAGTTATCGCTATGTAGATTGACGCAACATGCAGCGAAGAGAAGCAAAGACAAAGCGCGGGAAACGATTGCCTGACCTGTATGTTTATCAGCCGCCTCGCTCAAAGAAATGTGTGATTTCTTCCTACCGCTCTCCTCGTACGAGGCCGGAAAGGCGCGTCAAGAGGCGATGCAGGGGCTTTCAGCTTGAGACGCAGATGATGGATTGATTGGCCCAAAACATCGCCAAGGTGCCAGACTCCCGCGTTAATCCTGGTCTAAGTGGCATTCCGTTGTTGTTTTGCTTTTGTCATGAAACGAATTGAGTAGCGAAAACTCTGACGTTTCTGTAATTGGCCTGCTTAGAGCCCAATTATGAGAAGCAGATGAGGTGCTTCATTGGTGATCTCTGTGCTGGATTGAAGATGTCAATGGAGACTGGCTCGTAAGATGATGAAACATTCTGGGGGAGACCCGTGCTCGCCTGTTGGAGATTCACATTAGTGCCCGCAAACCCTGGGTATTTCCGGTGAGGGATAGCACTGGAGACTATTACGCAGACTTCACTGGGGCATGTCAAGCAAAATCAGGACTGCTTTAGGTCATGTCTTTCGCATTTTGCATTCTTGAGTCATAGTATAGGTCACATTGGAAATGAAGAACAATTTGCCACGTCACTTTTTCCATCGGTCTGTAGGATACTTGAGTACTGTGTTCTGTCTTGTCTGCCGAGAGTCAAAATACGGCTCACTACTTTTCATTCAATGGCACCCCAATCATCCCTCTGCAAAAGACCAAGACTACCCATAATAGTCATCATACTTCCCACAGCCATTTGTTGTCACTCGGTCTGGTGCTTAAGCCTTGGCCATAAGGAAGGCTTTGACGTTGGCAAACTTCTCAGCGGTCTCGAGAAGCTTCTCAGCATTGTTGGGATCATAGGAGAAGTTGACAGCACGTCGGGAAACAGCGACAACAGGAGTCTGTTCCTGCTCCTGTCCCTTTTCATTGTCTTTGAGCTCAAAGGCTAGCTCAGCTGGCTGGGAGGAGTTGGAGGGGGAATTGCCAGGGGCCCAGCGGCTGGTGGAAATGCCCACTTCGTCGGGGTCCAGGATGTTCTTGACTCCTGTACGCTGATGTCAGTCACCGTTAGGATTACAGAGGGAATATTCTTACCAGAGTCGAAACCGTGATTGTCGGCGTTGTCACGTTGTTCACCAGTGGGGGCAGTGTTGGTAGTCCACTCATCAGCGGGAGAAGAAGCGGGCTCAGCAACAAGAGAGTCAGTTAAAATAGGCCCGACTGGAGATGAAGAGGCATCCTTTAGAGTAGCATGCTCAGAGCTGGAGAATCCACTAAAGTTCTTTTCAACGGCAGCCTCGAAGCCGGGCTTGAGCTCAGCAGACTCGGAAGTGGGCTCAAAGGCGTGCTCATGGGTGGGCTTAGTAGGTCCAGCGAGCTCAGCGGTAAGACTGGCACCAGATTGACCGGCGTCGGCATCGAAATGAACGTGCTGGGTGATGTTGATAGCCTCAGTGATGGGACCAGCGGGCTCAGTAGAGGTCTCGACGTGGTAGGGACAGGCAGGCTTGTTGAGCCAAAGCTCGGAAATGAGCTTAGAACGCTCCTCCCAGCCATTCTGGGCGTCGACAGAGCGAAGAAGAACAGACTCCAGGATCTGCTGAGCCTTGAGTCCGTTGCCGACTCGGTGCTCACGGGGAGTACATTCCGCGCAACGGGCCTTCACAACATCGCCGAGGTTAATTCCTTTGGTGGGAATCTCACGGTCGATTGTGCCGCAAGAGCCGAAGAAGCAAATGCATTTGCCGCGAGCGGCGTCACAAACGGTACGATCCTTAGCCACGAGGTGAAGCTTTGCACAATAAAATGCGAGAACTGGCGCCACCTCTGGGGCGCACTGGGCAATGGTGATGGTCTCACGGCACATCTTGACGACCAGATGAAAGCGCGCGAAGGAAAGCGGAAGACGCGTGAGGGTGAACTACACAGACAGGAGATGAGAGAGGGGAGATGAAGGAACGGTGGAAGAGATACTTACCGTCGGTTCAAGAAGGGAAGAGTTCAAGATCTCTCGTGCCTTGAGTGCGGTGGAGTGGAGAAGGAAGGAGGGAAGAGAGAGGAAGGGGGAGGAGAAAAAGGCCTTAGTGAAGTGCCTCAGTTGCGTGCCCTAAAGATCAGGCAGCCGTGAGCGTGAATTCAAAACAAAAGAATGAAGAGGAAGGAGAGAGAAGGCGCTAGTGGGAGTACAGGCACTGACGAGACAACTGCTGTAGCTCAAAAAAGTTGCAGTGGATAATAGGGGGTTATTGGGTGACTCGAGGCCTGAACGTGCGGAAATAGAGATGAAGATGGGACGAAACGGTTTAGTAAGGGGGATATGAGCGAAATTTGAGTGTCTATATGCCTTAGATGCGAAAGTGAGGATGCAAACCAGAAAGACGAAGCAGTGATGCAGCTCCTGAGTAACTCCTTATTTGCTCTTGATATTTTGGTACAAGGAGATTCATATGGAGCTCCAATGCTTGAGTCGAGTACTATTCTAAACCCATTTGATAACCAAGGTTACTCGGTATGTATTGCATATCGTGAAAGTGATGTTTGTTTATTAGTGTCTGTGTGCATTGGGGATTGATGGCAATCTGATATGTGCATCTAATTAGGCCTATATACTCTCCAACTCCATGCCTAACTACCCCAATAAAATCAAAAACAGATACCACATATGTATACCACGAAGATCAATGATTCGAATTTATCATGATCACATTTGCTGTGTCTATTGCCGAGTGTAACTGGTGGTTGCCTTTGAAATTCTAGAAGGACAATGGATGTTTTCCACTTTTGATTGCCCTACGTGCATTACCAAAGCAAGATCAAGCAACCAGGAATCTCAACCCCGCTTCCACGGCGGTGGAAAAGGCACCCAGTGAAAGAAGTTTCTTTGTGTGTTAGCAAAACACTACAAAGTGACACTCGACGACTTTTCGCCCTTTGCTTTTACTACGACAACAAAACCACGCCTGCTATCCAAAGAGATCATGTTTCTACGAAGACCGACAGAAATCCTCGAGATTCACCGCTGGTAGTGTTATTGTATTATAGCCTCCCTACAAGCGCGGGAGATTTCCTTTTGTCGTTGGGTTTCGACATCCTTCTTAGAGTCAAATGCATAAAAAAGCAAGTCAACTCAGCTCAGATAGGGCTTTGATACAGGGCTAATGGTATAGATAGCCGAGAAGCCCGTCGTTGGCGATCGTTGCTTCTTTCTATCGACCAAGTACGGAGCCTCTGACCACGAGACACCTGCGCTGCAACATCTCAGTGATACAGCTCCATTTGTATGCAGCGCTCAGATAGTTAGAGCTTGGCTCGGGGCTAGGAACAATTTTGCTTCCCAGTGTGCAGTTTAAAAGATTCGCGATCAATGTCCACAACTCCCCCGAAGCCAAGCAGACAACATGCAAATTGAAAGATTTGACATTCATCTGATCAAAGGCTCAGACCTTGGCGCAATGACAAGCCCGGCCAAGTCAACAGGCAACAGAATTAAAGATTGGGTCTTCTCCACACCAAGAAGTTCTTGTGGAATGTGTCTTGCACTTCGGGGTAAACTGGGTCGGGTCCACATATCTCAGCTACTGGTTAGCCAGTCCCAGTATTCGATGATCGATTCAGTTTATTTGGACCACAACGGGTGATCCGAGTGGTACACAGGTCACCAAGTATGATAAGTTGAGCAGTCAAGTTGCCAATGCTTGGTAGCTCCGAGGTATGTAGCCAATCTCAACGCCGCCAATCAAGCTCACCAAGAACTTAGCGGAGGTCAAGATAAGCTTGTCCTTAGCAAACCACCAACGCTGGCCATATCTGGCTCAAATCCACGTGCTCAATATCCGGGGTAAGCGAAAAACACCCAAAACCTCACAGTCATCAACAAAAACTTGCTCTTGGGACGATTCAAGAATTGACGTCAAGTGCAATGTTTGGTCGACAGACTGTGACGCACGCCCAGACTAGCGCCAAGTCACCCTTGTCGTGGGAGGGTCGCCCATTTAAGCTTAATCGAGACGGCTTACCGGGGTCCTCACGCCGATGATCGTTCTTGGGGGAGACATAACGGGCTTGGCGGACGATTTAACGTCGGCGGCTTGGAGCAGGTTTGTGTGAGGCTCTTTTGGCTTCATTTTTGAGTTTGCGGAGGTTAACCGCTGATTGACTTTGGGCAGAACTCAATCGATAATTCTCCGACTCTGGGCCATGGTAACGATACGGACGAGAGCACCCCTGCTTGTAAAAGAACAACAAATCTGATACAATGAAGCGGCCTTAATTGGAGAAACCACGACGTGAAAATAGGCATGCCGTCAGTTGTAACTTCAACTCCCGTTACATCCAACGCGTCATCATCACCCAGTCTCCCCTTGAAGGATTCGAGAGGCAGCAGCAAAGAGACATCTCACTTCATCTCACCTCTTGGACAACGTCATAAAATGGGCTGCCGAGACAGGGATACACCGAGCTTTGAGCCGCACACAGCCAAAGAACCCGACGATCATCTTGGCAGCCTCCACTGCTCCATCCTCAAACTTCTTTGAACGTTTGCTCATCGTGTGGAGTAAGTCGTCTCGAATCCTTTCCAAAAAGCCATATAATAATTGGGCCGTCCCCAGCTTCTGCGACTCTATTGCATCCAAAGTATTCCCTTGACAGAATCCGGGGCCCCAACTTCTCCCCAGACTCAGTTGCCAGTGCCATTATCACCCTCTTGAGTGGCCTGCTTCTCATCTGCTGTCTTGCTTCTTCTAGACAAGCGCACGATGCCTCTGCCAAGAGCCGACAGCGAGGCTCCGCCTGCCTACGACACGGATCACATTGGCCCCAACAACGACAGCCACCGCAACTCCAGCAGCAATGGTACTTTCGTCAATGATAATGAGGGCGTCGGCTTCGGCCAGCGAAGAGTCTCCAAGGCAACTCTTCTACGCAACCCTCTGGCTGGCATGACTCGGGAAGAGGTCCTGGCTGACGTTGACGCTTTTGTCGAGTCCAAGGGCCTCACCGAGCACCGCGAGGATTTCCGAAAGGGAGCTCTCGTTGCTCAAGTTAACAACACACCCGGTGGCTTTGAGAAAATCGAGATTCTTTCTGAAGATGAGAAGGCGATATTGAGAAAGGAAGAGACTTCTCGATGGCATCAGCCTTTTGCCTTGTACTTTCTCTGTACTCTCTGCGCCGGATCGGCTATTGTTCAGGGCATGGATCAAACCACCGTAAACGGTGCGCAGGTATGTGAAACTGCTTTGTATGCCACTGGCGGGTGTATCTAACGATCATAGGAATTCTACTTTAAAGAATTCGACATTACAAATGAATGGATGAAAGGTTTGACCAATGGTGCTCCTTACCTTTGCTCTGCCGTCATTGGTTGCTGGACCAGTCCGATTCTCAACAAGTATACTGGCCGTCGAGGAACCATCTTCATCTCTTGCGCTATCTCCACAATCACTGGTTTCTGGATGGCTTGCACCACCTCGTAAGTCTTCTGTGCCTGTCCCGAGGCTTGGGATCTCGCTGACATCTGCCAGTCTTGGTAACTTCTTGGCTGCTCGTTTCATGCTTGGTTTTGCCGTTGGCGCCAAGTCTAGCACGACACCCGTCTACTCTGCCGAATCCACACCGAAGAACATTCGTGGAGCCCTAACTATGATGTGGCAGGTGAGAATACCCTCAATAGTGTTGAAGGTTCATAGTCTAATCAACCTTCCAGATGTGGACTGCTTTCGGTATCGCCCTTGGCTTTATCGTATGCGTTGCTTTCCAAAATGTCACCATAATCGGCGGCCCGAACTCTCCATGGCGATGGATGATGGCTTCAACCTCTGTCCCTCCGCTGATTGTCATGCTTCAAGTGTACTTCTGCCCCGAATCTCCCCGCTGGTACATGGAACGCGGCCGATTTGACAAGGCTCTCCGATCCGTCAAGAAGCTTCGCTTCTCCCCTGTCCAAGCTACTCGTGATATGTACTACGCCTACAAGCTGCTCGAGATTGAGCGTGGTGAGCGAGAAGGACGAAACCTGCTCAAGGAATTCTTCACTGTGCGCCGTAACAGACGTGCTGCTCAGAGTGCCTGGTTCTGCATGGTAAGATATCTAGCCCCAACATGAGCCCCAACCCTTTGATTTAGAATTTTGCTAATATTATCGAAAGTTCATGCAACAATTCTGTGGCGTAAATGTGATCGCATATTACTCTACTTCTATTTTCACCGATGCCAACTACAGCCTTTCTGAGGCCCTCCTCGTCTCCATGGGTGGCGGCATCATCAACTTCCTCTTCGCCATCCCTGCAATTTACACCATTGATACCTTTGGACGCAGAAATCTCCTTCTGGTTACCTTCCCTCTCATGGCAGCATGCCTCTTCTTCACTGGTGGAGTATTCCAACTTAGCGACGAACCTCGTGACCCCAAGATCGCCACCATTACTTTGGGCCTTTATCTCTTCATGGCGGTCTATTCTCCTGGTCTTGGACCTGTGCCTTTCACCTACAGCGCTGAGGCTTTCCCTCTCCATATCCGAGACATCGGTATGGCCTCCAGTACAGCTATCACCTGGGGCTTCAACTTCATCATCAGTCTCACCTGGCCAGCTCTACGAAGAGCCTTCTCTAATACTGGTGCCTTCAGCTGGTACGGTGCTTGGAATATTTTTGGTTGGATCTTCTGCTACTTCCTCCTTCCTGAGACTAAGAACTTGACTCTTGAGGAACTTGACAACGTTTTTGGTGTCTCCAACAGAGAGCATGCTTCATACTACTGGAGAAAGCTGCCCTGGTACCTCAAGAAGTATATCCTGCGCAAGGATGTTGCTCCTTTCCCTCCCCTGTATGAGTTTGCTGCCAATGACGGACATTATCCTCATGAGAAGCCTGATACGAGCCATATTGAGGGCAACAACGCTGTCGGAGGCACTCAGGATAAGGAACTCTTCCCCGGGCCCCGATGAGTCACTCAATCATGAGGCGTCTGGATGAGGAGGAATGATATTTTGAACGAACATTATGTATTAGCTATAAGTTTAATGTTCGGCATTTAGTCAAGACTGGGTAGTGCCGCGTTTTTTAATGTACATTAGGAGTTAAGTGTATTTGCCTGGAAGAACAACATGAAGTAATGAACTTGATCATATGAGATGAAGGCCATGTTGCAGTACTAGAGTGATTATTTCATACGAAGTGTCGAAGTCAAGTCTCTTGAATGGAGTCAATGTTTCAGAATTCAATACCAAGCCAACACATACATCATAGGCTTGAATGCGCAGCTGAAGTGGTGTCCAGCACCCAATGTCGGATTTTATATCACAGCCTGATCAGTGTTAAGAGTGCGTGATTAGTTTGGAGAACTGCATAAATCCACCTTGACACCCCCTTCTACACCACTGCAGTAAGACGGGCTTGCATTATGGCAAATGAAACAATGAGTTAGAGGACTTGAGCAGCAGGGAGTTAAAAATAGCATGGACTAGAAGAGTGGTACTGGCTCTTTTGTATTAAATCAGGCTCTCGCACTTCTGACTTCGGTTTTTAATTCTCTATCTGTCCTCTACCTGCTGACCTGGAGCGAAAAGCTTGGTATGGCTACTTCAATGAGACAATTGCTACTCAGTTGCGACACAGAGCGTGATACAGAGCAAGATTTACCAAGGGAGCCCTTATCGCAGAAAGGCTCAACTTGGCGAGGGATATTCGGCTACATACAATCAGGCGATTTATCAGTAGCCAAGGCATTCAAAGACGCATTTTATGATCTGACCTCCTTTGGAAAACGTCACAAAAATGATCGACGATTCGAATTGAGCCTCATCCGACAGGTTCTCTGTGTCGGTTCCTGGAACTTATCTGTCCCCGGCTTGCTCATCTATTTATGTCTGTTGCCACTGGACTTCAGCGACGAAGAAAGCCCCTGCCAGCCAGATGGAGAGTTTCGGTTCGATGGGATAGATCGGCGTGATAGTTTTGATTGGTGGGCGCCTAGGGGATTCTTTCAGATTACGCTTGGCTGGGGTCGACTTAGTTTTGGGACCGTAAAGCTCATTGACGTTATATGGGACTTGGTAAGTGCCCGTGGCGAAGGCTAGACCTGATGATTATGCGATTAACATAGAGTTATAGGTTGTTGGTCGAGGGGACCAGACACTCGTGGCTCTTGTATCATGGCGAGTGTTTGTCGAACATCTCCAACTCTCTCTTATTACAAAGCCGGCGGCTTATAGCACAGTGTGGCTTATCAGGTTCCAGAAAGACAACTCCGCGCTCGCAAGCCGAAACTGGCCTCTTGCTTCTTCAAGGTTGGCCTCGCATCCAAAAAGGTCATGTGCTTCATGATTTGGACAGCATTACTCATTCTTGCTTTCCCGACATTTGCCAGTTCAATGACCGGTTATACGCCGTACAATAAGGCTTATGTTAACGGCACTACTGGAAAACTCATCCAGTTTCCGGCAATCGCCCCTATCGCTTATGTGATAGGAGATGGGGATAGAGTAGATGATCTTCACAAAGACTATCCCGTGTTATGGAAAGGCAGTAAGGCGATTTACCAGGCACATAGTCAAGTACGCAAGCTTACAAGTTTTTTAGACTCAATAATGACTTCCAGGTCTTCTGCGGAGCTTTATGACACGTGTGATGGGTGGGAAGACGTGAATAACACACAGGCTGACTGCCAGCTGCAGAGAGACGTCTCACAATGTATGCACCCCCCAGTCTGTTTGGTCAGGGTATTGAATATTAACTACTCGCTAGATGTTCAGCTCTATGGATTTGATGGAAAGGGTGGTCACGAAACCAAGCACGGCCAGAAAACCTATCTCCGTAACAAAACACTGGACTGGCCACCCCTCAACGTACGTCAAGGCGTTGTATCTCCCCACCCCATTTTACTGGAACTGGACGGCCAACTTTACCGGCATGGCCTCTTCAACCCCTCTTAACCCTTATCGACACAGTTCAGAATTGACATTTCTGGTTGAGGATGAGGTATACAATGTGAAAGATGTCCAAGATGAAGGAATATGTCAACCAATAAGGAGTGGAGTATGTTCATAGCATTGTGATCCCACCAAAAGCTGACACGCATAGGAATCTGTCGAATATCAATGGGGCTTTTCATTTCTTCAGTTATTCGTCATGACTGTTCTTCTTCATTCGTGGAGTATTGGCCTTGTTGTGTTATGGACGACGGCACGCTTGACGCTAAAACGAAATAATATAGCAGCATCGCCTGAAGGCTGGAAGAGTCTTCTCAAAATGACGGACGGAATCAAAGAACAATTGATGTCTGCTGGCATGATTTGGGAAAACCTCACTGACAAAGAGCTGCAAGGCGAGATTCGGCTACTTCTCACAGGGGGGCCAGTTCCTATATCGTCGGAGGAATCTCATCCAGAAAAAACCCTACCTCAAGGACATTTCAGTCTATGGCGATGGATGTGGAAGCACAAATTGCGTCTTCTAGAAGGTATCTTCTTTATTGTTTTCACTTGCCTGGAAAACTCTTCGTTCTGATGGACTATACTACCACTTCGACAAAGGGGTTTTCTGTATGGCGGTCGTTTTGTACACCACTGCAAGCATGATCATCGCCTGTGCCCTTGGAGCGACATATCGGCAGAGGCTACTAATCCTGTTGGCAAGCATTGTTTTATGCTTCCCCTTCTTGATGTACGATGCCACGGATCGCGATCTTGTCTTGCCTGGGTTCTGTTTGGGAGCATGGCTTGCCTTTTTTCTTGGTTCTTCGCCGGGAAGTCGTGCTGTCTTATTTGTCATTCCTGTTCTTTGTAATTATTTTGGTGTTCTTGGCTTCTTTATTTCTGCAGTTAAAATTCGGCGACCGTACTATTATCATTATCGAGAACAATAAGTCAGCAGACTAGGAGGCAACATGGCTTCTCTTCCTACGCGTAGGAGGCTAGTTTCGAGAGTTTTGAAAGTCATTTCCCGCCTCAGAATATCCTTACTAGCCTCTGATCCTTCTGAAACTTAAACCCAACTCACCACGTTAAAAATGCGGGAATAAGTCCCTGAACACGCTGTTTTGTAGAATGTTAAACTTCTATTGGCTTACTCAACGGTTATCAAAAGTCAAGTGCGTCATTACCTGCACCTAAATCCAACGCCCATAAACTATCATGGTTGTTCATTGGCTTGTTCGTTGCTTACTCATCCGTCTTCACCTCGCATCGAGTTCTGGGCCTAACATCGTGGTATCGTGCTGTCTAGGGAGGCTGGCTAGCGGGACAAGGGTCTATAATCTGACAAACATGAGATATTCTGTTAAGAACTGCATTGAGGCGCAGCATGAGACTTTTTATCTCTTTCCTTCCCCTCTTGCAGTACTTTCTCAGATGTTTTGAGCCTCAAGCTGAGCTGCTGTTACGATGCTTGGCCTTTTACCAGCTTGTGTTGCGGTTATAGCTTTTGCGGGCCATGTGCAGTGTAGTTCCGACTTCATTACACCCGAATTATCGAGTGCACCGTGGTCCGAGAATCAAGTTTATGAAGTTGACGACGAATTTGAAATCAAATGGAAGACCGATCATAAAGGCTGCAATCTCTTCCTATGGCAGGACTATCCGAAATTGGCGGTGGAATGGTACAGCAAACTGTTAGGTAAATATGATCGATATTCCTGTCTGGTCCCCAATTGGCTAACCAGAGTCAAGAAAACACAACTGATACTTCGCACGTTTGGAACGCAAGTTCGAGTGGTTTCTCCCAAGAGTCCGAAGACACTGTCTTTCACTTTGCTCTGTACTCATCGGACAAGGATATCCCGCTCGCAAATTCCGGATCCTTCAATATCTCAGGAACAAATTCTTCAAAGCTCAAAGCAACATCTGTATCAAATTCAACACCAGCTTCGACAGCGTCTCAAGCATCAGAAACCTCGACGGGTTCATCGGAGACAACACATCACTCAGCAACAAACTCCGAAAATGACCCAGGATTATCGACGGCAGCATTGGTTGGAATTTCAGTTGGCGTCACAGTAGCGGGGCTTTTGATTTCTGGGGGCGTAGGCTTGTGTCTATGGAGACGCTTCACGCGTAAACGGACGACGGAGCGAGTGGATAACATCGAGAAATCCGATTTTACAAAGGCTGAGCTGGGCAATGCGCAGATATTACAAATAGGAAGTTCAGAGCTTGATAGCACGAGAGATGCAGCTGAGCTTTGGGATACGCAAAAGCCGGGAGAGCTAGGGGATGAGAACAAGATACGGACGATATACGGACTTCATGAGGCGCCGTAGTTACAATAGAGTACGACAAAATTGAACGAGGTTGATTGATAGCTATCTTTATATGCTGTTTCCTTACTTTTGCAAATCCTTATGTGCCGCAACATAAACCTAGTATGTCTCACAATGGCACAACGTTAGAAATCAATAGTTATTCCTGTTGAGTCTTTGCACTTTTGCCTACCTAGGGTCTTAAAAGGTTTGTTTCAACTTTCTTTTTTGTCTTTCTTTTTTGGTCTTTGACAATGGTTTTGGCTTGATGTATCTGGTTGAGAAATCATTGGCTTGGTGTCCGAATCAATCAACTGGGCAAGACATCGCCACCAACATTAAATCATGTCACTATTCCAAAAAGTGGCAAAATGAACTTCAGGACATGCAACCTATGGAAAAATTAAGTCGTGGTATCATATGATCCGTACGGTCAATCAGCCAATATTACTCGGTGTGAAATGCACCGAATTCCCTCCACTTTCCCGACCAAGGGTGCTTTAATTCAAGCCTCCAGACTTTTCCTCCTCCACAGATCCGAAAACAATCCCAGCTAATGCGGGGAGATCTGTCAATCGTCCGGGGCCCCAGATGCACCATGAGCTTAATTGGTATCGTGCCGGTTGAACCACGGCACTGGATCATGAGATGGAACTATCATCCTGTCCCTATAAGTAACTCCTGATACCAAGCTTGATCATGATGTTCACACTCAACATCATTGAGCTTCTCAAGAATGTCGAACATTGAGCGAACTACAAGCAAGGCTGACTCCATTGGAGTTGACCACAAGGAGACTATCCTAGCTGTTGAGGTTGCGGAGGAGAGCAACACAACTGTTTGGAAGCTCCTGAGAGAGAATGTTCGTGTCATCATTTTCACTTGGTTCGCGAACTGTGGTGCATTCCTCTTCGGATATGATGTCCTCGTCCAAGGAGCCATCAATGCCCTCCCTATGTTCTCGTAAGTCGAAAACCTCCAAACCCGTATCTGATGCAAATGGCTGACCAGGTAGAATCACCTTTGGTTCTCCCTTTGGCGAGACCTTCATCCTTCCAGCCTTGTGGCAAGGTCTTTGGCAGGCTTTTAGCGCAATGGGAATCATGGCTGGCGCAGCAAGCAATGGCTTCCTTCAAGATCGGTTCGGTCGAAAGATCATGTTTGGAGTTGGAGGTCTCATCTCTGCCGTTGGTAAGTCGAGATAGGAAAGCTTTAAATATTGATCCAGTCTAACTTGGACTTTTCCAGGAACTGCAATTACCTTTGTGTCCGGCAATCCCGGGACGGTCGAACAAAGACGCGGTGTTCTCTTGGTTGGAAAGTTCTTCATTGGCCTGGCTATGGGTATTAGCATGTCGACATGCCAAACATACGTATCTGAGATTTCACCACCCAAGCTTCGAACTATACTTCTCGGCTTTTATCCCTTCATGATCGTGAGTACTACTATCTACCGACATACAGATGACGCTAACAAAACGTTACTAGACTGTTGGTCAGATGATTGCCATTACGGTCGTGTTCAAGGAGGTCGCTACAATGACACACTGGGCTTTCAAGATCCCTTTCGCTTCTCAGTGGGCCTTCTCCGCCTACTCTGTCATCGCAGCCCTAGTCGTCCCCGAAAGCCCTGTATACCTCGCCGGTAAGAACAAAATCGACCAAGCCAGAAAGGCTTTGACTACACTTGGTTGCGGAAATATCGATGAACGAATATCGATCATCGAAGCTACAATCCAACAAGAACAGAGAATGAATACAGAGCAGCCTTCGTTCTCGGAGTGCTTCAAGGGTACCAACTTGCGAAGAACTCGTATTGTTGCTCTGCTCAACACTCTCCAGCAGTTTATGGGAATAACTCTGGTCTCCAACTCTACCTACTTCTTCATCATGGCTGGCATGACCCCGACTTTCTCGCTCACTCTCAACCAGATCGGCGTTGGGTTGAGTATGGCATGTACCCTTGTCTCTTGGGTTATCATGTCCAAGGTTGGCCGAAGGTTTGCTATCCTCGCAAGCTTTGTTGTTGCTGGAGCCATCTTTATTGGTATGGGTGTTGCTGGCTTCTGGCCCCAGAACCAAACAGCATTGAGGTGAGTTGCCCCAAACTACTTTACCACCATTTTATACTAACAACTGCTATAGATTCATCGGCGTATCTCTTCTTCTAGCTGCTTGCACCGGTAACTTGGGCACAGGATCAGCATATCCCATCGTGGCAGCCGAAGTTCCTTCAACCGTCCTTCGAGCCAAGACTCTTGGTATTGGTTTCTTCGTCAATGCTTTCATGACCTGGGCTTTCGCTCTTTGTGTTCCGTACATGTTCAATGCTGATCAGGGTAACCTGGGAGGCAAGATTGGCTTCGTCTTCTTTGGCTTCTGCGTCATTGGATTCGTTCTTACCTGGATCGAAATCCCCGAGACCAAGAACATTACTTATGCCCAGATCGATTATCTCTTCCAGACTAAGACTCCGGCGCCAAAGTTCAAAGAAAGGTCTACTACTGCTATTACTGAGGAGGCATAATGTTTCAAACTCAACGACCTTAGCAAGGATAGGGAACTTCGAGTGTTAATAGTGCTGATTGATATCTCTGGTGATTTTACACACAGGGTTGCTGCCTTGTTCCATATCGATATGGGGTTCATGATAGCCTGCGTTGATAGCCAAATTCGAATCAAGCATATTCTACAGATGCGCTGATGGTTGTTGTGAAGCGATGTTCCAAGCCTTTAGTCATCGTTGAAGAATGGTTGCTTGAGTTCGGGTAGATGTACTTGTCTAATGCAACGTGCATGGCTAGCCCAATCTCTTCGAGAAAGTATCGACATACTCTGGTTTGGATCTGGCCACAAAACAGAATGGATTCATCTCAACCCCAAGTAAAGTTGGATGTAAAATGAATATTTGGAAGAGCTAGAAGCTAACTGTCTAAGGAGGTAAGAAAACTTAGGACCTTCATCCTAACTAATAAAAAGATTTTAGGTAAGTTTAGTATATCTTAGACCTTTAGACCACTTAATTTTGACACTAGTTTAATTTCAGTTATCTTCTTGTTTCCCTAGGAGCCTCTTGCAACGGTATGGGTCATTGTGTTTTGTATTCTACAAAATCGTCCTAGATTTCATTATGTCGAGCCAATGCATAATTCCGTTACGTAGTGAGACCCATGTATCATCTACGTAGACTCGTGTATGGGACTCACGGAGCTATAATGAACCGACTTTTACCCATGCATTCGCCCGCTAGGGATCAAAGTCGATCATCAGACCACTAGATCCTTCATAGCTCGGAGCTGTCGATGCACTCATCAAACTCTAGACCGCTCCAGATCGGTCCCCAACTCCAAAATTGGAAATAGTTCCACCTGAGGCGTACATGATGAAGCGAAGTTCAGCCGTAAACCGCACCTAGCGGAACGCCTCCTCATCGGGATGTGGAGGAAGCCAAGTCTAGCCAAGAGCCTCATCGGTTGTCATTGACCCGGCGTTAACAAATGACCGAAAGCTGGAGCTGGCGATGATATCGTACCATTACAAAAGCTCTCATCTCATGAAACTACAATGGGCTGACTGACGCCTTGTCAGGGTTGTCTTCCATTCCAGCCACCATCACAATGGCAAACGTCAAAGTTGTCGACGTCAGACTCGAACATTACAGACCTGGAAATACTCTTGGAATTAACGAGACAAAGCCTCGCATCTCATGGCGCTTTGAAGGGACCCATTCAAGTCCCACGCAGGAAGCATATGAGATTGAACTCACAGAAATCGACCCAAAGTCGCGACAGCCTCATGAAGCAAAAACCTACAAAGTCAAGTCATCGCAAGCGTACCTCGTTCCCTGGCCTAGTGGCGAACCACTAAGTTCTCGCCAACGCTATGAGTTTCGAATAAGATCATACCTTTCCGACGAACGTGAACCAACGCCTTGGAGCGATGTTGCATTTGTCGAAGCTGGTCTCTTGAACCGACAAGATTGGTCAGGTACCCAGCTCATTTCAGCACCATGGTCCGACGAACAGGGCAAACCCTTGCCTGAAGACTTGTTCCGCAAACAATTCAGCATCACTGGCGGCATTCAGTCCGCAAGGCTGTATATCACATCTCATGGAGTCTACGAAGCTGAGATCAACGGAAAGAGAGTCGGAGATCACTTTCTTGCGCCTGGATGGACAGTGTATGAGCATCGACTGAGATATCAGGCCTTTGATGTGACGGAACTTCTTTCCGATGGCGAGAATTGCATCGGAGCTCGTGTCGCTGAAGGGTGGTTCAAAGGCCGTTTGGGATTTGAGGGTGGAAAGCGTAATATCCATGGAACGCAGACAGCGCTGTTTGCTCGACTCGAGATCACAGCAAAGGATGGAACCATCTCGAAAATATCGACAGATGAGACATGGAATACGACCCAGGGACCGATCCGAATGGCTGAGATTTACGACGGGGAGAAGTACGATGCCACTGCTGAAATAGAAGGGTGGTCAGCAGCAGGTTCTGTGTCAGGAGATTGGCACCAAGTCGAAGTTCCACCGCCTTTGTCTGAAGATATAGCACTCGTCGCTGGATCAGCGGAGCCAACTCGAAGGATTGAGAGCATCAAGCCAATCTCAAAGATTGACACGCCTTCAGGCAAGTTAGTGCTCGACTTTGGGCAAAATCTGGTTGGCTATCTTCGCATCCGTGTAAACGGCTCAAGAGGCCACAAGATCACCCTCTATCATGCCGAAGTCCTAGAAAACGGTGAGCTTGGAACCAGGCCATTGAGACACTGTGAAGCCAAGGATACCTATACTCTTCGTGGTGAAGGCGAAGAAGTCTATGAGCCTAGGTTCACATTCCATGGCTTCAGATATGCCCAAATCGACAATTGGCCTGGGCCCCAAGACGACATTCTGAATAAAGTGGATGCTGTTGTTTGTCATACCGATATGCAAGAAACAGGCGACTTCCACTGCTCAGACAGCATGCTCAATCAGCTATGGAGTAACGTCCGTTGGTCAACAAAGGGCAACTTCCTCTCTATACCTACAGATTGCCCTCAGCGGGATGAACGTCTCGGCTGGACCGGCGACATCGCTCTCTTCGCCCCAACAGCGACATTCCTCTATGGATGCCACGGAATCTTAAACGATTGGCTCAAGGGCCTCTACTACGAACAGAAGAAGCGCAATGGTATCCCACCGATGGTCTCCCCTAATACCATCGTGGATGGCCTCTTTGCTCAAGTCCATCCATTTGCGATCTGGCATGATGTCACTGTACTAGCGCCTTGGGCGTTGTGGGAGGAACACGGGGACTCCGAGATTCTGGCTCAGCAGTATGACTCGATGGTGGCGTGGCTGGATGCTGTGCCTATGGACAAGGCAGCTGACAAGTACCATTTGTGGGACTCAAATATGTTCCAGCTAGCTGTAAGTGTTATCTTCTTTCGCCCGTTGAGGACGCTTTACTGACATGGATACCAGGACTGGCTTGACCCCAGTGCTCCTCCAGACGCTCCTCAGAAGTCAGCAACTGACATGATGCTCGTCGCCAACGCATTTCTGATACACTCATATGACATCATGGTTCGAATTGCAGATATTCTTGGAAAAGACGACTCCTCTATCTACAGGGCAAAAGCAGCTACTGCCAGAGAACAATATGCCAAGCACTATATTTCGGAAACTGGCCGTTTGACATCAGATTCACAGACAGCCTACGCTCTAGCCATTTGCTTCAACCTACTCACCACGCCTTCCCAGCTGAAGTTGGCAGGCAACCGTCTCGCTGAGATTGTTCAAGCTAATCAATACCGCGTTGGCACCGGCTTCGCAGGAACACCATTCGTCTGCGAAGCTTTGGCAAAAACACAACATATGGATGTTGCATACGGCATGCTTCTGAACAAGAAATGTCCTTCATGGCTATACCCTGTGACAATGGGCGCGACAACAATATGGGAACGTTGGGACAGCATGCTGCCTGATGGCTCGATCAATCCAGGAGACATGACCAGTTTCAATCACTACGCCTATGGTGCAGTGGCTAAGTTTATGGTGGAGCGTGTCGCAGGCCTGAAGCAATTGACACCCGCGTGGACGAGATGTCGAGTAGATCCTTGTGTTGGTGGTGGTGTTACATCTGCGAAAGCGTCGCATTTGACACCGCATGGGAAAGTCTTAGTCTCTTGGAAGTTAGTCCAGGGGGGCGAGGTACAAATTGACGTGAGTGTACCGCCATTTACAGAAATAGAGGTCGTGCTTGGAGATAGTGACTCTGACGTTCAAGTCGTTGGACATGGAGAATGGTCTTTCAAGCGATACGTATAGTACAAGACTGACCGAAAATAACACTAAAAGGCCTCTATCAGTTGCAGGCATCAATCAAATCGCAGTTTATGTGACTCAGTTGGCCAATTGTTTGCCGACATCGCAGAGACCCGAGGTGATCTGTCGTGAGGGGTTTCCGAAGGATCATCTTGGCAACACGGAAACACATCTCCAAGCCAACTGATTCGATGAGTGATCACGTAAATCTTCAATTGCAACAAAAGGAAATCCGCTTCTAAGCTGCTAGGGCCAATGCGAGATGGGTAAGCCCTCCGACCGAAACTCACCTTATAACAATGAGAAGGCGCTTTCCATCTAAGATCAGCTTCTCTTCCAAACTTCATCTTCAACCTCAACATTTTCACCATGACCTCACTGCCTCAAATGGACGCAATCGAGCCTGCAACAGTTCAGTCTAATCGTGACCTCTCTGATCATGTCGAGAAAACGGCGACTGCCGACTCCGTTGCTGGCTCGGTAGACCAACCAGTTGATCTTGACACCGAAAGCAACAGCGGAGATCCAGAGCTCCAAGATCAATCACAGCGTCTACCATTCTTCCGACTCATTCTTGCCTACCTCTGTCTATGTTTCTGCTACTTTATCTCATATCTCGACATGAACTCTGTCGCAACATCATTGCCCACTATATCTGAGGCTCTCGATGCTGGTCCGACTGTTACATGGGTCGGAACGTCATACCTTCTCGGCCAACTCTCATTTCAGCCACTTTATGGAAGAATATCCGATATCACCGGACGAAAGCCCATCCTATTGTTCTCAATGTGTTGTATCGTGGTGGGTGGTCTCCTCTGTGGCTTCGCTCGTACGCCCGTCTGGCTGTATGTCTGTCGTACGATCAGCGGCATTGGCGGAGGTGGCATAAGCTCCTCAGTGGCTATCATCGTAAGTGATCTCGTCAGTCTGAGATCACGAGGGAAGTATCAAGGATTTATCAGCCTCGCCATTGGGATCGGAGCTGCTTCCGGTCCATTTGTGGCCGCTGGGCTAATACAGCTGACCACTGACGGATGGCGATGGGCGTTCTGGGTCCCGTCGATAATGGGAGCCGTGTGTTTTCTGCTTCTTCTCCTACTTTTGCCTCTGAAGCCCGTTTCTGGGAGCTTCAAGGAAAAGGCTCGCAAGATTGATTGGATGGGTGTTATGGCCTCAATAGCAGGTATCGTGCTGACGGTTGTAAGTATTTCGAGCACCCCAGGAGCTACATGTTCTAATGATTGACATAGATGGCGATCAATTCTGGTGGAAGTATGTGGGCCTGGGAGAATGTGAAGACCGTCTCCATCCTCACTATCGGCATCATCATGCTGTTTGTCTTCATCATTATTGAGGCTTTCTCTGCCCGAATCCCCATCATTCCCTTGAGACTGTTCAGGCAGAAATCCCCAGCTGTTCTCATCCTCACAGGATTCTTGCACGACTTCGCGTGGCAGTCTACGCAGTACTTCGTTCCTCTATACTACCAAACTGTTCGTGGCTTCACGCCTCTGAAGAGCGCGATGCTCATAGTACCGTTTCTGCTCGCGCAAGGACTTGCTGGCGCTGCTTCAGGGCCTATCATGGCTCGTTATGCAAGGTAAGCAGGACTTGTGGTTGAATGGCCGATGTAATTCCTCACGCATCTACAGATACATGCCCATCTTACGGACTGGTTTCGCAATTTGGACGATCGGTGCCGGCCTCAAACTTCTATTCAATGAGCACACTCATGTCGCCGTCTACGTAGTAGTTCTAGCTGTTGAAGGAGCTGGGATAGGATGGGTCCATCAGCCAGGTACGTCGAACGCTTCCTTTGACGATGGACTGTCAATTTGTCTAATGCACTAACTCCGATTGAGGCCTTGTTGCACTACAAGCCAACTCTGCAGACGAAGACCGTGCTGTAGCGACAGGAACTCGCAACGTCTTTCGCTCCCTCGGCGGCGTTGTTGGTATCGCTGTGTCCACACCTGCACACTATGCAACTCTAAGCAAAGCCCTTTCACAAACCAGCGAGGTGCCGGAATGGCTTCGTGACCGTGTTTTGGATGGAACCTGGGCTGTTGGAGACCCCAACACACCAGAGTTCGAAAGCGCTATCATCGATGCGCGCATGCAAGGTTTTCGAGTGATCTTCATCACAACTATACCTCTTATGGCTCTATGTCTCCTGGCCAGTTTCTTTGTGGATGATATCCTGCTGAAGGGCGACGCTGGCCAGGGAGGTATGAGAGAAGGAGGCCAGATGACGAGGTCAACAAGTACTCCCACGGTGCCATCGGACACCAAGAGGGATGACTCGCAGCAGGCGGAGGCTTCTAAGGGACAATAACGGTCCACAGACATGCCACAGTTCATATTATCTTCTGAGTGTTGCCCGGTATTCTCAGGACGTGCCATAATCGACTTTGAAGAGCCTTTCCTATTTCATGGACCGGTGTCAGTATCAACATCAAACGTCAACGCAGGTTGTCCCCTCTTTCTCCGCCAATAATTCGTCGAATCCATGATCTCAGGGCAATCTTGAATCAGGCTCCCCCATTTCTTCACAAACGCGGCATTTACTTCCCAACCTCTTGCATCCCAAGCGATAGTCCACACCAAAAGCGACGGCTGCTCCCCCACTCCTGCTCCTTCAACTCCCAACAGATCGCCACAGAGTTCATCATCGTCGAACAACCCTTTTTGCATACCACGAAGAACATTGTCGCGGAACTTGGGGAAAGGGAACAGGTCTATCCAGGGATGATGTGCCGTCGAGCGCTGCAGCGACGTTGGTTGAAGACTCGCGGGACAGTTGGGTGATGGGATTTGGATTGGGCCGGTCTGGTAGAAGGGCGATATGAACTCATCCCGACATAGACTTTCCTTTGGAAATCCAATTACTGTGGCGTTGTCGGCTATGGCGTTCAGAACATTTAGGCGGATGATTATGTGCAAGTTGGATGGGCGCGGGGTTTGTAGTGAATAGTCTTCAAGAGACTGACGTATCAAGTTTCGAAGTCTCTCTGCTTCGCATACATTGGGTATGAGTAAAATCCCATCGCCAATGATCGGTGCTCTAGCAAATATCGAAGGGAAAGTGTCTCTCAACACCACCGAATCATCATGAGAAGTATGAGTGGATGTCGCTGTGACAGTCTGGGATTGTTGTCCATCTGATGTATAATGAGCACCCTTTCTTCGGCCTATCGGTGGTCTAGTTATCAGTAAAGCCATGCCGCCATGTCATGGAGTATGCTCACGCCATGCTCTTTGATTGAGCCTGTTCTGTCGTCGCTTTCTTTCCTGCCTTGAAGTTACACCAGTCCAATCGTCTGCATGAGTGCGGAGGTCGGGAAGAGGTTTGAAACGATCAAGTCCTGCAAGCACATCTTGACCCTTGACCGCTGAGCTCGAGTCCATTTTGATCTAGGTGATTTATTCAGTGTAATTCCCGTAATGACTAATTACAATTGATGCCAGGCAGCGGTGGTATTCTCTGTCTCTCGGCCGAATGCTTGATGGGCGGGGTTGATCAAGGAAAGCACTGGGATGACTTTCAGTGAAACATAAGTAAATTTTAGCGCATTATTGCAGTGGAGTTATTGGTAATGACGTCGCTGTCCAATGAGAATCATGTGTCTATCCATTATCTGGGGAACCTCCCGGCAATAAGTTGCCCTTTGCTATTTTAACTGTACTAATGAACCAATCTAGTGGCCGACCAAAGCCTGATGAGTAGCACTATATCTATTCCCCTGTGGTTTAGCCGAATCAATAATCCTCCTCATCTCAGCCTTTTCGTCATCAGTCAAGTCAACATTCCTAGATGCCCAATTCTCCTCCAAACGGTGCGCCTTGGTCGTACCAGGAATAGCAATCATTCCCTGGGACGCAACCCAAGCAAGCGCGATTTGCGTCAAAGTGCATCCCTTGCGAACAGCGAGTTTCTTGATCTCCTCTACTATAGCCTTGTTCTTGTAGAAGTTTTCGCCTTGAAACTTGGGTACTGAATGACATGTTAGTTAACGTGAGCTGCAGTAAGTTGGAGGTGTGATGAAAACGTACCTGTTCGTCGAAAGTCGTCAGGTGCGAAATCATCCGGACTCTTGTAAGGGAAGTCATCGACGAGCCAGCCGTGGCCAAGTGGGCTGTAGGCGACGTAGGCGATGCCGAGCTCTTTCGCCGTATCAATAAGACCATCGGTCTCGTGCAGTGTCTCAAAGGCCGAGTATTCGGCTTGGACAGCATCGATCTTTGCAACTATTATTTGTAAGTCAAGCTCACTGGTTCTAATGATAAGCTTACTGGAGTTGGCCTTGCGCAAGGTGTTGGCGGAACATTCGGATAGGCCAATGTACTTTGTCTTTCCCTGCTTTCGGATTTCATCCAGAGCAGGAATGGACTCCTCGAGCGGCGTCTCTGGAATGGAAGGTTAGAATCATCTTCATTATAGTATCTCAAATCGAAGAGCACGTACTAGGATCAATTCGATGCAGGTAGTACAGGTCAGGGGCAAAGCCAAGTCTTTCGATGGTCCCTTCGATATACTCCTTGATGTGGGAGGCAGAATTGGTCACTCCGCCCTTACCAAACACATCGAAACCACACTTTGAAGCGACTATGATTTTGGTACCAAGTCAGCGAAGGCTCAAGTCAAACCCAATTTCAAGTTCCAAGTCTTTGTGAACTTGTTATCAACTTACTAAAGACCTTGTCTCGAACGTTATGTTTCCTGATAAAGTCCCCAAGAAGCTTTTCGTTAACGCCAGCCTGATATACTACCTGTTAAAGAGAGTTAGCACGTCCATGGCATCTGCTACTCCTTTGCTTGGACATACAGCTGTATCCCAGAAGGTGCAGCCTAGCTCAATAGCTTTGAGCAAGACTGGTTCGGCTTCCTCAAGGCTCAGGTTAGAGCCGAGACCAAAGCTCATGCCCATTGCTCCAAAGCCTGGCGATGGAACAGTGATGTCGCCGAAGGGAATAGTTTTGACCATTGTGAATGAAATAGTAGTAGTTTGAAAAGTAAAAGATGAGTATTTGTTGCCAGGATACTGTTGAGTTGTTGTTCGAGTGATGTTTCATAAATACTTTTTGATAGACCTTCGGCTACCTATTAATAGTCCTCACAAAATGTCAATTATCGCGTCTGTCTAATGAGGCTACGGACTTAGCTGTAAACTCCATCAGGAGATAAACGAAGCAATCCACAATGACGTTGTATAACGATCGAGACTCCACGGTGGGGCCAGGAGTCCTCGGAAGATAAGCCAGTCGCATAAGGTTAAAGATCTGATTCTGGGAAATGCCGTTGCCTCTAAATCCGTGGAATTGAGTGGGGGATAAGCCAGTTGCATTAGCGCCGAGTAGAGGCTGTCACCAACAGTTCAGCTGTAATGCCTGTCGTGGTGGGTCTTCAACAACATGCTTCTGTCCCCTCGCGCTTTGAGATATAAGATTTCACTCAGTGGCAACTCATGCAATCGGCTTATTGTGCTGAAACCGCCCACTAGGTTGATATAGCATTTGCGGTACTGACCTTATGAATCGGCGAGATGGGAAATTACATAAACCAGTGGCATTTGCTGCCATTCAATTCTTGTTCAACATGCAATATCTTCGATTGAGAATTATCTAGCAATATTTTACCAAATTCAGGTTGAAAATCATGACGTCCGAAATGAAATATGCCCGGTAAGCATCTCATAACCCTTTCTGTTCCCAAACAGCGACTAATATGTCTTCTAGGGTTGGGAAGTCTGGTCTCAAAGTCTCACAGATCATCCTGGGATGCATGAGCTTCGGCGACAAGAACTGGCAACCCTGGCTTCTCGACAAAGACGAAGCTCTCCCGATCCTCAAGTATGCCTTCGACAAGGGCATCAACACGTGGGATGTCGCCGATACATACTCGAATGGAGAGTCAGAGAGGATCCTTGGCGCGGCTATCAAGCACTACAACATTCCCCGCTCAAAGCTGGTCATTATGTCCAAGTGCTTCCAGTTCGTCAATGAAGAAAAAGGCCCTATAGATCCTGCAACTCTCACCAGTAACGATGGTTCTCGCGTCAACAGAGTCGGCCTCTCTCGAAAGCACATTCTTGATGCAGTGGATCAGAGCGTCGAACGACTGGGCACCTACATCGATGTTTTGCAGATTCACAGAATGGATCGTGATGTTCCGCCAGAGGAGATTATGAAAGCACTCAATGATGTAATCGAAAGTGGAAAGGTTCGCTATATTGGTGCCAGCTCGGTATGTTGACCTCGGCCATATTATTCTTTGGCAAAGCTAACGGCCGAGAAGATGGCAGCTTGGGAGTTTCAAATGCTCCAGAACGTCGCCGAGAAAAACGGATGGCATAAATTCATCTCCATGCAAGGTCTATATAACCTTCTGTACCGCGAAGAAGAAAGAGAAATGAATCCTTACTGCAACTACACCGGCGTCGGTCTGTTCCCTTGGTCTCCCCTTGCCGCGGGAGTTCTTGCACATTCCTGGACCGACAGAACAGATGCTCGAGAGCAGAAGGACCCCTTCCTCAAGCTCCTATTCCGCGGTGAAGACCAAAACGCTGATCGAGCCATTGTTGACCGTGTTGAGCAGTTGGCTCAGAATAAGGGTGTCGCTATGGCTCAGATCGCGCAGTCTTGGCTGATTGTGAAGGGATGCATGCCTATCTGCGGTTTGGAGAGTAAAGAAAGAATCGATCAGGCAATGGGGGCCCTTCAGGTAACACTGAGCGATGAGGAGATCGCGTATCTCGAAGAGCTCTATGTTCCCAAGGTGCCATTCCCTTTCTGAGTGGTCATGATAAAACTTCTGGATGGATGTGGAAGCCAAGCTATCTCAAACCAACTATTTGACATGCATATGAAAATTCTATCAATAATTCTTATGTGGCCATGAATTCAATGACGCCTATTATTCGTGTACTATACGGTGCCTAAAAGGTGCCTTAGTCTAATTCTCGAAAAGAAAAGGAGCCGGGACAAAGACCTGCCGAATTAAATTAATTTCTCAGCATTTTCTAGCCAATTGCAAAAATGATAAGAATATCGAAGAACTTGGTTCATATGATGGATGGTTTCCAAGCGATCCGATCAAGTTTAGCTTCCGAGCTGTCAATCAAGACCTTGCGCCTCATCTTCTTTCAAGGCCCGACAAAAGGCAGCGAGATGTCGAAAAGCGACCTTGGCCTATTTCGTCAAGTAAAGTCAAAGGCTTTGCATGCGTTCAGGGTGTTTGAAAATTGGTTGTCTCATAAGTTCATAATTATAATTCATTCAGCTTTGATAGGCCATGCACAGCTAACGGCTGAAGCTGATGGCGGGTCTTGAAAATGGTTCTGCGCAGGCTGTCATGTAAGCGTAAGCACCTAATTATTGCAACACCATGACAGTATCAGAAACTTCTCGAAGTTCACATATTATCAGCTAGATTGTTTTAAATAATTCCGATTTAAACAATGAGCGGATCAATTAACTCGCCAAAGGAAATGGAATCGGAGCAAAGACTCGCCGAGTCTACTGGAAGTATTTCTCCTTTGGGCAATAGCCCACTCCGTCCGCGGACACGGGCCTCGGCTCAACGACTAATACAACATGGCAAGATTTTCGTATTTAACAACTTGAGATCAGCCAATGCCACCTCACAAACCATAGACACAAATCGAAATCATGACAGACCTACTCGTTTCAAAACCTCTTGAGCTACCATGCGGCCTCACGCTGCCCAACCGCCTTGTCAAGGCAGCCCTCGCTGAGGAAATGGCTGATCGTCAAAATCTTCCTACAACAGAGCAGATGGAGCGTACATATGGTGCCTGGGCTGATGGAGGCTGGGGTATGATCCTGACTGGAAATGTTCAGATTGACGATCGATACCTCGGTGGATTCGCTGATTGCTCCATCAATGGGAATCTGCCAGAAGAAAAAGTCCTTGAGGCGTATAAGAGATTCGTTGGTATTTGTCGAAGAAAGGGAACGCCGACAATCATGCAAATCAACCATCCGGGTCGACAGTCGCCCATTGGAGCTGGCAGCAAATCATTCTTGGCTAAGAATATCGCCCCGAGTGCTGTTCCGCTTGATATGGGAAACGACATTATTTCAAAGATCGTGACGACCTTTGTCTTTGGATGTCCAAAGGAGATGACGCTAGAGGACATTGAGGATGTTGTAAAGCGATTTGCTAATACAGCCCGGATCGCAGCGGCCGCCGGTTTCGATGGAGTTGAGATTCATGCTGCTCATGGGTATCTCTTGTCTCAGTTCCTGTCTGCAAAGTCCAATAAGCGAACCGATGCGTATGGAGGATCAGCAGTAGCCAGGGCAAAGATCATCGTCGACGTCGTCAAGGCAATCCGAGCAGCAACGCCAGCGAACTTTTGCGTCGGTCTCAAGATGAACTCTGCAGACCACCAGTCTCCCACTGAGCTCCAGGAGTGTCTGGAGCAAATTTCTCTGATTACAGAGGTCGGTTTGGACTTTTTGGAAGTCAGCGGCGGAAGCTACGAGAACCCAACTGTAAGTCAGACAACACATTTTTGGAAGCCTTTCTAACATGCACAGATGTTCACCGGGACTGGTGAGAAGAAAGCCGCCAGTACAGCTGCGCGAGAGTCGTTCTTCCTCGAATTCGCCCATGAGGTGCGCGCCAAGTTTCCAAAGGTTCTTCTGATGGTCACTGGCGGGTTCCGCACGCGAGCGGGTATAGAAGATGCTCTGAGTCAAGGTGCTTGCGACCTAATTGGAATTGGCAGGCCCTCTATCATCAACCCCTCTTTGCCTGCGAGTATCATTTTGAACAAGGAGGTCAAGACTGAGGATGCGAAGCTTTATGCGAAAAGGATTCATACTCCGTGGATCCTGAAGCAGATTGGACCCAAGAGCGTTGGATCTGGTGTTGAAATTGTGAGTCGTGCTCTGTGATTAAATGTTGGCAAAGCTAATCCTTCTCAGACATGGTACAGGAAGCAACTGCAGGCTATCGGAAAGTGAGAAATCGCGGTGCTGAGTTCCTGTTTACTGTCGTTTTCTTCGCTATAGGATATCCCAAGGCCATATTAGGCCTTTTTGATGGAGATTCATATTTGCAAAATAATTCCTAGAGCTTGAGCTCAATTAGAACAATAGACTTGTTTTCCCATGATCACGAAAATTGGTGGTTCATGCAAAGGCAGTGCATAAAGAAATGGAAAGAGGCAGACAAGGCTGCGATTGGGTCGATGCGTCACGTGGCGAGCGCTGCCAAGCTTTTCTGCGTCCAATGAAATCGCAAGGCTGAGAATTAGAGATGCGGGCCTCCCGCTCTCCCCACGATCCATGCTGTGCGACCGGAGCTGAAAGTAAACGACACGAAAGCATCACGAGAACAGCAAAACGATGAGGATTCGATATCAAGAGAAACAAGCAAGTTCCAAAGCTGAACGACAGCCTTATACATAAGCATGTGTTCTGCCACTGTCTCCACGACCCGTCACGTGCATGCGGCCAACTTAGAAAACATGGCAAAAACCCAAAGACCCGAAATAAAAAAAAAAAAAAAAAAAAAACCTGTTTCCAAATCTTGATTCAGATTGGTGAATTCAAGGTGAGCTCCCGGCCAGGATCGAACTGGCAATCTTCTGATTCTCTTCTAGCAACCTTTTGAGGCTGCTCTTAGAAGTCAGACGCCTTAGCCATTAGGCCACGGGAGCTAGCTGTACTTGGCTGCTTGGCCGACAAGGTTGTGAACCACATTATATCACTCACATGTTGTGGAGCCCTCCTTCACAGAGTTTGACAACACCTTGACTTGCTGACCTATCACGAACGGTCGTTGGCAATGGGGCTGAACTGTGTGTTGCACCAGATTCTCTTAAAAAGCTATGTACCTCGTGTGTGACTTGTTTACTATCTACCTCATCTTAAGCGCGATGTCCAACCCCAATGGCTTCCTCAAGAACCCCTCGCGTGTCTCCATAACCTCCTGCTTCAACTCCGGCGTGTATCTCCTCGCCCACGTCGCCGCGATCAACTTCATCTCCATCTCCGCGACATTCCTGCCCACACACGCCCTCGGCCCATGACTAAACGGATTAAACGCAGTCTTTTGCAGGTTATTCACACTATCCCAACGCTCAGGCTTAAAGTCATCTGCGTCAGGGCCCCAGATCTCCTTCGAGTGATGCAGTGTGTACGTCGGCACGCTCAGCACGCTGCCGGGCGGGAAATAATGACCCTTGATCGTGACGCCGGGGGAGTTGTCTGGAATTTGGCGCGGAAGGCCGATGCCGGATGTCGAATGATATCGGAGGGTTTCGCTGATGACGTTGTTGAGATAGGTTAGGTCGCGAACCATGTCGTACGTAGGGACCGATACGTCAGCGGGGATCGCCTCGTCAAGCTCGGCCTGTAGCTTCTCGAGAACGCCGGGAGTTCGTGTGACGTGATAAAGTAGAGCGCATGACGAATTGGACGTGGTGTCACTGCCGGCGATGAGCTGCGTCAAAGCTTCGGCTGTCAATTCCTCGCGACCCAACGGCTCACCCTTCTCATCTCTGCCTTCCATGAGTCGCGCGAGAAGATCTTTTCGCTCAACGGATGGTGGGTTATCCAATCTGGCCTTGACGCGCGCGATCGCGATTCCCGCAAGATTCTTGACTGCGTTGAGGCCGTTGCTGAAAAACGGGTCGGGCAACCATTTTGCATACGGCTTCAATTGCGGCCAGCAACCCAACGTCGCGCTGACCTCACCTCTTCTGTTCAGAATCTCAATCGCGGATGCATAAATAGGCGCGCTGTCGGGCGTCTCTCGAACTTCAGCTACGTCGGCGCCATTTGCGAGCATGCCGAAGGGTACACCAAAAGCAAGGTCGCCGATGACATCAAATGCGAGGTAGTTGAACCACGGGAGACAATCAATAAGCGCTTGTCGCTTTCCATTCTTATCGGTAGTCTGGCCTGATACGACAAGTTTGTCGAGCTGTTTGACAAAAAGTTCAAGGTTGGCGTGGATATAAGGCTCAAATTGGCTGATTGACTTGGCGGAAAAGACGTGAGAGATGAGCTTGCGCTTTCGTGTGTGCTCAGCGCGATCACGAGTGTTGAAGAGACCTCGTCGAATTGAAACAAAAGCGTCGTAGAAATCACTGTCGCTCATTAGCTATGAGAAGACGTGAAGCTGCGCGATACTCACGATTTCAAGAAGCCATTTCCGTGGCCGTAAATGGTTGCGATCGCATCAGGATCCGCGATGGAAGTGTGGTTGGGCTGGATTCGTACGACAGGACCCAATCTCTTGTGAATCTCATCCACGACGCGATATCGTCCACCACGCCTGCAGACGTAGAGAAGCCACAGATTCGTGAACTGCGCCGGGAAAGGCGCTGGGATATCTCTCAGATGCCCATAGGTCACAAAGTATGAGTAGAGATACGTGGCGATGAGGACACCTGCGGCAATGGGGATTGACCACCAGGTGAAGAGGATGTCGACAACAGCCATGACGACGGATTGCAATGCTGTTGTTGGTTAGCTCTGTTCATTCTCTACTGTCGCGCAGGCTCACCTTTGATCGCTCAAGAAGCGCGAGTGTTTAAAGACAGCGCGATACTCGTTCAGTCAATTCGAGCCGTAGAGCAGTATTTAAGCAATTGAATCGCCACGAGGACGGAAGAATGAAGTCAGACATCTCCAAACTTCCGCATTCTGGGCTAGGTAAACCTCCGCTCGCCCCCGCATCTCGTTCGGCTTGTCTGGATCGGTAGTTGATTGAAGATGGGGATATTCTCGAAAGCTTACCCCGGATCCAATGACATTTCTTTCATTTAAACTTAGTCCAGATGATGGCTTTCGTCATCGGCCTCCGAAAGTGCCGATATCCTTTCACACCCTGTTGCTGTCTTTTGAGCTAGAGTGCAAAGAGCGTTTGGTGGTCAATGTGGAGTTCGTGATGGTTGGATACCCTATGGCGGCAATAAGATTGATGAAAGACCATGAATTGGACCCGTTCAAGAGTGTAACTCAAGATCATATAGAATCTATATATATAAATAATACTTTGGTATCATTTTATCACGTTTTTCAGTGTTGGAATAGGCAGATTAGTAAATGAACCAGGTCTTCTGATATGCGTAGCACGTTCGTGATTTGAGCGTCATGCGAGGTCTCGCAGATTTCCATCTTCTTAGTTTCTATGAGACTCACAGTGTTCAAATCTCGTTGAAGTTCAGGGTACGCAATCATCAAAGGGTAGTTAACATTATTTCGGCACCATGCTATAGCAACGGCTCCGAGACTCCTCATCCGAGGCTCACAGGGCTGGATCTTTGCCAAGCTGATGCCCCGCTCCAAGCAGAAACACGACCGTCTTGGCTCTGTTTACAGTCCCTCACACAAAAGTCGCGTGCTAATCTACCCGTTCTGAGCATTCAAATCTCTTCCAATGACACCAAAAAATAAAGATGGAAATGAAACAGCTGACGCATTTGACACCTGCACCGCCCATCAATTGGCCATGGAAACAGTGCGATCCGAACAACCGATAACCGCTGTCAAGCACAAGCCATGGCGGGGTTTCGATTGACACCTCAGATCTCAGCAACATCATATGCGGTGAAGAATATAGGGGACTTTCATGTTTGGCGCTCGCAAAAACAGTCCAGCCAAGCTGACATTTCTGAAACCAAGGCGTCAGCTGTAGAGAGGTAGCCGCCGGAAGTGAGGACAGCCGGCTTGGTGTTCTACCAAAATACACTGAAACCGCCTGTGACCAGGGGTTTGGCGTGTTTGATCTCCCGTCTCACAATGCCACCTCAGGCACCACCCGGTTTCGCCTCAACCTGCTATTATGGCTGTGTTTATTAACAGAAAATACATGAGAGAAATATAACTCCATATCTACGAGACCCTCGCTCTTTTTGGTTCTTTTCTTCTCCCGCGCACGTTGATCTGGTATCACGAAGCGACACGACTTTCATTTCGATAATTCCATTCTTACGGTCTTTTTTATTAATTCTTTAATTTTAATTCAGACAGTTCAGCTCTGGTAGCATTCACTTCGATTAAAAAGTCTCGCAAGCATCTCTTTGGCTTCTCGTCTCGTATCCGATATATCGAATGGCTTCAATGAATATGGAAGATGCGGCCTTGGATCTACAGCTCTCGCGAATCATTTCCGCCGTCGAACAGACCACGATATTCACAACCATTGTACCGAAGCCAACCGCCCAATCAGAGGGTACGACAACTGCAGATTCACCTGTTGTTACAGTTACACAGGAAAGCAACTCAGATAATGGATCGTCTGGTCTGCCTGGAACCAAGATCTTTGGAGCACTTGAGATTATCATTGCTCTTGGTGTGCTAGGTATGGATCCTCAATCTCATTTACATGATTACGACTAACTGTAATAGCTGGTGTATTGCTTCTCATCATGAGCATCATTCTATGTGACCGACGAAGAAAATCCAAGCGAAAGCGAGCAGCCGAGAGAGCTCAGAACAGAATGACAGATAAGAGTGAACCACTAGAAGGACACCAACAACCATCAGGAGCACGGTTGCCAGAGTCAATATGGCCCAGGATGGCGGACAAGAACCAAGCTGTTCATGATTACTGGCACAGTGAAACGTTACGGCAGAAACAAGGCTGGAATCAAGGACAACAAGCTGGCGTGCAACAGGGTCTACCTAGATATGGATAGCTTCGATAATCAGTTTGACACGTGCACGAAGAAAAGTAGTAACAGAAAAGTAATTTGAAACTCTCGAGACTTGCGAGGGCGAGATGAATGAGGCTTGCCTATTTTCTGCTCTGTTATCTTACAGATCACTTGCTGGCGACTGGAACGCTGCATTAAGTCTCGCTGCCCCCCCGATGATGTAGCTACACGTGTAAATCAAGTCTTTATAGGCCTCCGATACGTAGTACTATAGTTTCAGAATTCATTGATGGATGCATCACTGCAATAGGTTGTTGGTCAGCCGGCTTTTGCTTTCAGCCTCACCGGCCCGTTTGTAGGCGACTGTTCAATCACTGTCACTTGGAAGTGTAGTATTTATTCAAATCTTATCAGTGCTCCTTTGCTGTGGGAAAGAATATGCCTTGTAAGCCCAACGTCCGTTTCTGGGGGCCGAGTCGTGGCCAGACACAGCGCGTAGGAACAGTGTTGGCCCATAGAACAGCCAACAGCCGTCATCTTCCTCAAAACCAACGGATAACAAGCATAAACAAGAAGTCTTCCAGCTAGGCATCTCCAAAATGATAAAAGTTCTTGAAAGGGTTGCTTCAACTGTGGCCTAAAGGCCAAGTTGCGCAAGGTTGGCGCTTATAGCCCCTTTCTCTACGTCCTCTAGCCGCTATACGAAAAGGAGGAAGCTGACAAGGCATTTTTAAATCGCGTCTATTTAATCTTCAATTCTGACGGGTGACTTGAACTCATTAAAGATAAAGCTAGCTAACTGACGACACTGACAGACCTCAACATTATACCGCAATAGACTATCCCTCTCCTGAACTGCACCGTCAAGATGAACCCAGTAACTGGATTCATCAGTACAATCAGTCGCGGACAGCTCATGGGACTAATTTTGACACAGGGCCTGCCAGCTATATCAAGCGTGATTGCTATGTCAGCTCAGCGAAAAGAAGGAAAAGCCGCAGCGCAAAGGAGCTGACGTACAAGGAAATGCAGGAGGCCATACCCAAGCTCCTTCAAACTATCGAACAGAAAGAGATTCGGCTCGTCACCAACGCATTCAACTCCACCCCGGAATTCATTGCATACTTCCAAGCCGCCGCCACCGGTGCTGTGCCTCTTATTCTTTTGGATGTTGCGCAGTCTATCAAAAGAATCGGTGCAAGGCTTGATGGCATCAAAGACGAGCTCGCGATTTCAAACATAGCGAAGGTTCAAGGCTGGGCTGACGATGGCTTCGGGACATATGTGCACCGATTCGTTCGGAACGAAATGGCTCCGGCTGAGGGGCGTACAAAGGGAGAGAGTCACTTCTTCTATGTATGGAACCCTGATAGCGATTGGTATCCAGACTTCGAAGGAAGGCAGAGAGAGGATCCGCTGGGTCCCAACTTCGGCGGCTATCATCACGACCTAGCCACGATTTGTGTCAGAATGAGAGCGGACAGACAAGCCCTTATTGCAACCACTGAGGACAACAACAATGTCGTGTTCCATCTCATTATTCCTACTTACTATCCAATCGTGATAGACACGCCTATCGTATTCGCTGCAGAGCTATTTCCGCTCACTATTACCGGAAGCCGACATCGTGGCACGGATCTCGTTTGGTTCAACCTCGATGAACGCTCAAGATTCCCGAGCCCACAACTCGAATTCATCGGTGTATTGCATTTGGCTGAGAATAATGTGAGAGCAGGCGCCGCTGTGACCTTTATAGGTTGTGGGTTCGGCTGTGTAGCTTCTGGGATTGCAGCAGTCGCGTTTCCCCCTTGCGCCCCTGCTGCAGAAACCGTTTTCGTCTCATGCTGGACCACTGCGTTCGCGTCGGGTTTGGTGGGTGCCGCAGCGGAAGAACATGAAAGAAGGTCGAGGAAAGGAGTGCAGGTTTTGGGGGATGCGCTTTTCCTGAATTAGATGGATTTTGAGTTGTCACATCGTTCTGAGCATGTTTTTCTACACCTTGCTTCGACTCGTGTTATGCATGTTTGTCACTGTATTGAATGAGCCCAAACTATTAATGCTCCTTATCCTGAGACTCAGGCTACGATTAATCAACCTAGGTCGAAGGTGGGATTGTATAGTTGGCTGTTTAGCTATCATATCCTATGTATTAGTTCAAGAATATTCTCTATGGGAAAATTGAAATTTGTGTGTGGTCATTGGAGGCAAGGCCCACAGCTTGCTCTCAATTTCAGTCAGTGTTACTAACAAATACTATCATGACAGTTGTGTAACTGAATTTAAGTTAGTACTTCCTTGAACGATAGGAAAAGAAACTCACGTTGCTCCAGCTACAGCCAACTCAACAGTTTTGGCATTTGTCAATAAAGACATGCAACAAACAAATGCAGCTGTCGAAATAATCATAATGGCCAGTCTAGCCGCTTGGCTATCAATCATATTGCAAATCACGACTGGCGCCAATAACAAAAAGACGATGAGCGGACTCAGGATCGCCCGAGCTACTCTCATCGTCGAGGAACGAGAAAAGATCTGAACGTGAGGATCGTTGGAAATGTTCTCAGAGCTCTAAGACACTATCAGCTCGCCGGCTTCCAACATGTCATAGGTACTTTGTGGGATGTCAATGACAGGATTTGCGTTGATATAGCCAAGGTAGTGTATGAGGGTATTAAGGATGGTCAGATGACAGATCAATCTGTGGCCTGGGGGCTTCATGAGGCGAGCCGTCGGCTGAGGGACAAGTGGCTGGAGAAGATGGACCAAGAGGGGCATAATAGAGGTGTAAGTGATGATATTCTCAACAATCTGGTTATTAGAGCGCCTGTGGTCCATGGAGTTAGGTGGGAAAGAAGACGAGTTCGGAGTAGAGCAATGGCCAAAGGCATGTCGATATCCTTGGGGACGAGGTGGAGGAGAGTTGCGACCAAGGCTTCCAGAAGTATACGGGTAAGCAAGAACCACATATCCGGGGTCGAGACCAGAGGTCAGAGATGGTCTAGAGAGGCTTCCTTAGCTATCCTCCTCAGACATAAAGTCGAACCTTCACCGGTTTGGGTTCCGTTTATTCATCATGGTATCTAGACGGCGGGTAGCTTAAAAGCTGACGGCCTTCAAATCATTTTCATCCCAAATACATGGAAATATCGGGACTAAATGTGTTATCAACTCTACCGCTCTATGGAATACCTCGAGTCTACCCTAACACCAAATGCTTGTTTCCTGGAAAGCAGGGGTGGTTCGATAAGCGGTATTTAACAACCCACATTATAGAGCTGTCATTCTCGAATCTTTGCTGACCTGCCTAAATGGAGGGGAATAAGATGGTCGATCGGGTGATCTGAGACGACCCTGGTAAAAGCCGGATGCTTAATCGACAGTCCGACACGTCGAGTATCTTGGTCCGAGCGGCTTAGATTTGATATCTGACCACTGCATAGGCTCGGAAGCCGTCGGACTCAGCTTGCTACGCCTTTTTGGTGGTACACAACTTTACTCTCCGCGAGTGAGCTGTTATCCAGCATCAGTGCTTGCTACCGACATGCCTTTTCGGGTTGAATTACATTAAGCATACTAGCAGCTAGACCAATAGTGAAGACACTTTAAAGTCGCCTTTTGCTAAAGGCGTTATTATGGCATGGATCTTAAGGGAGAGTGGTGAGATGGAAGGGCTACACTTGTCTATGGCTTGCATAATCATCCCGTAAGATTCCTTGGCTACACCAGCTCACAACGGTCACGCTAATACGCGGGGTGCAGCTCATGTCCCCCGCCACAATTATTCTCGAATCTTCAACGTCCAGCTGCGAGACTTGTCGACAGCCATGTACAGCATGCGCATCTAGACCGCCGGGATTTCTGTATAGGACTTCGACCGGGCCGATGATAGCCTTTCAGTCCCGCGGTGATAGTGTGCTAATCGATAGCGAACCTCGAGCAGGCTCGTCATTTGCCAAAAGAGCATCATCTTCGGCTTTATTCAGTAGAAGTGAAAGAGGGGATATACACAACTAAAGGAAACAGAGTACCATTGAGACACCACTATAAAGAAAAAGCGTCTTGGCTATCACAGATATAGTGATACGGCCTTATGCCGGGATCTACGTTGTGACATAGTCATTTTACCCCAGATTTTCCCAACCACTAACAATCCGCCTAACAAAGCCAAGCATCATAGCCAGCAAACACACACCCTTGGCAAATTCACTAGTTGTGGTCTTTCCTTGGAACTCCGAAAGACTTTCTTTTTTCAGTCGTAGATCGAGGTCAAGTGAGCTATCGCCGAGCCATATGGTGCCATGGCATGCAATAGCCTGCTTCTTAATGGCTGCCACCTTTTACATCCGGTCCCCCTCCCCCTGCTGGGTGTACCTGACAGCCAGGTAACATTTCTTTTTATGGTATGATTTATCAACACCTTGTGCAGAATCTCAGACAATATTACTCTGGAAAAGGTGTGTGTGCGGGGATTTATCTCGGGGTCGGAGGGCGCCGCCGTTTGGGGATGACGTTCCGGACGGGCCAGCTGGATTGGTCTTGTGAAACGGATGGTTTTTTATATTGGTGCGGACTCGAGGATAAGAAGTCGTGCATGGAACGCAAGAATTGGCATTCTCTTGGCTCTTGGCTTTATTCTTTACTTAACAGACAAGAAACTCTTTGATAAACAAGCTTTTATATCTCCATCCGCACAGCTTTTCTCAATGGCCTTCTTCAAGACCAAGATGCCTGCACTTGACACTTCACCCGTGTCCTCACCAGTCCTCTATCCCTCCGTCACGTCTGACTTTGAAGCTGCAAATCTCAAATATGCAGCAAAGTTTACCCAGTCCCACTTACCATCTCCGCCCCGTCGGTAAGTGATCTAATACCCGCGCCCTAGGATCAAGGGCCTAACATTTACCCAGAAAGGTAGCGGTGGTAGCGTGCATGGACAGCAGATTGGACGTTGAGAAAGTACTGGGTCTAGACCTTGGCGATGCCCATGTCATCCGAAATGGTACGTACTCCAATTTTCTTGTCTCACCTGCAAAGCTGACAGTTACAGCTGGCGGTCGTGCTGTAGAAGCACTTCGATCAATCTTGATTTCTCAGCAGATGCTGGGCACGCGTGAGATTATTGTCATGCACCATGTAAGACCATCCCATTTCATTGCATTCGATATTTTTCATTCCCACGGCAATATCATAAGGCCATATTTTCAGCTGCCGCCATGGAGATAGTGACCGGCCCGGCTGACACCCCACGCTTCCAGACCGGCTGCGGCATGCAGAGCTTCTCCGACACAGATTTCCGGTCCAAGATCAGACGAGAACTAAAGGAAGACGTGGACCACATGGCGTTTCTTCCGTTTTCTGATTTGCGGCAGAGTGTTATTGATGACGTTGCGTTTTTGCGCAAGAGTCCGTTGATTTTGGATGTACCTATTACTGGATATGTTTATGATGTCAAGACGGGTCGGATTGAGCAGGTTGACGAGAGGGCTGACTCTGAGTGCTCCAGCCCTTAGAGTTCTATTTGATATGTATTTATGGCACTGTAGGATATTGGTTTGGCGGCAGAAAAAGATAGCGAGCGAGCAATTGGAATTATTTAGTATTATGAGACGAAACCCAACCGACACGTGACCTGCCACGGATTGCCACTTTTATGGCCTTTTCGCTTGTTGGCTTCTCTCACGGCACATGTTTTCCTCCCCTTATTTCTTACAAGCTACTGATTATTTTCTTTACTATGGCTCTACCTATTGCTGATCTTAAAGAGCATCCTGTATGGATATATAACCCTTCTACTGATCTTCAAGAGTATCCTGATTGGATACATGACCCTGAATTACGGACGCCACGCTTCGATGGAGACCCTCGATGTCGTCGCAGCATCTTCATCCGCTTAGAGCAGGCGTTAACGCACGGCGGCCATAGACCCCACCAATGAGGGTTCACCATCATACGTACTGCTTATGGCCCAGAATCAGATGAACAGTTCCAGCACTCCTTGACTCTTCTTGGCCGTATAGCTCAAGTATGGTCTGACGATGAGATTGCTGGCTGTAAGACGCTGCTGGCATATCTGAAGCAGAATAACATAGAGCGGCTTGGCCATGTCTCTATGGAAGTCGACACACGACCAAATCACGAATTTACACGCCGCTACCAGAATGATATTTTGCAAGATAAACAGCAGCTTGATGGCGCTTCAGTAGCTACAGTGCGTAGGTATTTTAATGACTGGATTGCATCCAACAATGGCACGTCAGTCGCTGGCGATGTACGCTTTACTACATGTATTATGCTGGACGCCGAGACCCTGCTTCAACTTGCCGAGGCGCCTCAAGACCTCGGGCTTGACTATAATTCGAGCGAATTCTTCAGGTCGCAGTATTGGGTGAAGATGGTGGACGCAAAATCTGGATATGAAGAGGCCTTTCGCGCTCTTCTCTATGCTGGGGATGGTCTCGCAGAATATTGGTTTCACAGAAATAGATCGCGACGATTGGTTGTCCACAGAAAGAACAGCGAGAACCTGGGAGTTCTGTATTATGGCTTTGCACCGTGTGAGTTGACTCCCCATGAGAAAGCAATGCAAGATGCGTTCAAGGCACATATGAAGCAGGGGACGGGTATTAGAGGCGATCAAAAAAAGAACTGATCTACAGTTGAGAAGATTCGCGATTCGTATGTAGTCATCATGGACCAAGATAGAGAAAAAGGATCTAACGTGTAGCTAGACTATCATGTTGTGTCCGACCAGTTATCTATAGGAAGTTATCAAAAAGAAATTCATTGCCACGGCCACCTTATGTACAGACAATGTTGAGCAGCCTTGGTAGGCTGCCCAATTCAACATTCGGAATTCGGTCTAAGTACATTCCGAGCCTAAGCATACGTCAAGTCTCAACAGCCGGCCCAATCAGTACCATGAGTTTCAAAATACCGATCTTATTGGTGACATTATGCATGTATGCATCCAGAGATCCGGCATCGTTAGCCTCCGGAGATCCTTGTGCGGATCTCATAGATCACTATCAACTGATTCATACCAGACTGTGGTCCATAACAGGCGAGAAGGAATGGATACTTTACAATTTTAAATGCTATGGATATTGTGGGGAGATATCTCTAAAGCCTCTGTCAGGTGAGTCTCTATGTAATGTTTATTCCGTTGAGGTGGGTTTCGAGCTCGCAAGTCTTCTTTCTTTCATCAAAGTGTTGGGAGAGGACAAAAAGGTCTACAAGATCCAGGAGCTGCCCAAAAGCCAACATAGTACTGACTCTAACCCCACACAACAGTCAACGCCGTTAATCGATGATGAGATCACTCGGGGACGGCGCTCAATCTATCAGAATAATCTCTACTCTCTCCATGTCGGTATCAATGGACGAAAAGCCGCCAGGTCACGGTACAAACAACTTTTACCATAGAATTTCTCAAACGATCCGGTTCTTGAATCTCGAGCAAGAATGTGGTTATCACTTGAGTTGCGAGTTTCTGAGCTTCTCTACACTCCATAGCAGCCCATCTAATAGTCACCGGCCGAGATCTACTACTGCCGAATGGTTGCACGAAAAGATAATTACGATTCTCAAATCGATAGATACCTAGATCTAGTTTATCACATACGAAGTAGATAAAAGAATACTTTCTTACTATACGCGTAGCATCTTTTATATATCGAATTTCAATACTCCCATCAAAACCTTTTTGTTTCTTAGTCCTACAAATCTTCTCATTAATCCTACCCTCTACATCTTGTCTTGATTTGGGCTGCTTCTACCACAAGCTGCCGAGACATGGAAAATTAGAAAGCCATTATTATTGATGGGGTTCACTGATGACTGATAATCCGATTACTACATAAGTGCCGAAAAATGAATCATTTGACGTAACGTGGAGGTCCCAAGTTTGTGGTATTCCTAAATAGGACTAGAGGTATCCACGTTACGTACGGTTCGTGTTAGTAACTCAGGGTGCGACAGGATTAGTGATTAAATTATGTGTAAAGGAAAAGTTCCCACTGGTCAATGCTATTATAAATAGGACATTCATTCTATTTTGATGGGTATTGAAGCGGGGAAACCTGGCACTGAGTTTCTGGGCGGAGATGGAGGCTCAAGAATCGGACAATTGCTCACCGAGATATATCAACCTGCACATGCCCCTCTCAGGTGTGCTCGGTCTGCTACGATAGTTTTTTCATCACCTTTGATTTATCATAATGCCTTCCAGAACAATCGACACGCCAAATGAGTGGTCCGACTCGGCGGATATCATCTCACGGTTCTTAGCCTTACAGCAGATTTACAGTGCCAAAGAACTAGACTCATATCTCCAGTCACTACAACACCTCAAAGAGCACGAATCAGATCCTGAGATTCGATCAACTGATGTAGTAGTTCTTTGCGCATCAGCGATCCTGGCTATTCCTGAAGCCGTCTTTGAGTGGGCATACCAGCAGCAGAGTCAAAACGAGGAACAACAAAGAAACACAGTACTGGTATTATGTGGCGGCATCGGACCTTGTACATCATTCGTTTACGACGCTATCAGAGCGAGCAAGAAATACTGCATGATATTTGACACGATAAAAGGCAAGCCTGAAGGCGAGGTGTTGAAAGTCATGGCGGAACGCTTCTATAAACTCAAGATCGACCAAAGTGGAGGTCAAGACAAAGGCTTTCGGATTTTGGTGTCTGATCGCTCGAACAACTGTGGAGCAGATGCTTCAGAGGCACAAAAGGTTTTAGAAGAGAACGGCATTCGATCTCCAAGATCTATGGTTGTTGTGCAGGATCCAGCTATGAGCAGCCGGACAATGTCTTCATTTGAAAAAGTCTACGAGAGCGATACGGTCCAGATTACTTGCTGGCCACGCCTGAAACAAACAAGAGCGGGTCAAGAAGAAAAACCCCGAGCTGAGCAAGATTCTCGAAGAGAACTCTGGTCAATGAATCGCTTTCTGGACAGGATCATGGGAGAACACAGTGGAGTTATCAAAGCCAAGTCACCAATCGGCATTCCAAACGAGGTGGAAAATGCCTGGTCAGCTATAATGGACGAAAGCAGCTCGAAACTCTTTTCATAGAAGATAATATAATAATTTTCGATCTCTGTTCGACTGTGATATTGAGTGTTTTTAATATTGACCGGCAACGATTCCGGTTCTGACGTCAACAATTCATATAATATATCGCATCGGCGTTGTCCGAGATGCAGACATCAGATCAGGCTGCGAGATTATTTTCCGTTTCACAACGTCACATGATGCACATTATCTTCAACCCAGCCCCACTGATTGGTCACTCACCAAACATTCTCGAACCATCACCAGAAGCGAATTTCCTCTCCCGGTCCCGGATCTTCTCGCAACACCATGGCATCACTACGCCGTTTCAGCCTCGTCTTCTACGTCCCACCCGCCAACGCCTCCGCATGCAAAGCCGCCATCTTCAAAACCGGCGCGGGCCGCTATCCCGGCCCTGGCGGGTACACTGAGTGCGCGTGGCAGACGTCGGGGATTGGACAGTTTAGGCCGGGAGATGCGGCGAATCCGGCTATTGGGAAAGTTGGGGAGTTGGAGGAGACGCCGGAGGTTAGGGTTGAGACGTTGATTGTTGGGGAGGAGACAGTACGGAAGGCTGTTGCGGCATTGAAAGAGTGAGTTTCCGTTGTTCGCAAGGTAAACTATGACTGATTTTATAGGGCGCATCCATATGAAGAGTGTCCGTATCAGGTTTATCGAGTGGAGGACTTTTGATGAAGATATTAGTGGTTTGGTGGGAATCGACCAGTTATGTGAGCTTCGGTTTTACAACACATAAAATTCGGTCATTCGAGGCGATTCACAGAGTCATTGATAATTACAAGCATTCACTTTTGGCATCTTAGCAACTATAATTCAAATTAGATCAGACTAAGGAAACCGAAATTAGGGTATTATCAAAAACTAAATCTTCCAATCGCCATTTTTCGTGATCTTGACCTGAAGTTCTAACATCATGCAACAAGAACCTTTGTCTGCGGTAAGAGAGTCGTCCATCTCTCTCCAGGCTTTCTACTCCACATCCTCTTCAACGCCTCAATACCCTTCAACAAGTTTCCAAACCCACTTCTCGCATGATGTCTTCGCAAAATATTCTCAAAATACACCTTATGCTCTTCAAGCTGCGCATCCGACGCTGCCACAAATGTCGTCCAGATCAACATGTGTGCCACGGGGGAAGTTTCTGGAAATTGTTCGAGTGCTTCGATGAAGCGCTGCACGCGTGCTACCGAGTCGGGATTGGTGGGTATGGGATCAAGGTCGAAGAAGTTGGAGGTATGGTCGGAGAGGACTTGTTGAAGATAGATATCTCGAGCTTGGTAGACGAGACTTGCGACTTGGGAGAAGAGTGGTGTGTGTTCTGGGTAGAGTTGGAGGCAGTGGTTGAGACAGCCGAAGAGTTGGTCGGTTCGAGCTTGGGAAGAGATCATCTGCAGACCTGTTTCTTCACCAAGATGCGGAGCAGCATATACTCGGATCCTGCTCTTCTGTTAGAATGTCTGTCACTCTGTTTGGGGTTAAGTTGTGTGTACTTACTTGTGAAGCTCACGCATGATAAAGCCAGCCAAGATGCCCGTACCAAGCCCCTCCTTCCCGCCGATAGCGTCCAGCGCTGACTCAAGCATTCGCAGGAGAACAGGAAAGTCTGAGCCTCCAGTGACGAGCACAGATGTCATTAGTAGCAAAAGGCTGATTAGCACAGAGTGCTGTGTTGTTTGCTTATTGCACATGAGCTCTTGGCGTTGTCGTAGACCTTGAAGCGTTCGACCCAGAAGTTGATATGGATCGGGAACGTAAGTGTCATACGTGTTGGTTCCGAAAGCAGAGTACTGCTTCTGGTTCTTCTTGAAATTATTATCGAGTTTGTTGATGTGGAAGTGAAAGGCTGAGACGGTGAGGACGGCATCCATGACGAGCTCGTCTTGCTGAGCGAGCGGAAGAAGGAGGTGGCGCCAGTCGTTGTGAAAGCCGTCTATGGCTACCATCTCCGTTGATATGCATCGCGAGACTAACAGGTGTAAGTACCTAAAGGAAACAAGCGAAGGCTGGATACTTACAAGTCATGAAAAGATTCCTCTTCCACGCTGGCATGTTCTCTGGAACTCCTTGCAAGAAAAGGGTCATGAAGACTTCCCGATCCTCAATTGCCTGAGAGTTCGCTAACACGAGGTCATAGATCTCAGGGTCTGATGAGATGAACTCAATATCATCATCTTGCATTTGATTATTGTCGTCATCATGAGTATCCGTGCTTCCCGGGTTTGTATCTGCGGCCGAGCTTGATACCGATGAAGTAGATGCGTCCTTGTCAACTGAAGAGACTCTCCATTCATTCCTGTGATGAAATCAGTTTCCCGATTGAATACATGGAGATGATATTGAGCATACTCTTCATAAACCTTGTCGATAGTCTTGCCAGCCCACTTCCCTCTCGCGGCAACACCCTTGTTGAACCGATGTCGAATACCCAGGCCACTGCAACTCAGGCCTCTGGAAGTACACTTATTACAACTTGGTTCATTCCTATCACAATGAATACGTCGTTTAGAGCACTCATGACAACCTATTCCCACGTCAAAACCCGTGCCAAGCAAAAATGAGGTTGTACTGACCCTTCGTCTTTGGTACATATGCACGTTTCTTTGGCGACATTGCAGCCGTCGGATGGAGCCGAAGTGAGCTAAGCTGATCGACACTCGGCGCGCACGAAACTCGGTATCTTCAGGGGAGATAACAGCTGGTACCTGCGTGGCTGGGGAAGATTAAAGGGAAAATTCCTCTGCCTTTAGAATTTTGCAAGCATCATGTCAAAGAGGACCCGGGAATCTATGGCCGAGGTTGCGGGGAATCTGTTGGAGCTTTGGCTCCGCAAACGCTAGTCAAGGTTGGAGAAGAGGCTAAGCCAGGATAGGATGGTCAAATGAGAGCACTGCTCACCTCCAAAGTACGCTAGACTTACGTGCTTAAAATTTAGCAACATGGTGCTGTTAAAATTTCACTGCAATTTTAACACACTCCGGAGCCTCTTGAGACTTGCCTTTGTATGGCAATGTTACTGATACATATATACGATCATGAAAAGTTCCCCTGATTTAGAGTGAAAAATATCTGGAAACCAAAAGTCAGAGATCCCTGTTACGATATCTTTCCATATCAGCCCCCGTTACACCATACGAAGATTCCAAAAGCTCTTGCTACTTACAGTCGCGAGACCAATCTTGATAATCTTGATCAATAGACTAACAAGATACATGATATGTTGAAGTGCTAGAATAATGATTAGAACGCGAAGATGTAGCTTAAGTGCCACTGTTTTCTTGGAATCTCTTGGGATAAATTCATGCTATCTGGGAGGTGGACCTCTTTCACAGAGTGGCCTCGCCCGTTACAAGACAGCATATACGTTATCTAGTAGATTTCTTCTTCAAAACCCAGGGCTGCAATTTGCTTCTTATACTCCTGTTGCTGCCGTATATCCTGTGCTATTTAGTTATGCCCCACATCTATCAATCGAACATCTTACCTCTTCCACTGTGTTTCTCGTAATATATCTTGTAACTCGAACCTCGCTTTCTTGCCCGAGGCGGATGGCTCGAGAAATCGCCTGGCTCTCGACGCTGGGATTCCATTGTAGTTCTGCGATGAAGATTCGATTTGCGCAAGTCAAGTTCAATCTGCGGTGGTATCAGTCTACCGATACAACTAAAAGGGCAAACAACGTACCCAAATGCTCCGGTTCCTGTTGTCATGATGAGAACAGGCGTCTCATCCTCATTCTCAAACTTGAGGAGCGTGGCTTGCCGTTGAGGCAGGGGGATGTTGCCGTCGAGTTGAAGGTATGGAATCTGAGCCTGCTCCAGGTGTCTTGATACTAAATACAGCGTTCGTGTCCAGCAAGAGAAGATTATACTGTTTGTTGTTAGCGGCAACCTGCGATTTGGGATTAGCATACCTTTTTGTGGTCCAAAGATCCTTCTGCACATCCTCAACCAGAGTCCGTATTTTGGTTGAAAAGCCTTGTTCATTGAAGTAGCTCTCGTGATCATCCTTTGAGGCAGTAGCCTTCCGCCGCTTTCTGGGTCTCTCGCCTGCTGCTATAGTTTGTTCGTCCCTAGGCACTGAAGGTTCTTTATACCATCTTATGCAGATGGGGCACCGTCGTTGAGTCTCGGGTAAGCACATACTTGACTCTTCAATGCACTTCGAACACAGAATATGTGAGCATTCATCGTCAAACATCCTCTTCGTCAAGTCACATCCCAGTACTGGCATTGGCTGCTCACACCCCACGCAGGATATTTCTCCATATTGACCAGCAGTCCCAACTATTGCCTCTCGTTCTTCCAGGAGACTTCTCCGGTGCCACGAGAAGAGTTTCTGATATGTCCCGTGGTTGCAGACAATTCGCAACTGAAGCCACATCTGGAACATGCCAAACTGGGAGCTCTTTTTGACTTCACCCATTCGATGCTCCATGTTGCGTAGAATGACAGCCTTTGTTTTGTCATATTGATCGCGCTCTTGTGGACTGAACTCTAAATGTCGGACAAACTGCCGTGTTTTGGGCAAGTTCAAGACCTCTCTAGTTCGGCGTAGACACAATGCTTCGAGGAGCATGACTAGGCGATCCCTTACGAGCTCAGGGTCTTCGAATGAGTTGTCGAATGGTGTTTCTATCCACTTCCTAAACTCGGATGCCTTATCGAATGGCTCGGCGCGAATGAAGCGGAACAGTGAGCCAATGTCAGTGAGCTTATTTTGGATGGGTGTCCCGGAAAGACACCACCGAGAGTTGGCGTGGAGATATTCGCATGCTTGGAAGAACTTTGTGGATGGGCGACGTATGATATGAGCTTCAAGCTTCCCGGTTAGATAGGTGTCTTGGCAAGCGCTGCAGATGAGTAACTCACCTTCATCAAGGACTATTCGATACCAACCCAACTTATACAACGGTGAAGCCTTCCCTTTTCCTATCAGATATTCAGCAGTAAGCGTATGATATGTTGTTACCACGATATCCGAGTCCTCAATTACAGATAGCTCCTCAAGAGTCTTCGGCCTATTTTCACCATGGTACTTAACCACTCTGAGACCTCTTTGTAGGTGCCTATACAGTGTCAGAAATGTCCTCCGAGTGAGGTCTAGCGACACGTACTTCTTAACCTCATTCATCCACTCATCGACCAATACTGAGTCCTCTCAGTAGCTGAAGCATGACTGACAATGAGGAGAAACTCACAAGCTGCTGAGACTACAACGAGAGTAGAACGAGAGAATTTGAGAGATCTCCTGCTCTTGTGCTCCGCATTTCTCTCCCCCGCCCACTCTTGGCCATTGTCAAGAGTCTTCATGATCAAAGCGAGGATGGAAAGCGACTTTCCCATCCCCATGTCGTCAGCAAGAATACCGCCGCCCCTCTCTTCTGGCCGTATATCCTTACGTCTCTTGGTGATTCTGTGTCGGTATTGGAATTTTCCATTCTCATATTCGATCTCTTCCCAAAGTCTGTACTTTTCGTTGATATGCCCAGACTCTCTCTCGAGCATGAAACCCAGTGCTTCCTTCTGATGTCTATATTGTTATTAGCGCCACAGTCAACTGGTCGTTTAGTTTCGATAGGCCACCTTAAAAGCTGACGCGTCACCTTGTCACCACCTTCAACCATCTCAAGCTCACGGCTGTTCTCAACAGTCTTGTAAACCTCATCCACCATCTTCCGAAGTTGATCTTCCTTGCTCATTTTCTTAGGGACACCATCACTAGGAGCCGGTTGCGTATCTTGGACTTCGCCAGCTCCGGTATCTTGGATGCTAATGTTCAGGAAGTGCGGATTCTCGTAAGCAAAACCATGTCTTCCGTGGCTTGACCTTTGAAGCCACAGCTTTCCATTGGAGAGCCTTTTCCCAATATCCAACGCCTTTGATCGTAGACCATAGATGTTTATGTCGACTTTCACCCTAGCGTCCGCGGGTTTGTTTGCGCGATTTATGACCTCTCTCAGATCGTATCTTAAGGCCAGTGGTTGAATATTGACTGATGTCTCCCCCATTATGAGCAAGAGAGTCTGACCTGCCGCTGAAGGTAGATGACCGAAGTACTTCTCATCACCAGGGAAACAAAGCATGAGTTGCTTCTGGTACTCCTTTGATGTGAAGTATTGATAAGCTGAGACCTCTGCTGCCAGTCTTTCATCTATGGATGACATGTCATCAGGCACTAATTTCACTTCGATGTTGTGAAGCTAAGGCAAATGAGTATTAAGTCTTGACTGAGGAACATCATTGAAGGTGTATGTATTTACCATGCCGTAGTGAACTATGACGTCGTCATCTTCCGGTAATGTTATAGGTGTTGCATTTGACCGACTTGGCACAGAAAGCTCTGGTGTCATAGCTGACCCTTCTCGAGAGCTTTCGGTGGGCAATTGAAGGAATTGGAAGCTTTCTAGTGTAGTAGACATACCCGAGGGGACGTTTTGTTCTTCGTCGGGATGAGATGTCATTTGAATATTGTTCATGTCGAAGTCGATATCAAAATTCATCATTCCAAGTTGTGGATCAACGTCTAGAGCATTGTTTTGAGTATAGTGGTGTTCAGAGACACCATGTTCTGGAAATAAAGGATCACTGTTTTGTATCTTTAGTCATAGGTTTAATTGATACATAAAGCTACATACACTAGAGTATTTGTGAAACTGGACTGGAGGTGGTTGTCAGCTTCAGTAACGTCTCCATTTAGAGCGCACCAAAAGGCTTGCGAGGTCTCATCAACCGATCCATTGATGCCGAGTCCTTGAGCACTAGGAGCATCGCCCATGTAAAGATCTTGGTCTTGCTCCACTCCCAGCCAGTCGTCCAGGGAGTGATACATATCGTGCTTGTCGTCATCTACGGGATTGAGGAGATCCCGCACGTTAGACATACTGTCAATATTTCGAAGTATTCGGCTGCGACGGAAACTATTTGATTGTGAACCACGCACTGTTGAAGTATGAGAACTATGATAACTTTGACGGCAAGTTCTTCTTGACACACGGACAATATGAAAATCAGGCTGTGCAAGCCCTTATTCTAATGCAGGAGATCCCTAGAGTCGGTGACCCAACGTCGAATCAGAACCTCTTTTTCAGCCAACTGCAGCTCGCTTGGCCAACAAGGCAGACCAATGTCATCACATATGGTTCGCTCTGCGCTTGTGTTACCCAGTGATTGGATGGTAAGACCTGAAAATGCAACACCGCCATTAAAGGCTTTCAGCAAGGCGAATTTTGAGGCATTATTGGACTTCTGCAGTTAGGTTGCCTCTTTCTTCACACCGCCAGCTGGTCCTGGTGCTGCAAATCCCTCCTCGAGTCACTGACAGCTGCCCTGCCCTTCTCATTAACACAGTGGTTTATTGAGCCTCGATCTTAGAGGGATCTATCCAGTGCCATTCAATTGCTCTTCACGATGAACCGGCTTTATGAACTGGCTGACGAATTCAGGAGATCCCTGAGAACCCACCATGAAGAAGAATTCGAAAATACGACTATTGAAGATATGCGAAAGGAGATCCATGATATTCAATTGTTGCGAGACAAAACCAACAACATGATGGATATGAATCGACTGCGGATGTTTCTTGGCGGTATGGAAGAACTCGAGAAAGTCCTCTTGCGCCTTCAGTTTCCTGGCACGACAGGTGTAATGTCAATCGTTTGGGGCTCCGTGAGGTTCTTACTCAGGGTAATCATTGGCCTCTGGTTCATGCACGGGACTCAGCTAAAGGCTTACAGAGTACGAACACTACTGATAGGGCTTTTGACGGAGTGCTCGATGTTTACGGACTTCTTGGAGCCCAGCTCCTGCCCTTGACTCGATTTGAGGAATTCTTCCAAAGGTTTCCGTTTGCCATAGAGTGCATAGTCAATATCTATCATGATATACAGCGATTCCATTCCATAGCATATAGGCTTTTCTCACTTACAACGAAGCGTAAGATATCCTTTGCAGAGACGAATCTCGCTCGGCTGACTTATCCAAGTATGGCAGCGTCTTCAGAGGCCTATCTGGGATGACGCAAGTCACTTATTTTCAAGACTATCCGATTTTCTAGGTTCACACGCTAAGTTCATCAAAGAACACAGTCCTTCTACACAAGGTGAGTTTCCAAGTCACAGTGATTCAACAGAATGATCTAATTCCACAGACTATGATGCCCTTCATGCGGCCTTCCAGCAGTACTCATATGGCCTCAAGTCAGACTGGAAGAACTTCGAGGCCGATGAAAAGGCTCGGAGGCTTGGAAGAAAGTACGAAGTGACTGAATGGATCGCTTCTTCTCCGAAGATGCCAAGGTTGCAAGATGAGTTCCGTGATATGGTGATCTGTCCTAAGAGTGGTCGTTGGCTTTTCCGAAACTACAGCGATATTTCGGAGTGGATGGGCGAGGAAGACCCCCTCACTCAGCCATATGGCTGCATGGGAACGTCGGATATGGTAACTATTCCCTATAGACCTTTCAGAAGATACTGATGAATCTAGGCAAAACGGTGCTTGCATCCCTGATAGTTGATGAACTGAAATCATCTAAACTCCAGAATACAATGCCCTCATTCCCAGAGGCCAGTAAGACATGTTATTTTTACTGCCAAGAAGACGACATTGAACACAGAAACCATCTTGATATCCTTAAAGGTATACTCCTACAGATGGTAGAGGCCGAAGATTATATAATCCCCTTTTGCTACCAGGAAAAGGTCACAAGTGGAGGCTCCAACCTCATAGATGCAAAGCTGGCTCAAAAGCTCATCAAGACTTTTGTCGAGTTCTCTGTAAGACACTATATTTTGATAGACGGATTGGACGAATGTGAAGGAGCCGAGATCCAACAGACTGCACAGTTCTTCAAGGATCTGGTGTCGACATACGATACGCAAATCAGACTGGGGCATCTGAGAGTCCTTTTCATCGGTCGAGAAACATCTGACACCAAAAAGCATATACCTGGAGACGATTGCATCAGCATAGCACTCAGGCCCGAGGACAACCATGACGATATAAGAGCTTTTGTGCAGAAGAAACTTCCAGACTTTTCAAAATCAAGTCACGGCATTGGTTTCAGCCTATCTGAAGCTGACAAAGCAGACGTCGAAAGGATCATTTGCCATCAAAGCCAAGGTTCATACTGATCAACAGTGCAGTAGTATAAATTCAAGGCTGATATGACTTTGTAGACTCCTTCCTCTACGCACACCTGGCAATTGAATTTCTACTCCAGCAAGATACCAAAGGTGACTTGCTAACCCTACTTAGACAAGGGATACTACCAACGAAGCTTGGAGACATGTAGGTACTCTGATGTTAGCACTTAACTTTAACTTACTGTTCCAGGTACGAAAGATTGCTCGACTCTGTCAAGAAGAGTCTTGTGGCACAGCCAGGAGGTTCTGTGAGGTGGGAGAGATCGAAACTACTATTTGGGTGGCTCATTTGTGCCAAAAGACCACTCAGATGGCATGAGATGCAAGCAATCTTATGCTTTGACCCTATTCAACTCAAAATAGACTTTGAGAATGACATGCTACGACAAGATATGGAGAAATATCTTGGCTCCATCGTGCATGTCCTTGACGGAGGCCATATTCGACTCATCCACTCGACTGCGCGCAGGTCGGTTTTAATCACAACAAAAAGTGGTAATTGCAAGTGGCTTACGTTACCTGGCACTTTTAGATACATCATAGAGAACAAACATATCAGTGAGAAGCAGGTCCAGTGCCAGTTAACTACTATATGTCTCAGATACTTGACCCTCCCATGCTTCACCTGGGACGACAACTACCTATCGCACCAAAGAAGCCAAGATGCCAAACTGGGTTGGTTCTCTTTCCAGGACTATGCGTGCTCTCAGTGGCTTTATCATGTCGACACTTTGATCAGAGAATGTAGTGAAATCTTTGCAGCCGAGAACTCTTCAGACGTTGCAGCGGACTTTGCTTACGCTTTGAAACATTTCGTTAATACTCATCGTGTAGATTTGACCACCACTAAGCATTTTGAGTTGGTTGAAACCCACATAGAGACGTTCATGGACTTGGAACTCTACGAAGACCTTCATTGGCTGTGGAACCACATATACACTCACCAGCGAGGTGATTACACAACAAAAAACACCGTTGGAGTTAAGCAAATCGAGAACGGACTCAAGGATAATAGGACAGAACTGGAACGGTTCCCCTCAAGCCAAAGATCCGGTGACGAGGATACCATCGAGGACTATTATGGTTCGAATCTCTTCAAGTGCAATCGTACACTGTGTCGGTTTTTCTACGTCGGCTATGACAAGAAGAGCGCCCGAGATGATCACGGGAGGCGACACGAGAGACCTTTTCATTGCCCTATGTCCTGCAACGCGGCTCCTCTTGGCTTCATGAGTAACAAGGATAGGGATCGACATATCAATATTTACCATCCAGAACTAAGCGAAGGACCCCCCATATTTGAGACTTTAAGCCGCCGGCAGGCCTCTGGGGGATTCGTTTGCAAGATCTGCAACAAGACCTTCACGAGAAACATCAATCTCAAAAGCCATGAACGGAGTCACTTTGGGGACAGGCCTTTCGCCTGTGCGACTTGCGGAAAGGCTTTTGCTAGGGTGAATGATTGCCGAAGGCATGAGAAGATACACGCAAGGAGAGGATATTGACATAGAGGCGGAGGGACTAAGTTCTGAGTTCTGCGTGGTGATATAAGTTCTCATGCACAGGTCTCGACTGCATATAATACATCTAGCTCACCACTTAGACATTTATACCACAATTGCTGAGCAATTGCTACAGCGCCTTGGGGAAGTAATAAAACTTCTGGCGTGAAGATAAGGTGCCAAAATTAACTGGTCTAAAGACCTACCTAAGATATACTAAGTTTACCTAAATACTTTCGTCACTTAGGTAAATGGTCCGAAGTTTTCTTGCCACCCCTGGAGCGTAATTGGGCTTGGAAGCACCAGGTAGGTATGACATACTCGAATGGCTGACCTACTTTTCCTTCGGCTCCAAATCAACACTCTGAAACTTGACGCTAGTCCAAACTGTCATATCTTCGAACAGGGCTAAACCGACTCTCCTGTAACTTCCACTAGACGTTTTGAGTATCATTAAAGCCACTCCGGTTTCTTCATGATAGCTGCTGGATTTACCCAGGAGAAGATACTCGCATTCCCCCCCGGCGAATTCTAGATCTGAAGCTGACTCCACAAGATCCAGCATCGTAGACAGCGTCCACCGCTTAGTAAGGTCCATATCGCTGAATTGAAGTATTCTGCAAGACAACCTGACCTTGGCTGCTGTCAAGATCTCGACCTTGGCGTCTTCCACCTCTATCGGATCTTCGTACCGAATTCCGCCATCGACTGAAACCCAGGACCAGCTGGGAGCTCTTTTGAGGTGTCTTTCTCCTACTCTATCGTTATCTGACTTGTACCACGCTAGAAGTTGGATGAACCATCGCTGCCAGTGGCTGTAGATATGCGAGTCTCGCCAAACCTTTTGTAATTCAGTTGTGATACCCGTGACCGCTGGCAGTCTATCTTCAGGATCCTTCAGTTCTCTTCGCGTGTACTGAATAATGATAGTCTTCCAAAGGTAGAGTTTCTCCGAATCATGTGTTCCATAGGACGGCTCACCCTCATCGTCGAAGGAGGCCCACGGTAATGACTCAAGATGCTGCTGATATTCTAAACCCGCATTATTTCCAGTAACACTCTGCAGCTCGGTCTCTTGGCACTGCCAAAGAAGTTGATAGTCTGAGAAAATGAGCATTCGGGACGACAGCATATACTCCTGAAGAGTCCAGCCCCTTTTGTCGAGAGGATGATCAGGCTGATATGGGCTTCCCGACAAATAAACAGTCCCAATACGACCTTCATTCATCGGTATTTCAAACTTATGCTCTGGCAGATACGTAGGACTCTTATCCGGCAGGCTTGCTAAGAATCCTTCACATGCTCTTGTCGCAGTCCCAGCAGCCAACGTGATCGAAGCATTCTTGTACGTTGTCGCCATTTTGGAAATTTCTCTCCTTTTGTCTTCGGGACAGTTTTGGATGATGCACAGTCTATCCACCCAGAGATAAATAAATCCTAGTTCTCTAGTCACGCGAATTGCATCTTGGACAGACTGTTCCAACTCTGCAAGTTTGACCTCTTTCAGTAGATCTTGCTCGTTGTTCAGGCGAAGCTCCGAAAGCCGGCTTTCCATTTTCGGGTTCGGCTTTCCCCAGCAGTAGCTTAAAGCAAGATATGATCCCCGAGTCTCTGTTTGGTTGATCTGTAGCTGTGCAGTCTGGCCGCTCAGTTTTATGACGCGTGTAGGAAGGAAGATATCTCTTGAGTATCGGCACTTTCGATGACCCCGACTTGGTGTACCTGGTCCCAGGCAAGCCTCTATCAGTTTTGTGGCGGATGAATAGACTTCTGGGCTTGAAACGTCCCTGCATAGTGGTCGTCGTGATATCAAGCTGGAGAGGGGATCGCCTAGTAAAGCAGATTAGAAAAGAAAGTATAAAGAGGAAGCCAGATCCCGAACTTTCTTTGACAAATGGATAGAGTGTGATACTTCCCATTGCGCCATCCACACGACCAGTCAAGGCGTTAATATCGGAGTCTTTGCCTCCCGTATTAGGTGTTGAGTTCCAGAAACGTAGGCATTTCCCTTTCTCCCAGTATTGTCTAAATTCATTTAGGGCAAGTTCATAAATTAGATTGCACAGATCACAGCCAGCTCTGGCTGAGCTTATGAGACTCTGGCGGGTTTTATGGGCAAACCCAGGAGAAGAGTTCAGATCTTGCAGCCCTTGTTGGGAAAACAAATGTGTACAGGCAGCGCATCGACGTATGAGTTCTTGCACCTGCGCTCTTTCAAGTGGTAGTATGGCGACGGGGCCGTTATCGCCAGAGCTACCCATTTCTAGCCCAGATTCTATGTGTCTGATAACGCTTATGTAGAGTTCAAATCGACGTGCAGTCGGCCTTCAGAGGCTAGGCTAGTAGACTGCCTAACAAGGACCCTTGGACATCAGGCTAAGGCTTCCATAAGAAAACTCACGAGATCAGGTCAGTTAAGCACTGCCTTCTGAAACCCTACGTAGTTTGTTAAATTTGCAGTGAAAGGTGGCAGGGATTGTGGGGGGCCTCAAAGACGGTCAATGTGCGTAAGCTGAACAAACGGTCTGACACAAACGGTCCCGGTAGTTAAAGGCTAATGAAGAAGCCCACCTATGTAGGCACAAGTTTTATTTCAAGGCTAGCTCCTGTTGATCAGTGGAAGGGTAAGGACGAGTACTCCGCCACCTCTCTATACTAATTGGCATCTCAGGAACTTGTCCAGGCTGAAGTGTCCGATAATAAAAGATCGCTTTAAATATAATTCCCGTGTAGGGCAAATTTGCAGTGAAAGGTTATGCCAAGAACTCGTCGGGTATCATTCTTCGAGCAAGAAGATAGAAACTTAATATTGGTATATTTGTAAATTCCAATGCTGACATCGCCTTGGCATCGGTGTGGATCACATGGGATCTTTTGGGTCACTGCCACTCTATTGTTGACATGGGGCGCGGGATGTCGAGATGTGTTAAAATTGCAGTGAAACTAAAAAAGCATTTAAGAAACACCACAACCAACGATTTCAGTGTGCTCAATCTAAAATCCATATCAACAACACTGAACAAGATAACCATAGATTGATTATCCGCCAGCCACTCAATGTTAAGTAGAAAGCATTGATCAGGTCCAGTGAGAGTACGCAAATGGAAAAGAACAAGAGAATCTGGTGTAAATGAGTACGAGAATATCACCCAAATAACAGCCCAGCTTTCAATAGACATACAAACAAGTTCGCCTTTATATATTTATGAACTTGCCAACAGGGAAAATGTCAGCTGGCGAGGGCGCCGACTGAGACGTTTTACACAGGCCCAGGGATAAGTCTTTCGGATTCTACCTTACTATTATAAGTTACCTAAAACTTGGATCAGTCGATGGATATGAAGTATCTCTGGTGCTGCAACACGATAAAGTTTCCTGATGAACATGACTTCAAGTAGAGCTAGATCAGTCAGACGGAAAACAGTCAAAATAATTACAGCTACTACCTATGAAATAATCTCGCGACAAGTTAAAAAACGCAGTGAAACGTTTATGTTTGTGAATTTGGCAGTCAGGACTATAGGGACTTGGGGTAAGGTGGGCGATGTGGAAGCTTCAGCTCTCGGCCAAATGATCAAATCCTCGCTTATCACAACTGATTAGGAGCGCAAGTCGTCGGGATGTGTTAAAATTGCAGTGAAAAAGAAAAGTGAGGCTATCGTGAAATTACCAATCTATATATGATCATTAAAAATGTCTGCTTCAAGAACTAATACGTCGGAAACTCTTGTCTTTCCGAATTATTCACCAATCCTCATTGTTAAGCTGTATTCTTCTCATAAAAAGCAACAGAGTTGAAGAAGTGTTGAAATACGGACGATCTTTACCTTCGCAAGGCCCCTGATAAAACAGAGCCTGAACTGGTCCTAAACGGCGTTTGACGACTCAATAGTATTAAAAAGAAAAACTCTACAAGCGACACTTGGAAATGGCATCTCTCCATTTCGCAGAAGAAATACCAGCAATCTATTCATAACGGCAGGTTGACATTTGCAGCAAAGCACATCCAGCATGCAAATCGGCACATTTCGTGTGGTTAGTCTAACTGAGCCCTAGGAGGGTTAAAATTGCAGTGAAGGCTGCACGTCGTGGGCGTGATGCGAATTCCTTTCAACACCAATCATGCAAATCCCGGCCTCTAGTGACGTCCTGATTGATGTACCTAGTGCGGCCCACTGGAGGACAATCGGTCTGTTCTTACCAGGCACAAACACTTAGCAAAACGCTAAAACCTCCAACATTCCAGACAACTCAAATCTCGACACTTCTTCCAGGTCGATCTATCTCAGGGTCTGGTACAATCGGATCTGGAAAAGCACCATTCCCCACACGGCGATCAGGAACAAAGCCATTGTCGCCACTACTTCCACCGCAAATAGCCTAGAGACACCAGAAATGGCATCACCAACAGCCTCGTTCCCCTGTGGCTTCACTACTAACACAACAACTTGAAGCCACAGAATAATTATTATAAGAGTTTGCATCATGTCTGGAATGTATTCTACTCGTGGCGCGGCGTCCCGACTTCTGTCTGGACGTCTTGCCGAAAGGTTAACGGCGCATCGGCATGTCCAAACCGTGAAGTGATCCGAAAAGTCGGGGCGTACGAGCCAAGACGATTGAATTGAAGTTTGATAGAGATCTGGACTCCGGGATGGCCTTGGGCTTGAGGGCTCGATCGTTGGTGGTGGAGAGGGTATATAGAATGAGTCGCGCAGTCGCGCAGCATCCCTAGGGGAGCGATGTTGATCTCGTCATTCATTCATTCACTCATTCTTTGCGCTTCACCACTCTTTCAACATGAAGCTGCTACTCACTCTCATTCTATCGGCCCTGGTTGGCCTAACATGCGGTCTCGCATCTACAGATACCATCACCTGGGGAGGCGACAACTCCCGAACAGGCTACCAGACGTGCGCTCCCCATCCTTTACTCTCACTCACACTAACTAACATCTCAGTAACCATAACATGGATCCCGCAATCGTAGGAAGCCCTCAATTTGACATCGTCTTCAAAACAGCACTCCCAGGAAAATACGTCGGCGCCGCAGAACAGATCTTCTCCCAACCACTAGTCTACACTCCTTCAGGTGGAACAACGCAATACGTTTATCTTGCGACGACTCAGAATAATATTTACAAACTTGATGCAAAGACTGGTGTTATTCTTGCATCGAGAAATATCGGCATTCCGTTCCTTACTGCTGATCTGGACGGTTGCGTTGATGTCAACCCTACTGTTGGCGTCACAGCGACTGGTGTTATTGATCCCGATACCGATACGTGGTACATCACGTCAAAGACGTATGTTAACCAGAATGCGGGCCAGGTTCCGCAGGGAAGACCGGCAGGGAGGTATAAGATCCATGCTATCAACGTGAATGATCTTTCGGAGCGACAGAACTTTCCTGTTGATCTGGAGGGCACGATTGCAAGGAATAATCCTGAGAGGATGTTCACAGGCGGTATTCACCACCAACGACCTGGACTACTCCACACAGGACAATATGTCTACGCCGGCTTCGCATCGCATTGTGTACAGTATAACTTTACCGGCTGGATCATGGGCTGGGACAAGACCACCGGACAAATCGTCGAGCACTGGGCTTCTGAAGGCCTCGGAGTAAGCAGTAACATCTCCGGTGCTGGAATCTGGCAATCTGGCGGTGGTCTTGCCTCTGACGACGCAGGGTCTATGTTCTTCGCCACTGGAAACGGATACGCTTCTCAACTCTCCACCATTCCTGTTAATGGCTTCACGCCTCCGACTGCGATGGAACAAGCCGCTGTTCATATGTCAATCAACAGTGATGGTACTCTCTCAATTGTGGACTTCTTCATGCCGTTTGAGAAGCAGGAACTTGATGGTGCGGATAAGGACCTGGGAACGAGTCCTCTTGAGATTCTGCCGAGTCAATTCTCGTGCGGTGATATTAAGAGGATGGGTATTGTCACTGGCAAGTCTGGAAAGACTTATTGGCTTAATCTTGATGATCTTGGTGGTTATCGCAATGGTCCTAACTCGAAGGATAGAGTCATCCAGACGTTTCAGAATGAGAATTCTGTGTATGCGGGCGCTGGTGTTTATCCTCTCGAAGGAGGCTACATTTACATCAATGGTACGCACTCCAACGCCCCTTGTACTCATCTTACTAACATCTCCAGTGATCCAATACCCAACGCACGTCTTCAAATTCTCCTGTCTCAACAACACACCCTACTTCACAAAAGTCGCCGACTCACCCACCAACAACGCTTACATCCTCGGCGTAAGCCACGGCACAACAACATCCCTCAACAACCAAGAAGGCACAGGTCTCCTCTGGGTATCCGACGTCCAAAACACTAACTTCAAGATCTACGACGCCGTTCCTCAGAACGGCTACCTCAACGTCATTCGAAACTTCACCATTGTGGGGATTACCAAGTTTAGTAGACCTGTGTTCGGTGATGGTATGGCGTATATTGGCACGACGGTGGGATACTTTTATGGTCTTGGGTCGACGAATAAGTTTCCGCTTAATTGTACGAGTTCAATTGATTTCGGGACAGTGGACTTTCAGGGAAGTGGCGTGCAGCTTGTTAATTGTACGGCGGTGTTTGATCTGAGTGTTACGGGTGTTGCGCTTGCGGATGGGACGAACTATAACATCAGTCAGACGCCGAGTCTGCCGTTGTCTATGTCTGCGGGGGATAAATTCCAATTCGCAGCGCAGTTCGCCCCCAAGAGTGTTGGAAGGTTGGGTACTACCATCAATATTCAGACTTCGGGCGTGTCGGATGCGTCGTATAGCAAGTCTGTCAAGGTCAGGCTTACGGGCATCGGCAAGAGTTCGAATTCGTTGTTGGATGTTAGCCCCAAGTCTGTGGTGTTCACAGGTCTCGTCACCGGTACGCAAGCTGAAGCTCAGAGCGTTCTTATCGGCAACGATGGATCGAGCGATCTCCAGGTTTCTTCAGTTCTGTTTTCTAACACCTCTTCATCCGGTCCATTCACCACCTGGTCGGGCACAGGTAGTCTCACCGTCGGTAAGTTCACACTGACTGGTATCCCAAGTATAGTCCCTGGAGGAAACGACACTGCCATCTCTGTCAAGCCAGATACGTCTGTTACTGGGAACTACACGGCTTGGGTCAAGTTCGTCACCACCGGAGGCAATGCTACGGTGTCTTTGTCTGCTGCCGCTGGCGATCCTCCAACCGCTCTTCTCGAGTTCCAAACACCAGATGGAAGCGGCTGGGTCAAGTACGATCCCAGCAATCCCTTCACATTCGGAAACGTCACAGAAAATACATCTCGTTCTCTCAAATTCCGTGTCTCAAACACTGCTGCTCCCGGTGGTGTCAAGCTCGGTCTCACAGTCTCAAAACCACCCTTCGGCGTTCCAGGCATCATCAAATCAGCAAACCAGATTGATCTCGCTGAAGGAACACTCATCGCTCCAGGTCAAAGCCAAACAGCAACGTTAACCTGCACCGTCCCCAAAAGCCAATGGAACCTCCCATCTTACAACGGCACCGCCCAGTGGACTATCAACACCAACGATCCAACCTGGTCTTTCGAAAAGCGCGCAGTGCAATTCTTCTGCAACGCCGTCTCCGAACAAGCAGCTCCTCTTCTCCCCAACGGCCAAGGACGGTATCAATACGTCGGCTGCTTCAAGGAGAACAATCCCGGCCGTCAGCTCTCCTACCAACTCTACGCCAATAGCTCCAACACCAATGAGATGTGCATCAACACTTGTGGGTCTGAAGGTCTAACATTCTGCGGTACGCAATACCGAAGTGAATGCTGGGCAGGCAACAAGATCCCGACTCAAAAGGTCGACGATAAGAATTGTAACTTCGACTGTGCGGGAAGTCTGAACCAGATTTGCGGTGGGAATGGTGTTGATGGCAGTGGAGCTTATATCAGTCTCTTCGCTGATACACTTCAGTGGGATGGGACGTATGCGAGTGTTACTACGAGTAGTAGTGCCAGCGCTGCAACGCCCCAAGGACCGTCTGTCAACCCTGGTGTCGGTGGTTACACCAGCATTGGGTGTTATACTGAGGCTACCAATGCTCGAGCACTTCCTAATGGTAGGGGGAATAATCCCCCTACTGTTGCGAACTGTGTTCAGGCTTGTAGTAATGAGAACTTCGTTTATGCTGGTGTGGAATATGGTGGAGAGGTGAGTTCCTTGATCTTGAGGTTGGAATATGTACTGACGAGGTTAGTGTTACTGCGGAAATAGTTTCTCGGACGGATCAGTGCCTGCTCCGATCACTGATTGCGGCATGACTTGCAACGGTGAGTAGTCATACTTGGATATATTTGAGGAAATACTGACGTGACTAGGCAACTCGAGCGAATACTGTGGTGGTCCTAGCCGTCTTAACGTCTATGAACTCAACGCGGTCTACAGTAGTTCATTACCCACATCAATGGGGGCTTTGTCGTCAGCTAGTAGCGTGGGCTCCTCAGTAGCTGCCTCTTCAAGTGCTGCTCTCTCCGTGTCAGGCTCTGGTTCAGTTGCATCTACCAGCATTAGAGCTGCGTCTAGTTCCTCAAGCGCCTCCCTCTCGTCGTCTTTGGCCTCAGCGAGTGGAAGCTCTTCTTCTAGTGGAGTATCCAGCTCGACCTCGAACAGCGCTTCTAGTAGCACAAGCTCAGCCAGCAGTTCGACCTCAGCTCCCGTTTCAAGCAGTATATCGACAAGCTCCACGAGCTCTTTCAGCACTTCACTGAGCGTATTTGGCAATATCGCCGGCGGCCTCAACAGCGCTTCTTCTTCTACCTCCAGCTCTTTACCAGCTTCCTCTTCCGGAAGCTTGGCGTCAACAAGCAGCGCCACAAGTCTCTCAAGCTCTGGAGGCTCAAGCAGCTCGGCTCTCAGCTCTTCCACGAGCGGCGCAGCAACGAGTGCTTCTTCGACTGCCAGTACCAGTACCACCAGCTCTGCTTCTCGGTCTACAGCCTCGACTACAAACACTGCCCCAACCACATCGACCTCATCTGCCTCTACTTCGTCGACGACATCTTCTGGCACAAGCTCAAGTACTTCTTCGACAACATGGACAACCTTCGCTACACTCTCTTCAACTAGCTCGCGTGCCTCCACCACAACAACCAGTACGACTTCATCAATCTCGAGTTTAGTGTCTGCGAGCGTGGCGTCGTCAAGCACGTTGCCTTCAAGCGTTTTAAGCGCCCCAAGCGCCCCTTCTCTTAGTGTGCTATCATCAGTGACAACGTCTTCCATCGTCAGTCGCCCCTCATCGGCTACGACATCGTCGGGTGTCTCGATTGTCTCGTCACTGAGCTCTCTGGTTGCGGGAGGTCCAGCTGGTGTTTCATCCATATCCAGCGTCGCGTCTGCTGTCGCGACATCTCGTTCAACTTCCGTTGCATCTTCATCAACGACGTCTTCGACTACAAGCTCGTCCATCTTAACTACATGGTCCACCTCTAGCACGACATCACGGGCCAGTTCCACGACTACGACTAGCTCTAGCACTTCAACCACCAGCAGTTCCACAACCTCAAGGGCCTCCTCAACCACTACAAGTATTACGAGCACCACCTCAACAACAATCAAGCCAACAGCTACAGGCCCTTCAATCTCCGACACAGTGGGAACGTGGGCTTTCCAAGGCTGCTGGACAGAAGGCTTCCTCATCCGCGCCCTCAACTCCAAGGCCACCGCCAGCGATGACATGACCCTCGAAAACTGCGCCAACTTCTGCAGCGGCTTCACTTACTTCGGTACCGAGAACAGTAGAGAGTGTTACTGTGGCAATCAGCTCAATTTCGGAAGTATTCAGGCTCTCAATCAAAAGGACTGCTCTGCTACCTGCGCAGGAGACAAGACAGACTATTGTGGTGGCACGCTTCGCTTACAGCTTTACAAAGCTGGTGCTAAGACTACAACTACACCATCTGTGGACCAGGGGAACAAGAACTTCACGAGCTACTCATGTGTTTCGGAGCCTTTCCTCGGTCGTTTACTTCCTCAACTTGTCATGAGCGACGGCAACTCCATGACAATTGATACGTGTCTCGAGAAGTGTTGGATGTACAAATACGCAGGTGTCGAGAACGGTCGCGAATGTTGGTGCGGCAACAACATCAATTGGCAGGGTCTTCTACCTACTTTTGGTCAGGGTAAGAATGTCTCTATGACGGACTGCAACATTGGCTGTCCTGGAAACAATCTTGCGTACTGTGGTGGCTTGGCGAGGATGAATCTGTATGTTAACAAGTCTTCAGCTTTGGCGTTTTTGAAGAAGCATAGGAGACGGCATGCGAAAGGACTCTGAGGTGGACACGGGGTGAGTTTTTGGTGTTGGAGTTCACTTCATATAGACAATAGCCTGCATATATATACATTCGTTACGAACTTTCTTCTATTTTGAGATGCGATATGTATTCAATTGAAAGCCCGCTATGCCATGGGCTTAAGCCAAGTGGCTATATAGGCGTGAATTTCCTCAGCAGTGACGGGTGAAGTCTAAGGAAATGAAAACTCAAGTCCCTCATCTTCAACGGCTTCCCTAACGCCCTCTATCTTCTGAACTTTTATGACATGCCCATAATAATGACTGTACTCTTTCTCCAGATCAATCTCCACCTCATGCGCCCATCGAGCAAAGATGTAAACGTTGAAGTCCACGACAGTCAACGCACTTCCAACAATAAACTCATGATCTTTTACCCTATCGTCTATCCTCCTGAAGCATTCATGAATAACCTCCCTTCCCTTGGCACGAATCTTATCATGGGCAGTAACATCGTCACTGAACCGCCCAGGAGCCAGCCAACCTCCATATCCAAGGCCGTGCAGTGTGCCAGATAGGAAGACAAGCCACTCCAAAACCTTAGCTTGTTGAATGGGTCCAATGCCGAAGAGGTTTTCTTTGGGGAGAAGCGAGTTCATGTAACTCAGAATAGCGGGCATCTCAGTAATGACTTCGTTATCGACAGTCAGAGCAGGTACGTATCCTCTTGGGTGAACAGATCGATAATGAGCGTTACTGAAGCTTCCGTCAGCTGCCTCGAGCCCGTCGGGTCCGAACTTTAGTCGAACTGCGGTAAAAGGGATCTTGTAGTGACGAAGAATCGCGTGAGGAATAAGAGAGCAGGATCCATTTGCTCGATAGAGTGTTAAGGCGGGCATGTTGATATATTCTGTGGTAGATCCCATATTGACTTTGTGAGTAGATAGACTATACTTCAATTACGGTGCGTATAGTGTTGTATTGTAGGGTCTTATATATCATCGCGGCTAACGATACGCTACTTGGCAGTCTGTTTTCTCAACGTCATAGCAACGCCCTTCGGGTCAATACCAAGACGAGCTGACAAATGCCAATGTCTGTAGGATTATTTCCCATGTAAATTCACCTTCCTCTCCGGCTGGTACCTTTTCTTTCTTTCGCCGATTCTCAAATCTGGTGCATTGCATGTCTCACCTGTACACATTAATCAAGACCATACACAAGCTCACCCTTTCACCAGCAGCACAACCTAGAGCAAGCTCCAAAGTCAAGATAAATCTATTGAATTCTACTTCCAAAATGCAAGGGTATCAATAATCTCTAGCGTCCAGCGCTAAGAGAATTCAAAATCGGCGCAACTTCATCACTCATCTCCCATCTCCGTCTCCCCAACGGCAAAAGCGCGTTAAACCTCGCCATCCAGCCCTCTGAAACACATCTACACAGCGGAATGTTATTCATCCCCGCAGTACCCTCTGCCTGAATCCACGTCTCCAATCTTGCAGTGTTCTGTAAATCCAACGGATCATCACCGATATTGATATGGTTTATCGTTGGGACGCAGGAACATGCTGCTTCGGAGAACATGAGCCATGCCCATACTACCAATGCGCTCATCGAAATGGCGAGATAGGACGTTGGATCGATGCTTTGGGTTTGGGGCTCGTTTGCTTGGAGATCTGATTCACATTGACGAAGAACTGCCAGGGCGTGGAGGAGAGCTCTTCGGCTTTCGGATGTTTTGGCCCAGATGTTGAGCTGGGTGTGGAGTTTCTGCAATCTCGGACGAACACCAGCTTCATGGTCCGGAGATACGGTGGAGGCCATGGCTACTGAGTTGATCATCCGGGGATCAGCGTAAAGCTGAAGACCTTGTAGATGATACGTCATCAAACACTCTGAAATCAAGCACTTGATATTTGATATCGCCAAAGCTTTGGCCCTCACTGGGTCCTCATCATAATCACCGATGTAAGCAGTAAAAGGAAACTCTCCAACTTCAGCAGCGTGGAAACACTGGTGTTTTAGTCTTTCAATATCAGCTTTCCACGCCTCGAGCTGCCACGCGAGCGACGAAGTGCAATTCTGCGTTGATCGGCCCGCTTCTGTACTCCGACGAACAATTTGAGTTTGATTCCAAATTGCAGGTAGTAAGCCACACAGGGCGAGGTGAATATCTTCGAAGAGGAGAAGAGGTTTTGCTGGGGTGTTAGGGTTGGCGATGACTTCTGAGAGTTTGAAATTTGAGCGGTCTGTTGGTTCAAGGGTGATGCGTTTAAAAAAGATGTTTAGGCCGTAGGCGTTCCATAGGGAGTAAGTTGCTGGCATTGTGAGATCGATTTCTTCTCGGAATAATGTTGGGGCTTGAAAGCGGGCTATTGAGAGGTAGGTGTCGATTTTGAAGAGAGAAACAATGAGTCTACATATATCAGTATCGCATCAATGGAGGAGGAGACAAGAAACTTACCGCTTCCATCGATCTCGCATAGTCATGAGCCATGGGACAAAGGTTCCCGGATAGTGAACGCGTTGCTGCTCGGCTGCGTTGTCGCTGTTGAAAAACTCTGCTTCTCTAAGAGCTACAACGAAGGTGCCTCGTAATAAAGATGCTTTAGAGACTAATTTCTCGTTCTAAAATTGAGGTCAGCAGGTACACAGTGACGGTGTGAAGGTTACCTACACCATGATAAAAAGCAAAAATGATGTTCATGAGGATGGCTTGATATGTTTCAAAAGGCCATGGTTCATCATATTCGTGTCGAGATCTGGGGTTCGCCTAAAGCCTTGTTAATCTGGGAACATCTTTCAGGCTAAATGACTTACGATCCAATCAGAGAACGCGCTCATCAACGACTCGTGCAGTTGTAGAACTACATCCTCAAACTCATCGGGATTTCTTAGCCAGCAGCTTATCATAGCTATTGACACAGATACTAGTAGAGAAGTATCCATAGTGACATAAGAAGGTCCATGGAGAATAGGCCATGTATCATGAAACCTCCCAAAGTACTCTTTTGAATTTCCTTCGATCCAGTTTTTGTCAAGTGCAGGTAGTGGTGTATCCTCACCAATCGGAATCTCTCCAGTTCGAACATGATTAGCGATTCGTTTGAAACCCGCTTTGATTTCGTCATTCGGTGAGATTTGCGGTGTTCCTGGTGTGAGATTCTGTATGAGGGACGGTGAAGTAAAACCATTGGCTACCGCTCTAGGATCTGCAGTATCCTCGCTTGGACTCTTACTCCCGCTGCTACTCTTGGACGCATGTTTATAAGTGCAGTTAATTCCCCTCTTGACACATAGAGTACACCTTGTACCGCCGTCACACTTTGTCTTGTTCGCATGACACGCATCGCAAGCTCTTCCTCTTCTTGGATCAGGAGCCGTAGGCATGTCATGCCGTGTCAGGTGACGCCGCAACAAGTCACTATAAAAGCAAATTAACACTGTAACTGAGAGAATACGGGGGAAGAATACGAGACATGTACTAACTTGCGTGTGAAGGATCGTTGACAAATCGGGCAAACGAAATTGCGCTCTCCATGGGTCGCTTGATGGCGTCTCAGGTGTTCCTTTCTGATAAAGCTCTTCCCACAGTGGCATGTATGTCGACTGGGCGTTGGTTCAGCACTATCAGCGGAGGATCTGATACATCATTTCACTACTGTTAGTCATGGTACAACAGAGAAAATCCACTCGGTGATCCCACCTGTGGCTGGCCGTTACATACCTTCTATCACGATCACGATCACTGTGGGATATCTCCATGGTGGATTATGATTGCTTTGATTTGATATGAGGGTATCGAACCGAGTGGGATTGCAAGCAAAAACTCGGTGTATTATTTATCGAATAGTTTGACTGGAAAAAAACTGAAGCCGATGCACTGTTACGTATGCCTTGCATTGGGGGCCATCCCTTGAAGGCTGACTTGGTAATCGTGAGTGGGATTGCCGATGGTGAAGTGGGATATCTCAGCTCGGCCTCCGCGGATGGGATAGAAAATCGGGGTAAACCGATCAGATTTGACCAGTCAGAGTGTTACATGCACAATTAAGGTTTTAATGGGACCCGCGGATAGATCCATTATCCCACTCGGCTCATCTCATCCCACTTCAGTCTATCCCACCTCCAATTAAATTATCCCATCCAGCTGAAAGCCACAAGCACAGCCATCTGTGGCGGTCGAGAATGAAGAAGAAGAGCACTGTAAGTTGGGGGCCAAGATCAAAGTGCCGTAGACATATTCCGGGGGGATCCTTTGCTCATGTAATGGGGTGGGATGTAACTTTTTTGGGTTGACAGCCTTATGATCGCCAATCTTCCGAATCTTCTATGTTAACTAAGCGGAGCTTCGATGGCGTCTATAGTACGACTAATGGTATGATTAAGCATTGCAACTGTGTAAATGACGCCAAACATGTCGACAATTGTTGATTTCAGGAACATATATAGATAGATCCATTCTCCTTCAATTGCCATCCATTCCATCCATCAATCATCCACTCAAACAATAATCACCTTCACTACTTCAATAACTTCAATCAACCAATTACATATTACACTCACATAACAATGTCTGCCTACAAAAACATCGCTGTCGCTGGTGCCGCCGGTGATCTTGGCTCCGCAGTCTTCAAGGCTCTCATCGACTCCAACAAATTCAACCTCACAGTCCTAACCCGCGCCGGATCAACCTCCAAATTCCCCTCCGGCATCAAAGTAATCCAAGTCGACTACGAGTCCATCGATTCTCTCACCTCCGCTCTCCAAGGCCAAGATGCCGTCGTCTCAACCCTCGGCAGTCTCGCCATTCCCAGCCAATCACTCCTCATCGACGCCGCAGTAGCCGCTGGTGTCAAGCGCTTCCTCCCTTCTGAGTTTGGCTCAAACCTTGCCATCCCCAGCGTTCGCAAGCTTCCTGTCTTCAAGACAAAGGTTGATATCGAGGATAAGCTTACTGCTCTTGCGAATGAGGGCAAGATTAGCTATACTTTTGTTTACAACTCTGCTTTCCTCGACTGGGGCTTGAACCATGGCTTGTTCCTTGATTTCAAGAAGGCCGAGGCTACACTCTGGGATGGAGGTAACACTGAGTTCAGCACAACTACTCTTGCTAGTGTTGGTCAAGCTGTTGTTGGTGTTCTGACACATCCTGCGGAGACAAAGGATCGCGTTGTTTATATCCAGGATACCGTCGTCTCTCAGAAGAAGCTCCTCGATATTGCCAAGGAGCTCAACCCCAACAAGCAGTGGACTGTCAAGGAGGCTAAGATCGACGACGCGACTGCTGCTTCTGATGCCAATATCGCAAAGGGTATCTTTGACTGGCCTACTCTTGCTGCCTACCTTTACAGGGCTATCTTTGACCCCTCTAGTGTTCCCAAGTTCCCCAAGCTTGATAATGAGTTGCTTGGAGTCAAGGGTGTTACCGACGAGCAGGTCAAGGAACTTGTCAAGCCTTTTGTTCAGTAGAGATATATAAAATATTGATAGATAGTTACAATACCAATTATTTCATATTCACTTTTTGTTCGACTGAAGCCTCTCTCTTCACTATCATACTGATACTTACAAGTTCGATATTAAAATGATTTACATCTACTTCATAGAATTCTGATCTGAATTATTATATCCTCAACTGAATCCACTAATTAATGTTCTTCAAAACTCTAAGGGCTCTTTGATATTCCGGACATTAGTTTCGGCGGTATAGAACACAATAGTGTGCAAGAAATTATCCCAGATCGCATTTGGTGGATGAAAAGTGTATCACTGTCTGAGTACAGAGGGTGTTCTAGCAGGTGGCGTTCTCAAGTAATTGACTGCTCGTATAGTTTAATAAATATTAAATGTTCTGGTAAATAAATCTCTTGAATAATTCTTTATGTGCTTTTGAATCAGTCCTCTAGCACCGTGACAGTACCTTCGAATAAGAGCTGAGGAGTGAGTGTTATTGTTCTTTTAGATTATGTAGGTAGGCATACATAGAGTCAGGAGTTTTCATACTCGTGAAATCTAGCTTGAGTTACTTAAAATAGTATCGCATCTTCTTGTAATGTTCTCTGATTCTTATATCTACTTGGCCATATATATTTCATATCAACTCTGGTCAACCTTCCTCACTAGAGTTCCCATGCTGTATCAGTAGTTTGGGCTATCTTCATATGTCCTCCTATAAAGTTGCAATTTGGCATTGTTCCTTTATATAGCGACCATTCCTCTCGGTATTTAATTCATTATAGAGGTCTTGTCTCAAATTATGCCTTCCGTTATCGCGATAGTGATGTATCTCGACGACTTCTTCGGCCTCTCCAGAAGTCAAAATCCAAACGCCACAGATTATATAGCCAAAGAATAATTCAAACAGCAGTTTTATTTATATTAGCACTTTAACATTCATTGCTGTTATCGTCTGCCATCGCGGGGTATCCAAAATCAGAAGTTGCGAGATAGGCGAACCTTGGATTGCGTGATTCTGATAGGGGTTGCACCATCGACAAGCCAGTTACCTGGAACCTTTTTATAACCGAGCGTAACCCACGAGGCGATCTGTATGGAGTATTCCCCGCAGACTTTGAGTGCTAAACACGGATTCTTGCCGGTATCTCGGCAATGTTGAGTTTCGGTCATGGATGCATGGTTTGATGATCGCTAGAAGACAGTGCCTAAAGAACACGGGAAAGGAAGCAAACAGTTACCACTCTAAGAATTTGGACCGCTACACTGTGATTTTTTGAAATGGATAATAAGTATTATAACCTTCTGATGAATGTGTCTGGGGCTTGGCCATCTTGCATCGTCTCCCGTCTGTCATACACGGAACCGGGATACACCCGATCACGCCCAGAACAATCTAATCAGTAATCCTTCGTTACCTCGAATCACCATCTCGGGTCCTCTTTAATCATCAAATCTCCCATATCATTCACTGTCGTGCTAATTCCGCACGTAACATCCCTGGAGTTGAGTGATTGATAGTCCAAATAACACCATCGCCCCGTGTGGGGATCTCACCCCGACACCGGTCTCTCCCAAGATGTTTCTTTGAGAAAAATCTCGTCACGTCATTGGAAGAATTGCGGGCATGGGATAACATATCAAAGCGTGATTCGACGAAAAGTACATGACGCCATGCGCTATGCTCTTCGGGAGTCTGTTAGGTTACTTGCATCCGTTGAAAAGGATCGGATTGCCTTTTTTGTCGAATGGATGGTAGATTATTGAAAAGGTCGTTACCCCTCGTAAACTTTGGATTTATAATTTTCTTTGCGAAGAAGTACTGTTATCTTAATAAAGGCGTGTTGGCTTGTTGGACTTGGGCCGCCAAATCAGTCTGATATTACATTCAGATATACGGATAAATATCAGCACTATGAGCGCATACCTCTCCCTTTCGGCCGAACCGGCTTTCGGAGCGCGGATACCACTCTCATTTGTCACAGATTCATCGCAAGAACATCCCGTGTCTCAGACACCATCAGACTCTCAGCCTCGATATACACCACCTACGGATTTAACATCACAAGATCAAGCAAGCGACTCTGAGACTCAACACCCTATTCCAGCTTCTCAGACAGTTTTGTTATTACATGGTTTGCGGCAACCATACCAAATCACCGACGGTCACCCCGTCCCCAGCACAAAACACGACCATGAGCTACTAGTTCGCACTGATACTATTGGACTGAATCCCATCGACTGGAAGTCACCGTTAGTTCGATCCACGTGAATGATATAAGTACAGCTACTGACAGAATTCACAGTGACTACGGCTTTGCGATCCCCGAGTTACCATACATCTCCGGCCGCGAAGCATCAGGCACCGTCGTCCTCGCCCCCCAAACCCCTTCAAGAATCAGATCCGGCGACAAAGTAATCGTCATATCAACAGACTACCGGGATCTCCGCAAAGCAACATACCAACAATATGTCGTCGCCTCAGACTTCAACGTGGTGAGAATTCCAAAGGAAATCACAATCAAGCAAGGCGCTACACTTGGAGTCGCATATGTTGCTGCAGCTCTGTCGCTAGGCATTTGTCTCGGCGTTGATTTTACGTCTGTTCAGGATGGTCCCAATATCCTTAACCTCGTGAGGGAAGTGCCAGAGGAGGTGCTCCCTGAAGATATTAGGGGAGAGTGCTTGAATAGTATCTTGCCGAATGAGGGTGCTAAAGCTGGGGATTGGATCGCTATCTGGGGTGGGTCTTCAACCTCAGCTGTTCTCGCCGTTCAACTGGCTCGTCTGGTTGGATTGAAGGTTGCTTTGGTTGTTGACAACGCAAAGCATGGAGTTCGAATTTCCGAGAATCCTGTTCTTCGACCGGATCTGCTGGTTGACAGCCATGATCCCGAGCGAGCGGTTGCTGTTCTTCGCGCCAACACGAAAGGAAAACTTCGCTTTGGTATCGACACAAGAGGTAAAGATACAGCCGAGGTTTTACTCCGCGCTCTTGGCCCTGAAGAACTACATCGAAGCGCGGCGAATGTCACTTCACCACCTAGCACTCCGCCCGCTGAGCCTATAGTCCCCGCTCATCTGGTCGGTATGAGTGGACTTCCCAAAACGGGCCAGTCAGCGGGCGTCATCTTCCATACTATTCCGTTCAAGCTGTATCACGAAGTACCGGAGGTTGGTGAAGTGCTATCGAGATGGTTGGAGAGATTATTGTCAAGCCGTGCGCTTGTGCCACCGAGAATTATCGACGTTGAGGATGGTCTGCATAACGTGAACAGGGGGCTGGATAGAATGAGGAAGGGGGAGATTAGTGGAGGGAAACTGGTGGTTGATTTGAAGACGAGCCAATAGACATATTTCAGCGGTAGACCAAAATTCAAGAAGAGAAGAGTTATCAGTATTTACAGCCAAGACTGTCGTTGCTTGCCTAAAACTTGGCGTAATGCTGACTCCGCTATTGGCTGCGTATTCCGTATAAGACTGGACTACTCCACGGCAGGACATGGATTTGGCTCCCAAGCATCAAAGGGTACAGCTAGATATCCTCTAGAATTATTTGATTGAGCTAGAATATTCTCTTCGACTACATCAAACCTTTTATCCTCCTTCTGCTTTCCATTTTCACAGCTCTCTAACCAGGATCAAGCTAAATCTATATCCTTTTTCATAACCTCTCATATCAGTCTCATAATGTCTTCAAACAAATCATCACAAGCTCTTCGAACAGAAGTTTCCAAACTAGCCAGACTATCCAATATTCAAGGTGGTCTGCCGCCTCTTATGAGAGGCCTACCAGTTCTAGCGATCATGGCTGGAGAGGCTATCGCAAAGACGACCAACACCACAAACATGATTGAGGAGCGAATGCTTGGAGCGGACGAAGTATTCATACTGCAAAGTCCACAAGGATCAACGAGAAGTACAGCTATGAATGATAGTGGTCGGCCAGGCGTAAACTTGATGTGCCAAACATGCGGGCAGAAGACGGGCAAGATCCAGAAGGAAGCAATGTTTGATATTTCAAGGGCCCATAACTCTTTGAAAGGGTATCATCAAATATCTAGGAATGTTGGTTCTGCTCTGATGCCTGAACGAGATATGGAAACCATGCGGAGATGAAATCTTCAGCTATTCTATTGTACAAAATCTAGTTATTCCACTCTATCACCTCAATCCCAACTCCCAATCTTATTTCTTTCTAAACCAACACCTCCGGTCTCTAGGCAGACCCTTATTCGACCAATTTCCGCAACGCTGGTTCAAAGTGCTTATACATAGTATAGTGAGTCTCATCCTCAAACTCATGCAATTCACATCCTCGTATCCGCTCCGCCATATACCGAACCATCTGGATAGGTGCATTCGCGTCCTTCTTCCCATGCCATATTTGAATATTGTCATACTGGACCTTCTCAAGATCAAACCCCCAGTTCTTAGACGTGAGGAGGTTCATCTCGTGTACGGCACCGTCAGCTCCTTGGCGGAACGGCTCGTCGAGAACCATCTCTACCAACTCTTCTAAGCTCAGAGACTTTGGTTTTGGAGCCTCACTCTCTGCTTCTTCCTTTTTGTGTTGAGCTTCGAGCCATTTGCTGAGTCTTCTGGAAACAGGACCGGATAGAACAATCCATCTCAGTGATAGGTACAGCATGTATAGTGCTGCACGGAGAGTCGATGGGGAATATTCCGCCCAGACTTTAAAGACTCGACGGTAATATTCAACGTGCTTTGTACCAGCCGCCCAATGCGGTGCAGTGGCAAAGAGCCCAACACTTGTAATTGCACGCTTTGGCAAGGCATAAGCGCAAGCTAGAGCAAAAGGACCGCCACCCGAGAGACCCAAGACAGAGAACTTGGAGATTTGATGTGTTTGAGCAAACTCCATCACATCAGTTGGCCACTCCAAGATTTGATAGCCAGGTTTAAATGTCGACAGTCCAAAGCCGGGTCTGTCTATAGCTATGAGACGAACACCACAGCGTTGAGCAATTTCATGAATCGGCTGAGCTTCGAGTCTCGAAGAAGGATATCCATGGAAGTAAAAAACGGGCTTTCCATCTTGTTTTCCGAATTCGGCGAAGCCTAGTGTTCGACCATCTGATAGGTGAAAGGTCTGGTGGGTTTGGGAGGATGTAGTGAGTAGGCGCCGGGTTGACGACGTTGAACGGTTTCGAACCGCTTGAACTGACATTTTAAGCTTTGGATCAATAAAATAATGAGGGATTGAGTCGGGAAGTCTTGTGGTTATGAGATCTCAGGTTCATGTTATATAGCGGGTCAAGGCTTACACGCGGGATACGCGATACGAGAATACGGAATACGAGGCCAATCAAAAGTCACAATCATTCGACTGGGGCAGCACCAAGAACTCATCAGGCTTCAGCATTACAAGCATGAATAGCCTCTAATTACGAATTGCCATTAAACTACAAGACTAAACTCGATATATGCCAATTAAACAGCCTTAAAGTAAGGCGACCAAAACACGCCATCAGCATCCCAAGTCTTCTTCACATCCCTCAAAACCTCCAACCTCTCCGTATCATACATTTCACTCAAGTCCTTCCCAGGCCTCAAATTATTCGGAAAACTTCTCGGCACCATCCCCTCATCACTCTTTCTAAAACCCGCAACTACATCATCCAGAATTGGCCCAAACGCTTCTCTTGTCTTGTCCTCTTTGGCCACCATCACCATAAACGCATTGATGTTTCTATCCCTGCCCTCTACGAACTTCTCATTCTTGATCGCTGAAGTCTTGTCGATGTTGTATGCTGAGATTATGAGACTTGATTGTTGAGCATCAGGATAGTCCTCCGTTGCGATGCGCCATTTCTCGAAGCCAGCTTTTATGGCTTCGGCTGTGGTTTTGTGAAGCCGACAGGATGCTATGGTTTTGTGGCCGTGGTGAGAGTTGTAGATGTTCATCTTGGCATTGACATTCTCAAATGGCAATAGCTCTGTGTTTGCCACGACGGTTTTGCTGACGACGTCGTCCTGGAAAAGCAAGGTCGTTGCTTTCTCAGCCTGCTCAGCAGGACCAAAATACTGGTACCCCAGAATGATGATTGGAGATCCAGCTGCTGGAGTACCAGGAGGACTTCGTGCAAACGCCAAGCTCATGTATCCTTCGGCTGGAGGGTGGCTCAGATCCAGAAAGGCATTGATAGCGATATCTAGTGCTGGAGCAGGAAAGATGAGCGACCTTGTCCATATTTTGTTGTCCTCCATGTTGAGACTCGAAAGTGGGAATGCGGAAACAGTCAGCTCCGTGACGACACCGAGTCCATGACCCGCGCCGCAGAGGACGTTGAAGAGAGATTGTTCCTTGTCCTTTGACGAAGAATCGACTTCTACAATGTCGCCTGAAGCAGTGATAAGTCGGAACGAAACCATGTTGTCGACCATCCATCCATGAAGGCCAATCTGAGCACTGTTCCCACCTCCAAGCATACTTCCCACAAAGCCAACGGCATCAGAGTTGGGAATGGGAGTGTAGTAGCCCTCGTCTGCCAAGGTCTTCAGTACCTCTCCGACGATGACGCCACCACCAACCTTCACAGTTCCTTCATCCTTGTTCAGTGCAATCTTCTTGAAGAGCTTCATGTCGAGGTACAGGGATGCTGGGTCCACGCTGACAAACGTTCCATGGCCTCCGCCAGCAGCAACGATGATAAGCTTGTTCTCATTCGCGACACGAATGGCATCTTTTACATCTTCTTCGGTCTTTGGGGTAACTATAAGAGCAGGGCGTTGAATGTGTGTGTCGGACCAACGAGGAAGTTGTGGTGTATCGTTGTCAGGGACGACATATTCGCATTGAAGCGATTCAATGCCCTTGATTTGAGCAGACATATTTACAAAGACAATTGGAGACAATAAGATGGATTATTATTTACTGATTTATTGGACGGAGTCCCGTTCTTATAGTCTGTCCTTCAAGTTGACGGATCTAGTGCTTACCGTTCCATAGATATCTGACATGGCTCACTTCCGAGATACCCGACTTCTAAGCCGTAGTAATATCACGATATCACATCAGCGATGTTATCCCAAGCGCTAAGTAACTCCCATCTCCATTCCTCCAGGTCAGATCAAGTCGCGCCAGCACGACTAAACATCCATCCTAACCCACGAATCCGCCAGGCCCCTACACTTAACACACCACACATTCCTCACTTTGAGCATATCCACAAATCCCCCCTGATCATCCTTAACGGTGTATGGCACATCCATCACAAGCTCACAGTCCACACAAATAACCTGATACACGTTCTTCCCATGTGCATTACAGGGAACACACCACCCCGGGCCGAGGTGGTGAGTAGTTTCGTTACATTTTTCGTTTTCGCAGTAGGAGAGAAAAGTATCTCTTCCCCTTTCGCGCTTGTCGGCGGCTTGTTCTGTGTATATGTCTTTGAGGCAGCGGAGACACATTGTCTTCGAGCCGGTGAATGAGGCGTGGCAGCGGGGACAGGTGCGGGATGGGGGGTTGAAGGCTGGTGCGAGATAGCCACGGAGGAAGGATTGGCGGATGAAGGATGCGTTCTCGTCAGTCATTGTTGTGGCGGTGGGTGATTGAGGAGTATTACCTTGTTGACACATTTTGGCTTTGTAAGTGCTGTAAGCTTGAAACTGTTGTAAATATTGGAGCGATGATGTTAAAGTGGTTCGAACTGTTGTTCGCAAGACATTAGAGATGAGGTGATCTTAAATAAAGTGACGGTATCGAGTGTCGACTTGCGTGTTCATCGGTATGGAAATGAACAAGACCTTGTTGTTCGTTCGAGACGCAACATGCTTTGTTCCGAAACAAAGCACCTATGTTCCAATACCAGCGAACAAGTCAGTGAGAGTATGGTAATCACATGGTCACCACTGGAGCAAGTGTTCACAGAGACCAGTCATAACCATCATGTTCAATTTCGAAAGGCATCCCATGTATTCGTCATAGTACCAAATATCTCCGTCGTAAACCATCTCTCGTATTCTCGTCACCACATTACCCTACCCTCCCCAATCATCGCATCCATATGTTCAAAGCGCCGGTCCTTCCCACTGCTCACGACGCAGTCTAACAAGCCAAGATTGTTTATGCGGGAACGAAATCTGCTTCTCACGCGAAAACCCAGTAAACTCTAGGCCCTGCAGAAACCTACTTATTGTCAGCGCTGAACAGCCATGTTCGAAGCAACAAACTCACCTCGCATTGTCCACTCTCGGCTCAAGGCATATACTCATTGTTCGGTAGTCCGATGTCAAGCACCAATGCACCAATCCCGTCAACCAGATTGGAACCCGACCTCTTGCCCACTCTTCTCCGATGAACACGTGAAGACCTCTATCCCAATCCGCCGCATCGCTACCGAGATGCTGACCGAGAATATCTTCTTTGACCCAGTAGATCTCAAAGTATCCAAATGGTACGCCGTCCCATTGTCCAATCACAGGGAAGGAGTTGGCTTGGTTCAATGATTTGGTGAGGAATTGTTCATCATACTCGCCCCAGAAGGCGCTCACTCGAGGCTTCTTCATCCACATCTCCAACAAAGCTATGTCATTCATCGTACTAAGATGAGATTGCTCAGGAGGCTTGGGTCCAACGGGTCCAAGGTAAGGTACAGGATTGGGTGAAATGGAAGCAACTCGGAACGAAAGGTACTGATTAACGCTCGGGACAAATCTTGTGTAGAAGACTTCGCCCATCCTAGGTGGCTTTGGTCTCATCGGGTGACGGATATTATTCGTAAAGATATATTGAAGAGGAGCAGGCGGATAGTAAGTCGGAAGATGAGAGCTCGAAAAGAAAGGTCCAATAGGGAAGCTCGGCGGGTTTGCCATCGATGTGGGAGTTGGTCCACCGGGGAGATCATGATCTATTCGATTCAGAGACGAATGCGGTGAATGGCGCTGGAAGGTCTTGTGGTATGGCGATGGTGGTTCCATAGGTAAAGGTGAGTTCGGGCGACTGCCAATAGGCGATCCAGGAACAGAATCGTAATTCGCACCAGCTTTGTTAGGCTGTAAAGAGAAGAGAAAAAGCCGACCGGGGAGTTGCCAAAACATCCGTCTCGAGACAAACATATTAGACCAATCGTCCCCATTATCATCCAAACTCGTTCCAACAGCACTGCTCTCCGACGTTATAAGTCCCATGCGCTCAAGCTTAGGGATCAAATTCCGACCTCGGAGCACTCCATCGCGCTTGATGTTGATCCTCCATTCACCACGAGGTTTAGCAGCTTGAGGCGTCTTCTCCGCTGCCTGAGCAGGAACTTGCGGCGCAGGTTCGGGCTGGTGGAAGTACCAGTATAGTGTAATCCACAGCATCATGGCAATCTGCCGTGTGGGACTCGCAGCGGGTTTGAACTCGGAGCTCGAAGGGTTCGCGATGGACGAGATGAAGAGGTTATCGCCCTGCAGCGTCGGTTTAGCGAAAGAGTGAATTTGCCTCTTCGCCTTCCCATCCAGCGCAACACCATTCTCTCTATTTTCAACATCCTGCTTCTCAGTATCATCATCAGATCCATCATCGCTCTCCGTGTTCAGCACAACGGTCCACCCCACAGGAAACGCATTATGATGCGTATTCAACTCATGGCTCTTGAAGCCGAGACCTGCAAAGACGGGTGTGACAGTGAAGGTCTGCCCATCGGGCAAGCGAATGACCTGGGGAGCCATAATCGCGCGCTTCTTCCTTTTTCGGGGCTTATCCGTAATCGGGGGGGGGGCTGTAGGTTGCGCTTGCGGGGGATCGGCTGGAGAGGGGAAGTTGACTTATGTTTAACTTGTTTTTAGGTCGGTGCTAAAGCTCCTGGAGAAGAGTTCCAGAAGACTGCCTCTTTCGGGTCACATGCTGACCTTTGAAGAGGCGATCGTGACAAACGCCGAGGCGATGGTTGGATGCTTTGATGGAGGTGGTGGAGAGATGTTATATAGGCGTGGTTGGAGGTGAGGGACAGTAGATATGGGCACTGTACAGCACCTATATGCTACGTCAAACACAGTATCAATACGGAAATGCACTATTTGTTGTACGTCATGATAAGTCCATCTATCATATCATACCCCGCCATGAACTGGAATGCTTGACTCTATCTCGGCGGCTCTAACCCCAGTACGAAATTGTTATCTCGAGGTTTTCGTTTATCAGGCTATCAGAATTTCCATGTTACAGATCATTTATGCAAGTCACAAATCTAACATTAAATCAATTGTTTGTTGCCTATCGCTATGCGTGCTCCATAACCCGTCCGAAATCGCAGCAAGTTCAATTTACAGCAGTCTCAATCTCCCTCTGAAGGTGTCACCACACCCACCATCAATAATTGTCGCATGTTCTAAGCCCCCAATGCTAAGCCATTCGCCATGATCTGATGTTTAATGTACAAACTTTGCATCTACTCACTTCTAGATCTCGCCGTTCACTGCTTCTTCTTCTTGACCTCTTCGGCAGATCCGGTACCCTCTTCGTCATCTTTGCCCTCAGTCATCTTGGTACCATCTCGGCCCTTCTTCTCCTCTTCGAGAACCTTTTGCACTTGCTCACCTCCCAAGTCCTTCTTCTCATCCCAGTCAACATCGTACTCACTAGCCACGACCTTGATCTCTTTTCGAAGTTGATTGGCTTCGTGAACCAACTGCTCCCATCTGTTCTGATCAAATCCTCGCTCTTGGTAAAGTGCAGCCTGTCGCTTTGACACTGTCACCTTCATGGCGGCTTTGTAGCTTAGATCCCGGCTGATGTACAGGAACCAGAGGTAAGCGCCCATGACAGTTGTCAGACCGGCGAGATACGTAACGGGCTCGACCAGATCCCAGCCCCATTGAGTGTGGAAAGTGACATAGTAGACAACTCCCCACCATCCAGCCAATGCCGCAAAGCCGCCTTGTGCCAATCGATGCGCTCCTTTGTGCGCGAGTGCGTCGCATTCGTTCTTGACCTTTGACATTGCTTCAATGTCGCGTGACATGCGTCTTAAGTTCATGCGCATGTAATAAGTTCGGTCTCTGAAACTAGGCACTGCGACCCTAAGTTCCTTGTCGAAGCCCTCAACGTCAATCGCAAACTCCCGACCGCGAGCAGCATCTCGAATAAAGTCTCCGATCTCGGTGCTGCCACTCCATCGCACCCAGTTCGCCTCTTTACGGGAGGGACCTTCATGGCCAAGACCAGAGTATGACGCAACATTGACGCTGCTGTTCTTTTTGTCGTCCTTCTTCCCATGCTGTTCTTCCTGATCTGCTTCGGCTCGGAAAACTATGTCGGGTAGCTTCTCGCGGCCCTTGTACTGGACTGGGGGGATTTCAGCTTGGATCAATCGCTCGAGGTAAGAAAGGGGTTGATGCGGGTGCACGAGGAGAGCTAATGGCTCAACTGTTTCGCCTTTGTCTTCGACATCTTGTTGTACTGGTCTATTGACGTGTTCTTGTTCAGGGTGAAAGGGCATTGGAAGGATAAGCTTCAATAGGCGTGTGGGGGTTGTCAATAGACGCCCTGCTCGTGTCAGTATAGATCTTGTGAATTGATTGTATGCGAGCTTACCCTTCTTCATTTCCGTCTTGTCAGGTATGTCGGAATCCTTCTCAGCTTGCGAGTCCACTCTATGCCATGGTCGGTCATTCTCCAATGTCTGAGCGCTGGCACCAGATGTGACCTTCTTCATATCCCTCTTGCGCGCCATTTCACTCAACTCTTCTTTTCGTGCAACTTCCTCCTGCGACTCAGCTGCTGCAGCCTCTTGGTTGAAACATCTTGTCGTTGTGAAAGCGCGTCTAAAGGGTGTTTGATTCGTTTCGCATCTGTACAACGCAGGTAATTGATGAGAAGCAAATTGTGTATGCAATCGTGATGTTCGTAAAGCAGGAGACACTCCAAGCGCAGCGCGCCTCAAAGCGTGATTCATTCTGTCTGCACCTTAACAGAGTCGGAGATTGTGTGTAGGTATGTTGAGGGAGCAGCAGATGAAGGTGCAAGTAAGCTTTCTGGCCAAGACGGGAGGCACATGCACAGGGGACACAGAAGATAAGACGAGATACGACATGGAAATAAGGTCGTGTCATTCATTTACAGCCAAGATTTGCCTTGCTTGTTTTGGAATTCTTTGCCCGGTGCGGTCACCACTATCTCATCGATCAGCTCGGGTTGTGACGTCAGGACCTAAGCCAAGCTTTGTCTGTCCCTGGAAGCTTCATGCACTCGGCTTCTGATTGGTTGAGAACCCACTGCTCACCGTTAATGCAGTATCACTGCCACAATTCTCAGCTCAGCCAAGAACAGAAATGTTAGAGACATGGCGCTTTATGAGTCTTATGATGGTTCGTTCCGGAGGTTAACTTCCTGGTTTGAAGCCTCTTATGTACCGCCACGTGCTCCTCTTCAAGGTACACAGAGCTTGATTGTTAAGAAGAACGTAAGAGGCTATGCAATGTTGGAAAGGTGAAGACAAGAAATACCGAGGAAAATTCTATCATTGGGCAAGCTTATATTAGCAGGTTTTAGTAACATCCCTGCTTTACTTTTTACATCTTGGTGCACTGAAGTGAATGGGCTGTTAAGAAGTTAAGTGCATTTAGTTGCTTTAACATGCGCCATACATACTTGCGGTTACAGTGCTGAGCTACGCCAAACGGCTTTTTGAAATCAAGAATAAGAGATACAGGGGATATTTTTCTTACCCTCGAACTTCAATTCTTGTGGTATATCATACCCGACATATCATTGTTGCATCGTGGTTGTGTTATTCTGCGAGTTCAAGATTGAGTCGCCTACCCTGTAGCCTCGAACTAATCCCAGTTTCTCGTGGTCGAGCGGAACAGCAACATGGGCTTGTTGAATCAGTATACCCTTTTTCATGACAAAAGAGATCAGAGACTCTTTCAACCAGTCCTAAGCACCTATGCTATCACAGTTCAGTCTAGTAGGCACGATGCGAAGCTTCATAAAGCTTTCTTTCTATACATTCAGCCAACTATTGTGTCTTCACTCATGATCAAGTTCAAATGCAATCGCCAAGGCTCTTACCTCATGTTGAGCCGCTACTCATCTGCAATCTCGCCTAACAAATTACCTTGCTCTATTGCATCCAGACAACGTAACAAAGTCAATTGATGTCTTAATGAATTGTTCCTGTGATAATTGTTCCAAAAGCCCATCATGAATAGAGATACCCACCTCCACTGCAAAACGAACCCTTTACTGGCGTTCCTGAACCCAACCTCAAAGCACATTGGCTGATCCCCAAGAGCTCCCCTTGGTGTTGAGGGGCTTCAGGGGTCCAGAGGGGTTGGACCCCGCACTAGACTTCTTGAGGTTACAATCCGACCAATTCTCTGGGCAACCCGTCCACGGCTCATTTCCCCATAGGTACAACAAGTCGGTGAAGTCAATTTTCCTTTTCGTCAAGCCCGAATCTTGCGTCTCTCGTATCAATTGAGCGTCTGATTTGTTTCACTCCAATCTTTGTTTCAACATCTCCAAACCTTCCTCCACACCAGTATACCCCGCTTCATAATGTCCGATACCAAGGTCTACCGCGCCAGCACCACTGCGCCAGTCAACATCGCCGTTGTCAAGTAAACACTCTCATCGCAACTTGAAGACCTTCACTAACATGGTGCAGATACTGGGGGAAGCGCGATGCTAAGCTCAACCTCCCTACCAACAGCTCCCTCTCCGTAACCCTCTCGCAAGCCGATCTCCGAACCCTCACAACAGCCTCGTGCTCGAGCACCTTCACCGATGGCGACAGCCTCACTCTCAACGGAGAGTCCTCCGACATCTCTGGCGCCCGTACACAGGCTTGCTTCCGCGAGCTTCGATCCCGCCGCGCCGCTCTCGAGGCCGCCGACTCCTCGCTCCCCAAGCTGTCTACATACCCCCTGAAGCTCGTCTCCGAGAATAACTTCCCCACTGCTGCTGGCCTTGCTTCTTCGGCTGCTGGTTTCGCTGCGCTTGTCCAGGCTATCGCTCTTCTGTACGAGCTTCCCGACTCGCCTTCTGATCTTTCGCTCGTCGCTAGACAAGGTTCTGGATCTGCTTGCCGCAGTCTCTTCGGTGGATATGTTGCGTGGAGAATGGGCGAGAAGGAGGATGGAAGCGACTCCAAGGCCGACCTTGTCGCTCCCGCTTCACACTGGCCTGACATGCGAGCTCTGATCCTCGTTGTCAGCGCCGCCAAGAAGGGTGTTTCTTCTACCTCCGGCATGCAGCAGACCGTTGCTACCTCTGGTCTCTTCAAGGAGAGAATAGCAAACGTTGTCCCCGCCAATATGGCCGCCATGGAGGAGGCCATCAAGAACAAGGACTTCCCCAAGTTCGCCGAGGTCACCATGCGCGACTCCAACTCTTTCCACGCTACTTGCGCCGATACCTATCCTCCCATCTTCTACATGAACGACGTTTCCCGCGCTGCTATTCGTGCTGTTGAGTACATCAACGAGAAGGCTGGCAGGACCATTGCCGCCTACACCTTCGACGCTGGTCCCAACTGTGTTGTCTACTACGAGGAGAAGGATGCTGATACTGTTGTCGGTACTTTCTACCAAGCGCTCCAAGGTGTTGGTGGTTTCAAGGAGGGTGCTGCTAGCGCCAAGTCTAGCGTTGAGCTTGAGAGTGCTCTTGCTTCTACTCTGAAGGAGGGTGTGAGCAGAGTTATTTCCACTGGTGTTGGTGAGGGTCCTATCAAGACTGATGAATACCTCGTTGGAGAGGATGGTCAGGCTGTTCGACGATAGACGGGGATATAAAAGATCTAGTGAAGTAAATAGCATGTTGGAATGATATACAGAGAATTTTGAAGCTGAAACAAAATGCATTATTACTTGTTTACGTTCTGGAAGTGATCCCGTCCATCATTATTCCAATGCTGCCGGTCATGACCATGACTTGAACCGTCGTTGATCCTCCACATCGCCGTGTGGGGCCGTTCAAACTCACCTCCACGCCTTGAATCGGCTCCGGGGAACATGATAAGTCTCCACCAAAAGATAGATCAATACAAAAGAGACATCTTTGGGTTTTCTAAATCCTAGTCACGTCGCAGTTCTAAGGGCACATTGTACCTGCCGGTCACACTGACACGTCTTCGCCCTGCGGGGCACTGCCCGTGTCACTGCAACATGTGCCGTAACACCACTGTGAGCAGCCTATAGCTCACAGCCTTCCAACTCTCATCCTTACAAACCTCATCAACGCCATCGCGATGGATGGTCTAACGCAACTCCTAGGTCGCGGCGAACCTGTTGAGATCGTGGAGCTGGATAAATCGGGAAATGTTTCGCGAACCTGGAATCATACCGTCGACAACCATGTCCGTTACTTTATCTTCGCTTGTGAAGTATCATGGCTAACATAGGTGCAGGTCGTTGCCAAGTCGAAGCCTAGTATCCCACTCATTCCCTCTCTTCGCGAGGCCTTCATGCCAGTCGGATACCCTCACTCTGTGTCATCCGACTACCTGAACTACCAATTCTTCGACTCCCTTCAAGCTTTCTTCTCAACCATCACTTCCCTCCTTGCAAACCGAGCTCTCCTCCAAGGTCTCGGCGTCGGAGATGCCAACTCGTCCGCCACCTTCGCGATGCTGCTCACAGTCCTCAAGGACGCCATGTCTCGCATCGCCACTATTGTATTTGCCCACCAATTCGGTCTTCGTATTGAACCCGACGCCAAGCGCTTCCGCTTCCTGGCCGATCTTTTCAACGACACTGCCTTCTTTCTGGAGCTGTACAGCCCGTACTTTGGTCCTTATGGAAAGATCCTCGCACTGACTTCTGGAGAGACGTTGAGGGCGTTGTGTGGCGTGGCTGCTGGCGCGAGCAAAGCTGCTCTTAGTGTACACTTTGCAAAGCACGACAACCTCTCTGAACTCAATGCCAAAGAGGCCAGCCAGGAGACTGCTGTAGGTCTTATCGGTCTTCTTGTTGGAACTATCGTGGTCAAACATGTCGAAGACCACCATAGCGTTCTATTCTTGATGACCGTTCTCGTCTTTGCCCATCTGTGGATGAATTACCTTGGAGTTCGGGCTGTGTGCATGGACAACCTGAACCAACAGCGTGCAACCATCCTGTTCGAAGAGTATCTCAAGACCGGAAACGTGCTCTCTCCCGAAGAAGTCGCCCATCGTGAGAATATTCTCCTCTGGCGACCCGTCGTCCGAAACCAGCATGGCCAGAAAATCGCACGCATCGAAATGGCCAAAAGCTACTGGGACGCCATGGGCGCCAAAGCCCCCAACAGCAACGTCGTCATTATCGACGGTGCCCGGAACTCACTCTTTGTCTGGTATCACTCGAAGCGCAGCTACACACCCATCAAGATCATGCTCTGGCAGGACGCCAGTGCCATCCACGCCATCAGTGCCTGGTTCATGGCCATGGAGATGGCCTGGCTTCTGGAGAAGAGCCAGGGCTACACCGACAAGCTGGATAAGATCTTCCGCGTAAAGGAAACCGTTGATGGCTACGAACAGAAGTACGACAAGCGCGAGCTCTGGGATGAGATGCTCGCCAAGGGATGGAATATTGAGTCGCAGGCTTTTGAGACAGGTGCGCCTGTTCGTCTGCTCGCTCAGCTGGAGGGGAAGAAGGATCAGTAGTTAGACTGGAGGTTATTGGCGTCGAGGCGAGAGGGAATAATACCCTGGAACATGAAAATGGATTCAATGGAGATTTATGCTAGTCATTCAACCCTCTATGCTTTTTACCCATATTGTACATTTTCCAGAACGCCTTCTAGTGAATAGCTCATACATCATACAGATATCGTACAGCAGTTTCATCGCTATGCTAGGAATGCCCATCTCTTGGCTCGCATCTTAACGCCCTCCCATGTATTCAGCTTCGGCCGCACATCAAGATAGAAACTCGGTCCGCCCTTTCCATCTGGTCGTCCGGCGTAAAAGTCAATAACGTAGTCAACCCTCGTACCGCATCGGTCGATAACCCAATCGTGTCGATCGAACGGCGCCGTGTAGCCGAGAATAGTATTAAAGCGAGCGGTGGGAGTCATGCGATCCATCTTGTTGGCGAAAGATTCGAGCTTAGGTCCATCACATCTAACACAATTAGTTCTCGCTCGTGAATGCAGACGACGTAGTCTTACTTGGTGCCCTTGAGATACGGCGCTTCCCACTCCTTGATCTCCTTCCAAGCTCTTTCATTAACAGCATTGTGAATCGGCACAACAGTCTTCATGTCCGCTACCCTCGCATCGTAACCCTTTCGCTTCATAGCATCGAAAAACATCTTCTCTGAAGGATAGACCCAGTTGCCGGAGGGATCTACACCAGTCTCCATTTCGTGATTCGCAGGCTTTGCAGGCTCCTTTCCATGATCTACCGGACACGCCGCAGGTCCGCCAGATGTTCGTGGAATCGTGGATACAACGCGATCAGTATCAAGACCGTCGTTCGAAGGTATTTGCGTAGGCGGCGGTGCAGGTTTGCTCGAGGACCATGGGAGATATGACGAGAATGTTTGAGACCATGATTTCGACTGCGCTTGCGCTGTGTGGTCGACTGGACATCCAGCTGCTTTTGCTTTTGCGGCTTCGGCTTCACGGGCCTGAGCGAGCCATGCTTCGCGGGATTTGTGATCGACGGGACAAGCGTCTTTGTCTGCCATTGTGAGGATCGTACTCGAAGTTATCGTCGAGTAAGTCGAGAGAGAAATTTATGTTCGGGGAGATTCAACTGCAAGGATTCAGAAAATGGCGTAATTGATCATGGATGGATCGTAAATGCGCCGGAACGGATTGGCTTGGAGGTTTGCGAAGAAAAATAATATGGGTCAGGTCCGGGTTTTTCCCGCAGGGTCCGGGCCGGAGGTTAACCTACATCGCCGACTTCACTCCATCATCAATGCTTGTATTAAATTACACAAGTTTAGGAGAAATTTCTTGAAGTTATGATGAGTTTACGAAGTTTAGGCCTCACTTATTAAATCTTTCAAAGCAGCCCTAAGATTTATGGTTATTTTTATAAACCTCACCTAAACTTTGGCAATTGTAAACACGAATACTTTATTGTTCCACTACCTTCTTGCCGGGAAGACTTTCAACCGAGATCGAAGCGCCCTCGAACTCCTCGAGCATCTTTCCACGTCATGACCCGGATAACAAGCGGGGGCAATTCTGTGTCCTATCGCATCTGAATAGAAGCCTCCCTCACCTCGTGGATCGCCCGTTCCAAGCCCCTACACATTGTTTTGGTGATTGCTTTGGGCAGTTCGTAGTAAATCCTCTGGCGAGCATTGAAATTCTTGGGAGGGACCTTATCCACGGTCTGTGTGTAAGCCCAATGGTAATCCGTCATACACTCGGTGAACTGTGGCGGGCCGACCATCCGCTCAATGGTATCTTGGGGATTGACGAGGATGTACAGGACGCGAAGTCGGGGGAATCGGTGTAGAAGTGCGGTCGGACCTCCAAGGGTGGTGGAGGCAATGTAAGGCCACTGCAAAGTGTGGTTTGGAGGGTCGTATTCATAAAGAGCGCCGATAGACTCGACTCTGGGGAATGTTGTCCACGCCGCGGAAGCGGAAGGTCTGCAGACGATGATAAGGTCATTAGAGGCATCAATTGACTCGCTAGCTGCTCCTGCCCATGTTCTGGGAGGGACCTGGAAGTGCATATGAGTATAGTGATGGATCGTATTACTCTGCATATAATGAAGAGACAGGGAGTTGCGGGGCCTCCACATATGTGCAATTCTCCTCATGATTGCTTGTGAGATCCTACAGGTCCCCATCAATGCTGTATATATTCCCGGCGGCTTTAGGGGCTCACTGAGGCCTTCGTTCGAAGTGACTTTAAGCCGCAGTTGCGTAACTCCGAGGGTGGTGCCCCAGAAGTCAGTGAAGTGGGCGGTTGGTTCTTCCAAGTGACTGTACGCGGCGACTTCCTAAATCTCCCACTGTAGTTCTACAGGAAGCCTGTTGAATTTCGTGAAAGACATGATGAATGCTGACAGATCTTTTGTATGATGATGATGGTGATGATGTTGCTGTTGTGTACATACCTGACAAGGCAAGGTTACTTGAAAAGACGAAGACAGTGACAGTTAAAATGCTGATGTGGAAAGTGGTCATCAATGGCAAGTGCCACGTACTGTCACTAGGTACCGTACCTTACCTAAATTACATATTTACATTTATATAAGGTAAGAAGATACAAAATTTAGCATCATACTTGAGGTATAAATAAAGTCAGGGATTTAATTATTTGAATTTAGTATAATATTTTAAGTTGTAATACTAAGGTTAAACTACCTATAAGTAGCGGCATATCACTCATCATTGCCAGCACTCGTTCGGCCTCCTGACCTTTAACAGACTGTTGGGGAAACTCCAAAGCATCCAATGTGATAGAACGCAGCTTCTGACTTACTTCATTTCCTTGGGCTACCAAACATCTTACGCCCCTTGAGTAGCACATGCAGGAGAAGTCAGCCTTGTATTTAGATCATTGCTGATAGATAAGTAGGTACCTAGTCAAACATTACGATCTCGTGATATTATGAAGAATTTTATTCTAGCTGGAAAGACCTGGTGATAGCTACGTGTACATATGCAAATGAGTCCATACGCCGTGGTTCCTGCCAGTATGCAACGACCCATGGCTAGTTCCAACTCGTTCTGCGTCGCATACCTCGTGTTTAAGCCGCCTTACCCGCCTCGCGGTAACTCTTATACTTCCTCATATGCCAGTCAATGCTCTTCCACTGCTCGCCCTTCTCGTCTTCAAACTCAACATCCATTCTCAGCCCCACAAAGTACGCGCACGAAAACCTATTCTCAGTTGTCTCCCCCGGGTACGGAGCGACGCGGTGCACTACAGACCGGAATTTCCTCCCCGAGAGGAAGCGGAGCGAGTTGCCTACGTTGACGACCGCGCAGCCATTGCACGGTTCTACGGAGCGCCACTCCTGCGTGTCCTGGACGAATGTCTGCAGGCCGCGGGCGTCACAGAAGAAAAGCGAGAGTGCCGACGTCGGTATGGGGGCCGAGGCCTGCGTTGGAGTCTTCGGCTGAGAAGGAGGGGTATCGCCGAACGACAATGCATGGGGTTGGCAAGTCTGCGAGGCGGTGCTTTCGCGCAAGTGATGTGCTGATGTTGAGCCATGCATCGTGACTGATTTGGCTCAGGGCATCCAGGAGGCCTAGAACAGTCTCGTGAAGCTGGTCCATGACGCTGGCTAGGAGTGTGGTTTCAGCTTGCAAGATAGGTAGCAGGGGGAGAGGTTGTTTGTCTTTGCAAGTCAGAACGAACGCAGCAATGCTGTAGAGTCAAGGAGGTACCCACTCGCTGAGCTTCTAGGATCTGGTCGTATCAACATCATGTTTCATCATCTCCTCTCCGTCCAGCTGTCAGACGCTGTTCACGGCCTTGTTTACCGAGGGTACCTCCTGGGTGACCGTAATGGGCTTTAGGTTCGCACTCTGGAGGTCCAGGTCCAAGAACCTGTTCTTTTCACATGCTCTTTGGATAGTGGGCAACTCATTGGCGAACCTTTGCTTGATCTTAGCATACGAGATGGTTATCAAGTCAGCGGATTCGGACAAGTGGGCTTCAGTTGTTTTGGTTGCGGTGAAAATACTGGGCTAAATCGAAGAGGTACATGAGTTCGCCAAACAAAGGTTGCGAAGACCGGTACCTATGGGCAAAACCACCTTCGTTACCGTTGAGGTTCTGTTACATTACCACACCGAAAGTGGCATGTTATAAATGGCTCTGAACAGATCACTGTCTTCGAAATGGGGAATGCATAAGTTGCCTTTGGCTTAATAATTAGACGTGACCTCGGGGCGTATCTTCAGAGTGAATGCATGCAGCGTCATTCATGCAAGGATAAGATCATCGGCGTCGTAATCAGTGTAAGTCGACTTTCTGCGGGGTCATTGACATTGTTCCTCTTACATCTCATGCATGTCAAAGAGCGGTTCTGACATTGTTGCTTCAGTTTGTCATAAAGTCGCATCGGGATAGGTAAGCACATACTGAAACCTGCTGGAGTTGTCTTCTCGAATGATCTAGTTCTAATCCTTTCGCTATTAGTATTACGGCACAGATCACAATGAGCACCTCAGGCTTTCCTGTAGAAGGATCACCACAATCCTACTGGCAGCATGAAGCCCAGCAGCCAGAAATACCTTCACATACCGGACCTCTCCCCAGCTCATGTGATGTGGCGATTGTCGGCGGTGGGTATGCAGGCATTGCTACGGCATACCACATCTTGAAGACGACCTCTCCACCATGCAATGTGTTTCTCTTGGAGGCAAAGGATCCATGTTCCGGAGCTACAGGACGGAACGGAGGACACCTGCGCCCTGACTATCTGATGGGAGCTGCGAGAAACTGCAAGAAATACAATGCCTCTGCAGCAGCCGAGATCGTGCAGTTTGAAGCTCGCCATCTAGACGTGATCAAGTCTCTTATCAGGTCGGAGGCTATTGACTGCGATTTTGCGGAGACGAGGAGTCTCGCTGTTCTCACTACACTGGAGCAAGTTTCCATGGTGCGCGAGGCATATGAGGGCTTGAAGCAAGCATCGTCTTTCAGTGATACCCTGCTGGATGTGATAGAGTTCTACGAGGGTGATGATGCGCCCCAACGTACAGGATTGCGAGACGCAAAGGGCTATTTCTCCACGCCCGCGGCTCGGGTATCGCCCTACAAACTTCTCACGTCTCTGTTGGCGCGCTGTGTTGACATGGGACTCTCGCTGAGGACCCAAACTGCGGTTGTATCAGTTGAGCACGCTGGATCAGACGGTCATACCCTTATGATGCGCTCAGGAGAGACAATGACAGCTCAAAAAGTCGTCATCGCCACGAACGCCTACACCTCTGCAATTCTTCCCGAGTACGCGAGTTCCATCGTGCCATGCAAGGGACTCGCATGCCACATCATTGGCCCCAAGGGTAAGCCACTGCCAAAGCTTCTGGCCGCAAGTTGTGCCATAATGGAACAAGACTCAGTCTCCAACAAGACGGGCTATAACTATATGGTACAACTAGAGGACAACAGCATCGTTCTCGGCGGCGCTCACCACAAGTATGACGGGAATGACCTAGGGAGCTGGTACAACAACGTCAACGACACGCAGCTCATTGAGCCGGCGCGGCGGTACTTTGAGGCTGACTACATGCAGAGGACGTTTGTCGGGTGGGAGGACTCAGGCGCGTGTGTTGACCGTGTTTGGACGGGGATCATGGGGTATAGTACTGATTCACTTCCTCATGTGGGAGAGGTTCCTGGTAGAGATGGGGTATTTATAATTGCTGGGTTTCATGGGCATGGAATGCCTGTTATCTTCTTGGCCGCAGAGGGTATTGCAGCCATGACCCAGGGGCTGGCGTACGAGAAGACAGGACTGCCGTCCTTGTTCAAGACCTCTAGAGACAGGCTGGAGTCAGAGAGAAATGATATCCTCGCTGGTAGAGGCATCCGGTCGACTAGGGATTAGAACTTGGCGATTTATATAAGGACTCAATATGATTGATGTAAGGGTGAGATAGCTCTTCTGTAAGCCCCTGTCTTTCTGATCCCTCTGATCACCAATCAATCAGTCTCAAGTCTCCTCCATATCTATAGCCGGCCTCCTTTCTTTCGAAGGCCTGTTCAAGGTCCGCAATGATATCCCTTACATCCTCTATCACAGGCGATAATCCCACGAGATCCTAGGATGCTCTGAGTGCGCAATGGCGGCGAGGGCCTCGAAGTCTTGGACGGAGAACATGGGGTTCGCAAGAGACTCGGTGAAGATGAACTTGGCTCTGTCGTCAATAAGAAATTTGGCTGCTCAAGATCGTTTGGATCACATTATCGTGACTCGATTCATCATGGCCACTACAAGCGAGGCCCATAGTAACAATTCGCCATTGCGCCCGCTGCTCTGGCCTTGCATGACCAACTGCAGCAGCGCGGACAAAAGTTCCTGGCACAGGCAGTCATCCCGTTGGTCGTTGATATCCTTTTCTTCATGGACATAATTGGTCATGATTTGAACTGGATTTATGTTCAGTACCATAACTATTCACTACTAATTCATATGAGTGGACATAGGCTTCCATATACCGTTTAAGCTTACTCTTGACAACCAGGCTGGCTTCGAGACCTTACGCTTCAGTACTGGGAAGCCAAGCCGGGACATGGTATAGAGCTACGGAGAATATATCGACTAGGTATAGTACCAATAAGATCAGCTAGATTCGTTACAGTTAGCGTAGGATTGCAGATGTAAAGTTACGCCCGTTAATTCCCATGGATCATCTCTTATCAATGGGGCTTTTATAAGCCGTCGAGGCTTCACGGTCTCTCATGCTGATCGCTAGGAGGAATCTGTATATACGTACGGCACAGCAACCAAACGGGATTATGATACCTCTATGATCTAATGAGCCACTCCAGTTGCCTGATTCAGTAGATGATATGCCAAGAACCCTGCTCTCTTATGTTGTTGCCTGGAGTATTTGGGGTCTAAATGCACAAACCTCCTCCGTCGGCTCGTTCATACTCGTGTTTTGTCCGTTTCTGATCGTCAATATTTGTGCTGTGAAACCGTATTATACGCCATCGCGGTCGTTTACTAGTATGGACCGCCACTCTTGAGGCTGGGCGGTTTCTAGTCTGGAGGTCTGAGAAGACAATTTTCTACGTGTATCAAAGACAGGCTCTATGTCGCTAGCAGGGTGACTGTGTCTTGGCTCTTTATTGAAACGGAAGAGCTTGAAGGCTGCGTCCTCTTCGCATCGCCTAAGCAGCAGGAAACGCACCGTCTCCGCGAACGGAACAGAACTGCCAAGAGGGCATCGAGTATGTTAGACCTTACTGCAACTACCTTCTCTTCTCGGTGCTCACAAGCCTTAGGAGCCCGCCAACGGCAACGTGAGCAGCACAACGACACTACTGCGGACGTCGCAACTGCAGAGGCAACTGCGCAGGACGTGGACGTGGCGCCGCCATTGCAGCCGCCACAACATCCTGGTTCTGGTTCTGGTTCTGACTCCGTCTGTGTACGGGCCGAAGCGTCGGAAGACCTTGACGTCTGGGCACTAGACGGCCCCCTAGACGACCCTACCGCCCTGCCCTGGCCCTCCTCTCTCGATGAGGACTGGCCTGGTTTAGTGGTTCACGTGGACACGCTCCAGTCTCAGTTCCGGGGATATGCAACCCAGAGCCGCGAGCACCGCCTGCGTCTTCGAGTTCACTCACCTCCAACTCCAACGACTTCAACAGTAAATCATTGAGGTTACTCCACATCGCCGCTCGCAATGGAACGACCGGTATTCTCCTCTCGCTGATCAAGGCCGGCGCAGATGTGAACTCGCGCGACTGCTCCGGCACAACTCCCCTCCATATCGCTGTACGCTTTCGACGTGCAAGTGCTCTCGAGCTGCTGGTAAGTCACGGAGCGAATATGAATGCCCGGGACTCAGCCAACATGACGGCTCTTGAAGGAGCAGTGAGGGCCCAAGACGAGCACGTCAACATTCCCCTCTCTGGTGGAGCTGAGCTTCACTAATCAAGCGCTTGACTAGAACAGTCACTATTTGAGACAGATAATTCTTTCTGGTATCCGGGCTGGCAGTATAACTGGATGAGGGTGTAGGGCAATAAACGAGTAATGACTTTTTGAACTTGATGGTGTGCGACTTGTACTCCTAGACGTCTAATTTCCCTTCGCTGTTGGGGACCATCTTGTCTTTGCTGGTCATGTCGTTTACGCTTGCGATGGAGTTTGATCGGTCACGCTGGAGCCGTCTGATATAGACAAAATGTTCGCAGGGACGATCAAGGTTGTTCGTCCTGTCTAGTTTGTGTGATGTTGGAAAAGCAGTGATCGTACCGTCATGTACTTGCATCTCGCTCATTGTTCACTCCTGATGTATATCAGTAAAGTGCCTTGGTCTCCTGGGTTGAAAATGTACCTTGATACAAGCGTCTACCCACCCAAAACACGCGTCGCTAACTCGTCAAAGATTTCTTGCTTTATTTGCTTCATGAAGTATTCGTCTTTTCCATTCTCGACCCAAGACAATCTACGCTCCAGTGACTCAATGTCGTCTCGAATTTCTATTATTGCAACCTCCTCTGTATCCTTCTCGCTTCTTTGCGCGGTTTGTAGTGATGCGACCTCTGCCTCAAGATCCTCCTGCCTGTTCTTCAAACGCTCTACCTCTTCACGAAGCCGAGCGTTCTCAGCTCTCAGCTCAATAATCACCTGTGACTGGTCTGTAGGCTGGGTAGTCTCAGCTTGCGACTCGTCAGGCTTTAGCTTCTGGTCTCGGAGCTTAGCATTCTCAGCTGTTAGCTCTCCAACCTTACTGTGAAACAACGACTCTAGCTTCTGTAGTTTGTCCCAGACTTGGCTGATGCTATCGGGCCCTTGGAGACTGTCCTGTCGAGGTCGTTTACGTTGATACGAGGGAGCGCTTGGCGGTTGTGAGCTCGTCGCCTTCTCGTATGATGGTGGCTTGGGTGGAGCGAGTTTCGTAGCTTTTGCTCCGCTGCCACTGAACATGCGCGAAATATCATATTCAGGGCCAGAAAAAGGCTCCAGCTGACCTTTTGTTACTCTGTCGCTGATGGAACTGAGTTGGTCGAGGGACAATAGAGAATCTTGGATATATATTCGCAGAGTAGTGACACGGGATAGCTCGTAGAGAGAGTCCAGAATCTTGCCAGAGCGTGGCCGGGAGGCTGATATTGGCTCTTTGACGTAGCTGGGGACGAGTACAGCGACAGTGTTGCCGAGTTCAAACTCGAGACATGCGGCAGAGTCAAATCGCTGCTTTTTTATAGAGTCCGAAGGGTCAATGTTTGTAGAAAAGCGGAAACAAGTGATGAATAAAGGGCTGATTCGTAAGAGAACCGCCGCACTACTTGGCTTGTCTTTGAATTTGACAGGAATGATTATCTCGAAGTGAGCGCGATGCTGGTCATGGGTCGAATCGATATGTATTGTAAATCGTATCGGAACATTGTCCGGATCTGGAGTGGCTAAGCAACGCGTCGCGCCCTCCCACTCCCACTCAACGATAGCGGCTGTTTGGTCAATGTCGATACATAATGGAGTCGCCATACTTCGTGCAGTAAATCACATACCGCTGACTGCGAAGATACTAAACGGTCAGTACAACAAATATTGGAACTTACCTACGAATCCCCAAACTCGACAAGGCACGCCAAAGAGAAGCCGGCTTCGCTGCCAGGCTACCTGTGACCTCCAGATGAACTGCTAGGTCGCCTCAGTCTCCAGATGAACTGCGAGATCTGAGCAGGTCCCTTCTACAAGCCCCGGTTATTCCACGAAGCGATGCAGAACGCGCTCGCTGGGTGGGTATAATCCGGAATTTTACAACGGCTGTAGCGCGATTCACGGGCTTCTCTCGGTAAGCATTGTTGATAAAGGGTTCGGTCGGGTCGAGGCGAGGCGAAATAAATCAGAAAGGCTTCGAGGCGAGGTGTGGAAGAATAGAATAGGATGCGTTAAATGAAGGAGAAGGTTCGGGAGCAGAGTTAATTATGGCGACGGTTGAGAGAGGTTTGAATGAATGACGGTGGTAGTTTACGTGAATTGTGGTACGTGAACAGGAGGCTGGAGTGGAGAAGTTTGGCCGGCAAAACGGTTAGTCCGACAGCGTCAAGGCAGCGATAGTGGAGCAGCCCCGCTTTTGAGTCAGCCTGATCATGTGACGTGAATACGTATAAGTTTCGAGATATAGTAACATGCGACGGGGAGCTCTTGTGAAAACTCCAGTCAAGCTGTACCCAGTGGATAGTTGCTCTATTATGAGCGGGGGATATATAAATGTATATATAATGCTATGAAGAACTTTAAAAGCCCGTCAGCTGCACCACTGCATCGAATGTTGCATCTCCTGGCCCCTCCAGTTCACGACACCGTCACTCACAACACCAACCCAGGACCCAGTTTGCGCATTCCAGAAGACCTGGGCAGAAGCCCTTCCCCAAGGTCGAACAATGCTCAGAACAGAGGCATATTCGCTGGTACCGCCAGTTGGCTGGCGAGTACTCAGAATCCAACCTAGATCCACTTGCTCTGGAACAATAGAGACACCTCCGTTCGAATCGGTTTGCACAAAGACATTCAAGATAAGGTCAGTTGCTTGAGCCAGGGTGACGATCCAGTTGACCCTGGCTCTGTGCTGCCTGAATTGTCGCTTCTCAAGGCCAAAATGCTCTGGTTGAGGATGCCCAACACGTGCTGAGAGACCAGACTCAAGCCTGATTGTAGTTAGCAAAAGCTCAGTGCGAGGCATTTTCATACGGACCCTTCAGAAAAAAGGCTTCGTCCTAACGCAGGAACTGATGCAACGGCAAGCCACAAAATAGACAGATCAGGCTTCATATTGCCTGGGGACAAGGGTAACTTTGATATTGATTATTGACTTAGGAACTTTGCGTACTCAGGAAAGCTGTAGAAATCTTTAGTAGGAGGACAAGGCAACTTTTATATACTTGTGCAGACTCGTAGCTCAAGATTCAGCTGGATCTTACAGCTTTTAGCCCTGCCTCCGCCAATTCCTCATTTCATGTATTCTCTTAATGGTGCGGATGGTCCGGAGAACTTGTCTATCATCTGGTAGTTGCTCATTGGCCACCGAAGTCTCACGCTTCACCGGTCTCATGAGCGATTTCTAGGTATTCAAAAAGTCTGTTCATGGCTTCTCTATTTGAAGAAGGGGTAACGATTTATATCGGAGGACTCGGAATTCTATGTTACCGAGTCTGTCTGCCAATGCGTATCTTGAGAAGCCTTTAACTGTTCTAGCATGATTGGCTAACTGATACTTCGTTAGCCCAGGTCACGCCGAGAAGTTGTATTTCACTTTCCCTAACGAGGAGCTATACGCGGATTGTCATTGTAGCTATACGTCTGGTCGAGCAGATCACTTCTCACTGGTCATCGCATAGCAAGTAGTAAAGTTTAGGCCGCATATACGATCAAATATATATTGTAGGCTTTACAGGGGTATTAATATAATGCGAAAATCGCCGCTTATAAAACTTTTGAGGACTTGATACCTCAGTCTGTTGTTACAGAACGTTGCTAGTGGTTTATTTATGTCCGAATAAGTATATATATTCATCTAAACTTCATCTTTCTTTATGATAGTTTCATCCACTCTTCCATCCCACAATTAAGTACTAAGTCAACTTTGCTCATCTAGACATCATGATGCTATCTACAAAGGCCTTGGTCTTGGCCATCAACTGTCTTTTGTAAGTAATGCTCTACAACACGCTGAAGGCTTTCCTATTACATCTACAAATCAGGCCACTTGCTGCTGCGGCTAGTTATGACTACTGCGCCTGCCAGACAAAGACTGACGGGGCCCTCGACGATACTAAAACATCGCTCGTTGCTAGGTCGTGCGGTGACTCTTAGAGTTTTGTTTACGGTCAGTTCAACAAGTTTCAACGTCATACTGTAGCATTTAACTGTTTGCGGCAGGTCCGGCGATTAATGACGCGAATTCTAAGCAGCCCTGGCTCAGACGTGATGAAGGTGCTGGGCCAAGATTTCAAGGATTATTTGTGCGTATCTAACTTTAGATGTTGACAATCTTCTAATACTGCGGTAGCTACAAAGCATTTTTGGCAAGATCGAAGGAAACCTGTTCTATGATCTATGCAGGGATGTTGGGGCTGCAGATAGTTCGTGTTTCAATTGTGCAAGGCTCCAGCAGAATGGCCCAAGTCAGGGAGGAACATTTCAGTGCACTGAGTAAGGGAATGGAATATAAGAGGGCTCACACTCATATGTCTCTTATCTCTAGCACCGAGAAAGTGTACGATAACTATTAGGGGACTGATTGTCTTGTGTCTTACACAATGGAAGGTCTTTTGTGGTTTTATATGGTGCTAGTAATACAATATATTACAAATAGCGCCATGGGAGTAGAATATGCGGCCTGCAAACAGGAGCCTTCAAGTACTTCACCCTGCAATTGACTCCCCTCAATGACAACTCCCCCCCAACGTCGTTCCATGACCACCGATATATTTGGTAGCTGAGTTGATGACGATATCGACACCAAATCTGGCTGGCTGGCAGAAGAAGCCAGCAGCTGAAAAGCTAGCATCCACGATTAGAGGAATCTTTGCACGTCGGGTAATAGCTGAAAGACCTTCCAAATCTGCTACTGCGAACTTGGGGTTGCTGATAGTCTCAGTGAAGACGAATTTGGTCCTCTCATCAATCGCCGTTTCAACCTTTTCTAGGTCATTTGTATCCGTGATGCGACACTCTAGACCTATGGCATGGGGGATGACTTCGAATTGATGATACGTTCCACCATGAACATAACCGTTCACAACGGCATCATCGACGACAGTCGCCAAGGATTGCGCGACTGTTAAAATGGCAGCGGCACCGCTGGCGAAGCTTAGACCGTCTTTCTCGAGCTCCAGAGCCGCCATGCGCTCTTCGAAGCCGACATTACTAGGCTTCACATCCGTCAGTCCCAAAGGTATTGGAGTAGGCGGGAGTACTCTTATCCGTTATAGACAAGGCCCCCGAGTCCATAGCCATTCTGGGGTCTGGTGCAATGCCAGAGACAGCAGTCTGGGTGACCGGTTGGGCCAAGAAACAAGCCAGAACTGTGCAAATCCACAGTCTGGAGCTTCTTCCCGATCGCCTGGAGAAGAGTGTCAAGGTCCTCAACAGACTTTGCGAGGATACGCAACACTGCACATTTGAGGCTGGCGATATCAAAGACGCTCCTCAGGACCTCCGCGAGCATGACGTCGTTGACTTCAACGCCGCAGTTGGATCGACAACTTTGGAGGAGGAGAATATTTTGCTTAGCGTGGTGTATCGTATGAGGGCGGGCGCTCTTGTGCTGACGCGAAGCACTCCTTCTATCAAGACTATGGCATATCCTGTAAGTGGCGCTGCTTTGAACCACAGTGAATAAGCAACAGCTGGCCGTTCATACAGCCAGCTAAGATCCAAACTCGACGTCTGATCAAGAGGTTGCGACCGGTCCTTACGTGCCAGCTGAATGGCGAGCCTGGGAAGAACGCGAACGCGAGTTTTATCATTTCTAGGGTAGTTTGGTATGACTTGCTCTCGCACACTACCTATCTTAGGTATCCTATGTATAGAACTTTCCTTTTCTTGATCCTCAGTGGAATCTAGATGGATGGCAGCCTTGGTGCACTCGGTCATGTCGGTCTCGTATTAGTCCATCCATTACAGAATGTGAGCATCAGCCAATACTAGCGTTGGTCAATGTATCGCCAATCGGGGACTGGTAGGACCTAAAAGAAGTTATGAAGTACCACCTGCGTTATTCAAGTAAACTGTTATACAAGATGACACGTGACCTCCGTGCCGCTTCCCATAACACCGCGGCTTGATGACCTGTCATACGTATCCGGGGTGTAATCAACTTCACCCTTGACACACCCATTAAAACCCGTCACTGTTGGCTGTGATGTCACTTCAGTTTGCATCCATGCTTGTCTTATCTCCCGTCTCAGTCACCGCCCTAGGCGTTGGTCGCCATGCACTCTCATCAAGTGACCCGTCTTTCTTCTTTTCTCCTTTCCTACATCCTCATGACTTTCATTAAGTAAAAATGCACCAACATCGCGAAAATGGGCACGAAACTCATGCCAATGAAAGGACAGCCCTCTTCTCACCACAGTCCGAGGCACCAAGCAGTGTGCCCAGATCAATTGCGAACGTGAATGCGCACCGCACTCGCTGCTCATGGCCATGGATATACGTCGTGCTCCTCTGCATAGTCCTCGCCGTTGTTTCAGACGTTGGCGAATCTCTCTACGCCGCGCCAAGAGTGCGGCTCTTTGAGTCCGTCGCCTGTACCCGCTACTATCTGCGGCACGATCCGTCGTTAGTGGATCGTGCCGGGTCTGTCCCTGAGCGCCTCTGTAAGATCGACCCGGTGCAGGACAAGGTTGCCTCGGTCGTGGGCTGGCAGTACTTTTTCGATGCCATTCCCGCGATCCTGCTTCCAATCCCTTATGGTTATGTGGCCGACTTGCGTGGGCGTAAATGGATTCTGGTATTAGCATTGGTTGGGTATACCTTGTCCTGGGCGTCGACACTGTTTTTTGTCAGAATCACCAACGTTCTGTTTACCATCTAATGATATTGACCATCTTTTCACAGGTCGGGGTACTGCATTTACCTTTGAACGCAGTCTGGCTATCATCACTCTTCTTCATCATCGGCGGTGGCCCAACGACGGGCACAACCTTGCTCACTACGGTTGTTGCTGATGTTGTGCCGGCAGAGGTCAGGAGTACCGTCTTCTTTTATCGCTTCTGTACCGACCTTGTCGCAGATCTTATTGTCCCTCCAATCACCTCGATCTTGATGCACAAGAACACATGGATCCCTCTCCTACTGGCAGTGGCCTTTCAAGGGCTTAGTGTCATTGTAGCACTTGGCTTGCCGGAAACACTGCCAGTGGTTGACCCTAAGAGGTTCGGTGAGGACGCCGATGGCATCTCTTCAGAATCCACAAGCAGTGAGCAAGCAGAGATACCGTCCAAGAGTGACGGCAGGTGGGGAAGCTGGCTTACTCGGAACAAAGGCTCGTTCGACTTCGTCATAAAAGACAGAGCCCTGTCCGCCCTTGTCTTCACTTTTCTCATCTCCAAGGTCGGGCGCCAAGCTGCCAATATGCTCTTCCAATATGTGTCGAAGCGATATGGATGGACTTTAGCACAGGTGAGTTTATACTCTCTAGATCCATTGGTACGAATGCCTATCTAACACATTTCGACACCTAGGCAGGATTTCTCATATCACTACGGGCCGGAGTAAACATTGCGCTATTTACAGTCATACTGCCTTTCATTGCAACATACGCACTCGTAAGTTGGAGTGCAAAGTCTCGCGACTTATCGATCGGCAAAGCAAGCATCATCCTCTTGATTCTGGGGAGTTTTATCATATTCTCGTCACAGACAGCTGTAGGCATGATGATTGGTAAGCAAAAGGTTGACGAGACATGTCACATTCAGAAAGTTAAGCATCTTTTCAGGGCTCGTCATATCCACCTTGGGCTCCGGCTTCGCGCCAACCATGCGCAGTCTGGCAACCAGCCTTGTCGAGTCTCGACACCCTAACGCGACAAGCGACATCGGGCGGCTCTATGCGCTCATCTCGGTCGCAGAAGGAATAGGAAGCTTGGTAGCAGGTCCCGGGATGGCTTTGGCCTTCCACGTGGGCATGAGCTGGGGCCAAGTCTGGCTTGGGCTGCCCTTTGGGTTTGCTGCTGTTCTTTTCGCCTTGGTCTCGACCATTGTGTTCAGTGTGAAGATTTAGATGATGGGATCTAAATACGACTTGACTGGAATAGGTGTATGGCAATTTTCGCATTTTGAACTTCAAAACTATACAGACGGCTGCTTTTATCACCACGTTCACGATATACACCGCCCCCAAAACAATACTTTCTGCAGTCTAGTCGACTGCAGTACAAGTTTTATTCGATTACCACAAGTGGAATATATACGCTATGCATGCTTATAGGTCAGGGTCCGAACCGAAGAATGAGCGCAACAATTCATTAAGTTGCTCGTCTTGGATGAGGAACGCATCATGCCCACCATCGCTCTGAAGCGTTGCGAAAGTTGCATTCTTCAGGCCCTGGGACAGAAATATTTGCTCAGATGGTGGGTAGAGGCCATCTGTCGGGACCCCGACAATCAATGTGGGCTTTCGAATCTGACTGAGGACTTTGAGTATGGCTTCGTCGTCCGAAAGACTCGGGTACCGGACGCGGGCGATGTCATGGGAGTCGATCTTGTCCAGGATGTGGAGATAGCAGTTGGCGTCGAAGCGAGCATTGAACTTTTCTCCTTGGTAACGCAGATAGCTCTGCGCCAAGAATATGCCCGAGTTGTCGTAGTGCCCATCGTCTCGCTCTGCGCGCTGCACATCGACCGCGAATGGCGCACGGGTGCCGTTGCGGGTGCCGCTGACTTTCGAGAGCATTCTGTTGGGTGTTGTGCAAGTCTCCAGCCGGCGTCTTCCGAATCGCTTTTCGAAAGATGAGTGTGTCCGGTACGATATCATGGCTGCCATACGCGCAGCCGCGAGACCATCTCGAGGAGGATCGCCACCATAGCGCCCACCACGAAACTTGGAATCGGGCTTTATGGTTGCTAGCTGGCTCTCGCTCCACGCTATCGCTCAATGACTTTGCCTGGCTGCGGTCGCGACGAGAACCATAGATCGTACGAAATGCTTGCTAAGCAATGCCCACTCTAGCGCCATCATGCCTCCCAAGCTGCCTCCTGTAACGCAATATATTGACCGCACCTCGAGCAATTCGATGATGATCAGTTGCATTCCATTTGGGATAGCGAGTCAGCCTTGAGCCACGCTCAGACTCGTGCGTATACTTACCGGACATCGTTACGAATGGTTGTCTTCGGGAACGGGTGTCCATAATAAGATGCAGTGCCTGGCCTTACAGATAGCGGGCTCGATGAGCCACAGGGGGTCCCTAAAGAATTGCAGCACATGATGCAGAATCTGTCGGGATCGAGGACTGGGTTCTTAGGGCGTGATAAAAGTAGTGACCACCAGTCCTTAACATCAGCACTGCTGGAAAGGGCGTGGCAGATGACGACGGCGTTGGTTCGCTGAGTGTTAAGTTGACCCTTGACGGTGAGGCCACGGTTGCGTTGGTCAGAACCTCCTGACTCAAGCACGAACCTGTCAATCGTTGTGTAGAGTTGCGTTGGCAGCTGGTCTTGCATTTTATGTTGATCGTCTTGACGTCGAATCAGCAATGGTATGTTATTAGGAGCTGCAGAAACGTACTGTTTGGCGTGATAGTCGATGACAACGGTTCGTCTACAGTCATTGCACCCGTTGTATACGATAGTTTCAGATCGCTAGGTGGTTCGGGTAATGCAGCTGCTTTGATCCATCAGCTTCAATGCATGAATAGAGCTCAATTACAGAGGACATTTGAAGCACATGCTTGAAGTACAGCCATGGGATTCAAACTCTACTACCAGATCATTTTGGCCGAGACGCATGCATAGATGCGCATGATGGCAAAGGCTCAGTCCCTACCGGGCAACGTGCGACGCCCAGACGGCTCGGTCCGCCTATCAGTGACCGTGCATTAGTGCGATGACCTCGCACTGACGGGGATGTTGACCCTGCAGGAGGAGACGTTGCATTACAGATGGGGAGCCCTATATCCGGCGGCTCCAAACCTCAACCTCTCATGAGAGAAGAGGTGCAGCTCTTAGCAGAGATTTGGATCCCGGCCTGTTGCCAACCAACAACTTCTCCGGAGCATTACCTCCCAATCAGGGCGAGCGTACGACCAACGATGGAACTTATGAGCGATGTCTCGTTGGGCTTTGATTCCTGTGCAGAAGGGCACGTGAAAAACTTGGTCGCAAACATACGCGACGTGATGGTGGCATTGTGCCATATAGGTAAAGTGTCAAAGTCAGTCTCAATTGGAGCCCTTGCGGATATTGTTGCTGTCACCTGTTCTCCCATCCATTGCGACCGTTCCCTGTGGTCGTAATATCTACAGACCTTGTGCGCATCAGTCCTACGGATGCGCTCTCTGTGGCTGAGGCCATTCGGCCAACACCATGTCCCTGACCTTCCTGTGAAGAGGGAGGTGACTGCGGAACAAGATGCAGGTTTCTTGAGCAAACTTTGGTTTGCTTGGATCAGCCCGCTCATGACTGTGAGACTATGCCTATCTGTGCTGTACCTATGATGTTGCTACGTGCTGACCGTGAGAATTTATGGTGTAGATCGGATACCGGCGCCACCTCGAACGCAATGATATCTGGACAGTGACAGACGCAAGGCTGATGGATACGCTCCAGCCGAGTCTTCATGCCGCTTTTCGAAAACGAGTATTGGCTCGCAACCGACTTCCCCTCCTATGGGCACTCTACGAGGTCTTCAAATTTGGCTTCTGGCTCGGCGCTGTCAGTCAGTTCGTTGTGTCGACTCCGCAGGTGATGACGCCCTTCACGCTGCGATTCCTTATTGAGTGGGTTCAACATGTCTACCCTGACGGACACGACACTCGCGGCTCCACGCCAGTAGCAGCTGGCATAGGATATGTCCTCGGTATTGCGGTTTTGCAGATGCTTCAGACTTTCGCCTCGAGCCAGTTTTATTATCAGGGCATGTTACTTAGTGGGCAGACACGCAGCGTTTTGATAGCCATGACGTTCAGTAAGTCACTGAGACTTTCTAATAGGGCCAAGGCTGGAGGTCAAACAGGGAGTGACGGTTCGGGTCCATACGATGGTATTCCCAGTCGGGTACATGAGAAAGGCTGGTCCAACGGACGTGTGATGAGCCTGGTCTCCAATGACACCGCCCCTAGTGACATACGCGACGAGACCGCTGGTGGCAAGCCGAAATCGTATCAACATAGTCACTGACCAGCGTGTCACACTTACGCAAGAGACCCTTCAGAGTATCCGCTTTGCAAAGTACTTTGGCTGGGAAGGATTCTTCCAGGACCGCCTGGGAAACATTCGAGCTTCTGAAACCTGAGCATTGCGCATAATGCACCTGATCGGGTGCGCCGTGGGAGCCCTCGCCCAGTTTCTACATGTGCTTGCCATCATGATCACGTTCATTGTGTACGCGGCTGTGAATGGCAGTCTTGATCCAGCGGTTGTATCTTCGTCCTTGGCGATGCTGTACGTGCTGCGCGTCCCGAGGAATTGGTTGCCCGTATCCTTGAGCCTTGCTGCCGACGCATTCCAATCGATCAAGAGGATCGAGGACTTCCTGCTTGCTGAAGAAGTACAAGTGCAGACAGTTCCAGACATCACTCTTGCTCCAGCTGTCAAACTCAGCAATGCATCCTTCACGTGGGAGAGCCTACCAGCGAACGAGGAGGGTAAATCACGAAAGGATGAAGAGAAGAAGAATCGCATGTCGAGAGCTATGAGAAGACAACGAGCGGGACATGAAAAGAAGGGGATCCAAACTTCGGGTACAGAAGTCCGCCCAGTCCAGGATAGTGACGTGCCGTTCTCGCTGAACGCTATCTCCTTGGTATGCCAGAAAGGCGAGCTGGCCGGTATCATCGGAAGCGTTAGATCCGGCAAGACGCCCCTTCTTAGTGCTCTTGCAGGAGATATAAGGCAGACTGGGGGCATTTTGCAGTTTGCCGCTGACAGGGCGTACTGCGCCCAGTATGCTTGGATTCAAAATGCCAGCGTGCGAGACAACATCACGTTTGGAAAGCCATTCAACCAGCAGTTTTATTCCGATGTGGTACACGCCTGCGCTCTGTTGCCGGACTTTGAACTCCTGCCACATGGCGATATGACAGAGATTGGTGAGAGAGGTGTAACCCTGTCGTGGGGGCAAAAGCAACGCATTAACATCGCCTGCGCGATATACTCTGACGCTGGCATCGTACTACTCGACGATCCGCTTTCAGCTGTTGATGTGCACGTAGGTACACATATCTTTAACGAGGTTATCTGCGGTTTGCTCAAGGACAATGCCGGTCCCTAGCAACACATCACCTGCATCTACTGTGCCGGCTTGACAGGATCATCTGAATGGTCGACGGACGTATCGAGGCCATTGGCACCTATGAAGAACTGGCGGAGTCTCACCCTGCCTTCGCCAGTTTGGTCGCAGTTGGGGGGGCATTAACAAAAAGAGGCGGACAGCATTGATGAAGGCAAGAAGGGTGGTTCTGTCGGCCTCGATAACACAACGACGAAAGCCGAGGTCTTGATGCAGGAAGAGGCCAAGATCGTTGATAGCGTCCCCTTCTCTCTATATGTTTCGTGGTTGCGGGCTTCTGGGTCCCAGTGGAATGACCTTGCAATGGTAGTTGGACAGCTCCTTTTCCCATCCTCAAGCATTTTGGGAGGCTTGTGGCTCTCGTGGTGGGTGGACAACAAGTACGGCCTTACCCGCGGTCAGAACGTAGGATTTCCTGCCTTGATATAAATAAAGCTCGAGGAGTTTTGGTGACGATCACGAATTATATCGGTATATACTCAGGCCTGGGTCTCGCACAATGCGTGCTAGTGTTCTCGTCTTCGCTCATTCTACTTGGTCTGTATCAAGTCGAGCCAGGTCATGTCAAAGAATGCGCTTTGGCAGGCTCTAAGAGCCCCCATGTCCTTCTTCGACACGACTTCTCTTGGTCGCATCATATATCGTTTTACAATAGACACTGATGCGCTGGACAACAATCTGGTCGTTGCTGTGCAGCAGCTGCTAATCAATGTAGCTGCACTTTTGGGCTCCTACACCCTCATCGTCGCCTACTTCTACTATGTAATTTATGTTTCACGTCTTCCTTGCCAAATAATCAAGCTGACAGATAGTAATTTCGGACAGCGATAGCTGATTGTGCTTGCTCGAGCACTTCTTTGCAACACGCGTATCGTGCTGGTGGACGAAGGGACGAGCAGCGTTGATCCTGAGACCGATGCAGTCGTGCAAGAGACACTAGCGACTGGCTTGGGAGAGAAGACACTGATTGCTATTGCGCATCGTCTTCGTACCGTATTATAGTACGATCGGGTGTGTCATGGATAAGGGCAAGATTGTTGAGCTGGGGCCGCCGTTGGAGTTATGGGAACAAGGGGGCATTTTCAGGGCTATGTGTGATAGCAATGGCATTACGCGAGAGATGTTCACGAGTGTCTAGTTAGCTCTGGTGGTCTGTAGAAGACACTAAAACCATGAATATGTACCGGTATATATCTTAACATCACCTTGAGCTCTAGAGGTGATGTCCACTTGTTATCCGAAGGTACTATCAGCCGATCTCTTTTAAGCACCTTACTGATACCTCTTTCTTTCAACCTGTAACGAGCATCGTTTGTTATACGAAGAGGGTTTGGGGAATATGATAGTGTGGTATTGAACAAATCTACTGCCCAACATTAATGAGTCAAGTTGCATTTCTTTCTCCGGAGATCGCTCGGGTTCCTGGTGTGCACCTGGATAAGCACAGTCTGCCAAGGCGATGTCGTATGAGCACCCTTCACGATAGATCTCGATTTGCAGGCATAACTCATTCTTTTCAAGGTCTACGATCTCTCCGTCTCCATCAAAATGGGTCAGAGGCGGTTTGTGCTCACTCAGTTCCCACAATTCAATCGTCGCGATGAAATCATCGAGTGAAGGATATGATTTCATATGAATGACATCACTGTTGCCTCTTCACCACTACAAATAAGAGAGATCTCAAGTAACAAAGATTTTATCTTCATTACAATCTCATCATAGCAACTTAAACAAATTTCTTTTTTACTTCGTCACAAACAAATTCACTTCAAAATGACCAACTACGAGCAGATCGCCAAGGAGGCCGAGATGGACCTCAACACCTACCAGGCCAAGACCGGCAACGCCCGTCCTCAGGATGTTGAGGGCGCTGGTGTTAACCCCCATGCTGAGAACAAGTTTGAGAGCGCTCAGGTTGAGTTTGGCGATGAGCTGAGCACAAACGCTGGCTACAACAAGCGCATTCCCCCCAGCGAGGGTGGCATCGTCGACGACAAGGGCCGGTAAGCATCATCCGCCCAAACATCACTTTTTCACCATCTAACTCTTGCAGACAAACCCGTGGTCAGCACTACGAGGGCGAGGGCGGCCCTCTCGACAAGCTCTCCAAGGCCAACGACGAGCGCGGCGGTTACAACGACAACGATGTTGTCGGCGCCAACGTCAAGAAGACCTCCGGCCTCGGAGCCACTGACGATCTCGCCTCAAAGGGCCAGGAAGCACAGCGCGCCAACGTGGGCCGCAACCCTCCCGGCCCTGGTGGCTCTCAGTTCAAGGGCGAGGATTACTACCAGCCTGAGAGTGTTCCTGACAGCATCTCTGCTGAGGGTAACATTGCTCCCGAGAGCGTGATTGAGGCTAGCCGAGAAGCTGAGCGACCTTGAACGAAACAAAAATGGAATGGAATGGATGGAATGGTACGGATGGGTTAATAGCGGGCGCCTGTATGATATGATATGTTCATAATTTGAACCGCCATGATTTACGACCACATTATTTGTGCTTCTGTCGCATCGTGATCTCTGTATAAGTTGAGGTGAAGCTGAGGTGAATAAAATAGCCCCCACTGTGGCTCCCGCTAGAGCCGCCATCATTTAAAGCATGATCAACGTCATGAGGCCTTGGCCTTTATCTCGTGACCAGCCGCTAAATGTGAAACCTCGACGACTTCCTATCAGCAACATTACAATTACAACCTCAACCTTTCCTCGCAAGACGTGATGTCGTGTGTGTTATCAAGGCTCATACAAGAGTGCTGATTGTCGCCGCCATGTCCGGTCTCTCACCGTCTGCCTCTGGATTGCTCCCTATGCCAGGCGCGCCTTCGTCATCTTGGGCTGTGTACAAAGCGAGAGCTGCAGCCATGATGGGCCATCATGATACGAAGGTGATTGTAGCCTTTTGGCTTTTTGGTACGACTTCACCCCAAATCTCCTCGACTTGTAACTAACAGTCGCGCCAGGCCTCATCAATAATGTCCTCTACGTGATCATCCTCTCCGCCGCCCAAGACCTCGTCGGTTCCATCCCCAAAGGCGTCGTCCTCCTCGCCGATGTCGTTCCTTCGTTCCTCACCAAGTTGATCGCACCGTACTTTATCCACCGAATACCGTATCGCATGCGAGTCCTTATATTCATAGTGCTTTCTGTGGTTGGCATGCTCATGGTAGCCCTGACACCGCGCACGCAGTCCGTCACGATCAAGCTCGTCGGTGTTGTCCTGGCGAGTATAAGCGCTGGCGGCGGTGAGTTGAGCTTCCTTGGCTTGACGCACTTCTACGGCCCGATGAGCCTCGCCGGCTGGGGGTCTGGGACTGGTGCTGCAGGTTTGGTCGGTGCAGGCCTCTACGTGATGTTTACGGACTGGTGGGGATTGAGCGTGCGTAGCAGTTTGCTAATCTCGGCGTGTTTCCCTGCGATTATGTTTATCAGCTTCTTCGTGATATTGCCGCTTGGACCTCTGAGGGAGGGCACGACTCGAAAGGACTACGATGCGATCCCGGATCTCGAGGATGAGGATGTGAACCACATGGATCAAGGAACTGCTTCGTCGGCGCTCTTGGCTCCTGGGCCTTCTGTCGCGGCGACTGCATACTCTGCGCATAATACGCAAGACACACTCACGATGCGAGACAGGTTGAAGAAAGTGAAGGTGTTGTTTGTCCCATACATGCTCCCGCTGCTTCTGGTGTACGTGGCCGAGTACACGATCAACCAAGGAGTTGCACCCACATTGCTATTCCCTCTGGACGAGTCGCCGTTCGATGAGTTTCGAGATTTCTACCCCATGTACGGGTTCCTCTACCAACTCGGCGTCTTTATCTCCCGATCATCTACGCCATTTCTACGTATCCACCATTTATACCTCCCATCGATGCTGCAAGTTGCAAACCTTGTACTTCTCACATTCCACGCCGTATACTTCTTCCTTCCATCAGTCTACATCGTCTTTATCATAATATTTTGGGAAGGTTTGCTAGGTGGAGGTGTCTACGTCAACTGCTTCGCCGAGATCATGGAGAATGTGCCACCCGAGGATAGAGAATTTAGTCTTGGAGCAACGACTGTCAGTGATAGCGGTGGAATCTCTATCGCTGGACTCATCAGTATCGTGATGGAGACGAAGCTTTGTAATTATCAAGTGGCGCATGGAAGGGATTGGTGCCGTCGTATTTCTGCACAAGGTCAATGATTGTTGGGTTCGTCAGGCGTTTTTCAGCGTTGGGTAGAGCGAGTTTGTAGATATCGGTCGGCATTTGGTATAGAGATTCTGTTACATTCATTACGTGTCTATCGCCTCGTTGACGTGAGCTCGACGCGTAACCTGGAGAAACATGCGTAATAAGCGAATACATTTTCTTTCATCCATGTCATGGTCACTGATCTCATTGTCGATAAGCGATATCCCACCTGAACCCGAGCGAGGAGAGTTCAAAAGACTCTGTTCTCGAACGATTCAGGGGCTTCAAGATAAGTTTTTATACTAAAAAGGCCCCCCAGTAATACTGTCACTGTCAGCTTACAGCTTACAGAGAGTGGACAAGCGACAGGGAGCCATGACCAATAAATCGGAAACAGTCCTGGGACGTCCCTTGTAAGGCGACGTTAAATTGCGAGAGATGGGCAAATTAAAAAATCTGGATCTTTTGTCGCGACGGGGCGGGGCATTTTTCTCTGTTTAGCGGTCACGGGCGATAGACTTTTTGAAGAAGGTTATATTTTAAAAATGTTACGTTTCGTAAAAAGGTTATAAAAATTCACCAATGAAATGCGTATGCATGAGTTACAGGACATCTGATTGGAATCACGGCTGGAAGTTTCCATCTTTAGATCATGGCCCGGCAGATGGGCTGACGGGAAGACCGGCACGAGAGTGACACCGGAGAATAGGGCATCATCGATAATATCACGCGATGTCTGCTACGTTGCTCGTTGCTCTTTCATACGAAGCTGAGGTGCAGAGATACGACGTCGCCAAGAGAAGGATAAGCACATCAACGGATAACGGCCTAGCGCTGACCGGCTTGGCAAGTTTCATCCTTGTGAGGGCGTTGATCAAAATAATACTGTACATACAGCACAGTACATGCTACGTAGTAATAATAGCTGAAGGGTTCTCAAGAGTTGAGTCAAAGACAGACTCATCAGGATGAGACGAAACATGGCCATTCAAATGCTGTTAATTCCCGTCGGGAATCGTTGGTTTGGGGCTGAGGAGGAATGCGGTGGAGGAGGGCCGAGTCGGTGGAGTCTGGAGATAAAATAAAGACCAATATTATCAGTGACAGGTCGTTTGTCCAGGTTCAGGTTCGTTCTGCCAGCCGTGCGTTTGTTTGTACGTATGAACCATTAGACCCAAGTCAATATACAATACCTCGTCTATCTCGAAAACTCAACAGTTGTAGAAAGTATCCACGATATTGCAAGACATGCATATTCAAGGGACTGTCTTGTCTCTCATATAAACACTCTGTCTCAGCTCTTCAGCAGGGAGATCAAGTCTAAATACCTCCCAGCACCGCCAAACATCGATAATCTTTGCAAGGGAGTATAACACCATTCCTCTCAACGGTAAGGGTTCTCCGCTGAACAAACCATGACCTCGGCCATTGTCCTTGGAGGAATTCAATGCGAGGGGCGATTTTTTCTACTTCTATTCAAAATTACAAGCCAAGCCAAATTTCCGCCTAGCGAGACGTTGCAGATAAGCTATTGTTTGATTGGCTAGATCACTGCATGGATAACCATGCAAGCGGCTCCCCGAAGGGAGAATGCCATTCAATGAGTTGATCGAGATGCATTCTGCAGGGGGGAGAAAGAATATGGGAGTTGAGATCAATATTGTTGGTTCTTTCGCTATGCTAACCTTTCTTAACAGTGGTTGGCAGCGTTGATGATGCTGATAGATCAGCAGTGAGATGCAAGCCTTATAAACTCAATTCTCCAACCTAGATTAACTGGCTTGTTACATTGGATTGGATAACGTGATGACGCACTTGAGCAGAGAATAAAGGGGGACTCTTTCACAGATCTAGGCTTACCTCACTGACACCCATAGGAACAGAGCCTATTGGTTGACTATACTGTTAAAGGGGCTGGCATGAATTGAGCAAGATAACATTTCCAACCTTGACAGTATCAGACAAGAAAAAAAAAGGAGACAATTTTCGAGTCCAAGCCCCCTGATTCACTTGGCGTTGGATTGGCTCCCGCAGAAAGGTAAGTTGAGCCTTTGAGGTGCCCTCGGGGGGCAAAAAGACTTAGGACCTCTACTCTAAGTGACAAAAAGATTTAGGTAAGCTTAGTATAAGTTTAGAGGGTCTTTAGATTGGTTATATTTGTCACTTGTGATAAAGGTCCTAAGGTTTTCTTGCCTCCCCTAGGGTGCCCCGCCACTTGGACTCAGCCCTCCCAAATACACGTTTAAACCCATCCATTAGCGCAAACGCACGCTAATTGTGCCCCTGTAACCTGCAACCTACGCCCGGGCCTTCATCTTCCCGCCTCCATAACTCGCTTCCCTCACTCCAGCTCCTCCTCCTCCTTCTCATCCCCCCTCCCCCCTGTCCGCTTTTTATTTAATTTAATCCCACCTAAAGGCCATTCTCTCTCTCACTGTTCCCCCCCTGCTCATTTTCTGGCCTTATCAGAAACCCGGCTCCTCTTTTCTACTCAGCTTCTCTCTTCCCCTTCCTCTCCTCGCCTTCTTCCTTCTTCACCGTTCGTCTTTCTTTCTTCTTCAACCTCCCGTAATTCTTTTTATTTACGTCGCGTGCGCTGAGAGGTTGATTCTGGTTCTGGGTTCTGCTTTCTTGTGTCCTTGTCGGCACCTTTCACTCACTCACTCATTCTACCTGAACCTACGTCTTTTTGACTTTATATTTCGAACCCGTTGAGATATACGCGTCGAAGCGTTGAAGCTTGCCCACAATGTTTGGACAAGTGCGCACAAACCGGTCGACGGTCCTTATGGCCGGCACCGTTATCTTCCTGGTCGCTTTTGTTAGCCTGGCCTACAACCATCTCGACAAGTGGGAGCCTCCCGCTGACGTGTAAGTTGACTTGCGTAATCTAATCTCCGCGAAGACCGAAAAAACTGACGAATTCACTATAGCGCTACCGACACCGAGACATCCATCATTGGTGATACCCACGATGAGCCCAAGAAGACTGAGCCCGAGCAACCGGAGCAGCATGGCGCCATGTCGAAACCCGACCACCCTTCCAACGCCTCCACCGAGCTCGGCGACTACTACTTCAACTACATCATGAAGGCCCGCATCAGCCCTGCCGACAAGAAGTACGCTCCTTTCGGCGCTTTCCCCATGGAGCTCCCCGCCGAGCCCAAGTGGACTGAGATGATTGGCGAGGACCTCTGCATTATTGATCTTGACAACCGACCTTTCGACGAGCCTGGCCAGATCTTCTCCCCTGGCCTGATGAGCTGGGACCGCGCTGACGAGACCCACGGTCTGTCCCTCGGTGTTCTGAACCACTGGCTCTATGGTGCGTACAATCCTGACCGAGTCACCTTTCTGTGTCACTAACCCCTCAATAGCCAAGAACCACGGTTACAAGTACTACTACGTTGACATCACCGATCCCTTTGAGGATCGCCGCAACTCCTGGAAGAAGCCCCCGATTCTGTCCAAGATCCTCAAGAAGCACAAGGCCTGCATCTTCCTTGACTCCGATGCCGTCTTCCACCACCTCGATCTGCCCTTTGAGTGGCTCATGAACTACTGGCAGCTCCACCCCGATACCAACTCTCTCGCCCTTGCCTACGATCCTCACCACAAGAACAACATGGACAAGTTCGACAAGGTCTACCTCAACACTGGTTTCATCGTTCTCCAGAACAACGAGAAGACCTTCGAAATCCTCAAGGAGTGGGAGGACTGCCCCAACGAGGGTGGCAAGCACCCCGACTGTGTCGAGTTCCGAAAGAACCGCCCCGGAAAGCCCACCGACCAGGGTGGCTTCGGTACCTACATCCGCTACGATTACCCTAAGGACATCAAGGATCTTCCCTGCACCGAGGCCAACGGTTTCCCCGAGAGCCGATCTGGCTGCGACGGAAAGTTCATCAAGCATCTCTGGACCGGCAAGAAGGACCACATCAAGGTGGTCATCGGCCAGCAGGTCCCCGGTGCGCTGCTAGAGATGTTCCACAAACAATTCATGGAAGAGAAGCCAAAGTTCTTCATCTCCGAGCGAGACCTGATGGCCCAGAAGGATTAAATAAGTAATGAAAATGCTTTAATGAGACCGAGTACTAGAAAAGGCGGACATGATACGGACGGCTTTTGAAATCATCTTTTTTTTTAATAATTTTACTGTAAAACTTATACCATCCAGGAGAGGTATAGGCAATACCTCTTCTCCCTCTCAATTGGGGTTTACTTGACATGGGTGTTTTTGGGAGTGTTAAGGATTTGTTAAACAAATGGCCTGAAATCGGAAACTTTTTTTTGGATGTTTGTTCAATGTTCATGAGAGAAAGAAAGCTAGGCATGATCTCTTTATGAGTAATAGGGATAACAATGAGTTTTGACGTTGATGATAAAGTTCAGGTTGCGTGATGACTCTGGTGATGCTACCCTGTGTGTAAGCGAAGACAATTTGAACGTGAATGTAATTGAGTTTGGAAACAGGAGAGGAATAGAGTTCGTTAGAAGCAATCGAGAGGCGTTTTGAAACTTCTGTGTTATCATAAGTTTGGAATGTGATTCTCCCAGATTTAGGGTAGACCTCTGTCATGGACTTAGCAGAGGTTCAGTTTGTTGCCAATGGCCGACAACAAGCCAGAATTCTGCTCAAAGTGATATTATTAAGTAAGTAGTAAGGTTGGAACCTAAATGGCAGATGAGATGAGCTCTTTGTACGGGGCAGTTGAAAAGGTTGGGTGAGGTATCTGATTTGTCACTTTAAGCCAGAGAGTCCTCAGAAGCTTGACATGCATTCACCCTCACAAATCTTCGTGTGAAGATAGATGTGACTATTGGGAGTATTTCTTGTCCCTGTTCTTCATTATTATCATGATACAGCTACCTACCGATAAATCGTGTTCGATAAGTGTATGCAGGTGTCCTCTTCTTCTTAGAAAGATATTCTTCTGTCGAGTGTGTTACTCTTGCGACTATGAGATAGTGCTTTGTAACTTTAACGATGACCAACTGCCGAGCAGTTCTATATCGAGTCAAGGCCAAATGCGGCGATATCGAAGCTTGAGCTGGCTATTCTCCGTCGGAGTTTCGCTTACCTGTTTATACATTGTTTGGTGGTGATCTATAGGACTTTGAGATCTTTGCGTCAATGCGAATGCGACTATCCCAGTCAACACCAACTCTTACATGGTCGCACGGGGGTGATTTCTAAGCTCTATAGAAAGAAAGATGATGAAATGTCGTATACGCCCTTTCGAGATAGTATTAACCGACGGGAATAGTGCCTGGCTACTCTGAATAAGTCGCAAATGCAATGATGCCATCTTCCCATGATGGATAACCGAGGCATACAACATCAAACACTTGCCCCAAAGCTTTATAATCGGGAGAATCAACACAATTGATAGGTCAAGCTTACTGACGCGACTATGATCATTAATCCCAAAGCCGAGCTATTCGCAGCGACAGGGTGTGCGCGACCAACTGGCGTTGAGAAGCCGATCAGTAATCATACAAATAGGACGGGGAAATCACATAAATCTCCAACGCGGCACCATTTCCGCAATTTATAATGCATTCAGATTTACAAATCCGTCGGGGTTTTGGATGGAGGATAAAGGAAAGCGTCAAGAATGGAATTGAGGTATTGAATCAAGTTATACTGAACAAACCTCATCATGGAGAAGATTGATGATACTGGTATTATGGGCGATGCGTCGCTTGGGAACGACTCTGCGACGGAGGGCGAGATTGAGGCTGCGAGGCCGAAAGAACAGGTTGAGACTGATGAGTTGGATTGGGATAATAGTCCTCATAATCCTTTCAATTGGCCAGCATGGAAGAAAGCTCTTCAAGTCGTGATGCTATCCTCAGCAGGTCTCCTAGCGTAAGTCCACCCCATCCCAAGTGTACCTATGCAATCTAACATCTCAGATCAATCGGAACATCAATAATGAGCCCCGCTCGCAAAGAGCTCATGATCGAATTCAACGTCAGCAGCACAGTCGCCCTCCTGCCTCTAACACTCTACGTCCTTGCCCTCGGCTTCGGGCCTGTAATCGGCGGCCCGTTATCAGAAACCATAGGTCGCTATCCTATCTACGCAGCGAGTATCCCTCTTGGCGCACTGTTTACTATGGGTGCGGGCTTCGTGCACAATATTGGAGGTTTGGGCTTTCTGAGATTCATGGCGGGTTTATGCTGGGCGCCTGTGCTGGCTGTTGCGCCGGGGACGTTGTCCGAGACGTTCACGCCGAAGAATAGAGGACCTGTATCGGCGGTGTTTATCCTCATGCCGTTTTTGGGCCCAGGATTGGGGTGAGTTCTGGAATGGAACTGCTGAGGACCTGACTGACTTTCTACTTAGACCGGTTATAGGCTCTTTTGTGGTGAATCGAAAGGGATGGAGGTGGACGCAGTGGACGTTGGTCTTCTTTTCGATACTGGCTATGATCATCACTGCGTTCTCGCACGAGACGTTTCATCCGGTTATTAAAAAAAGACTTATGAAGAAGAAGGGAATGAAGGTTGATCCTCCGCCACCGATGGCTGCTCGACTCAAGATGTTTGCCCTCGTGGCAGTTGTTCGACCTATTCGCATGCTTCTTCTCGAACCGATCACCGGATTCATCTGCCTGTACGTTTCGGCCGAGTTTGGAACTCTTTTCAGTTTCTTCGCCGCTGTGCCGTATACCTTTGGAAGAGTCTACCAGTTCTCCATCGAAGAGTCAGGTCTCGTCTTCCTCTCCATCGTCATCGGCTGCTTTCTCGGACTCATCACCGTTATTCTCTGCGACGTGTTCCTGTACAGAAAACAAGCGCCGAAATACCCCCCTCATCAGATCCCACCCGAGCATCGTCTTTACCCTTCCATGATTGGAAGTATCGGATTGCCAATTGGACTGTTCTGGTTTGCTTGGACAGCACGACCTGGCGTTTCTTGGGCAAGTCCCGCAGCATCGATGATCGTATTTGCTTGGGGAAATCTTTGTGTGTTTGTTAGTACCATGCAGTACATCACTGATACATATCATGGGAGTGTTGTCGCAAGCGCTGCTAGTGCTAATAGTCTGGCGCGGTATGGTTTCGCAGGAGTATTTCCGCTGTTCACTATTCAGAGTAAGTTCCTACGCCCATCTTTGCGAGAATAGTCGCTAACGAGAATAGTGTATGAGAAGTTGGGTATTGACTGGGCTAGCAGCCTTCTGGCCTTTGTTGCGCTGGCCTTGCTGCCAGTTCCGTGGGTGTTGTTCAAGTATGGCCCGACCATCAGGGCCAAGAGCTCCTATGAGACAGTCAAGTTCAATTAAGACAGAAGCATCTAGTTACGAGAAACACGTTTCAATATGTTCTATAGAATTATAATAGTCTAATATACGTTTTCAACACGAAGTCGCGCTGCGTTGTTTCAGTTCTTAGGAAGCTGGATCAACTTGTAGTCCTTATCAAGGTAATACCACAAATCATACTTCGCCGGTCTCTCAGCAGCAGGAAGAACATTGGACTTGACAGGAATGCCGAACTTCTTGGTAGCGTCCTTGCTCTTGACATAGCTCTTGTAGCTCTTGGTGCTGGTCTGGTTGTAGTTGATCTCGTTGGAGTCAACCTTTCCGCGCACGAGATCTTGCCAGTCGCCGTGGCTGCTCTTGATGGTCTTGGCCATGAACTTGGCGTTTTGGTAGTCGCCGCCAACGATCTCGAGAACACTGTCGCCGCGGGGGACCTTGTAGTACTGCTGGTGTTAGTGGGGCTTGGGGAGAAGGGGCGGGGAGCTTACGGTGAACCAGTTGTAGAAGGTCTTGGCTAGACCTGGGCGGTACTTTTCGAGGTCCTCGACGGCTGGGAATGTTAGCTTGTGTTGGTCAGAGACAAGATGGCACTTACAGTCGACCAGAGCAGCAAGGGGATCCTTGGTGTCAATGGCAATGACCTTCCAGTCAGTCTCGCCACCCTTTATGCAACAATTAGTGATCGTTTTGTGCTAGCCATGTAACAGACTTACATCGTTCAATGCAAGGCCACCAAGCACCTTGACAGACTTGACCTGTCCAACGTGGGCAGGTCTATATACAAATCAGTCTTTGCTTTCTCATTCGTGAAAGAACACTCACGCCTCAGTGATATCGAACAGATCAATAGGATCGTTATCACCAGGGTATCCAGTGAAATCGTGGTCAAAGTTGGGACTCTCCCAAGTCTGGGGAATTGACCCATAGTGGAATGGGTATGACTTGTGAGGCCAGACATTCTCAACGAAACGAGGGGCCTTCTTCTTGTCATCATGGAAGATAGGGTCTTTGATGGGTCAGTATGGAAACATGATGCGAGGAGTTAGGTCGTACTCAGAGGCTCATCGCGGCGGGTCTCAATCTTGCCGTCTGTCCATCGGGGAATCTCAACAACGTAGCTCACGATGCGATTGTTGCCCTTCTCAGGGTACAGAGGAATATCGTGCCAGAAGGAAATAGGCTGCCCATCTTTCTCCAGCCAAACACGCCAGTCCTGCATCACTTAGCAACGCACTCCGTTAACCATTGAGGACGACTTACAAGAGTGTTACGAGCCCCAACTTCACGAAGCGTCAAGGAATCATAGTCAAATTCCTTCGCCCTCGGCGCAAGAGAAGAACCAAGAACCAGACAAGGCAATAAAGCCAACTTAACAAGCAAAGAAGTAGCTACCATTGTGAGAGATGTTCGAGCGCCACGGAGCCGGAGAAAAAAGTTTAAGTTACATTGGGTTCCTTTTAAGCTTGATTCAAATAAAGCCAAGACGGATATAACTCGCGTGAGTATTTTTGCCCTCGGTGACCAAAAATGGAAGATCGTTATCGGCGCGGATCGGGGGTTCGTAGATCCAACGACGATGCGGATTTGATGCACGTGGAGTTGGAGTGTAGATCTTGGAGGGGCATTTGGTGTAAGTTCGTTGGTGGTTTGGGGGGATACACGTGGGGATGATGAGGATGGGTAATTTTATTGCGCATGAGCTACTGCAGGCCAAGTTGCATTGAACACCAATGATTCCATGTGAAGATATCATCTTGACTTGGCCATTCTCTCATAGAAGAGTGGTAACTGCTCTTTGATGGCTTGTGTTAATTGTGTCATCTCATTGGGTATCTCCAACGAGTGATGTGACTGGCTGTCCCACGTGCTTCAGCCAGTCAAGTTGCGGGGTAAAAGTCAACACCATCGCTGCTGATATTGAGATTTGTAGAAGAGGAACAAAGTGAATAAATAACATGGCATCGTGGAATATGTATATGTTTCCAAGTTCATGTCCAAGGCCTCTTGCATACGGCCCGTGTGACGTGGCAGATTCCCTACTAGTTCTCAAATAGTGTCTCTGCGGCAGAAATGACAGTTTAGTTATCACGTCAGGTAAGGCTCACGACAGGCTTCAGCTCTCAGCTGGATCGGCCCAAACAAGACATTAACAACACTTCAGGTAGTTCAAGAGCTGATCAAATGCCATTCAGGCTTTTTGTCTCATCTTCAATTGAGAACTACTCGCTGAGTGATCCTCACCGATGCGGGGCTGGCCTCGTTCGAGGTCCAAGCAACTGATACATGCACGGACGGTCATATTCAGCCAGCCACAGTTATACGGTATGATATGATCGACAACGGAGTGTTGATCTTCGACTTTGAGAAAGAAGACTGAAAGGTATAAGTAAGGAAGAAGATACACTGTAAGATTCACAAGTAGATAACAACCTTGCCTTTTGTCTCCCTTATATTGAAACCTACAGAGGTATAACTTACTAAATCGCCTAACTCACCGGAGCTACAATGCTTCTCAAGATCCTTGTTTCTATCACAGCTGCCGTTTCAGTTACAGCAACAGCTATCGGTAAGCTACTTGCATAATCCAGTAACACTCTCAACTAATGAGTGCAAGACAAACCAGTTGGTGTTGCCGGCTGTAAATGGTCGGGCACTGCTCCTTATTGTGCAGGGGAATGCGAGCCCGGCTGGCATGAGAGGGGACGCAGTCAATGTGGCGATGGCAGCTGCTGTTGGACTGGCAGCAAAGCCCTCTGCTGCGAAGACGAGGATGCAGTCCAGGACCTAGTGCAGGAGAAGGAAGAAGTTGGCGTCGACAGCTGTTATTGGTCGGGAACAGCTCCTTACTGCGCAGGGGAGTGCGGACCTGGGGAGCGTGAGATTGGACGCAGTAAATGTGGTGATGGCGCCTGCTGTTGGACCGGGGAAAAGGCCTACTGCTGTAATGATGAAGAGAGTGACAACCGGGACCTCTAGATCAAGTAATATCGAGGGGGAGAACCAGTTATGTAGCTAGCCAGCATAGTGACCCTCTGAGAATGCGTTGAATTGCCTTGCTGTCTTATGTTGCAATGTACAATAAGTGAAACAAGTGTAATAACTTTGGTAGTTCAGACGAAGAAGTGATGGGATGTAACGGAATTCTGGCTGGTGGCTTTCTGGACATTTCGAACCGGATGTGGTCACTTGTTGAAACTTCCCATATAATCGCAATTGACTCAAGAAAGTTCGAAGATGACGGCGGAGTGACCGAGTGGTTAAGGTGAAGCACTCGAAATGACGATATGCTTTGGTTTCGGCCGCGCAGGTTCGAATCCTGTCTCCGTCGCATGATTTTTTTCTTCTTTTTTTCTTTTTTTTCTTTCTTTTTTTTTCCCGCGTGTTTTTCCCTTATTTTCTAGCCAGTAATGGTCACGGCGCTAGGCCTTTCTTTGTCGTACTTGACTGGGGAAGATCACCGAAAGAGATCTGCAATTTTGGTGTTAATGACCTTGTAGTATTCCTCTCTGATCTGACATTGGCATTTGACGACCAGTACTACTTTCGCAGTACTCTCCCAAAGAGTTCATGACAATTTTTTTTTTCGCCTACAACCAAATGGCGATTTCACTATGCTTCTGACATATCGCGCTTGAGACTTCATATGCAGATACGCACATATTGTTACACCAGAATTAAGGTTGTGGGGTTTGCCTATACCCGCCCCGTCATAACGTCAATACACCTTTTCCGTGTAGAGCTTGATGGTTCATAACGACTGAAGCCGTGTTTAAATGTATTCAAGTATGTAAAGACCTATAGTGATCTGCGAGCAATTGGTAATGTTTGGTATAATTTCGTATAACATAATGATGATCCCACCGTAGGATTAATACCACCAGACTTGAACTGCTGCTTTAAAAAAAAGAAGAAAGGGGAAAAAACAGACGCATCCAGACTTTTAAGCAAATGCGATAAGGTCATCGTCAATAAAGTGAGGGCCTTCTTCGACATTTGCCGTGTTCTTCTTATTTGTGTGAACTCTGGAAGTCGTATCTTGACCAAGCTTCCCGTCCATATACGTCCGGTTCTCTTGCAGGCTCTGCATGTAGATGTTAGCATGAGTACACTGCACCCCAGACGAAAGACTAACCCTGAGATGGAACATCTCATCAGCTGCCCACTTTTGAAGACGTGGGAGGGTCATTGGATCTGATGGGCTCCCTAGACGAGTTCTTATCAAAAAGTGTTGAAACCGGCGTGCTTCGCACCATTTCTTGAAGTCATCGCGTTTAGCTGCCGCGATGGCAATGAGGGCCTCTTCGGTAACGACCTTGCCGTTTGCCAGATACTTCATGTCTTGCTTTGATAAAGACATGGTTGTTTGCTTGTGGAGGTGAGGTCTTGGGCTGATAGTGGTTGGGTGATGAAGGTGGGATGGTTGTATATAAATAGAATAAGCTTGGGAAGTTGGATTTGGAGAATAATTAGAAGGAAGGGTAAAAGATGGCGAAGAAGGGGACATCGGGGATTTATATAGGTAGCATAAAAGTTTGGAGGGGAGAAAGGTATATACCATGGGATGTCGACAGACTTAAGGCACTGCCATGGGATGACTCAGAATGTTAAGTATAATGCATTTATCCAATAGAACGGTGCTTGAATAACATCGTGAAGTTATAATTAAGCATTGAACGAGCGATAGAAGAGATGAAGCCAAAGTTGAAAAGTTTGAGACTCTATCTGCGCGTTCAGAAATTACTTGTCAACTGGCACGAAGGGGTCACCGGTGGCAGGCAATGAACCCTTTCAAAAGGAACCTTATAGAACTTTACCCATCTTAAACTTCTTCAAGTCTGGCATCTGATGAGTGAAAACGTCGGAGAATACTTTTGATAGGATGTGAAGAGTTCATCATCGGTTTACAGTACACTCCCGCATGAGAACATTGAGAAGGCAACTGTTGGCCGCCGTGAACTGATGGAGCTGTCAATCGCCACTCCTGATTCCAGCCTTCAAGGCCGATGAGACTACACAGCCATCCTTCGACAGGGCTGTCAATCAGACCTTTGACATTCACTTACCAGAAGCTGCGGTGCCCATTGCACATTGAAGTTCAAAATAGCTCTGCCCACGATCATAAGAAACTTTAACTCTGCAAGTTTGCAAAGCTAACAGCCCAAATACGAATGAGAACGCGAGCAAATAACCAAGGCAAAAGCACAAATTCAACACAAAACGAGAGGTTCCTTCTAGAAAGAAAGAAAGGAACCAGCTTATTTTAAACTGCAAAGTCGTTTCGTTACCCTATTTGGGATTGAACAAATTACAAGTCTTCAGACTCAGTTAAAGTTTTGCCCCTGAATTTGGTTAGGAGTCACAGTGCCACCCACATGCAGACACTTAAGGGATCTGGAGTAGTTGGCCGAGGTTAGTTGATGTTAGAAAGTGTCAAGATGTCTATCTATTGATTGGCGTTCTGCTTGTAACCTTTTTGACGCCCAGAGTCAAACAGTACAACCCAATGACTCATGGCGAAACTACATGATAAGATTCTTTCGAGAGTCTATAGTGTAATGTTGATGAAAAGACAAAAGCTTGTAGAGCTGACGCTTTGTGACCTGTAGTGGCATGATGTTTCCAGGATCGTCGGTCGCCCAAAAGACAAACTTTAGGAATCTTCTGGAAGGTCAGTAAGGAGATATAAGTCTCACTCCATCACATAAGGTTACTATTACTTATTCACTCAAAACAGTGCCCTTTTATGCTAGTTTTCGGTATTCGCTCGATGGCGAGGGACCATGAAATGACATTTTGGCTGGGCTGGACCATCGCTACAGAATACATCTGAAACCCTCTCGCATCCGCCTGTCTCTCAAACTACACTCTATGGGAACCTTCCGGATCTAATTTCATGGATATTAATAAACTTCAGTAAGATACCTTCCAGAGATGCTCGTGTTCCATGTATATCCGTTTTCAGGGAAACAAGTCGTAAACCTCGCAGCATAAAAGCTGACCATAATCAACCACAAAACTGAGAGTTACCGCTGAACATCCTTTATGAAACATATACTCTTACTTCAGTACAGAAAATTGAAACAATGTGACGGAAAGCCGGGGGAGGCAAAGCTTCCTGATACATTTTAACATATCTTGCCTGCGCACATAAAATATAACAAGTATGTGAAACCTTAGGAGGAAGTGTAAGAATTTACAAGATTTAATAAATTGATACAGTCCCTCCTCAATTTTCTCATTTTCTTATAAGTTCTTATTCTATCAATTATTTCCGACGCATTCTTTCCATAGCACGAGTTACATCTTTCTCGATCAAGATCTCGCATCCGACAATACCAGCATACCTGGACAACATGGTATGAGTCCCCCAAGCTCATCAGACATCAAAATCTAATTCTTGAGTTACAGAGTCATATTATAGTAAACGCGACCACGAATCTCTTCAACGGGAGCGAGTTACGCCGCTTTGCTGACCTCAACCCAAGCGAGCCTTGCCTCGACAGGCTGGACAAGCTGAACTTCAACGAGTTCATCTACCGCTTGCATTACGACCTGTCATTTTATAGGTTCATGTGCTTTGTTGCGAGGGTCCCAACTGGTACTCCAGAAATGGTCGCGTATTGGCTCATGAAGAATTGGTCTACAGAGGCACGTGAGGGGATCTATGGTGTAAGTTTATTTATGGCTTTGTTGAAAGGAGGAAACCAGAATGCTAACCATGTGAAATAGCCACCGAAATTAAAGTAGATATACCTTCATGAGAATATCTTAATGGCAGGAGTACACTTCTTTAAGAAACCGGTTTCAACGACTCCACGTTAGGCCATTTTGACGCAGGCAGCTGCCTCCAACAACATTAATACATAGAATGACCCTCCAGAGCCCTGATCAGTTGGGCTGAACACACAGAATACCTTCTAGATTATATGAACACCAGACTCTCACCATAGTATCATTTGATCTTCAACGACGCAAAATAGAACGTACGATTCATATATAATGCATCTCACTACCGAGGAGACACGCGACCTCTCGGTCAACAAGGTGACGGATACCATCCTTTCAAAACTCAAAATCATGAACTGCGAGGACTTCTATGTGTGCATGATAGACACGACCTTCAACAAGTTCGTTCGCAACCCAGGTCGTGGGTCTCAAGGCTGGATTCCCTCCCCGTCTCAGGGTAGTCGTAGTCAAGTTCTGGGCACGAAAGGCGTGGCAAGTCAATTACTCCGAGACCAACAACGGGTGCTAACTCTCAATGAGTAGATCGTAAGCAAAACTCTGTAATCTATACCGCATGCATAAGGTGCTGGGATGCGGCAAGAAGCTGCCGTAATTGGGACGGGAAACCTATCTGCATGCCCATCGTCTTACTCATATCTTCCCATGGATTCGGTATTTAAATCTATTAGCTTGCGGTACGTTTCATGTCACCAAAGTCAACGTCAAGCATGGGGCGTTTATCCAAATGATTCCCGCTTCAAGCAAGGAACTCTAAATTATGTAGAGATAACTATGTACATGTAGTAATGAAGAATAAAGCACCCAGATCCCATCTAATTACCTCCCTTAAACGCACTGGAAGTAGTACTCGTTGTGCTCAACGCACTTGTAGGGCTTCTCGCACTCAGTAGGTCCCTTGTAGTTCTTACCGCCGCACTGGTAGTAGTGCTTGACAACACCGCCAGAGCCAGTTCCGACGGGGTAAGCGGGGGCAGTGCCTGTGGGAGCGGGAACTTGAGGAACAGTTGTCTCGGTGTTCCACTTGTAGGTGTAGGCTGAGCTGCTGCGGATGACGGGGACGCGAGTGGTGGGTTCGATGGCAGCGACAGTGGGCTCGAACTCGCCATCGTCTTCGTCACAGTCGCCGGAGGGAACGGGGGCTTGAGTAGGAATGGGAGCCTCGGTCTCGGCGCAGTCATCATCGGAGTCATCATCAACGGGAGCCTTGGTAGGGTAGACCTGGGTTCCGTTGGTGGGGATAGCGTAGGTAGGGAAAGGGGCTTCGGTTTCGGCACAGTCATCATCATTATCATCAGTCTCAGTAGCAAGAGCAGTGCGGGTCTGCTCGGTCTGAGGAGCAGTGGTGTTCATGTAGTTCGTGGTGCCAGGGACAGTGTAGACGGGCTTGGTCTTGGTCTCGAGGGTGGTAGCAGGAGCGGTAGTCTCAACGGGGGCAACAGAGCTGGTGGCAGGGGCTTCAGTGGCAGCGGCGGCGAGAAGGCTGGAAACACTGGTCCAGGCGGGCTTCTTCTCGTAGTCATCGGTGTAGAGAAGAGCCTCGCCGTTACCCTCGAAGACACCGGGGATCCAGCTGTACTTGTCAGTGATACCCCAGACGGTAACACCAACACAGCCCTTGGTGTCGAGACAGGCGCCGACAACATCGGCGTACTCATCACCCTGGGTCTTCAGCTCAGCGGCAGAAGCGGGAACGGACTCGTGGCGAATGTCGAGCTCAGTGATGGCGACCTCAACGTTGAGGTCAGTGAAGCGCTTGAAAGTGGCGGCAAGCTCAGAGCGAGAAGGAGTCTCGCCGACGATCAGATGGCCCTGGAAACCAACACCGTCGATAGGGGCGCCTTCCTTCTGAAGGAGCTTGACAAGCTCGACGGCCTTGTCAGTCTTGGCGCCGTTCTGCTCAAGGTTGTAGTCGTTGTAGTACCTAAATGGTCAGATAAATACTTCGTCAATGCGGGTAAAGAACTTACAGCTTGGCAGCGGGATCAGCCTTGCGAGCAGCCTTGAAGGAGATGCCAAGGAAGTCAGTTCCCAGAGTGCGGGAAAAGACACTGTCTCGCCACTCAGCGTTGTCATCGATGGCCTCGTTGACCACATCCCAAGCGTAGCAGTCACCCTTGTAGTGCTCAACAACGTTGGCGATGTGAGCCTCGATGACCTCGGTAAGCTCCTCGGCAGAGAAAGCACCAGAAGAAACTATATCCATTAGCATAGCACCCCAACCCAAACATGTAGTATAACTCACCCCAGGTGGGGAGCTGGCTGTGCCAAGTCAAAGCATGACATCTCAAAATCTGACCATTCTTCTTTGCAAGATCCGGAACAACATCAGCAGTCGTATAAACAAAATCACCCTGCTTAGGCTCAACAGTCTCCCACTTCTGTCCGTTCTCGGGAACAAGCTGTCCAAACTCCTCAACGTCATCAGCCAGCTTGCTGTAGGGCGCATCGCTGAGATATCCGTTATCGACAGCTGAGCCGAAGTACTTGAGTCCAGCGGCCTGCGCCAGGCTGTGAAGCTGGGCCGAGACGGGGCTCGAGGCCAAAAGTCCAAGGAGTGTAGTCTTGTGCATTTTTGTGAAAAAAGAGTGTGTAGTAGGTTTAAAAAGGCAAACAAATGAGTGTATTTTGCGTTTTTGAGCTACTGAAAGAAGGGAAAAAAGAAGGAAGGAATGTTAATAAACGACTCGCGTTTGTTAATAAAGAAGAAGCGAATATAGATGCGGGGCCCGAGATCATGATATATATCCATTCGTTAGCTTAGCCATACCACCAGCTTAGCCGCCGCATCATTAAAGCCCATGTAGATCGTCCCATCTGTATACGAAAGCCTTGTGTCCTTTAACCTTACGGTAAAATATCTTCCGTCAGTAATTTGTGGTGTAAGTCCCCTGCTATGTCCCGCTTCGTCTCAGGTCTGCGACAGGGATGCATATTTTCTCGGGCCAGGGACCGAAACTGGCAATGGAGATAGCGTATCGTGACGAAGAGATCGACCCAGGTTGTGCTGGTTACCCGGGTAAATTGGCATTGGATGTTCGGCAATGTCAAAATTGTTGGTTCCTTGCATATTGCCCTGTTGTTGACCAATTATCCATGAAGGGATCCAGGAACAGATTGTTAGTTCAGGAACCGGGCGGATAAATCTGAGCATGGCGGTTAAATATGCAGATGATCACCAACACTCAGAGAAGAACAACCTTCTCCATTGGATAATATTGTTAGTTTTCTAAGGTCTCTTGGCTTTTGATATAAAAGATTAAAGTCAACAGAAAGATCATGATTCTTGTGTTGTACCACGATCTGCCGACAAGATAAGATGATCCACGCCCCTTTCATGTTTCAGATACCCGGCGCTAGGAACCGTTGGTAATAGCTTATTTTTCGCCTCATCTCAACGTGATGATGGGGTTATCGGTGGGGTTTTCAATGGCACGTCTGTGATTTCGCTTAATCTGCTTGGCTATTACAGCACGGCTGGGGAGTAAATCTGTCAAGTATCATATCATCAAATCCGGCTAAATCTCACCGAGCTGATCTGTCTACACGATCAGGTCTTCTATAGTACCCAATTCGCACAAGTGGCTTCTTCAAGTGGGCATTTTAAAACTGCTAGTCTGCCCTGCCAAGAGCTGTTGTAATATCTCTAATCTCAAGTTCTTCCAGAGTTTTGTTCCACAACGTCTCCATAATCTTCTGTCCTGACTCGGTGTACATAAGCACAGGATACCTGGTCTTGTTAGCAATCTTATAATCAGCATCGCCCAGCTTGCGGGCGAATTTCCCAGTCCCCATACAGTTCGACCCTTGGCTCTCCTTTCCAAGGACCAGTGCAGGATGAAGAAACTGTCTCGTTCCAGTCACAATATTACTTACTAGCAAGATACCAGAAGTGTCGAAACCATTGATAATAGGCCTTCTAGTTCTCGTACGAGGCTCGTTCGACTCACAACACAGAGGCGGATAATCTCGACAGTGCCATCGTGCACGCTGATAAGCTCTGAGAGCTTTGAAAGGAACACAACTAAGAAGAGCTTAATTGTCAAGTATTGGCCTTCTCCATGGAATAATTCTTGGCATCTCGACAGGTTCTATTTAGATTCGCGTTTGAAATATCTGCTCGACGCATCTGGCTTTCATTATGGTGAAATTCAAACGTTCAAGCGTGTAGCAGCTGATGGCAAACTCATGGCCATTTTGCTGAGATCAAACCATTTAAACCACCGTAACGCAGCTTAGTGCTACTACAGTGAACCAAAAATTATTCTAAACCATTTCGATTGATTAGAGATAAATATTATTCTGAAGTAAATTATTGAACTATACCGTCGTATTAGAAGAATAGTTGCCGAATCTTTGCGGTTGCTTTCACCTACCCTATTGGCCAGCCCCGGTTTAGTCAGCCACCTCAACGTCCCCAGGTGAGATGCGCCGCTTTCATAATGCCTTTCATCCCGCCATCATCATCCCTCGAAAAGATATACCGTCTCTCATTCCTCTTTAACTCATAATTCCATAGCTATCAATGAAACCCCCAAAAATGATGTCAAAGACCACCTTGCTCGCAGCCAAAGCTCCCTCTAATCCACCGTCGCCTCAGAACAAGCCGATTATCTCAATGCATCATGGAGAGGCAGAATGGACAGCTGTTTATCCCATTATTGAGAGATTGTATATGAAAGATCGGAGAAAACTTCGACACATCATGCAGATCATGGAGGAGAAATATAATTTCAAGGCATCGTGAGATTACCCATCTCCCTAGTTTTGTCATAAGCTCACATGGGACCCAGTGTTCAGATGTATAAGAGACGCTTCACAAAATGGGGTTTTTATAAATCAAAACAAAGAAATGGGAAGACTGCTTGCAAGAAAAAGGCCCCAACTCCAAAAAACACACCAGAGACTCAAAAGCGGCCTCACAGCCAGCCGCTTGTTCTCTCTCCGAGTCCAAATTCTTTGGAGACGAGTAGTCTTGAATTTCTTACAAGCATACATGACTGGAGCACTTCATTCTATGAATCTCTCCGTACCAAGGGATTACACCTACAAGATACTCATCCTTCGCAACCGGCTGGTAAAATCAACCGCTACGACCCAGAAGGATTAAGTTTCGCCTTTCGGATCATCGTTGAGCTCATACAACGCGGCAAAGGCATTTTAGCAGGGCGTTTAACCCGCAAAGCCTTTCTAGATATCGAAAATATGCTGCACGCTGAAGCGCCTTTGTTCATCTGGAATGTCTTGGAAATCATGTATCACATGGTCCGTCTTGGTCAGACACAGCTTCTTGGTATGCTCCTAGCGCAGTTAGTCGAACTAGCGAGTAATATCAATGAGATGAAACATCCCGTTATCAAGATGTTGAAAAGTTTGCAGAAAGCGGTGTATCATTGGGAGAAGCATGCTACACTTGAGAAAATGCGACTTCTTGAGCAGGCTTGGGGTTTGAATGCAGATATCATATGTAGGAACTACGACTCAAGGCTGTTGGTGGTATACTATCGCCTAGTCTGGGAATCTTCTTGTATTAAACTTGGCGAGGATCAACTGGACGGTCTTGATAAGTGGTTCTCAGCCGTGAAGAGCAAGATTCCGCACGAGGACTCTTATTTTCAACAAGCTATTCTATTCGCCGATCCTAGCACGACGGAGGAAACAGCACCGCCGAAAGACTACGAGATTACAAAAGCGCTTTGCATCTCAGCAATACAGCATCGCTGCACAATGACCTTTGGAGAGTCAAACATGGCAAGTCTTGTGCGCTTGGGCTTACTGAAGAGTCGTGTTCTTGGCGAGATTGACGAACAGTCAAGCGATAAGATGCCACAGTCCCACACGCGATTCCAAGCAAGGGTTATGGCCTATTTGATGAAGGTACTTATGGACGTTGATAGGGAACTCGGGTTGGATGTCGATGTGGCGGACAGAATGCGAAACAAGATCGCTTTGCGAGAGTTTGGCTACTCGAGTACCTCGCCGCAGGTTATACATGATATGTGGCAGCTAGAAGCCTTTTTGCGAAAAGAGGGACATGTAGCTGAAGCAGCAAAGATAAGGAGGGAGACCTATAAGAGGCTGGAAGAGTATGTAGACCAGGTCCCCGTCGACGAGGTCTAGCAAGCGCATGATTGACAGGCACAGAAGCAATGCAATAGATAGATGCGATGAGATGGTGAGATGATTTACCCAAACGCCACGAGTCTATGCTCTATAAAATGCCTTCCTATGCAACATCAACATGCCTTACAAATACAGTCACCTCATGAATCACGACCCAGTCGCTCCTCATCATCTTGAGTTAGTTCATACGCCGGCCGGAAACCCTCTCCATTTTGACCCTGCTTCTTCAGATGGGGGTTCGGATGTGTGTCCTTTATACCGCCTAGACTCGTGTAGCCTTGGTCGTATAGAGGACAGTACTCAATGCTGAGGTGTCGAATAAACTGGTCACGTTAGTTCGTTCGGCGCATGGTGGTGGGGGGTCTTACAGCCCAGATTTGGACTGTTCGGAGGTTAGTTAGCCATTGTTCGTTATAAGGTTATGAGAATAGAGCAAGGAGAGCGATGGAAGGAGGTCGTACCGTAATGCCAGTCAATAACAGGATGTATTCTCATAAACGACGGCCAGCCAGCGTCCGTCGGATCAAAGAACGTCAAGTTCTCACCATGAGGGTCCGTTCTTCTCGTTCCCACAAACACAGCCTTGATACTCGGTCGTTCCTCAAGGTATATCTCTAGCCCCTTCTTCATCGGTAACACGTAGCGCGCAACTTCGAGGCCGTATTCTTCGCTGGATGTCTCGACGAACGTGTCAACTTCGGGAAAGGGATGCGCGGCGACGATGTATACGCATTGTAGCTTTTCGGGAGGTGTAAGTTCAGAAGTGCCGTTGGTCGTGTCGGATGTGGAATAGTAATGTCGGCCCATGCGAGCGAGGAGGAGGATTAACAGGACGAGGCCTAGTATGATCAGTACCTGTCGCTGATACTTGAAAGACCTTTAAGAAGGACTTTTATAAAGCCCCAGACCCTCATTATGCGACTTACAGTCCTTTCCGCCATTATATGATAACGATATTTGTTCCGGTCTGCTTCCGTCAGCCCTTATCCGAACTTCCCCTGCACCAAAACGCACCGATATTTCTCCAACGCCTCATCCACGACCTCTATCGACTTGCGGACCTGATCTTGTACATCGCGCAATGTCTGTGTATCAGCCTCCTCAGCAATAAACGCTTCGACCTTTTGCTGGAGCTCGAGACACTTGTCGCGCAAGGAGCGGGGTGGCGGGGTCGATATCATGATGGCTCTCGATGCCTCGGATGTAAAGGAACTGGTGTTTGGGGTATTGTCTATGCGGTTTTCAAAATCGACGGTCTAGTTTAGAGAGAGAACAAGGGAGAGGAATTGATTCTAAGAGATTGTATGTGTTGCGACGAAGCGAAAGTTAATAGCTCCGGTTTCGCCGTATACATTAGCGATGGAGGGGAGGTACGTAAAGAGGTCCTGCTGGACTGCCGAGCGGCTTGCCATCACGTGCGCTACTGTTCTGCGATTCGGTTGCCGCATCACGTGCATCACTTACAAGAGTTGATAAGTAGTGAACAGATTTACCTCGGAACATAAAGAGAGCCATCATTTTTCACTGAAAGACATATCATGAGAGTATCTAAGGTATTTTTATGTAGCTGAATTTATAAATATACGTTCAAATCATCATCAACGCCCATAGGAAGCCCGATACTGCAATGCCGAGCATTAAACATGCACCATATCAGATCCGAATGCCAGCCTGATTAACCATTATCTCCCCCTGAGTTCAGATCTCCCCCAAAGGCTCAAGTACATATCTCCTACGGATATAGAAGACCTCACTGGATCCACTGCCAAGTCATAAACTTGATGGTAATAACATCGTCCTCGAAGCTAGGCACAAGCAGTCCGGCTGATCTCATCTTCACGGGACAGATCTCGTAGAAGATGCGACCGCGAGCCCTGAATCTTGCTGGAGGCACCTGGTCTTTCCGAGACTCAGGAGCGAGGAAATTCATGGGCATCTCTTGTTGGCGTGAATCGGCTGGAATCAAGAGTCTTGGCTGCAGGTATAGGTACAATGTTCGCAATGCAGGAAACAACGCCTTGAGATGAATCAGATACTGGGGCTTATAGCTTCTCTCGAGGTTGGAGTCGACCGGTACAGCCACGGTTCTGATAGTTTCTAGACCTTGGTATCGGTTGTTCCCTGGCAGCATGAATTCGGTAACGCCATGGAATGAACTTACAGAGCGGCGCTCTTGCCACCATCTATCTATCAGGACCAAGTCACTGGTTGCATCAATGTAAAGGCTGCTAAATGCCTTTGCCCTCCTGCCACCGTCATGTGAGTTGGCGAGAACTATGCGCGCAGGGACCCGTGGCTGCCAAAGACTCCAGCTTCGAGTGACCTCTTCACAAGACGCACGGCAAACTCGCATCAGACCGTAGTCGCTGTTGGGGTTTGATGCGGGCGGGAGAGGGAAATCCCCAAGGCTTGTTGGGAGAGTGTGTACTGCTTTCACTTGCCATGGCTGGCGAAACCAATCTTTGACGTCCACGAAGTAGGCCCGCGGAGCATCCACACAGAGAGCATAGGCCCAGATCATGTTCTGTATTTCTTGGGGCAACTGGCTGAATTTGTGAAATTCGCCACGATCGGCATTGCGTCGTTTAAAAAGCTTCTTGATGAATTGAAACATTTTTGTGTTTCTACTTCGTGAAAATAAGCTGTCGTTAATGGTCTGGAAACTCGGTAGCTTTATCGCTGTTTGTGATTTGGAAGATTTGCTCATTTTCGAGTTGGCGATTGAAGCACACTGGGCTTCTTATACTGCTTAATCCTGAAGTGACCGTAAACATGCTGTTGATGATTGGCACGTACGTCGGTGAACAATGCAGTAAGTTCACTATGTCTCATACTTCGAAATAAAGGAGATCAAATGAACTCATAGGAAAGCTAGGCACTAGCGATTGTCCGTTGTTCTGATTACATCCCTGTAACTGACACACGTGGCTAGGCCTGATTTGGAAGCAGCCGTTGTAAAGGAACCAACATGTAGGTTTTGCCTGAGTGCGTAGGACTCCCAGAGCCAGGTCCGGAGCAAATGAACCATCGAAGGGATCAGGATGTCTTCGACAAAAGATCATCATGCTTGCCACTAAAGCCTTCCAAAAGCTTTCACACAACACTCCGAGCTTGAGCTCACGATTCTCCTCAATGAATCGTTGCTCATCTTCACTGCATGTGAAGTATTAAACGCTCGGATCAGAGGAGGGATCTTCATGCGGCAGAATGGTAATGCATAGTCCATGAGATAACGGTTCCCCAGGAAGAACAGCCAGCTGTACAGAACAATACTGGGCATCTGACGATACCATCAGTCCGCTCGTAGATTGAGGGGTAAAAGGGCTCCAAGTCATAGGGAATTGGGGGGGAAAGGCATCATGATGGGGGATGGTGCTTCGATGCCAGTACTGCTGATACCGGAGGTGAACTTCGTACTCAACCAAGAAGACTTGGACGAGTACGAAAGTAACGAGAGGGCAAGACATAGTGACAGGTGGGGGAAATGGTGAACTCTGGAGAAAAGAAGAAGAGGAGGAAAAGGATGGAGGGGACGAGTATATCAATCAGAGACGAACAATGCTCTCGCACGTGATTCGATTGTCTTGGATGAAATTGAGATGTCATAATGGTTTATGTTAAGCCATATATTTTGGATCCCGCGGTTGTCGTTACTAATATGATACTCAACATCCGCGCGAGAGGGCATCCAGCCTCCTCATCCCGAGTATCAAACGTGTTACCCGATGCCAACGTGCACTATATCCACTATATTATTACACAGAATACTATGAGACTCCTCAGTTGTTTGATACCTCGTCGTCATTCTTGCAGTGCATCCGTCGGGTGTTGACCTCCCTCATGCGGCAGTCTGCATATCTGCCCACGCTTCGATCACCAAACGTCAAAGTGCATCAGCGTATCGAGTCTAGACTAGCACCCGATACCAAACGTCTTTCCCGTTGTATTAGTCATTATCTCGGACCGGGGAAGCCTTCCGTAGCCGTGCCAAAGTATGATACTGCCCTGCGGTTGTCACGTATGATCAATCTGCATCTCGCCATCCCTCCACCGTATCAAGAATCTTTTTGGCATTCTCCAAAGCCGTTTTCTCCGTTGAATCAATCATCAAGCCTGGATACCCCTGAAACTTGAACAGCTCACAACGCCCCCTCATATCTCGCAAAAGACACTGATCGAGTAACTTCGTAGTTCCACTCGCCACCCGCTCCGTGTGGTCTACCCGTTCAATGTTTGCCTCAAGACCGCAAGTCAAGTATACAGGAAGAAAGGGGCGGCCTGCATAACTTGCAGCGTTTGCGTACTCTTGTGCCACACTTTGACCCAGCTCGTTGTCCGATTGAAAGTCTAATGAATCTGAGTATTAGCTAGATGATGGCACGGAGGAGGGGGGGTGTACCTGTGAAGACGACGAGGTGATCGTGGCTGGAGGGATGGAGTACGTGTCTTTGTAAAATGGTCTGACGGTATTGTTTTCGTTGGGTGTTGTATTCTGGGTGATCTCTGGAGATTACTGCTGCTACGGGGTCGATCAACTTGTGGTTGTCTAGCACTAGGATGTTGGGATCGAGTTGCCTCATAGCGTCAGCGATGGTTTTCTTGCCAGTACCTGGGAAGCCGTTTATCCACACCACAGGTGCTTTTATTGTGGTCGGCATCGTTACAGTTCGATGTGACATGAGAGGCGACGATGGGTTCTGGGGTGTAAATCCTGGAGTTTGTGAACGCTGCAATTATTTCGATGACAATGAGGCAAAGGTTGACATAGGATTTACATGATGAATCCGATTTGCAATGGCCAGTAAGTTTATCTGTTCTTTGTAGATTTGCATTATAAACTATAAATGGAACATCTAAAGCTTGAGTTGGCTATCATGAAAACCGTAAAAAGCCAATATTGCCGGACTCGAAGTTATGCTGAACTCAACTCGTAAACTCATCGTATATCGACCTTAAACATTTGCGAAAATGATGACAATCGGACGAGTCAAATTATTATCCTTCGATGGATTTCCTGATCCCGTAACCACCACGGGTTCTGTAAGACTTGCAATGAGTTGGAAACGAGAGCAATACCTATTGTCGTTTCGGAACTGAAGGCGGCAGTGGACGTCAACCTTGGTGGGAGATGAAGGAAATACTGTTCACCCGTCAATACGCCATCGTAACTCAGTCTCACACGATCCCATCCAGCATGATGGTACTTGCTATCGAAGCATTATCTATGATGATCTGACAGACTGTCCCATAATGGACACCGTACCACGCAAATCCAGGTAAGAGATTGCTGAAGGGTACAGGGTAGCCAGGAATCAGTGTAAGACAGTGTGATCTTCTCCAAATACATGCCTTCACACATAAAAAGTACCATTGATTTTAGCGCAGCAGGTAGTCCGTTTACAAGGTTTTGACTCTGGTTTATATTCACTGATTCTGCTACCTCGCTGCTACTCGTAGGTTGAAAAGCCTGTCAGTGCGCAAATCATCAGTAAAGAAGAGATAAGCATCTCAAGACTAAATGGCACATCATTTATCTACCGGTCTTAACGGGGAGGATGCAAGAGTATAACCCAAGATACCTATAGATATGAAAGTCCGTTCTCTATTGGCACTGTGTCTTAGTCTGTTCAGAAACCAACAGCCAGGATATCCATGGCCTATTGGGTTTGAGTTCACCAGTAAGTGATCAAGTCGTTCGGGACTCAGACTGTTGTATCACGGTCAAGAAGTTTAATACACTGGCTTTACTAAGAATAATCCCAACAAACTTTGTTGATGTCATTTCGGAGGGCACTGCATGACTCGTGTTGTCGTCAGAGAGAGTCTTATCTTTTAGTGTCATCATAACTCAAGCCTCATACGCCAAGAGCCACGATCCATCCAACGTCAGATTTCGATAACGTTACAATTTAACTTCCCACTCATTTCAGATTATTTACATCTCTCACTCATTTTCTTCTTTTATTACATGTTGTTTCACTACAGCACACTGTCAAAATGGCACTCAATCGAGTTGCCCCCGAGGTTCTCCTCGAAATCTCTTACCATGTCGATCATGAAGATCTGCGAAAACTTTGCGCCGTGTCTCATCGTCTAATGTCTGCATTTGAACATCAAACATACTCAATCATCGAATTAAACGAAACCTCACAATCTGGAAGTGCCTTATTGGCTCTCGCATCTGGACCTCGAAGGGATATCGTTCGCGAAATTCGATACAACCCTCATCATCCTTGGCCAGCTCGAGACAGGAGACACAAGCCTGAGATCAAGCTCAGTGATGAGACTCGAACAGCACTACAATCTCTTACCTTTTTCCCGTCCTTGGACAAATTTAAATTCGACCTGAGTCACTGGGAGTTATCGGAATGGGCTCTGTCACCACAGTGTTTGAACCGTTGGGAGTTTCATCTATGGCATGGAAAACACGATACAGAGCCTTGGAGAGTTCTTATCGAAGGGAGTCTACTGGCGCTAAGCAAAAGTGCGCGTTCCTTTTCTCGACTTGAGATCGATAGTCTTCCGCCAACTGGGCGAGAAGCATATCGTGCATGTGAGTCAGAAACGTGGAAAGATCTTCTTAAACACCTGGCGTCGTTTGAGATGACACTTGCTGGTGTCGGATACATGGGACATGGCGGGAGTTACATGTATGGAAAGATGACTTCAGCACACCAGGCGTTCATAACTCTCTTCCCGGAGATGTTTCTGGAGAATCTGCATAATGTTCAGGTCTTGCGACTCACTGGGAAGATGAATGCAGTCATGGGCAATGAGCAACTTGTGGAACCCATAAACTGGGCATCTCCGTCTATCAATCTACCGCGCCTGACAACATTAGAACTGGATTACTCTCAGATCTCGAGCCAGCTCTTTGCCTTTCTTTCCAATCATGCAGGGACACTCGAGAAGATCAGTCTGCGGAACTGTATAGCCCCAGCCAAGCAAATCTGGACCAACATCATCAACCTCTTCCTCGACAGACAGCCCAAACAGCTGCTTGAATTTACGACCACGGCGCGTCCAGTGCATAAACGCATTGGAGATCCCTTTGCTGATATTTCAGACGGATTGGATGTCAAAGTGAGGAGGTTCGTGGTTGGACTAGCAAATCATGATATCGTACCAGTAGAGGAGTGGGCCGCTGTTAGTGATAATGATCCGGAACTTGACGAGTCTGATGTTTGCAAGCTGTGGGATCAACTTGAGGAGATGTTGGAGCGGAATAGGTGCCATGCGCGAGGCTTGTTGCAGGAAGCTAGCCGTTAGCACGGACATGAGCGAACATTCATGAAGCCATCACGAGCGAGTTGCATTGGCCTCTGGTTGCACGAGTTGCTTGAACCTTAAACATTCTAAGCTTCTAGTATATACTTCTAAATATAGTCATTTTATCATAAGCGCAAACAAGCATATGGAACAGGTATCATCGCTAAGCCCAGAAATACAAACACTTTGATGTAATCACCCATCCCATCTCGGCGCATTGATGATCAGTGCCATGAAACAGCCCGACATGACTCCCGTCACCGGCAGCGTAATTAACCAACCCATGTAAATCCAAAGCACAAGCTTCGGATTAATACATCTCCAATCCCCATTCGCCAGCCCAACGCCCACCGTAGCTCCCGTAATGCACTGCGTAGTAGACACGGGTAAAGACAGCCTCGTTGCCATGAGCACCGTGATTGCACTCGCGAGCTCCATGCAGAAACCACGGCTTGGCGAGATGAGCGTCAAACGATTGCCTAGCGTCCGCATGACGTGGTAGCCGTAGGTCAACAGTCCGACAACGATACATGCACCGCCTACGACGAGGATCCAGATCGGTATGGCGACGAATTCGGGTATGCCTCCGCTGGACCATACTTGATATGCTGTTGTGAACGGGGCGACTGCGTTACTGACGTCGTTTGCCCCGTGGACAAAAGATGCTGTTGCGGCGGTGAGGATCTGAAGAGCGGAATACATGTACTCTGCACGGTTATCATAGTGCGCGGATCGAGCGTGCATGTCTTCCAAATCCCAGTTGAGGATATTGTTCCGCTTCTGCATAGCCACGACGTCCTTCTCCAGTCCGCGGAGTAGCACGCGGTTGGCTTTCCATGCCATTACTTTAGGGCTGTTCCATGAGCCGTCGGGTCGGGGAGGTATGAATTCCGATGAGGCGCGAGGCTCGAAGCGACCTGGGGGAGTTTTGGGTGGTGTTTGAGCTGGCGGTGGGAGAATCCATTCATCGTCACGATCGAGATCGGGTAACTGGCCGTCTGGTGTTTGAATCGATTGGAGAAGAGTTTCGGAGGTACGTAGGTGGCTGAGTTCCTCCCGCGTGAGATGCCCCTGGTAGTAGTCTCTGATGCGAGGCTTAGTGAACCCAGCTGGTGTCGGTGGAGGTGGTGATCGCCAGAGGAGGAGTGGTCCTTGAAAGACATGATACCATTTGAGAGTCCAATCCTCGTGCATTATTCTCGTCCACAGGAAGGGAAGGAGAAAGAATATTTGGAGGAGAGTCATCCCAGTGGCTGTCGCAAAGACTGAGATGACGATGTCTCGAGTAGATAGGTTGATAGTATGGATCCCTTTCCAAACGAGAAGCATCGTGAGTGCACCTACTGTCAAGTAGGTATAGAACGGAATGGAGTAGAATGCCCTCCTAACAGCTGTTTGTTTCGTCAAGATGAACTTCTTGGTGAACATGAACAGTACAAACCCCATACAGCCTGCGATCAACGGCGCAATGATCCACGCCGCAAAGATCTGCGACACACCATGCCATCCCCAATTGATCTTTGTTATGCCTATCGACGCTGTAGCTGCTCCGACGAGTCCTCCGATGAGCGAATGAGTAGTTGAAACGGGTAATCCTTGCCGAGTCGCGAATGTCAGGAAGAGCGAGGACGACATGATAGTGCACATCATGACAAGAAGTAAAACACCGGGTGAACTGTCGTAGTGATGAGGGTCGACAATCTTCGTTCGGATGGTATCTGCCACTCGAGACCCAACAGACACACTGCCACTGAATTCGCAAACTGCTGCTACGAGCATTGCTTGCTTCATGGTCAGCGATCTCGAAGAGACCGACGTGCCAAACGAATTGGCGACATCATTGGCGCCTACAACGTCAGCATAATCCAGCAAGATATCCAAGAGACTTACCAATGTTCCAGGCATCGAGGCATGCAAATATAACAGTCAGAGCAAAGATGTAATCATACTGATGAAGCACCGCCATCTCATTCGGGGTAATAACAATAATAGAGTATCAAGAGTTTGCTGCTGTCTCCACGACAGCGATGTTCTCAATCCATGATCAAGCCAACCATTAACAAAGGCCGATAAGCACTGGTCAAAGCATAAGCTGCAGTCGACGATCGTGGGTCCCAAGCTGCCTTTAAACACCCAAAGGACTGGTTAAACTATCCGCGCTCCCGCAAAAAGTGTGCGTCCTTGCGAAGCTATGATTCGATAGGCGAGATGCTAGAACCTATCTTGGCTTTTTCTGGTGAAGAAACGGTCGATGCAGGGGGTGAAATTGATCGAATTGAGGACCGAGCGAGACTTGTTTGAGATGTTGCCGTGATTTGGGGGCTTGTGGTGGTGAAGATGTCGATGAGCCAATGATAGGATTAGGATGGAGCACGAGGTTGATGAGAGACGCGTGTTGAGGCGATAATAAGAAGGATGATACAATTTAAGAGACTTGGCAGTTTAGAAGCTGAGAAGGTTATTCCAGTGGAGTCAACGGATATTCAAGGCGTTTGTGTGTCATTGTGGCTCGTATACCATGACTTCATCCTCGCCTGGCTTGAGTGAAGCCATTTCATCACCACCACAACAAGACATATCAACCAGCAGCTCCACGAATAAGCATCTCTCTTAATATGAGTCAACTTCTTAGACAAAGATCTCACTGCGGCCGTTACCGAAACAGCAATCGAAGATATCACATCACTTCGATCTCCTTGACCGAGCTCAGACGTCATGCTAACAACGCCACACCTACATATTGACACCGTCGATAGTATCTTAGCGTCTCGGCTACATCTTTATTTCAAGAGCCCCTTGTCTGTGAGGCTCCAGGAACAGCCTTAATCCCACGTGCCATTGAAGCCACCCGATCGGGCGACCGAAGTGCCCGACATCATGAGACGATGTGTCAGAGGTCAAGACAGTTTTTTGACTTGGTGGGTGCCTCTTTCGAAACTCGTGACTGTTGCAGTGTAAAGTCTATCAAGGTCGCAAGGAAAAGAAGCAAAAGTGTTGATGGCGAGGTTCTCTGATTTCTTTCAATTCGGGGGTGGAAGCTACCAGACATATTCTACTATGACTATAGAAGTTTAAGCTTCGCTGAAAATGATCAGAATCAGCCATTCTTATCGTGCGACCTGTCAGAGATGTTCAGCCCAGGCACCTCTAAATCGTAAATGAAGCAATCACCACTCCAAAAGATACGTACCTCTTCATCCCGATCATTCTCCACTTTGTGACCGATCAAACATGTCAATCTAACCTCGGCCCGTCTCTTCCCCGATCTGCATCACTTCCTCTATCAATTCGCCATCGCATTCTCAATATCCAAACCATACTCGATTCCACCAAACAACCACCCACGCCTCAAAGAACACACAAACACAAGCAACTATGTCACGCCTTCTCCCCCGCCGCATCCTCCTAACCCCCCTCCGCACAACCCGCTTCTCCTCAACCTTCCAAACCCGCCCATCACCACCAAAACTCCCCGCCGACCAACAAGCGGAATTCGAGCGTCTCCAGCGCGCAGCCTCCGTATCATCCGCCTTCCAGCCCGAAGAAACCACAGCCGCTGCCACCACGCCTGCCACGTCGCAGGTTCGTCACACGACTACGCCCGAAAAGACAGATGATGTAAATATTGGCTTGTTCCGTGGCGCGCCGCCTGAGTTTGAGGGTGATACGAATCCCAAGACTGGCGAGGTTGGGGGGCCAAAGAATGAGCCTTTGAGATGGGGCGGAGAGGGCGATTGGTCTTACAATGGACGAGTTACGGACTTCTAAATGTCATCGAAGCTGTGTCTACAAAAGGGAAATTGGGTTCAACATGTGGTGGCGACTGTACAAAATTGTATCAAAACTAGACGGGGCGGCATAGACTCAAAGGCCAACGCCTTCTGATTAAACTTGTTATTATCATAAGAGGGGTATTCTGATGTTACAAGACCTTGGTTTCTCTGCCTTGCAATGCAATGACACCAACGCCTTTTAATGAACATGTGACAAATCGTGACGACCAGGTCATTGATCCGTCTTCTCCTCTGAGGCTGGAGTTTCGGCGGCATCATCCATCTCCACGTCCTGAGCCTTTGCCTCGCTCTTTTCTTTGTCTCCTTCGTCGTTTGCAGATGACTGATTCTCCTTGTCGCCTTCTGCTACGGGGTCATTATTCTTCGATGTGGATGGTTCAGGCTCCTTTTTTCTCCATGTGGCAGATATTCCTCCTCTTATTTGTCCCTCTTTGTCTTTGTCGAGGTCAATGCCGTTGATATTGTCGAGGCCTCCTTTAACCTCGCGCATAGCTTTACGCATGCGCTCACGTCGAGCTTTGCCGCGAAGTCGAGCCTGTGGCTGTGCGCCGTTCTCAACCCATCGTACACTCTTGATCATATAACTTATTCCGTCGTGAACCGAGTGGCGATGGCCGTAGTCTCCACCAAATTCTCGGCTAGAGATCCCATGTCGCGTGGAGGAATAATATTTGACCAATCGAGGAAGGATCAGAACGTTGACGTGCAGATCGCGTTGCGCAGGGATCGACATGGGTCCGCTGGGGGGAGGGACGGTGATGAGGTCTTCGGATTCGAGGTCGACAGTCGAGTTCGTTGGCTTCTTACGTCGCTTGTCGGCGACTCCCTGATCAATATCCAAAACCGAGTTGTCAACGTCCTCGGCCCATTCTCCCTTGATCCAACCACTGTGGATGCACGCCGCAACAACATCAGAATCGTCGGTATAAACGTCAGTACCCCACAGATATCCTCGTGAAGTTATCTCTTCTCTTGCGATTGACGAGAGATGAATTCGTGCGACCTTGACTGTTAGGATACAATTCTCCTTATTCTTAATCATATCCCATGGCAATGGTTTTGGGTTGGAAGCAAAAGCTCGGTGTGTAGAGGTACTCGGTACTAGTCGCCCAGGTTTCAGTCCGGGGTCGTAGATGAAATCTCCAAGATGGTGCCTGGGTCGGTCTGAGACGGATTCCAACACAGCCTTTGATGATATAATTGTTTTCGATTTCGGAGGGATGACCGGAGCCGAGTTCGTCACAGCTTGTTTCGCTGGCTGGTGCTGGTGTGTATGTATAGGTCGAGGAGGATGGTGGTGATGAGGAACAGGTAGGCCCTTTTCGCCAGGGGGAGCACCGGTCTTGAAGTTCTTGAAAGGCGCAGCACCAGTTAATGGCGCGGAGTCGGCTGGGTGATGATGATGATGGTGCGGATGACTATTACGGTCAGCGAAATCAACAGAAAACGGCAAGCCAACATACTGATGATGATGGTGATGCTGGTGAGTCTTGGGACGCTTTGCCCTGTTTGCTGGAGTCGCTCGTCCTGAGCTATCATCATCGCCCTTTCCATCATCGTCCTTTAGCTTTCTCCTTCTGCCTTTGGTGCTCTTGCCTCCTGCCTCTGTACCTGATTCGGGTGTTATGTTCTCTGAGTCCTCGCGCTTAGCGAGACTTGCATTTGTAAAAGGCACGGCTGTAGAAGCGATGGGACTTGAAACTCCCATGACTCCATTGCCAATACCCGCAAACATGCGACCGAATTCGCTCTTGATTCCAGGCTCACCAGTTGGTCCAGGTTGCTGTAATTGCGCGCCCTGTACCGCTTGTGGGAGTGGTGAAATTCTACCCTTTCGATTCATCTCCTGAATGGCTAACAAGTTACGCTGGCCGTTCGGAGCTGAAGCGTCGTCACTGTTTCGATGCCGGGGAGAGTCATATTGTCCAGGGCCATGAGCTCCGTTGTAGGCAATTGTAGGTGGTGGAGGCCCTTCCTCTGGCCTTCGATGGGAATGTTGTGGTTGTTGTGTAGGAATCAAAGTCATACGTGCTCGATCGGGGGACTCATAAGGTGCCGGTCCAGGTGGCATATTCTGAGCTGGCGGATGTGAGGATGGCGCGTATCGATCGGGTGGGGGCCCTTGATAAGAGTGGCCATGAGGAGGATAAGGCGCGCCAGGGGGGTAATCGGGATGTCGCTGATGATCCATAGGTGCTCGATAGCTGGGATCAGGGCCTGGGCGACCCCATTGTGCATCTCTGGGGTCGCGATTTTGAGGATCACGAGGGTCGCGGGGATCTCTGATGTCCCTCGGGTCACGATCAGGCGGTCGGCCGTACGGTAAAGGATTCCGAGGTGGTTCGCGGTGTCCATAGTCACCAGGATGTATCGAATGTCTTCCCGAATCGCTGCCAGAGTATGCGCGCTCTCTTCTTTCGCGTTCACGCTGCTCTACTTCACCCATTCGCTCACGTTCTGCCCTATACCGATCCTCGTACGGGTTAGGTCGCAAACCAACTCTTTCAGGGTTGTATTCCATGCCAGGCGGAGGTCGGCCCATATCATCTCGTCGTCCATATGCTTCTTCTGGCCCTGGCGGTCGTCCCATCTCCATCGGTCGAGGCATTCCCGGATACTTAGGCTGGCTGCTCGGCCTTGGAGGGGGCCCCGGTGGTAACCTGCCAGGTTCTCTTGCATGATCTGCAGAGCCTGAGGGGTGCCTTGAATAGGCAGAAGGTGTGCTGTAGCGTGGGACTTCGGGTGTGGGATAGTGTCCAGGCGGTGAGTTTCTGGGCTCGTAAGGTCGCTGATGATCGGGAGTTTGAGGTCGACGAAATGGCGGGTAGTTGGAAGTTGCAGAGTGCATTCGCGGTGAAGCATGTACTGCAGTCGCGAAGCCAGGACCAGAGACTGGTGGCCCAGAATGAGGCGGATAATGCGATGGCGGAGGTTGCGATTCGCGCATGGCTGGAGGTGGGCCGCCCAACATTGACGATATCGACATGGAGCTGTTACTGCTGCCTGATCTCGCCAGCGCGCCGAGGGCAGGAAGTTCGCGACCTGAAGGAAAAGACATCGGGGGACCGACAGCAACAGGAGGACCAGGTTGCGGAGGAGGTGGACCGTAGCCCATCATGCTGTGCGCCTGTTGAGTTTGCGGCGGTTTCGCCCCCGGTTGAGGAGGCGACGTCGGAGGGGGCATTTCGCGATTGAGAGTTCGGAGAGAGTTAATGGCTGTAGAGCTTTGGAAACGCGCGTGATTTGATTCGTGGCTTGTATGGCGGATCGTTGGAGTATAAATCGAGGTGTCGGAGGGTCGTCGTTGGGCCAAACTGTGAGGAGCGGCATACGCAAGGTTTTGATCGGGGCTCAAATTCTCAACATGAGGATGATGAAAAGATTCGGCGCGCGCGACTCGATAAGAATGCGGAGTAGGTGAGGCGAGGGGATAGAATACGGCCGTTGTCGCGCTGGCCGAGGCGCTACCAGCAGAAGGGATCGTAATGACGCCGTTTGGTGTTGACGATGGTTGTTTTGTTGTTGTTGGAGAAGCGGAAAATGGAGCTGGATTTGGAACTGGAACTGGAACTTGAGGGAAAGGAGAAACAATAGCGTATGGCGACGGCGAAAAGGGAAGCTTGGGCGGATGCCGTGGATCCATGGCGCCAATTTTTTAGCTCCAAAATTCCCTTTCGCTTTAACAAGGCGCTTTTCCTCTTTGGCCTGAATCCACCCAATCCTGTTCCCACCCCAGGAAATCTCCAAAGAAAAAAAATGCCAGTCAGTGGAGGTCGAATCCACTAACTCTAGTCAGGTAACAAATTCAACGTTTTGAGTTGTCAGTCGTGTCGTTTCGGTCTGCGATAATTGGGTTTGCGCTGGAGGGGAAAACAAACGCTGTGCCTCGGAGGTAAAAGTAGAATGCGCAACTGATGTATCTGCAGTGAATCAGATCGCACAAGAGCGCGCGCGCAAAGTTCAGAAGCGAAAAAGCAAAACGACTGTGATTATGCGACAAAAACGCGAGCGGTAAGCAAAAGATGTACATACGGTTACCACACACGAACACGCAAAAAGCAAGGGACACACCCATACGACACGTGCCAGAGGTGAGAACAACGTGATACTGACGAGACACAGTAATGGTCCAAATGTTGGAAATTTCGATGTTTATCTTGAAGGAGTAGAAGATAGATGGCTTCACGAGGTGACAGTCCACTCACTCGTCTCAACCACACACAGTTGAAACTGAGGTGTTGTGCTGGCTGGCTCGAAGCAGGACAGAGGCGTGATCAGAAACAATCACATCACCCAATGAATCGACTTTGTTGTTACACTGCTGTGCCCCGGCTGGGGTGTAATAAGAATCCGATTTTGTACTAAGATCGAGACTAACAGAGAAGGAATAGCAGGGTTATGAGTTGATATCATGACAAGTATGAGCTCAGGCCTTGTTCTCTTATCTATCTGTCGCAAAACCGAAGATATCTCCTCGACTCACTTACGTTCACCTCGTCGGCACAATGATACTGTATGAATACCGTGTCTAGCTCGTCATGGCTTGAACGCCCAGGACCCGCGCCGAAAAAGATGGACAGGGATCGGGGCATGGGGAGAATGCGCCAGGGGGAGGACCTTGGGAAGCGGTGGGCGCTAAGTGGACAGTGAGACATGGATGGGCGAGTGACACACACAGCACACACAAGATGGGCAAAAGACCCTGTTGGTGGTCTTTTTTGCTTGAATCAGGTTCAATTCGATGGCTGGTAGGTACAGCACTTGAGAGGAGGGGGAGGGGGGGGCTGTTTGTCAGAAAGGCCATGCACAGCGAGTAAGTAGAACGGCAACGGCAGACAGGGAGCTTGATGTGATGCAACACTGAACCCGGCGACAGCTGACTCGGAGCTGGGAGCTGGAGGTTGGAGCTCTCATTATCACAAGCAAACTCGAGTCTCACGAGTATTTTAAGCTCAGGGAATATCCCGCTACATACCCCTCAGCATGGCACTCAATCAGAGTGCCCTGAAGTGCTCAGCTTGGGACTCTAGCTCATTCTCGAGTCTCTTCATGATCAACCATCTCATCATGCCCATGACGCCAGAGAATGAAAATCTCCAACAAAAAGCTTTCAAGCTAAACTAGTCCCAGTTCGCCCCAAGCCTTGTCTGCCGTGGCCGCGGTCCATCTGACGAATGAGACGACACCTGAAATACCCTCCCAGAACAGCATGACAGGGGTCATGTGTTCCACTGTCTGTTCATATGTTTGTTTATCCTCACATTCCCGAGACTGGTCTTACAGTAACTGACAAGTAATAAAAAGGCATGGAGGAGAGACACAGCTCACGAATGTGTTGACTTTCACCGGGTGAGATGCCCCCTCAGATCAATGAGTGTCACTGTCTGACAGTGAATACAGGGCTGGTCTTGTTCTCGTCTGCCATGACTTGAGTGACGTTACCCCATATCTTTTGGTTGAGAGCTGGCATGTCGGCATCCAATCACCCCTGGCCTGTTTCCATTTATGGCACACCTCAGCGAAATGATGAGCGGAGCAAACCCTTTCTTTCTTTTTCTCTTTTGCTTTCATTTTTCACCGCCTTGCGATTACGATTCGCGGCATCATCATCCGTCGTTCCGTCATGCAAGGTTCTTACTCAGGAACAAGATCAACAAATCTTCTTTTTCAGTTCTCTTCTTTCCAGCGGAAATCTCAGTTCTCGTGCATCTGTCCGCCCTTCTTCATCGTATCGTATTTTCATGCTGTGCGCTTAGTTGAATGTGGTGTTTGTGCGGTGTCGATCCCATGCAGCTGTGCCTGCGGCTATCCCGTTCTGATTCTGATTGACGAACCATCACCGACCGTGCTTGATTCAGATGCTGACAGGGTTTCGCGACCTGGTTGTTTGTTGATCAGCCGAGGCGTTCAGTGACTATTGGAAACAACATGATTGCTCATATTGTCAGTTTGGCTCTGCTGGATCGCGTACAAAGAAATTAATCATTGTTCATTTATGATAATCTACAAGTGAATGTTCCCGTCAATCTCAGATGCAAAATTTATTGATCATGTGTCATAACTCGATCTTCTATATTTAGCTTGATCGGTGAATATATCCCTGTTCAACATCATATCACGGTCCTGTGATCTTAATGTGCTACCCTAGAGGATATCGCAACACCTAGAAGCTGAATACTCACGATTATGATCTTCGTTTATCATGCTGCGCTTGTTCATAGGAGCGAATAATTATTTGAATCCAGCAGGCTAAATTATATACGCTGATACCCGATTATTACCTGTTCTCTTGTGGTGTTCTCGAAATCATCCTAATGTACGGAAATACTACTTCATAAACACCCATTCGTTAAGAGAACACAGATTTGAGCTGTGATTCGGTTACCGCCAGCAATGACTTGCACCAACGTGTATTTAAATTGTCGAATAGACTGAGTAGCAATACATCAAATTATCTCTCGACATCGTTTTCACGACAGCTACCACGACTTTTCACCAGCACTTACAATTTCATCGTGGAATACACTAACATCAACAAGATCACCTCGAATTGGTTGAGATAGCAAGAGGGGCGACTCGAACTTCTAATTCAAAAAGTTTTACTCATTGCAAGTGTCTATATAAAAGAATTATCCAAGTCAGCCGTCAAGCTCCATACTCTGTGCGCAGGCCACGTCTATGAATCACAGTACCTGCTACCAGCGCATTCGTTTGAACAGCCGACTATACCCCTATACTAAGGTACCTCACTGATTCTCTTCATCATGAGTTCTTCCTCCTCTACAAGCCCTCAATCAAGCTCTCAAGGCGAAACTATGGCTCCACGACGTCTTGCTGACTATATCGAGCGTATCAAGGAGGCTGACCAGACTTCATCGCAGACTACAGCTCGCCCCTTCAACAACGGCACGGCAACACAGCCTCCTATTATACGAGGTCGAGTCAACCGTATCCTAATATTCCCTGGCTCCTTCAACCCACCTCACCAAGGTCACCTCAATCTCCTCAAGCATGTCTTCTATAATGCAGGAGCAGACCTCAACATCATCGCAGCTATCATCATCACCACTGATGATGAGAGACTAAAGATGAAGATGGATAAGAGGGAGACCGGTATCGTCCTTTCTCGCGAGAAGCGAGCTAACCTCTGGCGTGGTGATGGCATTCCTGTTGACTGGGCATGGGTCTACGATAACTCTGAAGCCAGCTGGCCAGGATTCCGAACCAAGCTTGTCAATACGTTGAAGAGGGATGGAGTCGACATCAAGTTCGTTCTTCTCTTTGGTCCAGATGCCATTACTGCAGACGGCGGGTATAATCCTACATGTTGGGACTGCGGCGATGCTATCACCAGTGACATCTCTCGCCCCGTCGACTTCCGCTATCCCAACAGTCTTCGACAACTCGCGGGCTGCACACCATGGGTAAACCTCCAGGATGGCCGAGCTCGCTTCGATAACAAAGTCTCGATCTGTCGCCAGAACCGAGTCCGGCCCAGGGGCACTGTCCGATTCGTACCATGTGATCTGGACCGACGATCTCAAGATGCGCCTAGTTCGACTAAGATTCGAGGGATCATTGAGAGCTCACCCCAGGAAGAATGGGAGGAGAAGTTGAAGGGTGTCGCACTCCACCCGAAGATTTTGGTTGAGTACCTCAAGGAACTTCCACCGCCTACAAAGCCTGCCGAGTCAAAGGAGGATCTTGCGAAGAAGCAGTGGGAGAGTATTGTTTGGTAAACACCAAGGCTGATGTATTTGTATTGAGGGGATTTTCAGGCACTTGGCAGCCATGTCTTGATATCGAATGACGGAGTTATTCTGGAGTTGGTCATGAAGCAGTAGCACATGTAAGGCGCTGGGAGTTCTCAGAGTGAATGATATAGATAAAACAAAATACAAAAAAAAAGAACAACACGAAACTCAGATCCCAACTGCAGTGATGTCCCTAGTAAAGTTAGAAGCCGTATCCCTCATCACCCTGCACCGTTCCTCCATGCCATAATAAGATAAAACTATTTCTTAAGCCCTAACTTAACACGGCATGAAAGCGACCGTGAAAGATGACGAGGAATATGATCCTTCCGACTGAAATAATCCCCACAAGCTTCGCAAGTTCCACTCGGATCGGGGATCTTGTTCACTCGAGCATATTCCTTGTGAGATACCCAATAGTGACGATGAAGTTCCCTCTTGTCTGCCCCGAGATAGTCGCAGTTGTTTTGGAAGACGCAATTCAGACGACGGTTATGTTTACGATTGTAATGTTTCCTGATCAAAGTTAGAAAACCTGTAAGTGTATTAAGGTGTGATGTGAACTGACCTGTAATTGGCTCCTTGCTTCCAAGATCTTCCGCAACACACTACCTCCCCCGTCCCTGATACTAATTAGCTGACGTTGACGAGATGACGATGGAAGAGATCTGACTTGCCCGTAGCATGTTCGTCTTCACTCCTACTCTCAGACCTATCATCCTCGGAACCACTACTATCCAACGACAATCCCGCTTGTAGATCGGCCAGTCCACTGACGTGTGGATCAAAGCCATAAATACGTGCATGATTCCCAGACTAAATCTGAGGCCTGGGAGTGCTGTAGGAAGTGTTGGCTGAAGTTTGCTCGTTACCATAGTAAGTTGGGCTGTAAGAGTCAATAGTATTGTACTCTTGGGTTGGGTACTGGTGATGGTTCGGAGGAGAATTGCCAGGAAAGAAGCCTTGATACTGCTGAACTGCCCACTCGGAACGCCTCACCATAGACTTGACCTCTAAAACCATGTTAGCTTCTTTTCAAGTGACTGAGATACTAAAGAGAACTCTTACTATGGTCCGGAAAGTCTCGCTCAATGTCAATGTCGTTGAAAAGCCCCATCGTGAAGATGGTAAAATCACCAATTCAAAACGCCGGCATAAGAATCGCAGCCTGACGTGACCACAACAGCGGCTATTGCTTCCGATAGCTAATATCAAGCGAAGCAATGAGAACTGACTCCGTTGAAAGAGTGCAATGCGCGCGACTGAGTGTAGTTTAAATACCCGCCTACTCATCAATCAGCCCTGCGATGTTCAGTCCAAAGATCTTATCACCGCCCAACCATAGCCTCACTTTCAACCCGGGGGCCGGCCATTTCATCATCGATACCGACCAATCTCCCAATGCGAAATACGCCTCGCGGGTTGGCATAACGGGCCAACAAGTGCTGGCTATACGCATGATTGGCGAGAGATTCATAAGATGGTGGTAAGATCCTTGGGCCTGCATGTGACGGCCCCCGTTGTTTTCTCTTCGAACATGTTCGTTTCCTCTGCAGACTTTTCGAAGTTCAAGTGACCTATAATACCCAAGATGACGGAAGAAGTAGCCAACATGAAGAATTTCAACATAACTTATTATTCTTTACCTAAGGAATACTTAAACTTCAAATTTATGGGTAGACTTCTCTTTCTTTGGGATATTTTTGTACAGTTTTAGGTACTTATTTTATATAATCCCCTGATTTAGGAGCTGAAATACCCAAATGGAGGACATGGCGTCTTCTCTCTGCGTGGAGCTTCCTGGTCTAAGACAAAAAGTGCAATGTCACTTTTTAAAAAGGCAACTATCGGTCAACTGACTCTTCTCAAACAACATCATTCTAAATACCAAATAGAGCCCAACATGCCACAGAATCAGCGAGGCGAGCTACGAACATGTTGACGTTGACACGGGCTTGTTGGCGAGGAAAATGGACTCCTAGGCCAAGAGGATCACCCTGCACAGAGTTGTAATCTTTATAGAAGTCTGGGTTGGCCATGTGAGTAACCCGGGGACACAGCGTCGGTTTACGTACAGTTGTTTCAGACATTCCAGACTTGGTGCTAGCAGCTGAAATCGCGCCAATGATTTTCAGAAGTGACGGCATCTTGCCCGAACGCCTAGGTGCTGTCTCTGCGTTCCTCGCGCTGCCTTTCTCGTTCTTGAATAGCAATGATTAGCTTGATGATGGCAGATTGCCGCTCGGGCTTCAAGACGGCGAGGTTTCCAGGTAGTACTAAAAGCCGCGAAGCCTGCGCTCTAGGTCCTCCGAGGCCATTTTAGTCGATTCTGTGAATTGTGTGATGCCTGATAAATCGAGGGTGCCGTTGGAATCGTAGGTGAGATAAAGATCGAGATATTGGCGCCGAACATCTGAGATGGGCTCCATATCTCGGAGCATTCACTGCGCATCGGCAAGACGCGATGACATTACTAGGGCTCGTAGTTTATGGAACGAGCGCGCAACCCGAAGAATTCACCGAAGTCGCAGCACAAATTGCTCAACATGCACCTCAGCGAACGAAGCATTGTCCTTGGCCTACATCCGGAGGATCTTGGGAACCGCCGCAGGAGAAATGGGAGAAACACAAGAATATGTGGGGGGCGCTCACGCATCATGAGATTCCAGGAGTGCAGGAACTGGCTTGGGAGACTTATTCTCAGATGTGTATCGTTGATATCTTTGATAGTGAAGGCCCTGAGCACACAACACATTAGCCTCTCAGAATCACAAAGTAATAATAGTATTACAGCACACTCTTTAAGTGGTTACTTCTTCTGTGAAACTTAGGACGTCTATCCTAAGTAGCAAAAAGAGTTAAGTAAATTTAGTATACCCAACTTAGTGTGTCTTTAGACCGGATATTTTGACAACTTAGCTTAAGGTCAGATGGAGGTTTTGTTGCTCTGTAGGGGCCGCTTTAGGCCACCCAAGTTAAAGTTTAGTCCCCCGGAAGGTGGACCCCCGCTAAATGCCCCGAAAGCACCAACTGCCGGCGGAGGATCGGCGAAGCTCCACGTGACGGCGCCGAGCGATCGGGTTGGTCTAACTTACGGAGTTTCTATTTATTTACCTTGCACCATCAACAGCATCATATCATCATTATCTCTCCTCACACTCGTCGAGCATGCGTGAAGATGGAGACCCAGATCCTGATCGCGATCGCCTTCCGGGGAAGCCGTGGTGTGCCAGCACTGCATTTAAACTGACCCTTCCGCTCATTGTTGTTCTGACGATTGTTATGCTTGCGCCTCAGATTCATTTTCTATTTCACCTTGGGACAACGGATATGAAGCTTGCGAGTTCGATTGCTGTTTGTCCGGCGTTGGCTATGGCGAGGAATGTTACGTTTTATACAGATGATGCCTTGGCTCCTACTCCACTACCTCTGGCTCATGCAGCTTCAGATGGGCCGGATATTATACACGCCTTTCAGTCTTTGAGTCGCACAACTGTATGGAAAAGTATTGCGAACATTACTTTTGAGGGCGACACGTTTGAGCCTGAGGGAATGGTACGCTTAGGCGATGACCGTTACGTGGTCAGTTCAGGGCATTGGACCGTGCCGACTGAAAAGTACGGCAAAATCATCGATGGAACAGACCGAACAGCTGGTGCAGGACTAGCTCATTTAATGGTGTACAATGGCGAAGGAAAGCTCCTTGCCGATGCGACCATCACGAAAGAAGGGAATGATGAGTATCATAATGGAGGAATTGACTATGATGGACAGTATATCTGGGGAACCATCGCGCAGTACCGACCCAACAGTACTGCATATGTATATCGGACTGACCCAGCGACCTTGGTACCAGAGCGTGTTCTCAATTATAAAGATCACCTCGGCGGCATTGTTCACGACACCCGCGACAATCTTATTACGGCCCTGAATTGGGGCGCACGAGACGCTGCAGCATGGGATCTGAAGAGTGCCAAAACAGGATGTGACGCAGCACCGAAACCCGAAAGAGTTGTACGAAATCCAAGTTATTTCATCGACTACCAAGACTGCAAATGGCTGGGCCACAGTGGTTTCTACGGCGGAAAGAGTGTCATGTTGTGTTCAGGCGTCGCGACAATTGGCGGTTACAACCTTGGCGGCATTGCTCTCGTGGATGTCAAAACGATGGTCCCTCTAGCTGAAGCGCCAATTGAGCTGGAGAGCAAGCTTGGGGTGAGATTGACGCAGAATCCAATGGACGTTAGCGTCAAGGATGGTAAGCTGAGGCTCTACCTCCTACCAGACCAACATAACAGCACTTTATACATTTATGAAGCTCAGCCTTGACCGATACTAAGATAGAATAATGATATAGACTAATTGTGTAACCTTGTTGAGGGGTCATGCTGGTATTTTGGTGCCTATTGAGGTGACGATAATGCTGACGAAGCCGATTGGACTAGCTTAAGGCAGACTCACATTCTCGTATCACCGAATTCGGGTGCCTGACGTCCGTTTATAAAACATGCTCCTTTCATCAACAACTATTCCGAGACATGAGTATTTCGTGCCTTGTCCAAAGTTCAATCAATCAACATGGCCTCTTCTGAGGATTCGAGCTCAAGTCACTTTCAACTGGAAGGTCTACCGCCTGAGTTGAGAGATCTCATCTGGAAGTTCACTCTCCCTGACTGTCGTCTATTTCACGTAAAGAAGACTTCAACGCAAGAACCATCTACCAACCCTACAGTTGATGAACTTTTCTTTCGCTTTCACATTCACTATGCGCCTCCAATAGCTCTTCGAATATGTCGGGAATCTCGTGCTGTCGCACAGCGTGAAGGCTTCTTCCTTTCACCTCACGGAGACAACCCAGGCGTGTGGTTCAGACCAGAAACAGACATCCTCTACTTTGACCGGAACCAACGTGTCACCCTGAAAGCCAAACCACACAATTCAATAGTTACAATCCATGGCTATGATAAAGTCCTCAACGTCGGCATTGAATGGCGCGCTTTCTTTCGAGATGTTCCCCGCCCAGCTGCTGGTGAGACAATGGCGGAATACTGGAGAGCTTCTATAGAGTCGCTGTACGATTTCATGCCGGGCATGCGCACTCTGAACTACATTCTTCCTGAGCTGCGACATAGAGGCGGTATGGTTTGGGGACGCGAACCGTACCAGGCACAGAGCTACACGGCTATGCTTCTACCCCTGCCAGAGAAGGTCAAGATTCCGTGGGAGACGACGCGAAATCGGGGAAATGATCGGGCGGCGATGCTGAGTGAGTTTCTGTTCAATGCGTCACATGGGAACAGAGATACGACACCGCTCATGGTGACATGGGGAGAAGTCAAGAAGGATATTGAAAAGGGTCTTGAGGAGGGTACTGAGCGAGAAAGTGCAGGGCATTATCCGCTTGAAGTGATCGGTTGGTGGTTGATAAGGGATGGCATTCCTGAGACGCAGGAGAACCCGCAGGTTCAACGATTTCAATCCTAGGCACTATATCAAGAAAGGACTTGGATGGGGAAATTGATGAAGACTTGACTTTTATAGTTATACCATCGACTCGTCCACTGGTTTCGCTTCCATTCAATACTTCATCCAACACGTCAATGCCAACCATTTCACACCTAATACACCGCTCTAAGACATGTGAAGAACCTCAATGTTGTTGCCAACAGGATCAAGAACAAACGCCGCATAGTATCCAGGTCTATACTCCCTCAGCCCAGGCTTTCCATTATCAGCAGCTCCAGCTTTACTACACCAACACAATTAGCATCTTCATCACAACTTCATTTTGGCAGTCGACTCACATAGCAGTGTCGTACCACTCGTCGACATGCTTCTGGTTCTCACCATCAAAAGCGACATGAACTGGTGCAGTTCTGTTCTCAAGATTGCCGTCATATTTCTTCAAGTCAGGGCCACCGCCGCCAAGCCAAAAGTCTGGAGCGCCATTCTTGACGCCAAAACTACAGTACTGAGCTCCTTTGTTGCCTGTGCCTTCGAACTTGAGTTCATAGCCAAGAGGAGCGAGAACGGCTTTGTAGAAGTCGCGCATCTCGACGTAGTGTTCGCCGACAGAGAGGGCAACGTGACTGAAAGGCATGATGAGACTTATTGACTGTTTCTTGGGAATGAATGCTGTTTTAATGGTATGAGTTGATGAAAGGATCAAATGATAGAAGGAGTTTTCAGCTCTTATATACTTATTTCTTACATATCCCTAGTTCACGGTCCAGCTCTACATTTCCCCTCCTGAGCGTGAACCCCCCTCACGTCCGTGGCGTTTCCCAGCGATGATCCGACCCGGACTTGAGATAAAGTCCGCAATCTATCCGAATGTCAATGTACAAGTGTTTCCATGAAATGCACGGATCGATGCACCGTGACTCATACGGTGATCAAAGATTAAAGATCTTGTATGAGCTAATGGGTTTTTGGTAATGTTTTCGAAGCTGTATAAAGGAATGGACGAGTCGTGAGGTTCATGTTAAGGTTGGAAAGATCCACATTTAGTTTGGTTGCTTATTTTCCTATTTGGGAAAATGAGAAGTTCACGGTCAGGGGTTGTATTTGTTATACGAGAACGAGAATCGGTGTAAAGCGGAATTTGATCGGATTCCGTGGAGGAGGTGATGTTGTGAACCCGAAACTTCTTATCATCCCTCAGGTTATGTGCTTGCTTGCAGACTGATGTAAGTGAAACCAATCGTGGATCAATTGGTCCAGTATCTACAATAGAGCCATTCTCTAAGTTAGCTATCATAATGCCTAGCGACTAGCAGCACAAACAATGGTTAGATCATATGAGATAGTTCCTCAGAACCCTACAAGCTTTTTCATAGCTTTAGGGTCACCTCGAAGAAGCTCACCTTCTACAGTTACACTGACACGATATAGTGAACTCGTGGCTACACAGGCATGGACACAAATGCACAACAAGAGGAGACAGGAAGAGACGAAAAACCGCCAGTATCACTATTATCGATTCTGGGTTTATCGTCATCGTGTATCACCAACACTCTCCCATTGAGCCCAGGTCCCACAGACATCGAACAAAAACAACGAGACTCCAGAGGAGCAACCAACACGGGAAGAACGTGTCTGTGCTCGCTGCGTTAGAAAGCGAAGGAAAGCATACAGAGGAATTAATGGGATCTATAGATGGGGCCAGGAATATTGATTTGTCTACTACACGTATGCTGAAGCTGAGCAGTGACCAATCACAGCAACGGATCCGTGGCTGACTGTCTTCAATGGCGAATTCTTGAGGAAAACGAGTATCTTCGGGAAATGGATGGATTGCCCACAGGACGATGGAAAGATCAGCTGTCAAGAGTGTGGACGAATGCATGACGACTTTGTGGGAGAAGCCTTGTCTAGTACATGGAGTAGCTTCTGACAACCAACCGCTTGCAGTTAGAGAGTAAGTTCATACCTTTCAGACTTCAATATCTGTCCCAAAATCTTAAACTTCCTTTAGGCATTTCATAAAGATAGCAGCACCGAATCGCGAGAGCCTGTGTATGCCAAGGCACATGTTTCATATACTTAATAGCGACTGGGTCTTGCCCGAGCTTGATACAATCAATGTGTGAAGATATCAACCTGCCTCCTTCGGCTCTCTTCGGATTGGCTTCATAAGAAGATTTTGAGAACTCACCAGCTCATCATCTCTCACTCCCCGGCCATCCGTTACCTTTCATCCTGGTTTACGATGCTTGGTGGGAGCCTCCAAATGTTGCGAGCGAAGAGCAAAGTGACTCTAAGGTAGCCGAAGCATGCACATGCCAGGAACTTTTGCAGAAGGTCACGGTGTGCTGGTGAAGACGGTAATCAAGATCGAAGTCAACGTCTTATTCAGCCGGTTCTGTGGGACAACACATTGAGGATCAGATCTGGGCTTGTAGTTCGGACGCATATGATAGTCTAAGCCTGACAAGGGGATGACTGTGCAACCACCTGATCCGATAAAGAAGCTTTTACGCATTGATGACCAGTAGTAAGCTGTGCATATAAGGCTGGTTTGCGTGCCAATGGGTGACCGAGATGGACAGGAGGGTCAACTCTAAGGCTATTCTGGCATATCTAGAGGTTTACTATACTATGACATGCATGTATGATTACTCTGAGCTGATATCACCACTAGCAAAGAACGCAGAAACCATGTCTCATGTCTAAATCATCTTCGACAAAATAAAGTCTCACGGACATTGGAGGTAATGAAGTCTCGTTCTTATCCGAGACAAACCCTGGACAACGTGCTATACCCTTCTGCATTCTGGAGAGTTCAAAACAAGTCATCGAAATCTTGTAATTGGGGGCCATATAACTTTGATCAGTTTTATCCTGGCCCCTTTAAGCATTTGGCCAATCACTTGGTAATGCTGAAGCTAGCCTCTCAAAACAACCTTGCGGATTGGTTGTTGATCAAGACCAAGTCATTTGTAGATGCTGACAGCCAAGCTTATTAGTAGCCAAATCAAGGCCTCAAAACATGTCAGCCCTACCAAACTATCGGTGAACTATTTCAAGCTCAACGAACAGCCTCCACACTCAATCACCATTTCTATCGAATTGGTCATAACAATTTGATGCAACAGAATTGGAGCAGGAACGCACTTTGTGAGTCTCATTGAAGCCGTAGTGTCAAGAACTGTCCTCTTATACAGCATCATATGAACCAACATCGAGAACTTGACGGCAATCACACCCGCTTATCTCAGCCAACATACATCGCATGCTGTCCAACCATATCTTGACAGATTTTCTAGACTCATCCCAAGTACTGGACCTAGCGCTGACAGAATTTGCTAAAATATGCTTATTCCGGTGCCAACTCCGTGGTATGCCACTGAGCTGAGAGTGTCCGCCTTGGTGTGGCCCCCAATCTTATACGATTCCAGGTAGAGTCAACAATTGGTTCTGTTGATTGGTTTGAATCGTGATATTAGGGGAATCAAAATGTAACTTCGTGGCGCAGATGGCCTTGTCATGTAAGATGATGTTGTTGTAGTGTGCATTCACCGTCGGATGGATGTTGTGAGGATAGGAAGTCTCCGAATACAGTATATTACGGCGTCGGAATCCGAGTACCTTCATCACGATGAAGACATAAACTTGGCAATCTATCCTTTCGTTTCATTAACTGAGCGCAGGTTCTGCCTCGGTACCTGCAAGATGTACTTCTCACTCTCTTCTCTCATATTTCTCCCCTTACTCCTCCAATCGTTCATCACATCAGTATCAGCTACATACTGGAACAACACCAAGAAGTTTGACCTTACTATAACATGGGAGAATTACGCCCCAGATGGCTTCTCACGAAAGATGCTGCTCGTAAATGGGCAGTCTCCTGGACCTGTGCTTGAGATCAACCAGGATGATTTGGTCGTAGTGAAAGTCCACAATCAGTCCCCAGAAGAACTCACTATTCATTACCATGGTATGTCTCTCTTGTAACATAAACTTGGAGGTGCTGAGAAGCTAGGACTGGAAATGAAAGGCACACCATGGACTGACGGTGTTCCCGGCGTTACACAACACCCCATTAAACCAGGATGCAGCTTCACTTACAAGTTCCACGCCACACAATATGGAAGTTTCTGGTATCACTCTCATCATCGGGGCCAAATCGAAGATGGTCTTTACGGAGCTATCATCATTCACCCACGACCCCACGAGCCGAACCCGTTTCACTTGATCTCCGACGATAAAGAGACTCTGCGTGAGATCGCGAAAGCGACGAAACATGTCAAGCCAGTTGTTATTTCTGACTTTGTGCACCTAACTTCTACGGAGAAGTGGGATATGACTGTAGCAGCTGGAATTGAGGATTCATGCTATGACTCGATCCTCTTTAATGGCAAGGGAAGAGTCGAGTGTCTGCCAAAGGATGTCGTGGAAGCCAATCTCAATGAGATTCAGAAGAGCTACCTTGAGTTGGTACCAGGCGGGGCTGAGTTCACTGACAAAGCGTAAGTCTCCAAGACAAATTCTACTGTCGATTACTGACATTCACAGCTGCCTTCCTGCGTCTGCTCTTAATGCCATCGCCGGTGGTCTAGGCAACGAAGAAGCCCTCCTCCCAGGAACATTCTCGGGGTGCAAAGAAACAGAAGGCCAAATCGAAGTCATCAAAGTCTCTAATAAACACCACTACTCGTCAAAATGGGTCGCTTTCGACATAGTTGCTGCAGTCAACTTTGTCAACGGCGTCTTCTCCATCGATGGTCACGATGTGTGGGTATACGCCATGGACGGCTCTTACATCCAACCTCAGAAAGTCCAAGCCATTGCCGCCACAAACGGAGATCGATATTCCATTCTTGTCAAGATTGAAAAGTCTGGAGAGTTCAAGATGAGGTTCAATTCGAATAGTGCGCCGCAGATCATTACTGGCCATGCCATTCTCTCCGTTGAGGGCTTCGGTTACGCACAAGAGGTTGAACCGTGGATCAACCTCGTGGGTATCCCTGTGTCAAAGGATGTCGTGGTTTTTAACCAGATGGTGGCATTCCCTTATCCCCCAGTGTCAATTTCGCCAACTGCTGATGTCACCTTTAATCTAAGCATGGAGATCAGAGGTGCTTCGTATCTCTGGGCTTTGAACAGCACAGGTCTTATGTCAAAGGATCTCGACGAGCAGCGACCTACACTCTTCAACCCACAGCCTTATGTTCACAACAACGTCACTATTTCAACAAAATTGGGACAATGGGTAGATCTTGTCTTCGTGGCAGCGATGTTTCCCCAACCTCCGCATCCCATCCACAAGCACGGTTCAAAGATGTACATGCTAGGCACAGGAACTGGTCCTTTCAGGTGGAGTTCTGTTGAAGAAGCTGCGAAGGAGATTCCCGACCAATTCAATCTGATTAATCCGCCGCGGAGAGATGCGTTTCTTTCGGCGCCGGCGGATAAGGAGCCGAGTTGGGTTGTAGTTCGATATCATGCTGCTGATCCTGGACCTTGGTTGTTGCACTGTCATATCAACAATCATATGGTTGGGGGCATGATGATGGTTATTCAGGATGGTGTTGATGCTTGGCCGGAAGTTCCTGAGGAGTACGCTGAGGGTGGTGATGGAGAGTGAAGTATTTGTGATTGAGCGCATGGAGCAATCTTTTGACTTCTCATCGAGACTAGGTCTCACCGTTTAACTATTGATTTGTTAATAAACATATTTCGCATATAATTAATTAGAGCTGAGATCGCGATGATCACGTTCATCATGCACTAATGCAGATCTATAAATCGCTAGATTGAAGAGACATCAAGAAGTTCATCAAATTGCAATGCATCATGGTATCCTAACAAATAATTGCAAATCATATCCCGCTATCTTAAAACAACCAAGTAACCACATTCTTAACCTTCGTCTTCCACCCTGTCTCCTCCGTAACCTTCTCCTCAATCGTATGAACATCCGTCTCAAGATCCATCTCGCTCAACCCCACGAACTTTGTCTTCTTGACAAGCTTCCACACCACAAACATGAGCAGCATGACGGGTAGCTCGATGTAAAAGCTGACAAAACTGACACCATCAAATTTGGGACTGAAACAACTCCAGCCTTGAACGAGAACGAGGAAGCTGTTGAGAATGACGCAGATCCAGGGGCCGTAGGGGTAGGTCCAGTTCTTGAAGGGTAGAAGATGGGTTTTGCCTTGTAGTGCGAGGGCTTGGCGGAAGCGGATTGATGTGATGCCGATGGAGATCCAGCTGAGCTGGTTCGATACACCGACGATACTGGAGATGTTAGCTATAATTGAGAATCACATGTAGGTGATTGACTTACTTCTGAAGCCAATTCCACAAATCTCCTGCTCCAATGAAACTCGAACCAAAGCAGAGACCAGCCACAAATCCTGTCACTAGGACAGCAACCCAAGGTACTCTGTTTCTGTTGAGTTTCCCAAGGACCTTGGGCGCATGACCCTCGATGGCAAGAGTGTACATCAATCTCACGCCAGCGAACAGTGCATGGTTGCCGGCGGAGAGAACACTGGTGAGAATAACGGCGTTGATGACACTTCCGGCAGCTTTGGCGCCCGTCATCTCAAAAACGATGGTGAAAGGAGATGTGCGAGTCTCCTTGGAGTTGAGATCGGGGTAGTTGTAAGGGACGTTGAGACCGATGAGAAGAATTGAGAGAAGGCTGGTTTTGTTAGTGAGATGAGTGAGAGTGAGTTGAGTGAGACGTACTAGAAGAGAATGATACGCCAAAAGACGTTCTTGACGACCTTGGGGAGGTTTCTCGTAGGATCCTTAGTCTCGCCAGCCGTGATGGCAATACTCTCAGTTCCACCATCTACACCCGTCAGTTTCATTCCAAAAGGGATCCCCACCACAACTTACAAGCAAAAGAAGCAGTGACAAAAACAGAGGCAAAGCCACCAATACCTCCAACAAAAGGCGTACCAGGGATATGCCAATATTTCCCACCGATATACTCTCCCGTCTCATTTCCACCGCAATTAACAACGATTCCCATGACGATGAAAACAACAATGGTGATGACTTTTAGCAGACTGAGCCAGTACTCTAGTTCACCATATGCTTTGACGGAAATAATGTTGACGCCGATGAGAACAACCCAGAAAATCAGACTGAGGGCCCAGCCGGGGAAGTTGTCGGTCCAGTACTGAAGAACGAGCTGGAGAGCGACGAGATCTGAAGCTGTGGATACAGCGTCGTTGAACCAGTAATTCCAAGTGAGAGCGAAGCCAAAAGCATCATCAACAAAACGTCTACCTCATTAGCCATAATCCCGCTTATAAGTATCTCACTAGGATAACTCACCCTGCAAAGGTACAAAAACTTCCAGCAACGGGTATAAACGCCGCCATCTCCCCCAAAGCCAACATGGTCGTAAACACGATAGCACCCACGATAGCATAGGCGATCAATATCGACGCTGGCCCACCCGTGGCAAGGGACTTTCCAGTGCCGAGAAAGAGACCTGTCCCGATCGTGCCGCCAATAGCAATCATCTGCACCTGGCGCGCTGAGAGCGAGCGCTGCAGCAGATCTTGCTGCGTGGGTCGCGGGACGTCGCTGTGCGGTAGATTCTCGACGTCATCGTCAGGAAATTTGCGATGTTCTTTTTCTGGCGAGAACTCCATTGTGAATGTTGTCTTAATCACAGTTGTGAAAGATGAGTGAAGACATGTATGTAAACTTGAAATCTATAGAGATATAAGTTTCATCTCTTGGAGAGATGTACTTGGATTCGAGATCCGCAAAAGACGAGGCACGAGGAATTGCGTGCTCAGAGGCAAACCCACTCTCCAATGTCAAAAGAGTTACAGTTACGTACGAGCAAAGTGTATTTGGGTGGTATTTCACTACTATCCCTTCCTTGATGAACCATGTCGATGGGATCTTCAGAGTGACAAACTTGAACCCGCTAAGGGAAGGTCGCTAAGTTTGTATCGAGCTAAGCACTAAAATTCTGTGGTAACGTCGCATGAACCCACATCGTAGCTGAATTCAGCCTGTTGATAGGAAGACCTGTTCTCAAACCGGTAGGTAATAACAATATACGATATCTATCTACAGTATATGCTCTTGACTTCTTGAATATTTCTACATATTCTCAAGCTCATGTCTGAGATGTCGCTGAACGGAAATACGGATATCAAGTCGCAAGTAGCCCGCCAAAAAGTCACTACGGCGATTTAGAGGGTCACTCTCGGCTCCGTCATGCCGGCGGTTTATACACAAGTTGGGTTACCTCGCCGATTTGCCAGAAAATCTCTGCTTATTGTCTGAAGGATTCCAACCCCATGGTTCAGTGGTATGTTCAAAGCAACCATCTGACATCTTCTATATAAACTTCAATGTCGCAATTCTTTTCTCAATGGCAACACTGCCCATGTCGACCTCTTGAACATATTGTAGGTTGAGAAGAAGTTGCAGAGCCTCTCGTGATGTTCGGCATCCGGATGGGTCGAGTCTAGTCTAGTCTGGCCAAGCCGGGAATTAACATCTGAGCCAAGAATCGCCAAGATCTCTTTTTTCGCTTTCGTCCTCTTCTAGAAGCTTGCTTGGTTTAATAAGCAGAAAGCAGCTCCGAGATCACGCAACTTATTCCCGTGTGATTGCCACTCTATCACTCCATGACTCTGCCTATATCGCCACTTAGTGACCCTCTCACTTATCAATGCTTTTGTTGTTGTAATCAACACTGAACATGTCGCCTCATAAATCATCATAACCGCTCTCACGGCCTTACCCACATACTTTTTGCTCGCATAAATAACATTTTTCTACAGACTGTTTATTCGCATGAACTTCATTTCCACATGGCATGACATCTTGTGATAGATTGAACTTATTATGGTCTTTTGCTTGGGCTAGACTTGTTTACTTTCTCTTATACCTAATCTCTACATGGCTTTGTATGGCCAACTGGGTATGCCAAGGCTCGAACACCTCAAAGTCCTAGAGGACTAGCACATAATACAGAAACAAAGTTTTGTCTTGTGCGATACAAGCTAGACTGAAACATGTGCTCGACTGAAAATGCGCCAAGAATGGTTGATTATATTCAGTCAATGCGCGTCTTTTGATGCGATGTGTTCTTACAGTTCATAGCTAGGCTGCATTCTAGCTCATCAACATATGACCCCGAGAATCTGCCTTATATGACTCTAGAGCCGAGCAATGGCCACATATCCGTATTTCAACGGACCTAGCTGTAGCGATCCGTCAAATGGGTCTTTGAATTTTTTGGCCTTGGCTGACCCGGTTGATCTCGTCGGTTGTCACAGGCTACAGGCTTCCAAATTACTTACACTGTGATCCTTCAAGGCTACCAAATTAACATCACAACCCAACCAAGTATCACTATTACCAATCTGTCCTCAATTCAGTAGTCTAGCATTACCTTGTATTAACCAGTACTCTGCCTTAACTTATAGTGAAAGCCTAGCTGTTACTGGCGTAGGACTTGTGGTGGCTGGATCTCCACACAGCCACTCCCTCCCATCCCAGCTCACAGGCAGCAACACCAACAACAAAACCACTAATATCTTGTCATAAAACTGTCCTTTTTAGGAAGATCTACTTAATAGGCATCAATGTTCCTCTTCTCAGAATAGCATTAATTTTATTTCTCATCCTCTCAAGATACCCCTGTTGCAGTGCTTATATAATGTTATCCAACCTCGCCTCAAAACTAGGCCTCACCTCCAAACCTGCATCTCAATCCTTCCTCAAACCACGCGACCCTTCCAAAAACATGCTCACCAAAGTAGACTACACATCAAACGACATTCCCATCCCCGATTCTTTCCTCTCTTCTCCGCCTGAAAAACCAATAACGACTCATCCCATCGACTTTGCAAACTCTCCTCTTCCTCAGTACGATGGCCACACCGCTATCGTGCTGGACAATGTCCTCTCACCAGAAGAATGCAAAGAACTTCTCTCCCTAGCTGAAGCGTCGGTTCCAAGGCCTGATGAGAGTGCGCCGGCTTGGAAACCTGCTTTGATAAGCGCTGGTCCTGGATGGGAGGCTCCGGCACCGGGGTATAGGGAGAGTGATAGGATCATATGGAATCAGCAGACTGTTGTTGATCGCCTATGGGAGCGATGCATGCTTTCTGAAGGGTTGCGGGAGCTTTTGGCTGTGGTGCCGCCGCAGCCTTATATGAAAGGTGGGAAATGGGTGTTTAGTCGGTTCAATGAGAGGATGAGGTTCTTGAAGTATTCACCAGGACAGTTCTTCAAACGTAAGTGTAACCACCTGCCTTCTTGTTCATAGCTAACATATTCCAGCCCACTGTGACGGTCCTTTCTACTATACTGAAGGCCCAGGCAAAGAGTTTGAGACTTTCTACACTGTTCATCTTTACCTCAATGACTCTGTTGAGAATGATCCAGCATCGGAACTTGAAGGTGGTGCAACTTCATTCCTTGACAGGAAGGGAGAGAAGAGAGTTGACGTAAACCCCAAAACTGGAAGTGTTCTCATCTTCCAACACAGAGGGCTTTTCCATGAAGGAGCAACGGTGCATAAGGGGGTCAAATACACCATGAGAACAGACATTCTCTACGAGTGGGTGCCTGATAAGGAAACGGAAGAAGCCAACTAAAGGAGGCAAGAAACCTAAGGACCTTCATCCTGAGTAATGAAAAGATTGAAGTGAGTTTAGGAGATTTAGGAACTTGATCCTAAGTAACAGATATATTTGTTAAAGTTTAGGAAAACTTGAGACCTGTATCCTAAGCAATGGGAATACTTAGGTAAATGTAGTAAATTTAGTACAAGTGAAGAGGGCTTTTGACTAATTATTCATTACTCGGGATGAAAATCCTAAGCTTTCATAAATGCTACCTAAACTTGTAAATTATATGACCAGAATGTACCGCCGTAATAACTATTAACGTTGCCTTTGTTTTGGCATCTTCTTCTCCTCCATCTCCTCAATATCCTTCTTTTTGTGAAAATGTGGTGCTAACTCGGTTAGCCACCTTGGCTCGATCGGCATAACACTACGCATATATTCCTTGGTCGTCTGCACAAGCTCAAAATAGACCACCATTTTCTCCGGCGGGTCAACGGACATCAGAACGCTGCTGGGGTGTATCCATACAGATGTGTTGTTTTTGACTGTTCTGTAGCCATCACCGCTTTTCTGCAGTCGTGCAGCGTTGGGGAAGAAGCCTGATGTGATGGCTCGTTTAATAGGGCGAAGGTTGGTGGCACCACACGTAGAGGGGGCAACTTCGACCCTTTCGCATAGCTTTTCCAGTTGATCGCGAACATCGCGTGCCCTTGTGAGAGAACGTTGTTGAAGGAAATTCTCCTTCGCCCAGATGGGGGAGAAGTCGCTGTCAACCCATTGGTTCCAAATATTGAGGAGCGTTATATGATCACCACCGTCCTTAATTGTGAATCGGTTTCGGGCGCTATCTGCGTGGATTTTCTTGTCCTTGGGTCGGAAGAACAGCGCGGAGGCTTCGCCAAGCATCGAAACGATAGATAGGACCTCCTCGACGCAGCCCTCCTTGTCGGCAGCTAACACCGCCTTGGCCAGCATAGGGTCTGTAGGAAATTCGGCCATTTGGCGGCCAATCTTGGTCAACTCTCCGCGATGATTCAACGCTTGCAAAGCGAATAACTGGTTCAGCGCGCCAATAAGAGCTTCTGTTGGCGGGGGATCCATGAACTCGAAGTCGAGGAGTTCGTTAATGCCCAGGGACTTCAGTTGAAGCACAACACCGTTCAGGTTTGTTCGCTGGATTTCTGGTGTAGTTGATTCGTCCATTTCGTTCATGTATGCAAACTTTGTATATAGACGGAAACACTTTCCTGGGCCAACACGACCGGCTCGACCACTTCGCTGGTTCGCGGAAGCTCTTGAGCAGGGAACAACAACGAGGTTCGACATGCCGGTGGCGGGATTGTAGACATTTTCCTTCACATAGCCTGGATCAATAACATAGACAATGCCGTCAATGGTCAAACTGGTTTCGGCAATGTTGGTAGCCAGCACTACCTTTCGGGCCCCATCTGGTGTGGGTTCAAAGATCTTGGATTGTAGTTCTGAGGGTAGATTTGCGTAAATTGGGCAGATGACAAGTTCCTTAATGCGGTTTCCGAGCTTTTTTGCTGTTTGGGAAATTTCGAGCTCAGCGGCTTCAATTTCGTCTTGACCTGTCAAGAAGATCAGAATATCACCCTGGGGTTGGGATGTATGGATCTGGAATGTTGTCGTGATGGCCGCAGCCAGGTAATTCGCTTCGGGAGCAGGTGTGTAGTAAATATCGACTGGATATCGTCGACCAGGAATATTGAAGATAGGTGCATCATCGAAATACTGTGCGAACCTCTCGGCGTTCATGGTAGCTGACGAAATCAGCAGCTTCAAATCAGGTCGCGATCTCGAGAGATCCTTGATTAATGACAGGAGGATATCGGTATGTACTGTGCGTTCGTGAGCTTCGTCGATCATCAGCGCTGAATAGCCTGAGAGCTCTGGGTCTGTCATGAATTCTCTTAACAACATTCCATCAGTCATATACTTGAGGATAGTCTTGTCGCTGGTGCAGTCTTCGAATCGAATCGTGTATCCGACCTCGTTACCGACTTTGACGCCAACTTCGTCGGCCACACGAGCTGCTACACTCATGGCGGCCACTCGCCGAGGTTGTGTACATCCCACTTTCATGCCGTTCTTGGTATAACCCGCCTCGTGGAGATATTGTGGTAGCTGAGTCGTCTTTCCACTACCAGTCTCTCCAACAATGACAAGAACTTGATACTGCTCCAGTGCAGCGAGGAATTCATCTCGATATTGGTAAATGGGCAAACTCTTTCGTGTCTCCTGTATTGATAGTACCTTCTTCTCGGCTGCGTCGATCTGCGCCAGCACGGCTTGTTGATCTTTGGTCAATGTTCGACCGTCGCCAGGGAGTTTGGCGTCCGATTTCCATTGAATATATTGTGATTCATCCATAACAAGATCGTAATCGTTGTTCTCTCGTTCAGCGCGCTGGATTTGCGCTTTCACCTTTGTCGTTTGTTCCCGTTCCCATTCTTCATGCTCAGTAACAAATTTCTCCCGCCCGAACTGGTCCTTTTCAACGTGTCGCTTATAGAGTGCCTCTTCCTTCTTCTTTCGATCAAGTCGTCCCTTCTCGGTAATGTAGTCCTCGGGCATGTAGTATCCATCTCGATGGTCGTCAATATTGAGTCGTTCTTCGGCCAGGCGCAGGATCTCTCTGTTCTTGGCAAATTCGGCCTTCTCCTTCTCCGAGAGTCGCACGCCGCTCTTCAACTCATCCGTCTCTTCTGCAACCTGCTTTCGCAAGAGAGCAAGTCGTTCGGCCTCTCTTTTCTTGAGGTATTCTTGTCGCGATCGTTCTCGAATATCAGGTAGCGCCGCCTTATTCCGTGCAGCAGTATCTTCGGTCTTCCTTTTTTTCGAGGGTTGCTTCGATGACTCCCCCTTCTCCTCTCCCGCCTCCTCCATCGGGAGAAAAGCATAGCGTTTGGCGCTCATGATGTGTTTGTTGTCGAGTTGAAGTGGAAATAGGTGGGTCTGGGAGCTTTAGAAGAAGTAGGTCACGTGACTCCTCGGAGCTTGAATCATTGTCAAAGACAGGATGGAAGGGGTCTTACCTTATACATATGCAGATACTTATTAAGTTTGGTTGCCTTGTTAGGTGCCTATGATATAATTGACGTGTTTGCTAGCTGGGGCTGTGACTGGTAATAACAGTGTAGTCTAAAGGTTCAAAAGTTACACTTAACTTACCTAACTTTTTTGCAGTTTAGGCACTTGATCCTAAGGGACAAAAGGGTTTAGGTAGATTACCAAGAACTTGTGATGGCTTTTGATGAGTTTATTTTGGCATTCTACATGAAGCTCTCGAGGGTTCTTGCCTCTTGAGGGGAGTCATGTATCTACGTAGACCTTGCTACCATGAATGCTTTAAGCAAAAGTTATTTCCTGTTTGCCCCCGGGCTTGTGGGGTGACCAAAGACTAAAGATCTCTGCCACCAAGAGTCGAGTCTCGCACTTTCACTGGTTGGAAGCAACAGGCAGCGAGCGAGGTCGATGGGGAGACATCAAAATCCAGTGTCCCTATAAACATTAGGCTAGATTTAGGACTCAGTTCATGAGTAACTTATTTGAATTTAGGTATCGCTGTGAAACTGGGAGTTTGCAGCCAGCCAAAAGGTTTTACCAAGTACTGGACAGACAGGGGCGAGTTTCTCAAGCTTACAAAGCCATGCTGGAAACTTTGACAGGTGAGTTATAGACCCATCACGGGATGATGCTCCTTGATCTCCATAAGTGAATGGCTCTTCTGAGTAAACTGTACCGTGAGGCTAAAGAGCTGGGTGTGACATTATACTTGACAACGGAGAAAGCATAATCCGACAGTGAGTCAAGCCTGACGACCAGTCATATGCTCTCGATAAGCGGCCACTTGGCAGGGGTTTACTGATAAGCTTGCTACTGTCCCAAAAAGTGTAGCACTTGATAACACGCTGGTGTTTCGAGGTTCAGGCGACTTTCTTTGTCCGTTCTCTATCGAGTCAACTCACCCTCCTTTTCCCTCGCAACACCTCGAGGTCTGTCCTTCTTTACCACTCAGGTCGGCAGATTGCTTATATAAAGTCTCTTTCCTTTTTTTTTTTTCTTTTTCTTTTTTATATTTGCAGGAAGAGAGACAAGATGTTATTCCATACAGCGGCCCTCGTGGTCCTTCTAGCTCTGGTCCAGCTAGCTGTATGCGCCCAAGACTATTACAAGGTACAACAATTCCCATATGCCCATAAACATGCAGATTCTAACAGTTGTGCAGGTTCTCGGTGTAGACAGGCAAGCAGGGAAGAAGGAATTAAAGCAAGCATATCGTCAATTGTCGAAGAAGTTCCATCCAGACAAGAATCCGTATGCCCCTCCATCCACCCTCTGCTTGATTTCTAATACTGACCTTTTCCAGTGGCGACGATACAGCACACGATAAGTTCGTCGAAGTTTCCGAAGCCTACGATGTCTTGAGCGATGAGGAAATGCGCAAAGTCTACGACCAATACGGCCACGAGGGTGTTCAACAGCGCCGCCAAGGAGGAGGTGGTGGTGGTGGTCATGATCCCTTCGATCTCTTCAGCCGCTTTTTCGGTGGTCACGGCCACTTCGGACGAGCATCTAGCGAACCCCGAGGACACAATGTCGAAGTCCGTGTCGAAATCTCCCTTCGCGACTTTTATAACGGCGCCACCACCGAGTTCTCCTGGCAGAAGCAACACATCTGTGAAGCTTGCGAAGGCACTGGAAGCGCAGATGGACAAGTTGATACCTGTCATACTTGTGGCGGTCATGGTGTACGCATCGTGAAGCGCCAGCTCGCTCCTGGAATGTTCCAGCAGTTTCAGCAAAGATGCGATGCTTGTGGCGGTAGGGGCAAGAACATCAAGCACAAGTGCAAGGTCTGCCAGGGTGAACGGGTTGAGAGGAAGGCGACGACTGTTCAACTCAACGTCCAGCGTGGAGCTGCTCGCGACTCCCGCGTTGTCTACGAGAACGAAGCTGATGAGAGTCCTGATTGGGTCCCTGGCGACTTGTTGGTGACATTATCTGAGAGGGCTCCATCATATGACAATAATCCCGATAAGGCCGATGGCGCATTCTTCCGTCGCAAGGGTAATGATCTGTACTGGACCGAGGTTCTCTCTCTTCGGGAAGCCTGGATGGGCGGCTGGACTCGCAACCTCACTCATCTCGATAACCACGTCGTGCGGTTAAGTCGACCCCGCGGTAAGGTCATCCAGCCCGGCCATGTCGAGACTGTGGCTGGAGAGGGTATGCCCATCTGGCACGAGGATGGCGACAGCGTGTACCACAAGACCGAGTTCGGAAACCTATACGTCGAGTACGCAGTCGTACTGCCCGATCAGATGGACTCCAACATGGAAAGCGATTTCTGGAGCCTCTGGGAGAAGTGGCGACTCAAGAGCGGCGTCGATCTACATAAAGACAGCGGACGACCAGAGCCAGCGCACACTAGAGACGAGTTATAATGAGTAAAAGGTGATCGGCGTCGAGGATGAGGAGTTAGTTGTATGATTTATAAGAAGGGGGCTATATATATTAGTGTCGATACGAAAGGATACCAATGGCATGTTTCAGAATATTATAGACGTTATGGAAATGTGTTTTAAAGTATCGGTTACAAGATGCTTAAGGGTCTGTTGGGGTAAGATCCAGGAACCGGAACAAAACCTCCAGTAAATGACGGCGGTAATGACGTGCCCCACAGAATGTAACATCGACTTACAAGGAAACACCCAGAACAATCCAACAATCTCACAGAAGTCAAAACCTCATATCATACAATCACATACCGAAAAGAACCAATCCTCCAATCAACTATATCTTGAAGCTTAAGCGAAACTTCTACAACATCCTTGTTCTAACTAATGTGGCTTAGACCTCTCCATAAATGAAGCCATCACAGCCTAACAGCAGCGCCCATCAGATAACTATATAAATCTCAATGCGATCAATCACATCTCGCCTTTTTCTTCTTTTTCCTCTCTTTCCCTTTCCCTTTTTTCCTTCTTCTCTCCTTGACAATCATGACAGTGACCACTCCTTAGAACATGTCAAGTTCAGACTCAACCACCACCACAAACACTCCTGCAGACAGCACCCCCAGCACGTCGACTCCAGACGTGATAGAAGTTCCCCGCTCAGACCTTGTCACAGTTAAAGACACGGACTATCACACGGACAAGTATCTTATCCTCTGCGGAAAATGTGGCGGCGTCTTGAACGTCGCTAAATACAGCTGCATGTGCGAGCATGGTTCTGATGTTGCTCGCGCTGCTTGATTGGTTTATAACATTTCCATGTCTGCCAAAGACAGTCACAAGAAGCGAGATGCATATGCATACGATACTCTCAAAACAAGATGCCTGTCTCATCAATCATTCGTCCCAGTTCGAGCGAGGTAATACAAAGGATCGAGCTTCAGCTCTCCAACAAACTCCACTCTAAATAATACATCAAAAACTCACACTTCAGTCACAAGCAATACTTAACCAACATTGCTATTCAGCTGCAGTGCGGCTCCGTTATCACGTCTTCTTATAAATCATCACCTTTCGCAAGGCATATAGAGGGTTACAATTTGGAAAGGTTAGCGACAAACAAAACATAGACGGAATGGGGACATCATATAAAAGGACATCAAACCGTGTTTCTCTATATCGGCCGTAATGTATAATAGTCATAACATCATATCATAAAGCTCAACTGGAAAAGCAGACCATTAATCATATCCACCCAATGAAATCATTCCCAAAATCACAGTCGTCAAGTCGTTAATCTCTGTGTCTCCTTCTGCGTCTTCTTCTTTCGTGACCCCCGTCTTCAATAGCCTCTCGTTGCTCTGGTTCTTGTAGTCCTCCAAGAATGTTTCCAATTAGGCCAAGCCATCCGCCTTTACCTTCAAGTGCTCCAGTGACACCACGAACGAGCTGATCCACGGCTTGGCTGTCTGTTCCAGCTACTTGCCAAGCACCTTTGATGTCCCAATCATCCCGATGTCTGGGTTTGTACTGAAAATCACCTTGTCTGCGTGTCCAACCACGGCTCCTACTCGATCGTCCATCCAGGGGCCTACCCTGTCTGTCAAATCGGTCAGGTAGTTCTTCGACAGACTCATCCGAGCTGGAGTCATCATCTCGATGACGGCGTCTCTGTCCAAAGTAGTCATCCATTTCCATAGCAGGAGGAGTAGACTTCGAACGTGGCCTTGCAGGTACAAGACCTTGAAGTAGGTCATGAGCCTCCTGCTCCTGTCTCTCCTTTTCTTCTTTGGCTGCTGTTTCCTCACGGTGTCGCCTCATTGTCATAGAGCTCTTCGGTGACAAAGGGCCAAACACTACCGACTTGGCCGGTTGGCCCTCATCAGACGAGTCTAGACTATCTGTTGTAGAGTCAGCTTCCGTTTCTTCTCCTGTGCCAACAACCCTCCCAGCACGGTCGGACGCACCCTCATCAAGGCCTCTTGAGCCAAGGTTGTGGACAGGATTACTCACATTGTCAGGCGCTCTTGGACCGCCAGCCGGTGGAGGTCCCGGAGGTCCAGGAGGGGGCGGTGGTGGCCCAGGAGGTCCTGGCGGTGGGTAGTTGGCGGGTCCTGTCGAAAGTCCTCGAGGAGGTCCAGGAGGTGGCGGAGGGTAGCCCGTGTAGTCTTGAGGAACGTACGGCTGGAAGTCAGAAGAGCGATCCGGAATATTGGTGTAAGGGTTTCCAGGTGGAGGAGTAGGATCCATAGGATAAGGTGGGAAGCCAGCGCCACCAGAAGCCATGGGTGGTGAGCGTGAGCGAGGGCGACGATCATCATAGTCGTCAAATCCTATTTCATAGTGGTCAGTCAACACAGTCACGGTCACTCAAGGACTGCTCACGTTTCCTGGAACGACTTCGGGATCGGGATCGCGAAGGAGATCTGGTAGCTCGACCACGACGGTCTCGCTCATCTTCTCGCTCGCGTTCTCGTTCAAGTTCGAGTCGTCGTTCCCTAGAGCGCTGCTCTCTCTTCTCCCTGTCCTTCTTATCCTTGTATTCCTTGATACCAAGGGCTGCAGCTCCTGCGGCTGCGGCGGCCCCGAGTCGGCTTCTGCTGCGTTTACGGTTATTGTCGGATCCTGCAGACGACGCGGATCGACTACGGTCGCGTCGTCTACGGCGTCGACGTCTTGCCTCCGCTTCGGATTCGTAGCCTCGCGACGTTGAGGCTAGCGGTTGCGTCGCGAGGGGATCGGTGCCGTATTCAACTACGGGGCCTAGCTCAGGATCAGTCCCGCGCTCTGAACGAATGGATCTGGCCTTGGACCTGCTCCTGCTCCGGCTTCTCGAGGGGCCTCGGCGGTAGTACTCATCATCGCTGCTACTGTCACTGCCATCCTTCTTTTCCTTGCGCTTCTTCCAAACGTGGTGCGCAGCCTTGGCTGCGACAGCTGCACCAGCAATCTCGGCACCGCGGCGAAGTCTAGACTTGCTGCGGCTCCTTGATCGGCTGCGGCTGCGCGAGCTGCTTGACCTACTACTGCTGCGGCCTCGAGATGACTTGGACCTATTGCGAATGTGCTTGGCAATACCTGCAGCAGCAACAGTTCCCAGAGCTGCCTTGGCTGCCGTCGACAAACTACGACGACGGCTGCCGCGGCTAGTGCTCTTTGTCGTCGTGGTTTTTCGAATGATGGATCGCGAACGAGAGCGCGAGTAGTCATCAGAGTAATAACCACGACGACGGCTTCTGCCTCGAATCGCCTCCTCCTTTTCAATCTTATTGGACTGGTAGTATTTAGCGGCACCAGCAGCAGCTAGAGCAACAGCAGCGATTCCGAGACCCTGCTTTAGTCGAGAGGAGCGGTCGGGAGACTCATCGTCGCCATGCCAGCGATCGCCATAAGCGCTACGAGCTCGGCGCAAAGCCTCAGTGCCAAGAGCGCCAAGAGCAGCTCCAGCAATGACCTTGCGGCCGCGGTTTTCGGGCAGCTCACCGTAGCTGTCGCGGCGACTGTTGAGAAGAGCTGTGACACCCGCGCCCGCGAGAGCGCCCTCGGCCAGGTGTCGCTTGTGGTGGGGACTTTCGCTGCCCTCGCGGCGACGAATAACCTTGCGTCGGACGTAATAATCATCGTCATCACTGTGATAGCCGTGGTCACGACGTCTGCGGTCATATCGCTCAATGGCGTAGTCACGGTCTCCACGGGAGTCGCGGTGCTCGTGGCGATAGTAGTACTCCTCCTCCGAAGGGCGATGTCGGTGCTCGTGTCGGTGCTCCCGATGCTCCCTCCTGACTACAACCTGTTGTCTTTCAGGCTCTCTCTCACGAATGACAACTACACCAGGCTGCTGTTGCTGGCGAGGAGAAACGATAACTGGAGCCGGGGGAGGAGCTTCTTGAACAATGATCTTTTGTGGTTCAGGCGCGCGCTGTCGAATGATGACGGGAGCTGGAGGAGGCGGTGGGTCGTAAGGGGTGTAGTATTCCGTCTCCTTGCGGTATCGCTCAACGTCGCATCCATGGGTGTCGTCGATATGTTCCTCAACACGCTTCTCAACGCGGTATTCGCCGTTATCTCGGCGTTCAGTCCTGACCATTTGGTTCTCAACCTTGACATCATCGTCGAACAAAGCGTCAAAGCGAGATCGTCGGTCCCAGTCACGCTCAACTTCCTTGGTCTCTACGAAAGCTGGCGCACGAGATCGATCTCCAACCTGAGAAGGCGCAGGCATTGGCATAGGCGGGGGCGGAGGAGGATAAGTCTCTCGTTCAGTCTCCTTTTCGTAAACGTAGCTTCGGGGAGCCGTGTCTCGGCCACGGTCCTCGTGAAAACTAGCATGAGACGGAGCTCCTTCAAAAGCAGAGCGAGGGCGATCCGGGACGAAAGAGCGCCGGTCGTGTTCAGCTAAGTCGCCAGAGGAGCGACCATAACGGGAGAAATGGGAACGTCCATCATCAAATTCGGAACCTCGTTCGAAGCGATCAGACCTGCTTGGTGCGACCTTGTATCGTCTGATTGTGGTTTTACGATAGCGCTCGTCGTCTGAAGAGCCATCGTCTCGCTCCCAGTCCCTCTCACGATAGACGCGAGACTCTCTGTAGACGTCACCCATCGCGGGGTGTCACAGGTGGGGTATAGGGCTGTGCGATAAAGTTATGAGGATCCAAAAGAGGGAATGTCGTCAAAAATGGAAGTAAATCCAAAGGTTTAGTATAGAAAACGCCTAACGAGAAATCAACAGCGAAATCTAGGTTTGTTGTTTGTATGTTTGTATGAGGAAGAAGGGGACGGGAGAGAAGTGGTCTGGTGGAGGGGGAAAAGCTGGGAAGTAACCAAGATGAGCTATGACGGAACCTGCTGAGAGAGAAGAAAGGAACTGGGTACCCGGAATGAATGGCTGGGCTTTGATTCTGATTCATCCAGGCGCAGTTAGCGTGGGCATGGGCATGGGCATGGACATCAGTGCCCAGCTCCAGCGTGTGAGTGTGCGTGGAGCCCTTAAACTTCAATGGACGGCTTTTCTGACAGGGGTTGGAAAAGAAAGCCTGCTGTGGCTATGATGGAAGATGATGCTGCTTGTGCAGTGGAGCATGGCACGGGATTGGGCGAGATATCGTGATGGGTGGCAGAAGGTCTCTTGTTCTGCCCGGCTGATGCTGGGCGTTCTGAGACCGAAGCCAATCAGGCCTTTAGTAGAGTCAACTTCAATGCAACCTCAGATAGAATCTGTAGTCTTGGGGAGAAGAGAATGGTTCTTTTCTGGGTTATCTCGGGCAGTTTCTTGAAACTTGAAAGGCTCAACTGTCAGGGATCATTTATGCCCGAAATACGATTCCAAGATCCACAGACGATATCAAGAATATCGAGTCCATCCAGTCCAGTCGAGCTGGGCACAGAGCCTCACCAAACGCATTTACTCAAAATGCAAACAAGCATCCAATATCTAGTACCCAATAGTCGTCGAATATACTCTTTGTCCCGTCTCTTTCAACCCTTGTTACACCAAACGGTTCATGTAAACGCCCGTCTCCAGTTAAACAGACCCAGGCCTATCCCGCCTCGTCTCTCGTCTCAATTAAAACCCCAACAAACTTGAAAAGTCAAAAGACAAAGACCAAACTCGCATGGGGTTACCCTCCATCTCGGGATCTAAGGAGCCCCCCTCAAACCAAGGCCCAGTTCTTCATCGACAGGGACATTTCCTAGAACTCGAGGAATGAAAAGAATGAGGCGACGAAGCTTTCCATTTCCTTACCTAGAGACTGGACGTGCCGAACCGTGAACCTTGGTCGATCTCGTGCGAATCAATATGCTTGAGCATGCATCATCATGAACAAGTCCAGGTCTCCACTCGGACTGAGCTGTCGCTGGTGTCGTCATAGGCTTTTAATGGAAGAACCCCACCTCTTAAAACCCTTGACCCATCAACGATCAACATCTTGGTTCTTATTCTTACCAGCGGAGTCACCTCACCTCAGCCAAGGTCCATCCCATTATTAACAGTAATAAAAAAAAACCATAAAAAACAAATCATCAGGAGAGACATTTCCAGAGTCATCAGGCTCCGCTTTTCAAGGTCAATTGATTACGCGGTCTCTTGAGGTTTGAGTCACCAGACTCTCTTTCTCAAGACCACATGCACAATCAGATGCTGACAGCCTTATTCCACGCACTACCGTCGTCGAGAAGGGTCTCCGTCTGATGGGCTTTTCCGTAGTTCCGTGGTGTTCTCATGACTGGAATGTTCCATGCTTCTGCCTTTTCCCATATCAGCATGGCGGCGTTTTCAATACGACAGTCTTATGAGATCGGGCAAAAGCACAACTCCAGGGATGGAGAATACAAGGATTGGTTCTTTGTTGTAGAGAAGAGGCGTTTGGCTTTGCGCTCTTTTAAGCCACATTCAATAATGCATCCTTGCTTCGAGCAGACGAATTATCACCGAGTGCTTTACAGGGTAGTCAAACTGAACATCTTGGCAAATTCACAAACATTGGCTACTGGTTTATGCAAATTTGTTATCAATTCTCTTATGCTAAACCCGAATTCCCATGTTTTAACCTAAACTCCATAAATCAGTTGTGTATAACCCCAAGCCATAACTCCTTCTGCTTGGCTCTGTATCAGCGCTGTATGCTACATGCTTGTACTCCTTATCCATCCATCTACTGATCAAAGCCCTCCTTGGTTCCCAAAACACCAACACCACCGTTACTGCGTCGTCGTCGACCGATCACATCGTGGATCCAATCGCTGATTGTGAAACCCCAGTGTCCAGCAACGAGAACACCACTCATGATGTTGATGACCTTGACCAACAGGCTAATGATGCCGTCGCGGCTCTCGTGAACGGTCAACAGGATTGGCTCGATATCGTACTTGAAGAAAATACCAGGGATATATCGCTCGTCGACCGCCTTACTCTGCTCGGTAACGGCATATTGGTTGGTAAGGATGGACTTTGAGTTGACGCTGTACACAGTAGGCACAACAGAGAGGTAGTATTGAAACTTGTGGAAGTTGTCGGGAGCTGTGTTGACGGTGCCGTCGAGAGGGTTGACCAGCGACGGGTAGAATGGGCCGTATGAAAGCTCCGAAATGATGTGCGAGAAGTTGAACTCTGTGACTGGTTAGCACACGATATGGACTACAATTCGCGAACTTACTGCTGTGGTCGAGATGCTCGCCGTTACCCCGATAACCATGGCCTCGCGCAGTGATATGGAAATCACCCTGCACCTTGTTCAAGTCCAAACTTCCATAGATACGACAGCTGTCGGCATTGCCCCTGAACTTGGGTGTCTTTGCCCACTTGGCCCTCTTCTTGCCAAGCGCAACAATATCGTGAACGTGCTCCTCGCCGAAACCCTCATCTTCATATCCCAACTCGTTATATCCAGAGCCAGTGTTGACGCGGCCTTGGCTATCCCGCCCGAGCTTGTGCATGCCCTTGTTGTCGACCCATTGACTCCAGAGTGTCCTATCAGCCTTGAGACGCTTAGCAGCTAGGATATGATCGCCAGACGCATCCTGGACATTAACATGGATATCGTCGCAGTTCATCTTCACCACGATGTCCATGTTGATCTGAAGCTCTCGCGAAACACCAGCCTCGACCTCGAAGTTGTGAGACTCTGCGCCGCGCCACCAGCGACCGAGTTCGCCCCAGATGAGGACAAGTGAGATGATAGACACGGCGACTGTCCATTTTCCACCTCCCGATGTTCGTTGGATGTATTGCGGCTTCGATTTGGCTGTCAAAAGTTAGCGCGCACATAAAGCCAGCAGCAATGAGAGACATACGGAATGCATCGAAAGCGCTGACCAAGCTTCCCTCCTTAGGACCAAACCTGTCCTCGTCATAATCTGACTTTTCCATTCCGTTCATCATTGTTGCAAAAGTCTTCTAGTCCCGCTAGCTCGAATATATACAATGAAAGCTGTTTCGATGTTGTGACGTCGCGAAATCGGTCCCGTCGCAAATTATGGTCGAGAGCCACTTGATCAACAGCAAATGCGCAAAGGTATTTGAGCCTATTGCCGCATGCCTCGGTGAAATAACGGTCGAAGGACTGGAAACCAATTGAAACCGGTTTCAGTGGTCTTGAGGGATTCGTTCGAGAGTCGACCGGGAATTTGTTGTCTCGATGTCGTCGCTTCGTTGCGCTGACAGCCGCAATCAGAAAGGACAGCTATCTGTAACTAAACTCATCCCCCTGAAGCAGCGTCGTCAGGGTCCAGTCGCTGATTGGTGGGCAAGGCCAAGATGGGATAAAGTGTCGCCGAACCGAGCTTGTTCCTGAACCAATGTCGGCTTTAAAGCGGATTTACTCGAGTAGCGGTTCCACTACAAGCACAAATGGCGACACCACTGCGTCTATTCGAAGCCTCCTCGCTTGAGATCGTCAGTTCTCATGATAACATATGATACTAGTGATCACCTATCATGAGGCTGGTAGAAGATAGCTTTGAGACATCAGCTAGGATAACGGCTGCACCGAGCATCATGATAGACCGCACCTGGATTTCGTGAATTCACGTATGAAATTTCAAACGAACAAACCAGATATTAGCCTGGGACTCATACTCGAGAATTGATATTTTCTTCGAAGTTACCATAAGATTGTGTCTAAACAACTTTGGATTAGGGGCATGGTGGCTGTTCCGGTTGAACAGATATTTCTCTTGTCAATGCTTGTCACGCATTATTGCTATGGTCGGAACGGAGACCAGTCCTTGAACTTGGCATGAATTGACTTCAGATGATACTGGCATTTATTTACTTCAAGATGATTCAACTGCAGATATCGTGCAACATGTGGAAGTGTCTATCGAAGGTACGTTTTCGGACGACGGGCTCATGATGTGTCAATCAGAGGAAGTGTAAGTCGTACCAAATTGGCCTTCGAATTAATGGAGCCAGCTGTCATAGTTAATTAATTCTTGGGTATTTCAAAGAACATATTGTGAGACTGCATGCAGCTCAATCATAGGCAAATACTGGACAGAGTCACAACTCACAAGCGCTTACACAATGACTATCTTCCTCAGTCATTTGTAAAAAGAAAGGCCGTACTTGAAACTGTAAGAAGTTATCAGTTTAACAGGGAATATCTAATATCTCGGAATAAAGCTCATATTTATGCTGTACTTCGTAAGAAATTGCTCAAAGGTTGGACGGCACTGTCTTGACTCTTGTGAGTATTTGGAATAGTTTAGACATACTCGAAGATTCGAATATTCAAATACAATACTGATCCTGTTTGAGGAACATTGATCATTTAATTGTCCCATTTACGACAAAACTTATAAAGTGCAGAGGAATAATGTGATAGAGATTTCAGGGGCGAAAACGCCGTAATGGTTTGTCACGACCATCATGTGTATCAATGCAAAGAGGTAAAGCATTCCAAGAAGCATCACTAACATAAACCTACTCGGTCCGACTGTATCTCGACAAAGTCGATCATCTCAGCACTGTTGAATGAATACTGGGTCCATCATCCATTTTCTGGGGGATTTTCGAGGGCAGAGTTGGTTCGGACCAATTCCCCACCATCTCGATCCTCCGAGATAAAGTAAATGGAGAATATGGAGAAGTAAATGGGTCGAGCGTTGGTGTGCATGGATGTCGATTGTTTAAATCAATCTCACATGTTTAGATATCTATGGTTTCAACTGTAATTGAAGCCTGTTAAACCCGATCAACGGGAATACGAATCACGTGCTCTCCCTACCTGTAGTCAATCATCTCGGCGCCGAGACGGGAGACCACGCGAACGACAACGGGACAAGGTAAACTTGGCATCTGGGCATCTTGGCATACCAGACCCTGGGTCGCGAATCGGTAAAGTGTGCCGATAAGCGCCTTGGCATTGAACAAAGATATCGACGACATGTTTTGTGTTTGAAGCATTAACGACACCGAAAGCGCGCTCAAGAATAAGGAAAATAGCATGGAGATGGGCATTTAGGAGAGGCAAATAATGATCAATTAGGTTTCCGGCAGAAGCGAAAGAAATGGGTGAATCGGGGGGAATAACCTTGCAGGGCGGACTTCTCCATTCAGGCAAGGCACAGTACGGCAGCGGCAAGTCTGGATTCCTGGCGTCGTACGTTGGTTGTAATGCAGACCATTCTTTGCAACGGCGTAAACCTTCCAGAACCCAACGGTCATCTCTGTCGACTGTTGGATGTAATAACTGAGGACATACGGAGTACAGTAACCGTATACTGCAGAGTAGGAAGAGGATATACGACCAAGCATCTGTACTGTAGCTGCAGTGCAAGATCAAAACAAGAATGAACCACCAACTCAAACCATTCCCCAACCCCTGATCACTTCGTATCAATGCGTAATCATGCTGCCCCCTCCATCGCAGCAAAAATAGGTACCTGACGCCGCTAATGTGACGGTTCCCGGGTCTCGCTCACTCCGTTTGAGCCACTCAACAGCTCGTGTCACCCTCCTTCTTCGCGATCCACCGTCAATCTCATTGGTTCTAGCCTATGTTTCTCCCTCCCTCTCTCGCTCCCTTTTAATTGCATTGCGCGCTTCTGCATGTACCTCACCTTGCGGCAAGTACCTATTCCCACCTACTAACGCACGCATTAACCCCCGTCACCCGTTTCCATTTCTTTTCCTTGGCACTTTGACTTCTTCAACAACATCGATTCATCGCAGACTTTACGTCGACCGTTTGTCCTTTTAATCGGTCAGATCGACTCACACTCTTTGACTGCTCAGTCAGTTTACGATAAATCTCACAGATTTATCGATATTTCGACGAAGCCCTCGCTGGGCGCGTCTATCGCTCGTTCCCGTCGATTTCCATCGCTCGCTCTCAACCTCGCTCGCTTCATTTCACTCGCATTCGCCCACGATGAAGTCCATTTTTTCAACCGGCGCCGTTGCGCTTTTGGCCTCAACGGGTTTCGTTAACGCCCAGTCGCCTTATAGCATTGCATCCACAGGTGCGGTCCCCCAACGGTTTGCTCGGAGGTAAACAGACATTAACTTTAGCAACAGCCGACATCAAGAAGTCAGCCAAGCAACTCGCCGCTGACTTGATCACATACTACCACGGAAACGACCCTGGCGGTATTCCTGGTATTCTGCCTGGTCCTCCTCCCAATGGTGACTACTACTGGTGGGAAGGTGGTGCTATGTGGGGGACGTATATGGATTACTGGAAGTGCACCGGCGATTCTACCTACAACAAATTGGTGATGCAGGCCATGCAGTTCCAAGTCGGCGATGATCAGGACTACCAACCCGCCAATGTTACTCTGTCCCTCGGAAACGACGATCAAGGTTTCTGGGGAATGTCTGCCATGTTGGCTGCTGAGCTGGACTTCCCCAACCCTGCCTCAGACCAGCCTGGATGGCTTGCCCTCGCTCAGGCCGTTTTCAACACTCAGGCCAATCCTGATCGACATGACAGCACTTGCAACGGTGGTCTTCGATGGCAAATTCCTCGAACTAACAACGGTTACGATTACAAGAACAGTCAGCGCCCCTCTTGAGATATTTACCTTGATCGACTCTGTACTAACTTCTAAAAGGTATTGCTAACGGATGCTTCTTCAACTTGGGTGCCCGACTTGCTCGCTACACTGGCAACAAGACCTATTCCGACTGGGCTGAGAAGACCTGGGACTGGATGGAGGGCGTCGGTTTCCTTGACCCTACCACTTATAAGATTTATGACGGTGCTCATGTCGGAACTAACTGTACCGATATCAACAAGGCTCAGTTCTCTTATAACTCTGGTGTCTTCCTCCAAGGCGCTGCTTTCATGTACAACCATGTAAGTCGGCCTAAACATGATACTAATGACAATTCACTGACTTCTTCAGACCAATGGTGAGCAGAAATGGAAGGACCGTGTAAGCAAATTGGTCGACGCTACTATCAGCAACTTCTTCCCCAAGGATATCGCTGTGGAGATTGCCTGCGAGAACCACGGCACCTGCACCACCGATATGTACTCATTCAAGGGCTACGTCCACCGTTGGATGTCTCAGGCAACACATCTCGCTCCCTTTATCAAGCCAAAGATTCTTCCTGTTCTCCAGACATCAACCGAAGCTGCCATCAAGCAATGTACTGGAGGAGACACAAAGCGTGTGTGCGGCTTTAAGTGGGCCAGCGGTGTCTATGATGGCAAGACAGGTGCCGGTCAGCAGATGAACGTCCTTGCTGCCGTTTCGTCTCTGCTCATGGAGAACACACCTCCTCCTGTCACGGCCAAGACTGGAGGTACCTCCAAGGGTAACCCCAACGCCGGCAATGTCGGAGACGGCAAGATTGATAGGACCTACAAGCCTTTGACCACTGCAGACAGGGCTGGTGCTGGTATCATCACTTTCTTGGTTCTGTCCTTCGCATGCGGCATCTTCGGCTGGATGAGCATGGGCAAATAGATGATCTTTCTCGATTTCTGAATATGCCGAAAGACGAAGTCCGGCATGCACAATTGTGCTTCTTTTGCAGCCTTGTATTTGGAATCTGAAGAAATGATCTTTGGGGCGTTGGATGGAGTATACTCGACCTAAATAGCCTGGTAGGCTGGATATCTATTCTCTAAATGTTATAATGTTTTACCATTTACTCTGTGCCTTGCAACTAGTGAGAACATTCGCACAATTCTACTAGTGTTCAGAGGCCCAAACACTTGCTATATAACTAGCGACCGACACAAGCACATCAATAACATGGTTTGATTGACCGAATTGAGCATTTACTGGATTGTTAATGGATTTTCGTCATGACCACGCGGCTCTAATTTGAGAAACTGGGTCATAGAATCGATATCACAGCACAACAGAGTTTGACAAAAGTCGGTATGTTTTGCACCGTGCTTGCGCAGATCCTGATAATCTCCATAGAATATCTCGCTTCTGGATACTCGGCAATTTGATCACTGCTATGAAACGGAGGCGGTATGAGAATATGACTTGATGCTTTAACGGTCACCTCGAAACGTCAATGGTTCGGGCTTGGTATGATTGGTGATGGGGTTGTGCCATTGTGGGACTGAGACAAGCTGTCTTTCTCTTAACAGGTCTTATAACACCGAGGAGAAGCCTTGAAAGAATGATGACTGCCTCTTCGAATGCCAGCTGTCGTTGTAGAGCATCGTCGCGAGGTCCAATAGTGGGGTGAAACTCTCTTTCTCGAAAATCTCCAGAGGCGTTGACAAACTGGCACATGACCGACTACAGTGCCTCTAGTGCCACTTCGGAACGACAGCAACATGCCACATCAAGATCACGGCCATGTTTATATTGAAAGATGGTATGGCATGAAGTGAACATAGACGCTCTATACTCACGAAACACTTCGAAATTGGACAATGTATAAGCGATGTTTTCGGAATACTCGGAAAGTCGGAAAGTTCGGTGTTGATGAAGTGCTCTCTTGCTCGTCCTGTCTATTTTTACATACAGAATAGTCTATTCAGATGGAGCATATCCGTTTTGGAACAAGATCTGGGGAAGAGACGTGGGCCAAGCAGGGCTTGGATCTGATAACATGGGGAGCTTCGAGATCTCAGTCAGAGCATAGCACAGGTTGGTAAGACGATAGGATATCAACGTTTCTATCTCGTAAAAGACGGGAATTGGGTCTCGAAAACGAGAAAGACCATTGTTCAGTCAAGATTTGAGGGACACAACCTAGATCTAAGGCGGGAGTGGCCGTTGCTAGCCTGTTGTCTCTAAAGATCTTGGGTGCAGATGTGGTAACTTTCCTTGGGTGTTTGTACATCAGACTGAGGTCATGTTTGTGTTTCTGAAGTGGAGAGCTGTTACAGCCAACTGCTCTATAGACTCCAAACTCACGATGCATGGCTTGGAGTCTATTGATCGCCCTGATCGACTTGTCTCAGAGTCTCAAGGTCTCACCACCAAAAGGCCCCATTCAATTACAGAGTCCCATTGACAACGTGTTCTGTTACACTTCCCCTCATGACGACGACATCACAAGGCAAAATTGCAAGGAATTATCTGGTCTGGGTCTGGGTTGTCATGTCCAATATCCAAAGCACGTCGTCGTCTTCCAAGATGACGCTAATGCAAAGACGTCCTAGTCGTGGATCCTTACATCCCTGCATTGACCAATAGCTTGGGGGTAGTGCATTTCTATGGGGTAATTTTTACATACTAAAAACTCTAGACAATCCAGGAACACAATTTGGTAAAAATCTGGGGGGACCGCGTGACAGCGCCATTTCTCTGGGCAAGGAACAGCTTTGGATCACACGCACAGTGGTTGCCGTTAACTGCAAAGCGTAATTGACCAAGAATGTCAGGAGACGAGAAGAAGCTCTGACTTTTTTGCCTTCAAGTTCCTAGACTGGCGGAGTATTAGCTCGTTGGGTCATCAAGTCTCCTGTTTGGCGGCTATGGGTTGAGGGAGTGGCGGGTATTGACATGACGATCTAAAATGCGGGGAGAAGCGAAGGAACAAGAGAGAAAAGAAGGAAGAAAAAAATCTAAAGATGGGTCCATTTGTGGGGTGAGCTCAAAAGTATCAGGAATTGCGTTGTTGTGCTGTGTTTGTTTGGCTTGGCTTGGCTGAAGGTAGGTCACCTTGTCCAAGGCAAGGTTGTGCTGTGGCCCCCTTGAATAAGCTTGAGTCGTGGTATAACTACCCAAGCTCTTCCCATCGTGACAACCTCTCTCTCTCTTCCCAAGCTCTACTTACTCTTGACGATCCAATCTACAACTTGACATTGAATCAATTATATCCTCTTCTCATCCTCAACACTGAGAAATCATCACAACGTACAACCCACCTCACTTACACAACCACAACCAGAACCACAATGCCCAGCTACATCCTCACTGAGCCCTCTCCCTCCACAAACGTCTTCGTACGTTCGGGCCGCGGCGGCTACGGCAACATCTCTCGTGCCTCAAAAGACACAACATCCTCCTCAACCCGCACCGTCGTGACCCCCAGCACAACCCCAAAAACCACAACTACTACTACCCCCTCACGCCGCTTCTTCAGCGGCATCGGCGGAGCTGGCAACGTCCACCGCGCAAGCGAGCAACCCTCTGTGTCTCTTGACGACGAGTACGACCGCATTGCCGCCCGTGACCAAATGGCAGCTGGACATGTCGGCATTGGCGGCGCCGGCAATGTGTTCCATCGCAAGGATAGCGATGCCGGCTCTGATGCTAGCGACAGCAGCTCTATGAGCTCCAAGACGAAGCTGTGGGCTCGTGTTAGCAGCACTTTCAGCCGGGACTGAACAACAAAACATAGGAAAAGAACGATTGAGGGTGTTTGTACGAAAAGATATGAATTAGCGACTGGCGTTGATGGGATTTGATATTTGGACGAAAATATGGCGGGGACCTCAGAGCAAATGGGTTGACGATATACCCCGGATGTACGGTTGGCACTGACAATTGAGAGGGGCGATATGAAACTGCCCTTCTACTCTTGCTTTGCCTGTATGATGCTTGTTTCTGGTGAAGATTTATATACCCCCGAGCGCAGCTCTTTTCTATTATAGAAGCATTATTACTTATTACTCATTTACTCCTTACCCCTGTGACTTGTATGTATGTCCTCAGGGTGCAAGACTTCACTTCTGTCGTTAAATCAGGGTGCGAAAATAAAATGGTCTAAAGGCTTGTTAAGATATACTAAACTTACCTAAGTCTTTTCATAACTTAGACCAGAAGTCCTAAATTTTCTTGCCTCCCCTTATATATCTCATGATGCTCAGAGACAGAGACTCTTTGGTTGAGAGAACGACTTCACAAAGCTAAGCACAATCTCAACACATCAGGGTATCATTAGGCTTCCTCTATCTGGCAAAGGTTGTCTACAACTGCACTGGTGTCTCCACACACACCAAACAGCACTAAATCTTCCATTCCATGCAAGGCTTCTGCATCGCTCTATCAACAACAGCAGCGCGTCAAAGGGGGTTGGTTTGGGTTGTGAGGGCTTGCGATCACAAAGGTCAAGGTCATCTCGATCATAAAGGTCCAGACGGCGGAAAAATCAGTGTCGATGAGCTCAGGCATGTTCATGTCCGATTATTTCGTCGTTATGGCTGCATCACAAAGATGCGAAGTCAAAGGGTGACACGCATATGTACGTCGTTCTTACGTGAACTTGGTATGGATAATGTCGGGGTTCTCGTGCCAGTCATCAATGCTCACCCACATCTGTCACACATTAGTATAGTAATGAAAGGTATCACGATAAAATCACTGACCTTTCGGAAAGTACTCAATCCAGCAAGAATACTGCCTCCAATCCAGGTAGAGTACTTTCTCTCTGGTGGCGCAAAAATCTTGATCCTCATGTCCTTGACTGCCAGCTTTTGCAGCTCTGTCAAAAGACGGTCACCGAAGCCCTTTGTCAATGTGCTGCCTCCAGAAAGCACGATGTTGCTGTAGAGAGATTTTCGTAGGTCGAGATCTGTTCGGTTGATGGCATCAACGACAATCTGGTGTACACCAGGATATTCGAGGCCGATAATCTCAGGGTCAAAGAGGATCTCGGGTGCTCTAAAGCGTTCCGCGCCAATCTTCAATATGTTAGCTTGTCCAAACATTGAGCAGAGAACAAAGAGTCTCACCTTGAGCTTGAAGCCGTCTGGAAGCACGTATTCGGCAAACTTGCTCTCATTGGGCTTCACACCGACCCAATCCCTCTCCTCTTTCCGTGGATCATGAGCAACATAAGAGACGCTCTCCTTGATTAACCTCACGACTTCCTTCTCAGCACTCGTGTGAAAGACATATCCACTCTTCCGTAGCAACGTCTGCATGTACTCAGTCACATCTCGACCTGCCACGTCAATTCGGCGAATACTGCTGGGCATGGCGAAACCCTCGTAAACAGGTACAGCATGAGAAACACCGTCACCAGAGTCGAGAACAATACCGGTTGTTCGGCCACTGGCGTATAGCGATAGCACGGCTTGGATGGATGTGTGGAGTGCGGGGACGTTGAATGTCTCGAAGAGGATCTGGGCGGCCGTGTCGCGATTGCTTCGGGGGTTCAAAGGAGGTTCCGTCAACAAAACGGGATGCTGTAAGATGTCAGTATAATTGCACAGCTAGGCACTTGAGCAACAAACCTCTTCGCTGAGAGTCTTCAATCCTTCACCGTAAACATACTCCCAGATCCTCTCCATATCGTCCCAGTCGGTGACAATACCATGCTCGAGGGGATACCGAATTTTGAGCAGCCCTCTCAATTCCGTGGAGGCCTTTTGTCCTATGAATACCTCGCCCTCGAGGGCACCCGCGAGAACTCTCAGATGCTTCGGTCGACCAACCCACGACGGAAAGTAACATTTTGGTAGATCATCGCCTGCAAAACCAGCTCGAATAGTGCCAGATCCGTTGTCGAGGACTATAGGCGCATTATGTAAAGAGTCTGCCATGTTGTGTCGGTTTTAGAGTTTCTCCCTGAGCTTGTATGTTGTCGCTATGATATATCGTTCCCGGCTTCTTTGTTGTTACCATATAGGTCCCTTCTGAGCTCCCCAATGTTGGTCCTTCTGAGCTCACAGCGAGTAATAGCCTCGAGGCTTCGCGTATTAACTAACAGACAAAGAATCCCACAGTGCGTCTGCAGCTCGTCGTATCCATAAAGTGTCTTTCAAAAAAGTCCTGAGTGTTGGTTGGTATTGTCTATTTGTTTGTTGTACCCCTGCCAATCAATCAAGGCCAATGCCTCGCCCACTAGTAATCTGCCAGCTTCAGGAGGCGCCCCGTGGCAGTACTCGAGTCACGTGAGCCCGAGGGATCCCTTGAACGCCTCAGGCAGCAGCACTTTAAGTGCTTCGCGTGAAGGCGCGTCTCGTCAACCGTGGACCGCGTCTTTGACGTGAACTCATATTACCTAGGCAACTTGAACTTGGGAAGAGCTTTCGGCGATACTGCAAAGCCCATTTGCAACGTTCAATTCGACCTCTCTTTTGCCGCTGATGATTATTACGAGTTCTATCTTACCCTGCTAATCCTCCCGATTAATCCTCTCCGCCCTCGTCCCGTCACCATCTCGCATGGTCCCAGAATTGCTTCATCTTAGCCGCCCACATGGTCAAGGCCAATGCTAATGCAGCAGCTGCTGCTGCTTCTGGACCTGGCGTCTACAGCGCAGTATACAGTGGCGTAAGTCTCTTCAGTTGCTGCGACCTCTTTTATGTGACTCTATTGGTGCATTCTTCTGAACAGCTTCGTTTGAAGACGGAGTGTCATGAGCAGCAGATGTCTCTGATGGAGCTCGCCCCTGATACTACCATCCCCCACTAGTGCTATCAACCCAATGCCTTTACTAATCAGTTCTCCTTCAGATACCTGTATACGAATTCCAGTTTGGTGGTGACCTCAAAGAACATGTGATGCGAAGGAGACATGATAACTGGATCAATGCGACACATATTCTGAAGGCTGCTGGGTTCGACAAGCCAGCTCGAACCAGAATTCTCGAACGAGATGTGCAAAAAGACGTTCACGAGAAAATCCAAGGTGGCTATGGAAAATACCAAGGTTCGCCAACTCCTCAAATACGCCGTTTATCATCTAACACCATTGCACAGGCACTTGGATACCACTCGAGAGCGGACAAGCATTAGCAGAGCGGCACAGCGTATTCGATCGATTGCGACCCATCTTTGAATATGTCGCTGGTGCGGAGAGCCCACCTCCTGCTCCCAGGCATGCTAGTAAACCCAAGGGACCAAAGTCTAAGCCTCCGCTACCGAAATGGAACAGTATGTTGAGTGTGATATCAGATAGGATACAGCTGACGGTTATCAGATCCGCCTCCAGCTCCTGCTCCTGCGCCCGTAATTCACGATGATCCCGATACGGTAATGGGTGACGAAGATACACCAGATAACCTCACAGTGGCATCAGCATCGTACATGGCCGAAGACGAACGTTTCGAGATGCCCCAAGTGCCAGGCACAGGACGGAAACGCAGAAGAGACGACAGCAACCTGCAAGACCTTACCGAGCAACAACATGCGCTATATGGCGACGAACTTCTCGACTACTTCCTCCTCAGTAAAACAGACCAACCAGCAGTGAAGCCTGATCCACCCGCCAACTTTCAACCTAACTGGCCGATCGATGCGGAGGATCATACGGCGCTTCACTGGGCGTCCGCAATGGGAGACGTTGATGTTGTCAAACAACTCAAGCGATTTAACGCATCGTCCACTGTCAGAAACATACGCGGCGAGACACCGTTCATGCACTCAGTAAACTTTACGAACTGTTACGAGAAGCAGAGCTTTCCCGTCGTGATGAAAGAGCTATTCGAAACATTCGATGCTCGTGACAATATGGGCTGTACAGTGATACATCATGCGGCTGTTATGAAGAACGGCAGAGTATTCAACTCATCATGCTCACGATACTACTTGGACAACATTCTCAACAAACTTCAGGAGGGCCTAGAACCAAGCGCATTTCAAAGATTGCTGGATGTTCAAGATAACGACGGAAATACAGCATTACACCTTGCAGCGCAGCGGAACGCTAGGAAGTGCATAAGAGCACTATTAGGACGCAATGCTTCATCGGATCTTACGAATAACGACGGAGTCAGGGCAGAGGATCTTATTATGGATTTGAACGCGACGAAGAAAGAACGTGGACCTCAACGATCGTCGTCTCCTTTTGCCCCTGAATCCCAACGACATGCTTCTTTCAAGGATGCACTGCTCGAGAAGGCGAATCGGCAACCCCCGGTGGCTTTCCAGTCCGCGGCAGCAAACACTGTCCAGTCACGGATCACACCCCTGATTATGGAGAAATTCCAGGATCTAGCTAAGAGCTACGAAGAGGAATGGCGGGAGAAGGATGTAGCAGAGGCAGAGGCGAAGCGAATCTTGGCCAACACCCAGGCAGATCTGAATGCTCTCCGGCAAAACATAACAGATGCTGAGGGGCAGCTCGAGTCAGAAGAAGCGGCGTCCAAAAACAACCAAGAAGCCAACCTAGCCAAGCATCAGGTGCTGTCACTCATCACACACCAAAACCGCTTACATGTTCAGCGGTCAGTGGACAGTGAACTCAGCCGCATCAATGGCGATGGAGGCGTGCAGGAAGAGTCATACGAAGAGAGGCTGAGTCTCGCCCGCCAACTAAGCACATTGCTTGCTGAGCAACGGACAGCTGAGACGGATTATGTCGAGGCGCTGAGCATGGTGGGCACGGGCGAGAAGATTGAAAAGTATAGGAAACTTCTCAAGAGGTGTCTCGATCCGAAGGAGGGCGAGAGCCTGGACACGAATCTCGACAGCCTGATCGAGATGATGGAGGAAGAGCGGGACGAGGATGGTATGGTTGGCGCTATGGAGCCCGAACCAATGGAGCTGTCAGGTGGCATCTAGGGAACATCACTGGGCTCTCCGTTGCGGATCTAGCCCCTTTATTCTCTTTCTCTTTTGCTTTGACGAAAGTACTTATATATATCCTTATTGGTTAGGGGCGCGCAAAGTTACGGGGTTGGTTAATCCTCTGCTAGTCTTGGGAGGATTTAGCAGAAGCAGACTTTCTACGAAGGAATGGGCGATGGGTGTATGCAATTTTGCACGATAGACCTGAGCGCAAGCGAGGTGATAGTTGCCTATGAAATATACTTGCTCTTGAACTCAGAACTAGCTTTTTCCGAGGAAGTCGGTCAGTGACACTTGAGAACCAACCACCAGGTCAACGGTCAGAGTTAGTCAACCAAACTAAGATGCACTGCCGGAGACGGCTTGACGCCAAGGCATTCGATAGAGGGGAAATTCCAAGTTATCGGAACCGAGGCACTCACTAACTTCCAAGTTGTGAAGATAGCGCCGAGGCTTGTCAGCCAGCCTCATGCTTCTGTGCCTTACCGATTTGCTCAACTTGACCATAGTACACCAACAAGAGGGGCTCCAGCACCGATAATGCGGCTGATATTGATTTCCAGGAGCGGTGGTCCGTGAGTTATATTCTCAAAGAGGCTTGGTCATGCGCAAGCCATCTTCTTCGTTCCACCTGAGAGAAATATGTTATGGGACAAAAGTTCCTCGAATCAGATGGTTCGAATGATGTGTAAGGGGACCACCTATGATGAGAAGATAATTTCGGGGCAGTCAGAAGACCGGTATCTTCCAGTTCTTGCACATAACAAGTTTCCCAGAGACCAGCAAAAAGGACTTGCATGCCACACAGCAAAAGAATTGATCACTCGTCAGAATGACCGTTGTAATGCGTAATCTGGGAATCGAACCCAGGGCTCCCCGACGCTGCACGAATGGCAACGGAGAATTTTACCACTAAACCAATTACGCTGTGGTGTTCGATGTCTGGTGTAACGTTGTTGAGCCTCATATCCCGCTCATGCAGATCTCGGCCATAGTCGCTGTACTTACTTCTTGTTCTCCGGTACAAGGATCTTGAGATTTATTTGCTTTTCCTTAGACAAGAGATTCGGCTACTGTAGCTGACCGCATGAGTCTAAATCATGTGAGTTCATCAATTCATGTGAAGTCGATACATAACCTAAGTGGGTACAATTCAGCCAAGGTTGAGTTTTTCCGAAGTAAGCATAATTAACGGCCATGAGGATCGGGCGTTGCGGAGTCAATGATGAAGCTCAATATCTGGGTTTTAGTGGTATGGGATATCAAGAGGTTGGTTAGATCCGCGCTTAGGCCAAGCGGTGAGATGTAATGGCTGGTTCATGGTTGGACATCCCAGGTGGAGCGAATGTCATTGTTCATCGCGAACCATAGCTTGTGGCGATGATGATTGGGATGTTGCTTGACGCGCCCGAATTATCTGAAACTGGACACGAACGCGAGTAATTGACCTGTGAGAGTGGCAAGAGTCGTCGCGTATCTTGCGCAATCAACGAGGCCGAGCAATCCGTTGCTGTCGAATTGCGCCGAGTTTGTTCTCCGTGAGTGTTTTTTGTTGTGCTGCGCCAGTCAGACTTGTGTAAGTCATTTCCTTGTCAGCAAGACCCACGTCGAAACACGAGGCTGGAGGCAACAATTTGCCAACTCTCAAAAAGGCAATTCGAGCGATGGCGATGGATGACTCGAAGCCAAGAAGTGGAATAAGACAGGTATTATACCCTGTGCGCATAAAGCATTGGTTCGAAGAAAAAAAAGCCCTAGACAAGGTATATATCTTTGATGCTTGATATGATTTGAGGGAGCTTTCCGTGTCCGTAGGAGGTTCTCCGCCAGTATTTGTTTGTTTTACAGGGTTGGCGAGGATTGACTGGAGTTGAATGTGACATTGACAAGGATATTGACCAAGGTGGCGGGGACTGGGCTCGTAAGGCTGAACAGGGTGCTATTTTTGAACACTGACCAAGAGTGGTTAGGAGTTCTTGTTAGTCCCAGAGCCAGGCCAGGACGAAATGGAGGAGTTTTGATCCCCGTGTCAGAATGTCGGCGTGGATCCACGGAGGAAAGGATTCCGCCTGATCTAAGTTGCAGGGCGGCCGATATTTCTGCTAGAGGTACTTGCCGAGACCAGGGTTGTATGAGAGGAAGACTAGCTGTTACACTTTGCGAAAATTGACGTTATGTTGAGATGCGATGCGGCGTATGTTGCATCCACCACCAATAAGACAGCCACAACCATACTGTGAGAGCACAAGACAGCCACCCACATGGAGAGAAAGCATGGGACTCGCATTGCATCCTTGTCTTGTCATCATCAAATCGCAGGCGATAATCATCGTATCAAGAACGTTAGAAATCTCAGTTACCTCCCCGGACAGCCCAATGGAGACGCTACTGATGCGTATCTGAAGATCGTTGCTTGATGTGCACTATGGCCAAGCAAGCATGATGATGTAGGAACGGATCCCATCACGGCTGAAAACCCATTCGGAGTAGGATTGCATGCACCTCTTTGAATGAACGGGGCTGTCGGAACGCGCGGGGTTGTCTTATTGATGTTTGTAAAGACGGGGTTCACCCTCGTATTTTCACTGGCCTCAAAGTGAACCTTTTTTTATTCGGCCTGAGCTTTGGTAGCGAAAGGGATTGCGTTGCATGCGGCGCAGCCGCATCTCTTGCAATGCGAAGAGACGCCCTAATGTGGCTTCTAGAAGGTAGTAGGATATCGGTTTACCCTGGGGTGGGTTCATGCCGCAGTCACGACTGACTCGGCAGGAAGTTTATGAATCCGAGTTTCTGCGGAGGGTAAAGGGAGTTGAATAAAAATTATAGTTAGCGATTTACCCGCGACTTTCGTTGATGGCAACTGGCAGTTCACTGCCTTGGGCCTTGACAGAAGCCTAGACCCCATCGTATTGAGTCCAGCTGGGCAAGGTTACCGCCGTCGCAGATCCTTGGTCTGTGATTGGCTACCGAAACGCTGGAGAAGGTCTAAAGCGCCAGCAGGGGAAATGAGAGACATTGGCTTGGCCGAGACTGATGAATTGTTGTCGACAATATTATATTGACGGTCAACCTGAACCATGCGTCTGTGTGGCTTGTTTGATATCATGAACTAGCACGCGATGGCCCGTTCGGTATTGGAAATAATCAAACATGGTTCGAACTGCTTCGACTGAATGTTAGAACCTAGCCGAGTTAAGAGAGGGTATTCGGAGACGGACACAGCCAACCGTCGCGTTGCAATGCAATGCAATGTGACGCTTGGCAATAATGCGCGGCGATATCATAATTGCGAATCCTTGTCATGATAGTACGGATGCATCATGCATCATGCATCATGCAATACATTGACGAACCGAGTCACGTCCTTGGTTGAGTTTTTCGATAAAGCAAGATCTAAGCGGCAACCTTTAACTTGGGATGTGGGATGTTGGATGTGAGCGTCTCCTTCCTTCCGTGGCTGGGTGTGAACGTCAAGTTTCAGGCGCCCCTTGCAAGCCCGGCGCCAAACAAGGGAAGGCGGCCCCATTCCTTCCAAGCTTGTATCCAATCACGTGTCGTAATTCCATCGTTTCAGCTGAGTCTGTTCTTTCCAGTGTCACAATCGAGACTACACTGGACGATCCCCAAGACCAAAGCATCCACCACAGGGCAACGATATCGGGAGGACGGGGATTTCCATCGATGGATGCATTGACCAAAACTCAACCTTCTAGTTCGGAAGCAAGCACTTCCAGCTGCAATGACATGCTGTCCCGCGTCGTGCCGTGTCATGTACAGCGGCAGGCATCGATCTCCGCGTGGCATAGGTGGTATACAGCCACGCGACACGTCTTTTGATGCATCAAATCGGGCAGAAATGCTCATTAATCATCACCATTCAGCACAGGCATGCTTGAACTAAGAAACCCATCAAATTAACAGATTCCACAATACGAGCCCCCTTCAGCCTACAAAGCAACCCCCGAAATGACGCAGAACCCATGATGAGGCGCTTCACCAGTCAAAAGGAATTCGAGTTGCATAGACTCTTCCAGCCCAACAAAAGTTCATGGCAACCATCGTGGTTAGCTCCACATGCAATATCACTTACACCTTTCCTACCGAATGCAGAGGCAATCGAATAATGACAATAGCCCCGCCATTGATGCTCTTATGATGACTTCCACTGGGCTTGGCTGCTGGAGTGTCGATTACAGTACGCGGAGGCGGGCTTGCTTGTCTCTCCTCGGGGAGAGACCAGTTCAGTTTCGTCAGGCGCCCTACTATGCAGTGGACAGGGAAAGCAAAAGAATTCATAATAACCTTTTATGACCGCAACCGTTACTGCTACTCTACGGATATCGCTTGTTCGAGGTTGCATTGGAAGCGCCTCATGCAGGGACATAGTCGGCGCCATTACACCAGTATTGAAAAAATGAACCACACCGCTCAGCCTGACAACCCAGATTCGCAAGGCTTCTTGAGAAGCCCTATCGCGATATGGATACTTCCGTCGATCTCGTGCGCCAATACGTGTCGGACCAAGCCAATTGTCGCCGCCTTAGATCGTTCGAAAACGGTTCGATAGATGCAGTAGGGATTCCTTCTCTACAGAGGCTTGAGACTTGCCCGATTCCCATGTCACTAACATAGCCTTGTCTTGCCCAAAAGGCCAAAGGCTCGACATCGTCCGATCTAGCTCGACCAATAGCCGCTTAGACACACCCCTGGCCTGGAACAAGCTCGCGACAAGGGTCTGTCTCTAGCCCATGGCGTTGCTACAAGTAGGGCTCACCTCAGCTGAAATGCTCAATTTAGCCCATCTTCTGGCGTCACTCCCTCGCCAAACTGGTCAGATTTGGGTTTGGTCAGTAAACTAATCTGCAGGGCTTGGGCCCTGGGGGCTCGAAGCAGATTGCAGTGCGATCGTGGGGCATCATGGCCCAGGGACGCCCGGCTTGGCCAAAAGCGACTTTTGTGCCTCTGACGCCTTCGTTGGAAATCTCGGGCTGAAAACAGGGATGCCAATCGTGTGCAGACTGCAGGAAACGACTCTTACAACACGCCCTCGGGGTCCGGTACGACCTATCAACCAATTTGCTCCGACTTTATTCGACGACCCCATGGCCAGCTGTTGATGGTTGGAGACTTTTTGGAGCACGCGGTTCATCGAGTTTCCTTGATCAACTTTGATTGAGACGGTCCAGCCCGGCTCAGCTTGCGATGACATTGCAATCTCACGCTTGCTTCTAGGATCTCATTCCCTGCCCCCGATTAATGTTTCATCATGAAAACCCCAGTCCTTTCTGACTTACACATGAGATCATGCCAAAAATGTCGCAAGGAGCGATCGACAAAAGGCTCGTCCCACTGGCAGCTCTTGTCGAAGTCTTCAGTGACAACTTCCTAGAACTCGGGCAACCTTGGCCAGAGCCACACTTATTTGGTCATTTTCAAATCCTTCCAACGCCTCCAGAAATCAATACTCCACTTGTCAAAGCCACCCCTACAAGTCAAACGTCGTACCCACGTCCCGGGACCGAAGCCACAGCTAGTCTTGATTAGTAGCCCCTCTGAAAGAGGCTGTCTGAAGCATTTCTTTCCGCTCCTTTACAAAGAGAATCCATGTTCATTTTCTCCATATTCCTAGCCCAGACCCTCGAAGAGCAGGGTGTGGTCGAAGAGGGGTGTCGTACTATCCTTCGAAATTGGACCCAAAGTTCATCAAGTGATGCTCTTGGCTTGGCTTGCTACATTGACCTTACTCGAGAGTTTCCATCAGTTCATGAACAACCATCATATAAGACTCAGTACCCCCAGCTACGTAACCTTACACAAATAACCGGTATTGCTTTTGCACTTTGATCTTTTGACTCCTCTTATATGCATCTCATATGACAGGCTTCACACCACGCCCTATCTACTTAATCACAACTCGAGCATCACTTTGGTGACCCAAAGACGACCAATAGGCCATCTACCATATTCGCATTGCTGGGAAATAATCCGACGGCGATCCCCTGGTATACGTCGGCATAATCGGCTCCAGCATTTACTGAGCGTTGAGATTTGCGACGGAAGTTATTTCGTGATCGAGTCATCAACCAGATAATCTATCTGATACAAGCCACTACCAAAGTCTGGAGACACACAAGGCTTACTCAGTCGCCGCTTTTCTCCAAACGAACATAACTCGTTTTTCTCTTTCTGACCAAGCGCCCTTAAACGCGGGTGTTTGAAGCATAGCCTTGGATCAACCGGATTCAAGACCACCAACAACCCTGTCTATTCAGCCCAGCCCAGCCTTCTTGTCTACAGAGTCGACTCCGCCCAACCAACCCAGACGAGGATTGTCAACGCAACGGGCAAGCATACCCCCAGAAAGTCACCGTCTGACCGCAGAAAGTAGAGTGACCTTTGGCCCCGCCAAGTGACCGACGGCGCCAAAATTAAGTTTCCGCGAATATATCAATCAATCACTGACATAAACTACGCACCATGCCCGTAACTAATCGAGGTGTAACACAACTTACACCTGACACCACCACCTCAACGTCAACTCACAGCAACTACTTGAACAAGTCGTCTTCCTCCTTTCAAACTCTTCAAGCTGGCCTCGCAATCTTTGCTGTTGCTGTCATCGCACGCTTTTGCGTTTTGCGACTCTACCTATGGTTGCGACAGATGCGCGGCTTGGATCAGCAAACCCTACCCATCTCATCGTTGTCGCATACTCGACGGCTTCAGTCGCAACCCTTTTGGGCTATGAATGAGAAGACTATGACGCCGCCTGCTAACCAGGAGGACATGGCCCCTGAGCATATGTTGCATGCCAAGCAAACAGACAAGAAACTGGTCATCGACCCCAACTGGCAGAGTACAGACAATCTCATGTCCAGACATGTCATGTCGCGACCACCTCCTGCACCACCTCTGACGCCGCCTGAGCTGAGCACAGCCGTCTTCACTTTTGATGACCGCCCACGACCAGGCGAAGATAGTTTTATTCGTCAGCCTAACCCGGATTACATGTCGTCGACAGCCAACACTGTTCTGCCTGACAACTCAGCATCAACATCGGTCACCCGCCGGCGCTCTTACAATAAGACTCTTCCTATCGGAGTGCCCGTGCCTCAGTCATCCCAAGGGATGTCGGATGCTGCCGATCTGACTTTTTCGCCCAGTTCCTACCCACCTGCAAGCCCGTTGCTTCCACCGGCCCCACCCAACGCAGGAACCGTGGAGATCGGCGTCCAGGGCGAGATTATTGGTATTCTCGACTCCGAAGGCGCCGGATGGACGAGACATACGCGTGTCTATGGCGGCGGAGTCTGCCTTGCATGTGCGGCCTCCGGTGGCAATCACGGGGGCGGTTTCTACGGAGCAACAGTCCGGCCTGAGGAGATGCGATGACGGGTTGACAGTTTCGTAACGACCATGTGTACTACTTTCAGTTGACTTTCCCGACCAAACGTGATTGGCACTTTTGGTCTGGCATAGGGGCCCATGTGTAACGACCGTTTACGACTTATGTTAGAGGTGGACGTGGTGCAACAACTGCGCTTCTGGGCAAAATTTCCTTTTCTCATGTCTTACTTGAATGACCCACGGCCTGCGCCGCTGTTTTGAAGCGACGCATTGTCTCACTTGGTTTCGGTTTTGGATTTGGGTTGGATTTTTGTTTTGCACTGCTCAGTATAATATACCCCTTAAGGTACTCATCTACTTTATTGGTTATTAGGCTAAGGGCGCATGGAACTGAAGATGTATTTCATAAAGTTTTTTATGTCGAGGTTTAGATCTTGGCTCATGATGATATAATGACCTGTTTTCTCTCAACATTATCTTATTCTTGCCTTCTCTGCCAGACATAGGCATCGTAGCATGATCACTGAATCATTCTCATCATCTACGCATGCAAAGCCCCACATTGATCTTGTACCGCAAGCCACTCGCGAATGCCTTCAACAAAGCTCCATAATCGATGGAGACTTTGACTCGGACTGCTCGGGTCGCCATTCGAACACGTCTTCAAGTCCTTGTAAAAGTAAGCAGCCTCGAGGGCATATCACGGGATTTGTACCATGAAGCTCTCGTCAGCCTTACAGAGGAGTCTGCCAAAGTCCATACCTTGCAAGTGCTTATCGTAGGACTAAGCCTCGGACGTATCCCAGAGAAGATACCCGATGCCCGAATGGATCACCAAATGCAGAAACAACCTAGAAGATCACCAAAGACTAAAAGCGGTTGCAAAGCCTCGTGCGGGAGGGGAACACTCGCGCGTCATGCAGCCTATGCAGGTCTAGGACCGAAGATCAAACCAACGACTTATACACCTTTCACCGAATTCAGGTGATTTACCCGCCCGCCCCTAAGCTTACATTGCGCCGATGCTCGGCGATGTGTGCCGAGTTCTCTTGGCCTATGATACTCCGGTACGGTAAGCTCTTGAAGGAATAGATGGGGTCTTCGTTCTGCTTAGGATAAGATAGTATAAAGGCGGCTGGGAAGAACTTAGAGATCTCACGTCAGATGAGAGGAAATTACCTCGAAGGTCGTGTGCCGTGAGCGGGTGATCACGGGGAATGAGGACATGTGCTCATGAGAGGAGGGGGTTTGTAGGGCTGATATTGAGGGATTGAGTTGACACAGTGAGAGCTAGGTACGGGATACGACCAAGCTGAATCGAAGTCCTAGTCTACGGGGTCAGTTGTCAGAAACAAGAATAGACTACTTACCCCCTTGCTGATGGCTTTTGTGGGGAGAGATACGCTTGGTCTAGGATAGAAAGATTTATAACAAAGCCCGGCTGTGGGACTTTTGTAACATGTCCGCATGACGTGTTTCGTGCATCTGCATATGTTGTAGGACCTGGGATATTGAAACACTTTTTTGATATGGTCGCAGATTTGGCCTGGCTTTGTAAGTGGACGACTGGGATGGTCGAAAGATGATGCCCCTTTTGGATGCTTCTAGCGCGTATGCTTTAGGTATTTGCAGATTCGAAGGGGCAAGTGTCATTGGGGAATGTCGCGGGAGGTTGAGCATGGAGGTGGTGTCACTGACAGCTTGCAGCTTGTATACATTACATAGGGCCGCTTTGTGTTCCTTTCCCTGTTTTGTGAGAGGACCTTATTGGTTCAGAGGTACTTGAGTTTGTGTATCTGTTTAGTGTGGGTTGTAGTGCATCTTTTTGAGGTTCTGCAGAATGCATTTCTCTCCGGCGACCAACGCTCGGTCCGAGTTGACACGGAGTTTATGATATGACTTGATTAGTACCTTGATAGCAAGCCACGTGGTGATGAGCAGGGACAGCGAATCGGGAACTCAGCATCCTGTTCCTAGTGTAGTTCATACCAAGTCATTCGTAGATTTGTCGTCATCGTTGAAGAGTGTGCTGCTAGGTGAGGGGGGGTTACTTGTTTATCATCCAGTTCAAGATGGAACTTGATATCGTCAAGGTCGATCTCGCCAAGGTTCTAGCCATGCTTGGCGGCCTAGGGCTGAACTGGGGGTAGCTATCTAAGAGCAAGCGAGCCAGTATGAGGTGACTAGACAAGGTCATTACATTCTAGTAAGTACAGATACAAACTATATGTCGAAGGGAACTTTAGCCATCACGTGGTTCTCATTCTGTGGTAATCCTTAGAATAACAAGGTCCTTCTCCGTCTATTATGCCAGTTTAATGCTGGCTATTATCCCACATTGAAATTGTGCTAGATGGTACATATACGCTTTACGTTACTTTGCTCTCTTGGATCAATTACCTCTCTACAAGATATATTTCTGACCCGAATAACATGAGTGTATTGAACTTGTCTCTTCAAACTCAACAACACAACAGTTAGACTCGTGGATAGCCAAGGATGAGTATGTTGGCCTTCATGGGTAGCCCCTTGCTCAATTATCCCACTCATCAACTGAGGCTCTCGTTAATATTTATGCGTCCTTCCTTATAAATTCGGAATGTAGTCACTGGGATTCCAGTCTGGAGTCGTCGTGCAGTGTTGATGTTCTCAGATTCACATATAGCAAAACCCGTCTCAACATTTCCTTTTACAGTTCTCCCCGAGTTATCCGTTCGGATAGTACTCCATTGCTTTAACAATTGGTGTTGTTGGTATATCCTGAGACTCTCCATGGTCTTTCTCGAGACGTTGTTGGAAGTCGTTGGAACCGCCGAGACCCAAATCCACAACGCTCCGGAACATACTTTGCAGAATATCGAACGAAAATCCGGGGATTTGGTGGCGATTTGAGACCGTGGTTTACTGATTCCGCTTCACAGAATGTATAGTTAGGCTCACAATAGATATAGGGTACATGCTGAGTCTCGGTGACTTCAATTGCCAACCTGAGCTGGGTTCTTATTCACCCAAGGCACAACTCCTACAAACGCACAGCCCAATTTCCACTTAATTACTTTTCTTTTGTAAGTTCTAGCCTCGTATGAACTACATATCACAATGTTGTTTTTCAGCTTCCAGTATTACATATCAGGTCGTTGGGTTTGTGCGTCACAGGGTTACTTGCAGAGTCTATCACAATCTAAGGAGGACAATCACATCTATTGTTCTTTTGTCCAAGCGGTGGTAGTGATAACAGCAAATTACCGGACGACTCTATATCGAGATCCTGACTCGCGCCATGTGGGTGAGGTGATAGTCGAAGCTCATCAACACCCCGTCCACACAGGCCATAGCCATGTATAAGTTCACGACAACACAGAATAACAGTCATGACCTTCCCGGGACTCAGAATTGTCCAACACAATTATTCGCTTTCATTTGGTCATGTCTTCTTCAAGTGGTCTCGATAGCCTCTCAACCTTCCAGGAACCCAGCCTCGGTAAGCCCAGTCGAAACTCATCTCATTCACATCTGAAGACATACCCAACGATCTGGTACAAACTTTACCGAACTGCCGCTATCCGTTTTCTTAGATTGAAGTGTCAGTCTACGAAAGTTTTACTAGTGACAGCGTGTCAAACCGATCTGCCGAGTGAGGCTCCGTGTCAATTTATACAGAGTTTACTAGGGACATGGAACTTGAATATGTCTGGGCGCAGTTACGACAGGACTACTGCAAGTCGCAGGCATAAGAACAATGCGAAGCAGCTAATGCCACAGAGTCGAAAGAGAATTGGTAATTTGAACTCAATGAGACTTTTCAACAAAAGTTTACGTTGAAGTCGTGACACATCTCAGACTCAGAGCCCTTCTGATGCAGGGTAGGTTGATTGACTAGGGATGTGCCGCAACTGACCTTGTAAGAGATCAGAGAGACGATGGAGCAATTTCACCAACTCAATGACCAAAAGCATAATTGACCTAACCCTTGTAATTAAAGATTATCTTCTAATTATGAAAATAATTGGGTTGATTCAATAGCTTCCACGCTATCGATTCAACTACTCGGGCATAACCGCGACGGCGGCTGCAAGGTCTCAGACAAGCAGATCACAACAAGCAAAAGCTCTAGACCTTCGGTTACACGCACTTTACGCTAAATACTAAATACGGTATGTAAACGGTGCAGAAGCCCCTTTTGTAAGCGCCGTGAGCATTACATGATGGCTGCATATCTGCATGCGGTTGCACATTGTGATGTTGTGCGTCTTGCGTCTCTTGGTGGTGATTTATTGGTGCTGAGCCGTTGGCAAGCGCGTAAAAGGGCGGTTGGGAGGTTATGATATTGGTTGTTAGACGCGACCTGCAAGAAATACCGACTGTATGCTTGATAAAGCTGTACTGTATGAAGAGGGAGGTCTGCACGTAAGCGCGAGGATGAGGGATGCATATGCGGCAATAAATGAATGGTTCGTGATGTGGGTTGGGAGACGAAAACATTATAATTGAAGCCAGTGTTGGTTGCGCTCAGGCGCCACTATGCATACTAGATACATAGTAAGAGCACGGTATTTGTCAAAAATATGCAGAGAACCAAGAGAGCCGACGGTGGCCTATAGCTCGAGGCTGCATGTTTAACCAACCGTTTATACCACTGAAACACACAGAACCAACACAACTTTCCATGTCGGTGCCAGTGAAGAATGACGGTTGGGTTTCGGTATCTCCCCGTGTAGAATAAGGGAGATCAAGACATGTCTATGCCTCTGGTAAACCCCAGCCAGGCTCAAGACATGGAGCGGGTAAATAACCTAGTTCATTTTTGGGTTATGTTGTCTTGTTCGTGATCGCGTCTTGCAAGCTGTCTCCAATTTGCAAAGCCCCTGCATAGAATGAGACGAACACGACCACGTATCGCATTAGGGTTCAAGTTAACCTACACTGACACAAACCCAAAAAGTTTCTTTGTGTGTTTGTGCGTGTGTGTACGGTTGCATGTACCTGCGTTTGGACAGGCTGCAGGCAGTACCCTCGCTTGTCCCATCGACTTATTTGGTGGCTACGGTGCCATAGTGTTTCGTTTCTCAATGGCTCAAGACAAGGGTTCAGTCCATGGTGCATCAAAGCTCATTCCAAAACCTGGGCCATGTCTCTCAAGCTGCAGCTCGACCAGAATGAAGAAACAATGGGGAAAGCTACTGAGCTATTCATACCAAAAACAAAAAATTGCATCCGTTGAAGATGCAGATACTTATTTAGTAGCAAATAAACAAAAAAAAAAAAAACCATCACCTCGGTTCGTCTGAGAAATAGGCAGCGCGTCACCTTTTCACGGCACGTGTCGCGTTGAGCCAGGGTCTTCTTAGTGCTGGGCCTAGCATCGAACTTAGCCCCCAAAGTGGACAGGGTAAGGTAGGGCAGGACGATGGATCGAAATGGGAAATGGACAAGGAGTTCTGCGGTGATGAAACATCTCGAGACGTGGGGAAAATACGAATCGAGTTGGACGCCGACAAGGGGCCTCGGGCGATGCTGACCACGATGGGCATAAACCTGCCGAACTGATAGCCCAAACAAGGAGAACGGATGTGCTACAGCACTGATACTCATGTTTATGGTTTTTCAAGCAAGACGGGATGGTCCGTTCCCCAAGATTCAGGTATAGGTGGCCGTGTGCTGTGCTGTTGGTGTTGTGTGGATAAATTGAGCAGCAGCAGTCGGTGCTAAGGCAGAGCTAACGGTCACTCCGATAGAACGACTGCCTGCGAATTACGGACTCTGGGCAAGCTGAGGCAGGCGTCAAAGAATAACAAGACCCTGCTATAAGCAAAGTGACGATAATAAATAACAGCCGCCCTGTTGGATGAGTCCGGCCATGACGACAAAAGCAAGTAGACATGCTTTGCAGGGACGAAGCCCACTGCGGGCGATCCGTGACAGGGTTTGAATTTGACATTGATATTGACACTGACAGCAAAGAGATTCCCAGCGCGCCAGGTATTTCCCTGTCGCTCACCGGGATTCTTAATTGCGACTGGCAGTCAGTCTGGCACTCGTTCTTGGCTATTTGGCGATTGTGTTCCTCGGGACTCGGTTCATTCCTCAAGGTGCTGAATATATCAACCTGTGGCTGCTGTCATCTCCAGTGTCTCGCTTCCCATAATGTTTCGTTTATGGAGTTAAGAAGCGACGCTCAGGCCTTTCTGTGTGCGTGCGTGTCGGTATGCTACCATGACAATTCACGAATCCTTCATCAACGTGTCGTGATCTCTTTGATCTTGCCAGCCAGATATAGCAACAATCAAACCAACAAAGAGGCACAGCTTCAAAGCGACTGGCCCTCGAAAAGAATGGATGGATGCCGATCAGGCCGTTACAAAAAGCGGCAAGGATCCATTCTCCCATCACATCCGATGCTTCAATCCCCTGAAAGGCCTCGTATGATTGGCGGCATCAGACGCCAAAACGCCGTCTTGAGACTGTGCCCCCTGTCGTCTACCCCTTGGAGGCTGCCTCATGTCGGTCGCGGCGCCCGCAGCCTCCTCTGATTGGAGATGATGAGCCTTCGAGGACCCTTGTCACTTGCATGTAAGCTCCAGGGGGGCGTCTTTGTGGATGAGCTGTCCAGTCCATACCCACCAGAAGGAGGTCCTTCTAAGGTCCTTACTGGATTGTCACGCGCTATCTCGTCAGAGACTACTGCGCGACCAAGTTAGTATCTTCAGGTGTTATTTCGAGCCACGATTGGCCACCACCGGAAGGTGGGAGGTTTTGCCTGCTGTGGAAGCTTTCCTTTTTGGCATTTTAAATGAGCTGCTCCGTTTAGCTATTCGTATTCTAAAAAATCTTTTTTTTGTGTGCATACGTACCCTAACTTCTTCCCTGCGGTGAAGCGAATGTTTGATGGGGTCAACTTCGTCATCAATATATCTTTTTTTGTGAGTCAGTGCCCGAAACCAAATACATGGATTAAACTCAGCCGAGCGTGCGAGCATCAGAAGAAATCCATGTTCCCCAGGCATAAATGAGGTGATCGATCTCGCACTGTGTTCAGACACTGTTGATACCGGCCATGCCCCCTTGCCTGGCTTGTTAGTGAGCAACTGGGCTCTCAGTAGCGCGTTGGCCGCTAAGTGAACGTGCCTTAGCCCTGTAGCTTTCATTCCATCCATCCAACAGCATCGTTTAGACTGCTGCCCAGCGTTTCTACCGTCGTGTTGACTCTGAAGATGGAGGGAGGGAAATGATGGAATAGGGAATATCCAAAATTGGCCCAAGGGGCTGGCACGTATTCTCACTGGCCAATATAGCCTCTAATCTGCGTGTGATGCACTGTATGCTTTCTGTCCATTCACAGTCTTTGAAACGAACATCGCTCAAGGCGGTGGGAAGGTTCGCCTGCCCACCTGGGGAGTACAGTAGGCCCCTAATGATCTACTGTATCGTGGCAGGCTTCATCGGGTCATCGCACAGTGAGCGTACAGTATCGCCTCCGTTCCTTCCTTCCCCCAGCACGCCCAAGCACACCCGCCCGCCAAGCAAAGGGCTTCTGTGGTCTCCACACTTCCCACTCTTGCTCGTTCTCCATTTGACACTCGCGCCTTCTCGTCTTCTCGCTCATCCTCTCCATCTCCACTCCTTCCTTCCTTCCTCTCCTCTAGTATCCGTATTAGACTTAAACTCCACCACTTACTTCCTTTTTTCCTCCTTCCTTCCTCTCCTCTCCGCCTACTATTTTGCGCCCTTCCTTCATTTCCATCTCTCTCCTCTTTCCCTCCTCCCTCTTTCCCGCGTCGCTTCGGCTGCATCGCAATTCCTCAAAGCAAGCTTTACGCTTCCGCGTTTGCGAGACAAGTCAACTCCATTCCCACTCAATTTGCCGCACGCATTCGCTCTCGCCCATCCGTCCGTTTGCCCGCTTTGCACACCACAAAGAGAAAAGAAAACCACAACGACAAGACGGAAATTTGTAGGAACAAGACCAAATTCTGAGGCTCTGGAAGGCGCATCTATCTACTGGTGATTGATACCTGAAAACTCCAATTTTAATCTGTGTATTATTCTTTCGTCAATTATTTGCCTTATCGCCTATTCCGCCTTCGGTATTCGGATACATCATCGTCACCACCACAGCTTAATCTCGACACACCGTCATCGAAATCAGACTGCGAACAGAATTTCCACTCACAGAATAATCGAAAGCATCAAAACATTTTATCAAAACTCCACAAGAGGAGGTTTCGATAGAAGATAATACCTGGACCATTCACATCTGGTTAGGCATCGTTTTGAGGACGTTGTCTGCTGAAACTGTCTTGGAAAGACAACAACCAGCTGGTGCTCGCGTTTCAGGTCGTGTGTTAATCACCCGACTCACCGCTTGAGCGTGAATAAACTTCAAACCGACCACGTTCCCAGGCGCTTTTGTTACCTGATCACGGTCTGAGCAAGTACTCAACCCCGTTGAAGCTTGCTTCCCTCGATCCTTTTCAACGACTCTTCGCTGAGGGATCTACCGCTCGACATTTCGATATCCTTTCATCGATCGCGTATTCGCGTCGCCCTTTCCTTCATCAATTTTCACTTGTTTACTCTATCGACTATTCTGGATTTAATCTTTGACCCTCTCTCAACTTTGTTCTGTTCGATCACCCGGCTTCTTGGATTTGCCTCTTTTGGCTTCTCGCGACGCTTCCTCGGCATACGTTTTGCATCGACAATTCATCGGAATCCACCATTTGTCGATTTTATCGATATACCCACATCGCTTAATTTGGTCGCCTTGATTTATACAAACGCTACTTTCTAATCCGACCGGCTACTTTCTTGAACGCAAGAACTAGTCGAACCACATTCTCTGTCTATTTTTCTTATCTCTCGAATCTTTAGATCTACGAATCCCGCTTTGAGCCAAGGACGCAGGCGGTCTCGCTCAAAATGTCTTCCAACGGTTTCGCTAACGGCCTCTCCATGCCCACTGGCGGCCTTGCTGCCCGTCGCGGTGGCCAAAACCCCAAGCCTCTCTCGGTTGAACTCATCAACCAGACAAAGGATCAGGACCCTGGTGCTCCCACCCCTCGCACCAGTCGTTCACACCTCCTTGCTGGCCTCAGAACGGCCCCCAAGTCCGCTACTGCTGCTTCCTTCGGCCCTCAATCTCCCACGACCGCCGGTCCCACGCAGCAGTATGCCCGGAACTCCATGGCTGGAAATGCCTATGGCATGGGCCAGGACAACGCCTACAACGCCCCCAAGACGGCCTATCCCCAATACGGTGCTCAGAACAACTACAACTCAATGGTAGGCCAGCAGTACACTGTTGAACAGGTTCTGGCGCCCCCTGAGCTTGCCATGGATGAGCAGAACCATGACGATCCTGGCCTGTATGCCCAGCTTCTTGCTACCAACATGTACTTGGCTCAGCAGCAGCAGCGCCTTCAGCAGCAGCTTAGGAATGTCCAGGCAGCTGCTCAGCAATTTCAACAGCTGAACCTTAACAACTCTCAGTTCACACAACAGCAGATTGCTCTGTACGAGCAGCAGCAGCAGCTCCAGAACCTGCAACTTAACGTCCAGGCTGCTTTCACCCAGCAGGCTCAACAGCAACAAGCCCAGCAGCAAGTTCAGCAGCAGCAGCAGCAGATATACTACAATCCTATGACTGGTCAGTATTTTGTTGGAGACCCTCAGCCTTCTGTTCAGGTCACCTCGCCCTACAACGAGCAGCCCTCGACCCCCGGCTTTGGAGGCTTCCACCACCAGCAGAACACGCCTTCGGTGCAGGTTTCTCCTCCTGTTGAGTCTCAGCCTTTCTCGTTCCGCAGCAACTCGCCTCCCAAGCGCTACGAGTCCCCCACCGAGGTTGCCCCTCTTCCTCCCCCCTCTGCTAATGCTTTCCGCCGTGGACACAAGAAGGCCTCATCTTTGGCTCCCGTCAACAGTGCTCTAGCTGCTTCTTTGTCTTCTGACGCCCCTAAGTCTGCTGGACCTAAGACTTCCACTTTCCCAATCACCCCCCTGACTGGTGGATACGGACCTGGTCAGGCCCGTGCTGGAGAGCATCCTATCCGTCAGCCCCGTGGACCTCCTTCCCTGGACGAGCTCAAGGCCAAGCCCACTGCTAAGCACGAGGGAAGCAAGAACTTCTCTGCTCGCACTCGTCGTTCCGCTGTGCACAACCTTGTTCGTGCCGGCCTTGAACGCCGCAAGGGAACTGGTAGTTCTTGCGGAAGCATGAGCCCCGTTTCCGAGACTGCCGAGGAGTCTTCGACACCTATTACCGATAACGAGTCCGATTCCGGCCGCAGTGGATCTGGTAGCTTAGCTGGTGATATGGAGTGTCCTAGCTCGCGCACTTCTGCTAGTGGTAGCTGGGGAGCTATTGGCTCTGATCGTCCCAGCTCGCGACAGAAGGCTCGCAAGAGTGTGGACAGTGTGGACAGTGTTGCCTCAAACACGGAGAGCGAGAACAGCTCTTTTGCTAATGTGTTCAAGAACGGCGCTCTGCGAGCCGCCAAGGCACAAGACTCGGCTGATGGCCAGCGCAAGGCACCTAGACTGGTGCTCACCAAGAGCACTCCCACTGCTTAAAAGGTGACGCTTCGGCCTGAACCCTTATCCACTGTCACGATTTACGCGCCCGGACTTTTTCTTTCTGTTCACACGACTGCTTGGACTGGCGGACTGCATTTTGATGGTTGTCGTTTAGTCTTTTCTGATCACGCTGGGAGTCCTGTTACCATCTGTATGGTGGATGAAACACGTTTTCCTTATCTATTTCCGCGAATTTTACCATTACAGAAGTTTTATAATTCACTTCACAGTCTCTCCTTCAGACTTTTCTTCTTCTTCGTCACGACATTGGGGGGATCGCCCGGGGATAATCTTGTCTCAGCCTAGATGGACGAATGGGTTATTTGGGGGGTTTGATGAGGAATCTTTATACCAATGAGGATGAGAAACCATCACCGGGGAACAAAGTCTGGACTGGCGGCCTCTGTGAGGCAATCAGCCAGCCCCTGATGTGATTTACGGCCGGCGTTCCTACGGGGACAATGTTTCGGCAAATTTGACATTTGCTTTCTTGCATTCGTTAAGGTACCACATGTTGTCTTTCTCTGCTGGTCATGGTCCAGGTCCCAGAAGACTTGGTTCTTCTCATGTCAAGGCGTACATAGGCAATCAGGAGACCTGGTATGCTATCATGGACCGATATGTGAACTGGCATGGGGAAAGGCATATTCATAGATTAGTTTTACAATGGCACAATCACAATTTGAAGGCCACTTGATATTTGTTTGTTCATACAATGACGTGTCTTTGTGAAGATGAATTTGTCATGATATAGTAACCATATGCATGGTACACAAATAATTGGTGTTTTGTACGGAGATGTACATGAGTCTAAGGAAGCCTGGTCTAAACTCCTCACATTTAGCCTAAGCATTTGTCAGACTCTCCATAAGTTTAGGAAGCTATTATGATGAGTAGTCGTGATTTCATCTCTACTTTCTCTCTTCTTTCTCCCTTTGTTCTCGGTTGGTTGGTTCAAGTTGCCCAATCCGACTTCGATCTTCAACAATAACATCTGGACGGCTTCCGTAGCTCAGTTGGTTAGAGCGTCGTACTAATACTTCAATCCGAGTGTTCGGTAATGCGAAGGTCTCAGGTTCAAGCCCTGGCGGGAGCAATCCCAACAGCCCTCCAGATTCCTTTTTGCTGTTTCCGGTGATAATGTGATGATGTCTTTTAGGGCTGTGTTGTGATATCGTGAGTTTGCGTTGTGGTGTTGAGGTTGTGTGGATGCTTGGAAGCAGGAGCGGAAAGGGAACGAACAAAATGAAAATAAGTCGGTAACAAGGCAGTATTGACAACGTGAATTGCTTCATAATCTTTTCTTTCATTTATTTATTGTCTTTTGTCTTGTGTGTTTGTTCTTCATGCAATCGCAGTTTCGCCACTTCTTTACCCATCCTCATGTCTATCATGTACAGCCCTTGAATTATCATATCGTGCTCTTCATATCATGCATTCCGCTCATCTCTCGTCTTCATCCTTTCGTTTCCTTTCAATTCGTCATGTCCATTTGGGCTCTCCAGGCATTCGACTCCGTCTCTTACTTATGCCCGCTCGTTCTGCTACCTCTGGCAACCCTGGAGATGCCATGCTGCCATCTCTACTGCCGAGCCCGTCTCTACTACTCAATCCATCTCTACTGCTCAACCCATCTCTGCTTCTGAGTCCATCACGACTGCTCGGCGCGCGGCCTACGTTCTCCTTATTGCTCAAGCTGCTATCGCTTCGGGCGCTCATGGTAATATCGCTGCGAGAGTTTAGGGCCGGACTGTTGCCGTTGGCACTGATCCCAATGGCTGCTCTGGAGCTACTCGACGTAGCCAGCGATGTGCGAGGGAGGCGACTCTTTGCAGATACAAATTCGCCGCTGACACGCCGGGGGATACCTGTTGGCCCATCCCTACTTCGGGGCCTGTATAGTGCCCCCTCCCGTTCTCGTTCGACAGCAGCTGTTCGCCGTGGACTCGCTGCTACTTCGATATAAGTATTGCTCGCAAGACTACCACGGCTCCTGTGCGTAGGTGTCTGCGGAACTGACGCCGACGAATGTAAGCCAGGGGGTGTGTAGCTTGCACCCCGTCGGGATCCTGGCCTTCTTGACGACGATGAACTTGGTACAGCACCGGACGCTCCCTCGCCGGATCTTCCACTTGGCTCGATGTTGGACCGCACCAACTCCGAAGCGAGGTTTCGTACGAGGACAGCCGAGTCCTTCTCTGATAGAGTCTGAATAGCAGCCATGAGAGATCGCACTTGGGAGCTGTTGAGGGATCTCGTTCCATCGCCACTGCCCAAGCCAGGCTCACAAGCATCCATGATAGTCCTCACCAGTCTCAGGAGGTTAAGTCGCACAACCGCCTTCTTGTGAGTCAAACGCTGCGCAATGCCCGCAAACATCTCGGGCTTCGCCAGCGAGGCCGCGACTGACGGGCTGAGGCGCAGAAGTTTGAGTAGTGGTTCCAATAGGTTGGAATCAAAGGCGTTCACCCTGTTGGTGCTAAAGCAACTGATAATCGCTCGTGTGAAGTTACCATCAGCAAGGTGAGTCTCTACATTAGCTGTTTCCTCCTGTAGCCAGACCAAGATGGCATCGAGCGCAGTAACCTGCCAGTACTGGTCTGTAAGTAATGATACGTAAAAGTTGAGACCCTTGTTCTGCCACAAGTATCTGCGGCCCTTGGACCCTGAGTGTGCCATGTCACAGAGTATCGGGAGGGCGAATTCTTTCGGAGGTCGATCGGTCTGCATGATTCTCAGCAGTAGAGGAATAATGCCACCAACAGCAGCATCCTCCTGCCGTTCCTTGCTCAGGCGGCAGAGATTAAATAATGTGTTGAGAACCTGATTAGATATTTCCCGGAAATGTGTCTGGCCCTTCTTCATGCTGTAGCTCAGAAGATCGATCAAGAATTCGATAGCATCGGCTGAGTGCAGCGACTCAATCGTCGTCGAAAGCATCGAAAGGTTCTTGATGAACTTGAGCATTGTGATCTGATGTATTGGCGTCATGCGCCGTAGATCTTTTAGTACACTCTTCAGTACTTGCCGATCTGCTACAACCTCCTTGACGTAGTTCTCAGCTTGACTGAAGAGATAGAAAATGTTGACGATTCGTCCTTCGACAAGCTCACCAAGCTCGTCCTCGCCCTCTTCGTCTAAGACTCGGTGCAAGACAAGCGCCAACGGATATAGAATCTTGCTTCGTGAGAAGATTCTGCAAAAGTCGTTCTTGGGGGTTGGTCCTTGAAGCTCAAATACGTTCCAGATACCGTTGACCCCAATAAGAACAAGGTCTCGAGTAACGTCGTAGTCCTCATCAAGGAACTCGACCAGCACGTTCAAACCACCCGCAGACACGAACATCTGTAGGGTCAATGTCGACGTTTGATACATCTGCCGGACAAAAGCAGCCGCCTCAAGACGAATCTCATCGGAGTATTGTCGTGCAGCAAACTTGGTAATAATGGGAATGCCACCAACGAAACACAAGTTTTCTTGAATTTCCACATCATCGAGGATGATCTAAAAGGTTAGTAGGCCACGAGTATATTACAGGGACTAAAACTTACTGCATTGACGACCTTGAGGAGCTGCAGGATCATGTACTGCCTGCTTTTGACGGTACAAGGCTCCAAAATTTCAAGAATCGGTAACAACCCGTGAGCGCTGATGATTAGATTCTTCACCTCGTTGTTCTCCCAGAGCAAGGCAAGCTGTGATACGTTAATAACTCGGTTCTGAGTGTCAAGTGCGACAAGAACTTACCAAATCCTCCGAGAACTCAGCCAGGGCGTCCTCACCCTCAGTCGTTTTGAGAGACCTTACCAAGTCCTCTACCCTCTCGGCTAACCTGGCATGTCGGTCTCTGGCAATGTTGGCCTCCAGATCCATCTCATCCCATCCTGGATCCATCGATGCGAAGGGATCATCTTCGTCTTCGTCGTCTCCTAGCCAGGAATTGCTCGACACACGAGACATGAGCATCAAACCGCCGTCCTCGGACCCCTTTTCGCTCTCCTCTTTCTCCGCTATTGATGATTCAGGTCCGAAAACATCGCTAAAATCTTCGTCGTCATCTTCTGCGAACTTCTGGATTTCTATCGATGATCGTGTTCGTCGCATTGGCCTGTCAGGGAGAACTGATGGTCGAGACAAAGGCTTCTTCTTCATACTACCTGAGCCAGATTCCTGCATTGACCTCGGTAATGATGTAAGATCAGATGGGTGAAAGAGTTGTGGTGCATCAGTCTGTCGTGAGTTCTGTAGCTTTGTGAGCCTTGAGCGCATGGGGTCCAGACACATGTAACTTACTCGTCTAACAGCTTGATTCGCATTGTGAGTGAAGACGTTGTCATTATCCACGAATAGATCTGAGAAGTCTTCCATACTCTGTTCCCGATAGATGATATCTGGCCTTGGTGGAAGCTCGAACTTGGTATTTAGATTTGATTTTGTCGGCGATCTGGTCCGGCCTGGACCAGCGACCTTACTTGAGCTTGATTTATTTCGACTGTGCGTTTTCACAGGCTCTGAGGGTTTCGTGGGCTTCTTCGGTAATGGTCTGATTGTCTGCTCCTGTGGATCGATGTCTTGCCAGTGGCCTGGCCCCTTTATTGTCATCAACTCGCCCTCAAAGTCGTCATCGTACGAATTACTGTCATTTCTTCCATCATTCACTGAGGCAAAGGCTTTGAGACGATCACTCGAGAGTAGACCACCGAAGTTGTCTTGTGGCTTGAGATGCGGCAGTTGTAGTGCGCTTGGTGAAATAGATGTCGCAAAATCATCGTCCCAGTTGTCATCATCTGTGATACGGTTAGGGTTAGGCAGAATACTCAGACACCGAGACTTTAACGCACCAGCTAGTTCAGGCTTACTGAAAGCTCCTGCGCCAGGACGTAGTTTTGCAAGTGACAGACCTCCCTTGGCAGGAGTTCCACCAAGAAATCTTGACGAAGGCCCGGCATCAGAGCCTGTCGATTGTCGAAGTCTTGGTCCGGAGGATTTTAGAGCTTTGTTCCATTGCTTCACTTCCTCCACAGCATCGCTGAAATTGGCTGGTGTTTTTGATACAGGTGCTTCAGTTCGGCGACAACCTGTAATCCAGGCATGACGAAGTAGTTTTCGGGCAGTTACACGAAGATTGGGGTCTTTTTGGAAACATTGCATGAGAAAATCACGGGCAGCCTGGCAAGATCAGCAAAAACACCCCCGAATACAACCGGGGAGACTCACAGCAGAGATGCCTTCAGGCAATGGGGGGTGATCGTCGTTGACAATTGCGAATAGAGCAGGCATAGCAGCCAAGTTATGATATGGCGGCTTGCCTTGAAGAAGCTCGATAACCGTGCATCCAACACTCCAAATATCGGATGCGGAACTCGCCCCGGAAAGCTGAATGATCTCAGGGGCCATCCAATATGGTGTGCCGACAACCTGTGCCTCCTTATCCTGACCACCAGCGAGGGTGCTGGTTGAAACGCCGAAGTCTGCAAGTTTGACGGTGCCATCCTTTGTGGTGAGAATGTTGGCGCCTTTGATATCTCTATGTATTACACCCTGGTCGTGCAGGTATTGTAGTCCCTGCAGGACCTGCGTCATGTAGACCCCAACCAGATTCTCGGGGAACTTGCCATATGCCTTGCATATTGAGTGCAGAGAACCATTCTCACAGTATCTAGGTTTGTTAGTTCCATGACTTCAAGACTAGAGATGGAATCGCATACTCTAGAATAATGTTGAGGGCGTCAACGGACTTGACAAAGCCAATGTACTTGACAATGTTGTCATGCTACTGCTTGTTAGTCTTCAGATATGATACCATTTCAGACCAGGATTCCTACATGAAGGTTCTTGAGCAGATCGATTTCACTCTAAACAGCACTCACTCATGTCAGTTTCTCAATCACAAACCATTGAGCTTTAGGGTAGAGCTCAGAAACAACCCACCTCGATCATGCGCAATTCGCTCTTGGGAAGATCTGCGAGCTTGATCTGCTTCACAGCAACTGCCTCGCCATTTCCCCAGTTGAAAGCCTTGTACACAGATCCGAAAGCACCTTTCCCAAGGCATTCACCTAAACGCTAAAAGCAGAAAAGGTAAACATTAGCGACAACTTTCTACTAAACCCTGCTGCTACTCTCGCTTATCATGATATCCGACTTTCCAGGGATCGGGATCAAGCACCGGTGATATCGGTAGTTGGATATACGCACGTAGTCCTTGAGTCCTGGATCTTGAAGGGCAGAGCTTTCTCGTATCTTGTCTTTTCGTGAAGGTGTTCCTGGTGTATAGGGTCGTTCGCGGGAGGCCACGGCGGCGCGGCCATTGGCGTGGTACTGCCGCTCGGGCATTATCTCTCAGGTGCTCTCTAACTCAATGATGATCTGGTATGGCCGTGGCAAGCTGAGTAATGCCTCCTCGGTGAAAGCAGAGGCAGTTCGGCGGAGGAAGGACAAGGTTCAGACCAAGACGGAGATATCATTCCCGGCGAATATCGAAGGAAGGGAGCGGAGCGGCGCAGGGCAATTCGTTTCTACATACGAGATCGGGTTCGGAATAAGGCTGTTGTCGTCGAGTTTGGCGAATGTCGTTGAGCTCGTTGAAAGCTTGGTTGACGTCGTCAGCGTGATCGAGGAGGGGAATGGATGGACCAGGTCCGTTCGTTCGTTCGTTCGTTTCGTTTCGTGCGGTCGCTAACAGAACAGCCCAGGGTTAAAGGAAGGACAGGATGAATAACCCGGGAGGGCAAGGGATTGAATTGCGTGAGAGTTTGTTGTTAAGAGAGGGAGAGAGGGAGTGTAAGGGTCGTAAGTAACTAAGTAAAAATAAAAAAAAAATAAAAAAGTAACGTAAGAAACTGGGTGGAAATTCGGAGTTGGACCAAAAAGCCACTGATCTCCAATCAATCATGCGCTGGACTGGACTCGACTGAAGGTGTTGTTTTTCGTCTCAGATTCACCTCCATCTCTCTAGACTAACTCATCAGGCAGGCTCGCAACCCAACCCAAATCGGCCCAGGGCCTGGGGCAGCCCCGTAAGGTGATGGTCGGTAAGGTACATCCTGACGGTCCAGGTACCTTGAGCTGTGCTGCGTGACGGGGTGCCCGGGGGGCCCGTGCCGCCTGCGAGCCCAGCGCTCTTCAACGCCCAGCTTCAACTTGCAGGGCCATCCCCCACTAGCGAGCTATTCCATTCTCCACCCTCGAGACCAGTCGACACAAGCAACAACACGATGACTTATAAAAACAATTCATTGTTAGGACTCGATGATGATGTCAACATCGATTCTCAGCACCAGTTTCAAGAGAGAAAGTTCTTAGTATGTTTTGGAATTCTTTCACTTACAAGGAACGCTCCACCTTTTGAAACAGTTCATGTTCATGCCATGCTATGCCATGCCATGCCATGTAAGCCAAGGTAGTGGATGCATTCAGACACAGGCACACCCAATACTGGTATTCTCTTCCAAGTCAACGACATATCTCATCTCCGCTTATTATTAGACAGAAGTACCCGAATTCATAAAAACAAAGCAGAACTACATCCTCCAAATTCCAACAACGGCCGAATATGCTTACCACACTTCAAAACAAGCCTCACCGTCAACGATCAACTTGGAAACTCATCCGTCACACAAACTCTATAGCCATCCGGGTTATTCTCTTTCAGCCAGCTCCCCGACGCCTCAAATACTAGTCAAGTTATGTCTTTCCCTGTCAGCAACGACCAACAGCCCAATCGAAATACCTTGCTCTCGAGGACAACGCCGATCCAACCCTCGAAGCCACTAATGCGTCTCATATCATCCCAGCAGGTAACTCAACTTGATTTGACTTGCTTGATAGAGTTAAGTTACAAGGCGTCAATGCCGAGGAGGGAAAGATATCGTATCTCGGCGTCGATCAATATCGTGCACGGAGACTCTCTTTTCTTGTTTTCCTTGTAAGCTGAACCATAAACTAAACTGAGATTGCAATCTCATTTCTTGTTCAAAGCGCCTCCGCTTGGCTCGGCATTACGTGACGCTGCCATGACGATACTTCACGCCCTCTACAGACACTGCAGTTGAGACATTCACCAATACTATATATCTCAATTTATGAGTTATAACATTCGATTTTACCCTTGATCAATAGTTCGGCCGCAGGGTCATCTTTGAGTTTGATATGTCATGTTGACAGCCGTGCTCAACAACCCCTTATACAGTCTCAGGGGAGGCTTATGCCGGCAAATGGAGTGTGCTTTCACTAACTGAGCAGCAAGTATTGGACGACAAATGAAAATCATATCAACTTGATACCCTATGTTCTCGTATTTCTTCACCGTAGCTGTACATATCGCAAGTTAGCAGCACGTAGCCGTCCCGAAGACAAGGTCCTTCAAGCCACATCAAGATAGATCTACCAGGATCTCACGATGATGTGCGTCTAATCGTGGCCGCTTTATGGACCAGCAATCCCGGCAGTTATCCATCATATCAGTATGTGGTAGTACAAGCAACGGTCCAGAAGAATGAGTTCTTTCAACGTCAACTTTCATTAGATCTTCTCCCTGCTCATTGTCGAGCCAAGATGTTAACAACCGTACAATTATGATACAATCCATTGCCGACACTGCTCGGTTTTCCGTTTTAACGCCATCTGACCAAATCTGTAGCAAGTAATCCCGGTATTTTATATCCCGCTTCAAATCGAATGCAAACTGGTACCATGTGCCCTCTTTATTCTGTCCCGTCCCCTGGTAGGGTTCGACTGAGGCCAGCCTCAGCCCACCATTCATCGGGGATATCTTCACGTCGTGCTAGGCTACGCACGATGCGCTGCATTCCTATCCAGTCATCTTCGAAGTTTGTGTTGCTTCCTGATGTTGCTGAGCTCTCTCGGTTCTGTCTGTTTCGTTCCGGTCCTTGCTCATCGTCTGAGTTGCCCACGGACAAGTGTCCCACCCAGGCGGAACGTGATCGGAGGGAGCGCTCTCGGCGCCAAGTCCTGAGCCTGTGGTGATGATCACTGGGCACTAGTCCATCCGGGGATCTTCGTTGTCTGGAATCAAAACCAACTGCCCCGTTATCCCGACTGGCGCCTCCATCAACTGGGGCGTCTTGGCCAGCTTCAGGTATTCTTACGTGAACACGTCGCATCTCTGCCCGGCGTCTTCTAATTCGATCCAGGACGCTCAGAGTCTCATCAGGGCCTTCAGTTTCGGAGCCTTCGCAACCTGACTCACAGGCCTGGTCAGCCAATGCGTCAGGGTCTTGGTCGGGCGTGGTGAAAGAGGTGCCTGATGTAGCACCGGCGCTCTGAGATGCAACATTTGATGCAAAAGAAGAACCTGCGCTAGGTGGTTGAGGGTCAGGGGTAAGTGTGGATAGAAGAGTATCCCACACCTCTGGACTGAGGCTCCTATCACGGTCGCCAAGTCCGTCGACACGTTGCATAGGTGCGAATCGCGTATGCCTGTTTGACGCACGGAGAGCTTCGCGCATTGCCGAGCGGTGAGCTCGGCGCTGGCTCATTTCTTCAGAGTCATCTGTGCGAATCACGGGGTGTGTTACAACAGAAGGAAGTCTCTGCCGTTGAGCTCCATTCTCTTCAGGAGCTCGTCCAGGAAGCCCCGACACTGGTATCATCTGAGTTAGTTGTTAGTAAAAAGCATATAGATTGGACAATTGGGATAAAACATCATAGATGATAGAACTTACCACTGCAGGGCGAGGTCGAGGACCCTCATGCCAACCCAGATCCAAATCGTCGTATGATGGATGTGAATTAGTATTGTTTCGGTCTTGTGTGTTGCTGCCATCCCTAAACAGCGAGTTTATGCGCTCTTCAAGCATGTCCCTTCTGCGATCATCCGATCTAGCCATCTCTCTAAGAACATCGCGAAACGGTCTCGCTCGGCGCAGCCCATCAGGACCTCTCGTAGTCTCTAAATCAGGTGGGAATCCAGCTTCAGCCCATGGTACAGAGCGACCATCTCGGCCGGTCAAAGTGCCGGACTGTTGTAGCGAGCCATCATTTAAGCGGTCGCGAATTGAGAAAATACGGCGATGCGCGGCGCGGCGTTCAATTCGTTCCGTGCGTATATTGCGGCGAATGGCGGAGCGGGGTGGCGACGTCGCACTGCTCTTCTCTGCAGCTTTGGAAGGGAGATCTGACTCAACGGGGGCAACAAACAATCTGCAAGACAAGGTTAACAAGTGCACGATGTTGAGAGAACGAGGCCGTCACTACTGCGACGAATATGCAAAGCACGAAGCGCGCATTATCAAGCAACGGATGTGCGCATTCGCGACATTTGCAGCATGCCTTTGCGTTGATATAGTGAAGCGATGGCGACAACGACAAGATCGATCGACCGGGGCATCACTACGTTGGCGCGATGGCAACGAAGGTAACGGACGGGTAGAAAAAAACAAGGATGCGCTTACGGGAGGCCCATGGCTGATTTAGTGGAAAGTGAATGACGAAAACGAGCGAAAACAGCGAAATAAGGAATCAAAGAATTAAGTCGTAATGATTGCAAAGACCAGAAATTGATATCATTGATGAAAAGTCGATGAACAGTGATGACGATGCTGCCTAGAGTAGCAAGGTTAATAAAAGCCAGACGACAAATGCGTGAAGCGTGAAGCGGGTAATTAACCAGTGGAGAGGATGAAAGAACGGAGTGGGCAAAAGAGCAAAGGGGTGCGGGGGGTTCCAAGATGCAGCTCCCAGGGCAGGGAGACTGCGACAAAATTAGATGACCAATCAGAGGGCCTAGAGCTCTTGAGGCTTAGAGCCCAGGGCGTTCAGTTCGCGTGCGCGTCTGATAGTGCTTTCTAACGTGTCGCGATAAGGACTGTTAGTGGACGACTAGCTTCAGCCAATCAACACTAACAGACCACATCTGACCATCCGCCGAGCAGATCAAAGACTGCACAGCCACAGAGCCACATCAGACCACTTCATCGGCGTTCGGAGAGCGGGTGAGTGTGGCTTTCAACACCCCACCCCATGTCGACATGAATTGCCCCAATGTGAAAAATAATGGACATAGTAGTCTCACTCATGTCGTGACGACTATAACGAAACTCAACTCATAATCATCGCCAAATACGCCAATTCGCCCTGGGTCTGAGTCAATCAGCATCTCAGGAGCCTCATACGGCACTTCTCCTCCCCAGCGCCGGGCTCCGATGAGATGCCGTCTCACCTAAATCTTCACCATGTCTTCCACTCAGGAAATCCAGTTCGCCCTCAACCGCATTAATCGGGTCTTGGCTAGCAAAAGGACACCAGGTTACAGAGATATTCGACTAGGCCTGGATCGTATCAGCCGTGTCGTACCAGACAAGCAAGAGTGGAAGGGTATTCATGTTGCTGGCACCAATGGTAAAGGCTCAATATGCACCTTTCTTGCTGGTATGTTCAAGCTCGCTGGTCTCGGTTATGGAAGCTTCACATCCCCCGCCTTTCCAGAGAGGCACAATGGAGTCACAATAAATGGCCTTTATGTGAATCCGCGAATGTACGACATGGAAATGAAGCATGTTGAAGAAAAGTACAATCGTATTGCTGCTGGTTGGAAATACAAGCACGGACAGGAGCCTCTGAATCTAACACCATTCGAGTTCGAAACAGCAACAGCATTCCGAGTATTCAACAAAATGCATGTTCCCTATGGTATCGTCGAAGTTGGCATGGGCGGTGCTACCGATGCAACCAATGCCATGAAGCAAAAGTCTGTTACTATCATCTCCAAGATCGGCCTCGACCACCAAGAGTACCTCGGAAATTCCATCGATCACATTGCCAAAGTCAAAGCTGGCATTATGCGAAAGAACGTTCCTTGTATTGTTGACCACACTAACAAGCCTTCTGTCATCCATGTACTACGAAAACATGCTCGAGAAGTAGGAACAGACATCATCCTCACATGGAAGGGTGAACCTTTACTGTTAACTCTCGACAACTCAAGATGGATGCTTGAGAGCTACCAAGTCCAGAATCTTTTGTGTGCAGCCATGGCCTTTCGTCATCTCTTCCCATTGCAGGAGATCAATTTGGATAAGCTCTTAGAAACCGATCCTTTCTTACCTGGTCGATTGGAAACAGTTCAAGTCAACGCGCCACTTTCTGGTATTCAACCACGGGAAATTCTGGTTGACGGTGCTCACAACATGTTGGGAATCACAGAATTGAGCAGACATGTCAACAGACGCCTACGAAAAGATGACCAGCCAGTGACTTGGGTTATGGGTATGTCCCAAAGCAAGCACAAACCTTTCTTCAAGATGATGGAAAACCTTGTCGAGCCTCAGGACAACTTTGCTATGGTTGAATTTACTCAAGGTCCCAATGATCCTCAGCCTTTGCCCGCCTCATTCGGTGCCGAATACGCCAAGACGAAGCAAATCGATCCTGGTAATGTATACTCTGGAACGCCTGACATTGCGAGTGCTCTTCCATGGGCTTGCAAGAAGAGTGACGGTGGTCCTTTAGTGGTTACAGGAAGTCTTTACCTGATTCGACAATTATTCAGCCTCAAAGGCATTCATCGAACAAGAGAACTAGGTACGAGGAGACCTGGCAGAGCTCAACTCTACCGATATTCCAAGATTGCTCGAGAGAGAAATCTGACAGACGAGGAGGCACGGGAGTTCAAACAGGCGAGACGACATCACCACCTATCACCGAAACGAAGTAAGGTCTTTGCCCAAGTACGCGACGGCGGCCCTATCCAACCACTAAAAGTGCCCGTCAAGACAAGAGAGCTGCAAAGGAAGGCTGCGTTTCATAAGAAACAGGCAGAGGGATATCGGAAGTCTATCGCCGCCATTAAGAGGGATATGGAAAGCCCAAAGAAGGAAACAGATAAGCCTGAAACGGCCGTGGAAAATATTGCCTCCCGTCTTGAAGACTTGGAGGCACAGGCTGCGAAGCACACGGCAGAATATGAAGATGCCATGTTCAATATTAGGGGACGACGTGCACTACCGCACATGAAGTACAAGAGTCATCGACAAGTGTTTGGGTATCCAGCGACCCCCAAGCCCCCAACTAAGTCCCCCTTCCAACCGGCAGGGGAGTCAAAGAAGCGCAAAGGCAAATCTAGTGTGTCATGGAAGGACACCAAGGAGAGCTTTAAAGATCAACTCGCTGCGGCTGAGAAGCAAAGGGCACTGGAGATAAACCAGGCCAAGACGAGGGACAGCAGCGATCCTTTTGAAGCAAAGGTGGCTGCTAACAGGAAAACGGAAGGAAACTTATGATGACTTGGGCTGTTTGAATATCTATAACGCGAATGTACTATCACAAAGCGATTTATGCATTGGAAGGGGAAATGGAATGGGGAGATTTGGTAGGATCTATATGTACAATACCAGGGTAGAGGGGCAAAGTCTATCTCAATCTATCACGAAGCACCAGTGCCATAATGTGAACAGCATAAACCCACTTGATTTATTGTATCTCAAGACACTCTCAATTCTTTGTTTGCTTGATTTGCTTTCGAACTGGGTATCACATGATCAGACCCTCACTCTACACCCAACCTGTCTTGAATTCCCTCATCTTCCATCTCACCGCCATGCCACCGTCGCATCTTATCATCGTCTGCTGCCACGGAGTTTGGCTCGGTGGCCCAACCCTCGGCCAAGATGAAAGCGAATGGCTAATCGCAGACTTTCAGCGTGGCGAAACCCCGACTTTTGTTCAGCATATTAAAGCTGGCGTAGATGCCCTCGCTCAGAATTGTCCTGGTTCTGTTTTGGTGTTTTCTGGGTATGTAGCCTGGCTAACATTTTGTGCACGTACTAACCATGATAGAGGACCGACGCGCAAAGAGTCAAGAATTTCCGAAGCAGCTGGCTACAAAAGCATCGCAGCCAAGAACAACTATTGGGGACTGTTACAGGATGAAGACATCAACGATGCAGTGCTATTAGAAGAGCGCGCGCTTGATTCGTACCACAACGTCCTCTTCTCCCTAACACTCTTCTATTCCCACTACAAAAGATGGCCAGCTCACATCACCATCGTAAGTCATGGTTTTAAGAAAGAGAGACTTGTCGATGGGCACTGCGCAGCTATTGGCTTCCCTCTCGACCGAGTCACATTCATTGGTATAGATCCTCCCGGGATGGCAGCATCTTCGAAAGATCAAGATAAAGAAGAGGCGATGAAGGGCGCTGCGTTGGCGATGGGGGAGTGGGGGGATGATCCCCATGGACGAGGGGAGAGTCTTGCTGGGAAAAGAGTGAAGAGGAACCCTTGGGGGGTTTGGCAAGGTGTGTTTTCAAGTGAAGATGGCGATCGCGGTGGTCTAGTCCTCAAGATGGAAAACGGGAGCGAAGTCATGGACGAGGAGCAAGCTAGGCCCTGGTGATCTCTATGGTGTCTATATCTATACCACAAATCTACAGAACACTCTTCTCCCCCTCCCTAACATGTGCCTTGCCTCTCGGCCCCTTTTCCACGGCATTAACCAAGAACTGCACAGCATCCTCCACCATCTTGGGACTGAACTTATGTCCAATACCCTCATATACTCTATCGTCCACCTCCAAGCCACCATCGCGATACCAGCCCTTTTCACCCACGGCTTCCTTCAATAACGTCGAAAATTCCTTAGTGTTTGCGTATGGAACCAACTCATCGTCGCCGCCCGAGCAGAGGAGTAGCTTCTTGCCTTTAACGCGCTCATCCAGGATAGCCCTCAGGCGAGTCTGCTCGGCAGAGGAAAGTGAAGATGGGATGGGCGCAGTACCGAAGCAAATAGCCTTGGGGTCGTGTTTGCTACAAATCTCGATAAGATCCTTGGGGAAGTATTTGCTTCCGATAAAATCAGCGCCGCAGTCGAGTTTCGATCCAGCAGCGCGACCAGACATAAGTCCTATCTTGATCAGCTCACGTTCTTCACATTTAGCCATAATAACTCACCTGCGAAATCAGGACACCCAATAATCACTACAGCCGCATCAATCCTCTTCTCCCCAAAGAAGGCCTGCCAGGCACCATGTCCACCTAGACTCCAGCCAAGGCACACATGGCCATCAATTTCAAGACCAAGATACCCCGAAACAAGGTCCATAAGACCACTCATATCTGATACGCCTCCCTTTACCATGGCAAACATGTCAAGCGCATGTGTCGGATTTCCCTTACTCCAAGGATGGTTCGCTGATATGCTAACTATTCTAGTTCCGTGGTTGGGCATATCAAATGCCAAGGCGATGAGGCCACGCTTGGAGTTGCTACCAGCATGCGCGCCCCATGCTCCTATGGTGCGTCTCGCAATATCATTCATGGTGTCTCGAGATCTGGTACGAGGGTGCAGAAGCCATAGGCATGAAACGGGGACATTGGGAGGAAGTTCATCAAGACCATAGACATCGACACGCAAACCTGACATATGAACGGTCTTGATGGAAATTTCTGGGGCGGCCGGAAGGCCTTGTGTGACGTATTTGATAGACATGGCGAAAGAAAAATGCTTCGTATGAGCAGAATGAGTAGAGGCTGAAGTTGTTGATTTGGAGTTGAGTCCATAGACATTCATTGTATCCGATCTTCCCCAGGATCGCCGGTGGGTCTAGGGTAGCGAGCCGGTGTCGGCCCCATGATTTCGGAGAAGCATCATATCATAGACAAGGGTTAAAAGCACTAAGATGTAAATGGTTATTCGTATTCAGAATATATCTCATTGATATTTTTTGCCTCAAAAGGTACATTGTGCGGTTGAGGGAAGATTGTGCGTGGTAAAGTTGCAAAGACCTCTTATTTGAGGTTGAAGTTGAACAATTATACGAAACCCTTGGCTTAAAATCTACAAACTCAAGACCCGATTTAGCAATCTTGATGGATTGACTACAAGATTGACAACATCTATTCACGTTTAAATGCTGCAACCCTCAAGATTTCAAAAGAATTATTAATTCGCGTCGTGCTGCTATTGCCTCACGCAAACTAACTTATATAAAAAAGGGGTTAAATAAAACCAACATCATCATCCATCGCCATGCTGCTGTAAAGCAGAAAACAAAGAAACAAAAACCTGCCAAGCCCTTCCTCAACGCCATGTGCGGTATCGTGCCTGTCCCGTTGTCCACTGCCCTATCCCAGTCCAGCCCAGTCCAGTTCCTTATGCTGCCTGCGAAAAAATAATGTGTGCTGATTCGAAAAAAAGCAAATCCATATCATCCATCTTTTAAGTCCGTTCTACGGTTCAGTACTCCCTGAGAAGTACATCGAAGTCGTGTGTAATAGTCTGCTGAGCAGACATCTGTAGTTCTAGAGTCTGTGACGTTTAGTCAACCTTCCAGTGGTCATGCTCGTCGGAACCCAGATAGAGCTCGACACCATACAAAACCATAGTCAGGCCGATATTGGCCCACTGCCAGTTGCTGCCCTCAACATCACCACCTCGGAGAGTCCAGCCATCTGGACCGTCGCTGGTGGAGAAATGTTGTAGGAGCAGACTGGTGTAGACTGCTATTAAAATTGACGGCGAGAACCAGCTGAGGAATCCCAAGAATTTACCTGCAGTCTCAGAGTCCTCCCAATCTGGTTCTTGCATCATGGCTCGCGCACCCGACTCGCGGATTGAGGGGATGATACGTGTAGCGCAGTAGAATACCAAAGAGCGGTATGTTAGCGAGATGATGACTGATGGCGTGATAGTCTGGAAGGCGGCATATAGTAGCGCCAATGACGAGTGAACAGCGGATGGCAATGAGCCCAGCATGTGGAGGAAAGTCGAGTAAGATGCCATAATGACAGGGGGCAAAGGTGGAATATCAGACTCTGAGCCATCGTGATCTTGTGTATGGTCTGCATTTTCTGATGGCAGATAATCGGTGAAGATCTGGTAGATGCAGAGCACAATATAGGCAAAAAGAAGCGACGACTCAATAGGATTGCCGCGACCACTGCCGATACCAAAAGCGCACAGGAACACGGCAGTTGTCATTGCGATGCCAATAAGGGTAGCATCAAGGTTGCCGATTTGAGGGAATTGTGCTACCCTCCAGAGGAAGTACACAGCGCTAGCCATGATGGAGCTGGAGAGAACCAGAAGAACGATCTGCGCCAGGGTTAGCATGTGCCAGATTTCAAGATTAGACATAAAACTTACCAACCAAGTATCACTTCTTCCACGGTTGACGAGCCATCTTGTGAGCTGTCCCGCTGCTTGGATAACCAACAAGGTACAGAAGCCCTCCAAAAGCTGGAACACGGGCCCCGAATACCGTAGCACATTATCCCATCCACCCAGCGTGATCGTCTCAACCAAGCCATCCTTGCCAAACATCCATTCCCTCCAGCTCGTGTTCTTAGAGTTGAACAGACCACCCACTGTTCGCTCCACCCAATTTGTGTTGCCGGCATCGACAGCGAACTGTCCCAGCGCCCAGATGAGGAGGGCGGGGATGATGATCCACTGCGACAACCGTAGAAATCCAGAAAGGAAATACCGCGAGCGTGACTTTTCTGGCGTCAAAAGCTCGAGGCTAGAATATGTAAAGTAGAATAGGAACAGGGCTAGACTGTAAGCCAGCCCACTATCGCGACCGCCGACATCGAAAGCGACGGGGATGGAGAGGACGATGCTAAGCAGGAAGATAGAGCTGAATAGCGCCCTGAATAACCACCACATCGGAGCGAAGAGATGGCAGGCGTAGGCCGCGCCGAGGGGAGGGTATCGAGGTCGTTGGTTGCGTTCAGCAGGTGGGCATCCAAGTGCGATACGTCAGGCGATAGCGAAGAATATCGTGACAGCTAAGATGTCGCCCGGTGTGCGGAGTAGGTAGTTTCAAGGGGAGAATTTACCCATCGATAAGGCTCGCTCGTCTCGATTTCGTCAAAGTGCGTGCAATATATCGAAGGTCGGTGACAAGCGGCAGAGCTCGAGCGGGACAAGATGAAGCAGTTTGAGGTTGAAGAGTTCAAGATCAAGATAAACGGTCAGTTCCCCAAAGTTGGCGGTTGGTCGGTCTGAAATTCACGGTAGGGTAAAGGTACGTAGTGATTTGGAGCTCCCGTCTGTCAAATCTGGGCTCGGCTGTTGCTTGATGTTTGAGTGTGACTTGCGCACACAGCAATGCAATGTGGCTAATCGAGGTAGCGGCCAAATTTTGCTTATCGTCTGCTATCTTCACGTGGCAGAGGCAACTCAGGTCTAAGGTGGTCACCCGGCCGCTAAAATCAAGTAAAGTTTGGTGGGAGGGACCGTTTCGTTTGATGATTGGCACGTGTCATTCATCTTGATATTTCTCTTATTTGATGTGTTAATTTAACAGATCAAGTTTCATGTTTCAAGAAAGGCAGGTTTATGCGTTGTGTTTTTTGACTGATCGACCAAACAGATGCTGCTAGGATGACCTGGGTTGGCTGGTGCATAGCGTCACATCAACATGATAGGTTCGCAGCACATCTCGCAATCAAGAGAGCAGATCAGTACCTACATAAGCAGGGCAAGATCTGGGACAATGACAGCATCAGAGGGCAACCTCAGCACTGACAAATCTTCCGGTCTAAGTGCTATCACCAAAACCTGCAAGGTCTAAGTATGATGCATCACCGTGCATGCAAAATCTTGATTCAACCAAACCAAGGTCATGAAACCAAACTCAACTGAAGAACAAGTTAATTTTTCACAACCTCAAGATAAGACTCGTTCAGCTTAGCTTGCTTGCCTTCCATGTTGGGCGCAAGTCGCGTCTTGTACTTATCCGTATATGCCTATAACCGACCCCACCTCGTGATCTGCAAAACACGGCCAAAGCCCTACGCATCCACTTCAGGTAAGAGTTTGTCTCCACGTCGCGTTAGAGCCTCCTCATTTCTACTCCTTCATCATCACAACCATGCACCCGGCGAAAACCACCCTTTTCCTCCTATCGCCGACCCAAACAATCTTCTTTTTGATCCCTCGGCATTTTGATGACCATGGCTATTTTGTATTCTTGCGCTAGTGCGTTGATACTCGTGTCTTGTTATCCTCCTCCCAATCTAACACTAGACACTTGTATCCATCCATTAATTGCCCTGCTTGCCCATGATTTGAAAATGAAAATAAAAATGTTGCTCGAGTGATGCAACATGGCCTTCCTTCTATCGCACTCCTACTCGCGCGAAATGATCTGAAAACAAACGTTGACTTGCCCCCTCCTGATCGACAACCCGACGCGATACCGATATAATATCCAGAACAATTGTACCAAGTGTTGCCCATCTAACGAGGAGGAAACTGCAAAGTGGATCTCATGTGAGGGAGAGCAACCTTGGCCAACGCGAAATCGTGGCGTCTGTTGTATCAAATCAAAAGATTTGACGATGTTGTTGGGGCATACAGCTGTACAAGTACTGTGATGCTAGAAGACTTGGTTAACATGATGCAAGTGCATTTATTTTACATTCCTATTTCTCAACAGCTTGAGAATTATTCTATTCCCATGTTTGCTGTTGTGTATTGTGTTGTCCCTCTATGGATGCGGTGCTCACTATGGTCGTGATCATATTGGGTGGTGGCGATAGCCTCAACATCTTGTGAGAAATGATTTGGGTGTGGGGATGCATCGCGGTGACTTCAAAACACCTTGGAATCATTACGGCGCTGTGCTGGACGGGGTATCAAGAGCTTCACGTCACCAATGGCCCACGACGCCGCTGAAGGCTGCCCACCAGCTGGCAAAACACCAGCTGCCCAGTAGCACGCCGGCAACCCCGCTGGCCTCACCAGAGCTCACAGCACCACCACCCAAACTCGCACCAGGAAGTGCATGAGATGAGGAGGGGATATAGTCTGTTCTAAATCACCTCTCTTCCAAGGGAGAGCAGGAGGCGCCGGGGTAACCGGTCAGGACAAACTGCTCTCGCCTGGTGGATAAGGAGTTCGAAAATCCGACGACACCCCGAGTTCGAAACCCGACGACAAAAAAAACGACATGAAAACGGCGAATAAACAAATCCTAGGTGGTGGGGGAGCAGAAGGCGCCAGAGCAACTGGTCAGGGCAAACTGCTCCCGCTGGAGGAAATGGCTCGACGACAAAGAGATGTAGGAGGCTTAACACCAGCCTCCGAACTCTTTTGCCAATTTGGCATATTTTATTTTTATATATGAGCTCAATGTATATCTTGATATTTTCCTTTTTGCAAGACTTTGAGATAGACTGAAATAAAACCATTGAATCGAAACTACTGGCAGTGTTAGAAATAGCTGTCTTGAAATGGAATTGCTACCTGAGCTGGAGTAGCTGATGTACGTTGGTACTACGCTGCATAAGTGTGCAGAGTGATATGGGCGAAATGACATGCATGTGATTGCGACGCGTGAAAAAACATACTGTGATTGACTTGGTGTGGAATATCAACTCTTGAATGCTTCTCTCTATATCTGATATTGACAATGATTGATTGACGTTGAATGCGATGCTTCATTATTGGCTGGCGAGTCGATCGCCCAGAGATCGCCCAGCCCTTGGCACTAGCTTGGCGATAACCTCGCTGGCTGTGGATATCAATCATCTCAGAAAACACCACAGACGCTCACAAATTGTTTCGCGAAATAAGCTTAAAAGCCCCACATGCGCACAGGACATTGCGCTCTCACGTTGTTGAGAAGAATCCCCGAACTCCCCGAGGCTGGCAAAATGAAGCAAAAACAGAGCAATAGGCAAATGGTGGAACGCTTTACGTGAGAGAATGACAAGACGATACGATATGGCATCAATTTCACGACCCGAAGCAAAGCCCGACGAGCCGCAATTCATTTCTCCTAGCCTAAATGACGCCTTTTAGGGATTCGATGATGCAACAGCAGGGTCTAAAGTAAAGGACCAAGACGGGAATGGCACCACTCTTATTTCCATCGAGAGGGGGTAAACGCTCCGGACCCTCGGGACATGGTTCGTTGGTTAAGGCAAACTTCAAGCCCGTTGCCATTTTTGGTTTCCTTTGACACTAGCGATTGCATCATTCCTGGAGACTCAGCCATTCTTGATCATCTCCCCGTGAGCAACGGTGATGGATAATAAGGCTCAACGGCTATCGAAAGATAGCACGAACGAAACATTTAGGGACTTTTCATCAAGGAAAGGGTTCACAAGCATCACCCTCTGATGAATCGACATCGATGTGACGTTGGGCCTGCATAAGCCTGCAGCGAAGATCAGAACCTCAATTGCTTCTTTTTGGTCTGGTTCAAGCACCCTTCTCTCTTGAGCTCAGATCAATGTTATCACAGCTGACCACAATCACATCCGATCATCCACCTGGTCAACGCCTCATCAATAGTTGATTATTGCTCAGTATCCGGCCGAATTGCGTGCGATCTATCAGTACCAACTTGCAGTAACAGGCTTGCAAAGTCGGACTCGCCTCCATGGCTCATGTACGTAAAAGCTACGTTACGCATGCACCACAGCTAAAGACCCCACGTATTGGAAGACAGTGATCCAGTCAGGAATGTTGAAATCACCTTGTTTTGAGCCCCTGCCAGGCAGCAGGGAATACATCTGGGATCGACCTGACGGAGATTCCGGTGGATTTGCAGTTTGGAAGATGATGCGACCCAAATGGGCCTTTACTGGCTGACGTGCAGCTTCAGTCTGGGTCGTCGGGGTTGTTAGAGGTCTGATACGGATGTTCGGCACATGGCGTGGACCGGGTGGGGCACCGTTCGCCGCTCCGGATAGATTTGCGGCCTATGGCTTCACTTCATTTGTCTGCTCATATCTAATGTTGGTAGGCATTTGGCGACACTCCGGTGCGTGGAACATATGATCCATCGTGAGTGGTGTGCTGTGTTGCAGTTTGTCGTTAATTGCTATCCTAGCGTGAGCTTTGATAGATGAGAGGGCCAAAGAGGATCGATATGGGCGACGTCCGAGAGGCTCGATGAAGAGACTGACGACTAAAAGACCCCATTTCTAGTTTAGTAGTGAGCTTCTACTCCGAGTATGGAAGCAGGCTCTGAACCTTGTTTGTGTGACCAACAGCCAAGTTGGTAGGGATCGTAGGATCGCAACCTTGGTATGGGATTATGCCTGGGAGTTGAGATCTTCTCGCCCTCTTTAAATGCAGCTCGTTTCCTAGCATTTTCTTTCGCTCACACCTAGCACTCGCCGAGTTTGTGATTTGTGCCTGGCCCACCTTTCTTCTTTTGTTCTTGTTGCGATACCGTAACACCTTGAACCTGGTCAGCATCGTGGTGTTTCAATTCAACACAACACACCTACAGTCCTGACAAGCTCACACTCTCCTCTTACGCTGTCATAATGGCCGAAAAGACATCTCTCGGTTCTGGAGGCGGAAGCCCTGACCCAGAACGTCGCCAATCTCAACTCCAAACTCCTTCGTCACGATGGGCGTCTCTGTTTGGTGGCGAGGGTGTCACTGCCGGACCTCGAATCGCTCAATTGCCCGAATTTGTGAGGCGTGATCTTTCAGACTCCGAGGATTCAAGTTCTGCCATTCTCAATAAACAGCTGGCTGCCGAGCAGGGAGAACAAATCCAGTACCGCACTTGTTCATGGCAGAAGACTGCTGGTCTGCTTTTCAGCGAGTACATTTGTCTTGCCATTATGAGTTTCCCTTGGTCGTACAGTGTTCTCGGATTGGTGCCTGGTATTATCCTGACGATTATTGTTGCTCTCATCGTTCTTTACACCAGTCTCGTTCTCTGGGAATTCTGCCTCCGCCACCCAGAGATGCGCGATGTTTGCGATATTGGACAGATGCTATTTTGGGACAAGAAGTGGGCTTGGTGGGCAACTGCTGTGTGCTTCATTCTCAACAACACCTTCATTCAAGGTCTTCACGTTTTGGTTGGTGCCAAGTACCTCAACACCATGACCGAAGCCGATGATGTTGGTAGCTGCCGGACCGTTATGTTTTCGGTCATTGTTGCTGTCATCAGCTGGATTTGCTCCCTGCCCAGGACGTTCGACATGATGGCCAAGCTCGGAACAGCATCGGCTTTCTTCACATTCATTTCCGTTCTGCTTGCTGCCATCTTTGCCGGTATTCAGGATCACCCATTTGGATACGATCCTGCGAAGCTGGGCGAGCCTATTGTTACAGCTATCCCTGTTAAGGGCACGACCTTTGTCAACGGAATGTCCGCTTTTCTCAACATCAGCTACACCTTTATCGGCCAGATTACCCTGCCCAGCTTCATTGCAGAGATGCGAGATCCCCGGGACTTCCCCAAGGCTCTGTGGGCGTGTACGATTGCTGAGATCATCGTCTTCAGTCTCGTTGGAGCCATCGTATATGCTTATACCGGCAACCAGTATGTCACCGCGCCGGCTTTTGGTTCGCTCGAGAATGTGTACAAGAAGGCGGCCTTCTCGTTCATGATTCCTACCATCATCTTCCTTGGCACCCTCTATGCCTCAGTATCGGCTCGCTTCGTCTTTTTCCGACTCTTCCGAAACTCCAAGCACTTGAATAGTCACACTCTTGTTGGTTGGGGATCTTGGAGTGGAATTCTTCTTGTGACCTGGATCTTTGCTTTCATCATCGCCATGGTCATCCCTTTCTTTAACTCTCGTAAGTGCCCGAAGCAGAATTATTGCATCGATCGTTACTGACCATTACCTTCCAGTGCTTTCCGTTATGTCGTCTCTCTTCGATAGTTGGTTTGGCTTCATTTTCTGGGGAGTTGCCTATTTCCGAATGCGCAAAGCCGATAAGGAGATTGGTCGACGACATGGCAAGATCGCTGATCTTACTGGAAACATTGTTAACCTCATCTTGATTGCGATTGGTATCATGTTCCTTACTGTTGGTACATATGCCAGTGTACAGGGCATTATCGACCAGTACGAGGCTGGTACCGTGGCTGGTGTATTCTCTTGTGCGTCCAACGGTCTTTAAAATGAAGAAGAGAGAAGGGAGAAGTTGTAGAGAAATAAGTTATGCAATGATACCCGAGCTGGAACAATACACGCGGAGTTGGTTTTTCTTGATCGAGACGATCGTATGCTGCTTTCAGCCACGATCGGTCCCGTTACGGAGTACACGAAGTTGTAGAATTGGATCCATCATGATGAATCATTGAAGTAGAAGTTGACGTGTTGTAGATGTTGAAGTAGAGTTGAAGTGGAGGCTGAGGCTCTGCCGGAGCTGAACCTTAGCTTGACACCCACGCCAACCAGTTCTCGCCAAGAACGCCTAGAGCTTGTTGTCACATGCTCTTTATTCATCTGATGCATTTCCTTTAAGCATATTCATATCATAAATTGTCAATCAAACTCGAGTTTGATGAGAATCTAATGGGGCAAAGTTGCTGCTGACTCCAACATCTAGGTGTCGATCCTAAGCATTTGACAGCATTGACCCACCTTGGCCTCTGGTATATTCGATTGGAAGCTTAACTTCTTAAGCTGTCCCGGACATTGAATCGATAGTAACACTTAAGAAGCCTTCTTCATATATTCAGCATATGCACACTCAAATGGATTATCTGGAAAGACACGTTGACCATCTAGTATTCGTATTCGCACTTCATGGGGATCAAGAATCACACTCTGTTGTATCCTCATCGAGGAGGTCCACCTATCAAGGGAAAAGCCCTACCAGATTGCCGCAATTAGGCATCTCGCCAACAGAATCGAGAGAGATAGAGCTAGGGAGTTTCCAAGAAATACCGAATAATCGTATGGTATTAGTGTTTATCAACGGGAATTGACGGTCCCGAATGGCACCACTCGAACCATTTCCCCTCTTGTCGTTCGACAACTTTATTCGAAGAATTTGAAGTTTTTATTTTGGGATTTTATTCATTTATCCACCTATTTATTATTAGGGTTAGAAGCGATAGTAACACAGTCACACTCAGCGCAGTGCAAATTGATATTATCTAAACTGTCACTGCTGGGCTATGTCGCTCAATTGCTCATGATACACACAAATAAAGCTGACCTCAAATGCCACGCTATACAATTCGCCTCTCTGAATGGTCTGAACATGCCCCGCCTTCTTGAACCCCTCAAAAACCATCCATCTGGTCCCCTGAATTTCTCCCCCCACCCGCCAAATCTAGCCCCTAACCAAACCATCATTGGCCAGATTCCCAATTAACATTTGGACCTGGATTTTCACCGCCTTCCACGTAGCTTTCTCTGCCCCCTGTTTCCCGCGCCGCAGCTACCAAGGAGGCAAATGTATCACATTCTTTTTTAATTCAACCGTCCTTGCACTTTTTGTTCTTCGGGGGTTTAGACTTTCTTTCACCTTTTCCAAACTATCGAAGGAAAGATGCCTGCGACGAATTCATCTACGGTCACTTCGAGGGCAAAGGGCGATAGCCCAAACCCAGCTCCTGCGGCAGCCGAAGGTGCTGATAAGAGCCACGATTTCTTCTGGACATACACTGAGGAGCCTCATCGAACTCGCCGTCTCGCTATTATCAAGGCTCACCCCGAGGTTCGTGCTCTACTGATTAGCCCCGCTGTGCCATGGCATGTCGCTAATCTAGCCTCCATCTACAGATCACCAAGCTCTGCGGTCCTGAGCCTCTCACGAAATGGGTCGTTCTCGGTGTCGTCTCTCTTCAGGTCTTCCTCGCATGGATGCTCCAGTCGACTCCTTTCTTCTCATGGAAGTTCTGGGCTGTCGCCTACGTCTTTGGCGCCACTGCCAACCAGAACCTTTTCCTCGCCATCCACGAGATCTCACATAACCTGGCTTTCCGAAGCGCTCGTCTCAACCGTCTGATCGCCATCTTTGCCAACCTTCCCATTGGTATTCCGTACAGCGCTTCGTTCCGAGTATGTGATCCAGATCGCATTTCGATATCTGAAATAATGCTAACACTCTACAGCCATACCACCTTACCCACCACAAGTCCCTCGGTGTCGATGGCCTTGATACCGATCTTCCCACTGCCTTCGAGGCCTTCGTTCTGGATTCGATTCTCGGAAAGGCCTTCTTCTGCACTTTCCAGATCTTCTTCTACGCCCTGCGACCCATGGCCGTCTACCGCGTTCCTTTGACTGGAGTCCACGCCCTCAACATCGCTGTCCAGGTCGCCTTTGATCTCGTTCTCCTGAAGTACGCCTCTGTCAACTCTCTCCTCTACCTGCTGCTCTCCTCCTTTTTGGCTGGGAGTCTTCACCCTCTGGCTGGCCACTTCATCGCCGAGCACTACGTGTACGAGACCGTTGCTCCCTCCGCTCGCGACCCGGAGAACAAGATCCCCGTTCCCGAGACCTTCTCTTACTATGGACCTCTGAACTGGTTCACCTACAACGTCGGTCTTCACAACGAGCACCACGACTTCCCCGCAGTGCCCTGGACTCGTCTCCACAAGGTGCGCGAGATTGCTCACGAGTTCTATGATGACTTGCCCCGCCACGAGAGCTGGTGCTATGCCATCTGGCGCTTCATCTTCGATGAGAACGTTGGCATGAGTTGCCGCGTGAAGCGTAAGCAGGGTGGACGTCTTGTAGGCGGCGGCGCCGTCGCCGACTGGAAGCAGTCTGAGATCGAGTCGATTTAGAAGCAACGCAAAAGTACATAGAATTAGTTGTAATGCAACTGTTTTGATATTTTGACAAAGGGTGCGGCATATCAAGGCCATGATCAACTCAAACTTTTGCTGCATTTGGTACCTTTTTGACTGAGCTAGGCAGCATAGATTCAGACAAAAGTACCATAGAATACAGATCTTGTATGGCGTTTTAGGGTATGTATAAAAACATAAATACAATCTTTTGAGCGATCACAAAACTCAGAGACCGACTCCGTGACCTAACGAGCTATCACCATTTGGTTTCTGTGTAACGACTCCAGACTTTCAGTCCGTAATATGTAAATAATTGAGCGGCTAAGCTTGCAAATGACCGGGAGACACAAAAGATGAAAAGTAGAGTCGACGAGTGATACAAGTTAGAACTCCAAATTTATCAGTTAACGCAAACAGAATAATACGACACAAGAAAATACGAGAGCCGCGAAAGGCTCAAGGTAAGGGTGTACAGTCAAAGCTCCCGCCTCGGAAGCCACATCCTCCTCCCATCGCTTTTAAACTCCTCAGCGAAACTTTCATCCCCAGCTGCAAGGCGTTCGAAGCCCTGCTGACCGAAACCGCCTTGGCCTAGAGACATGGTCCACTGTCCCCAAGGTACCTTCCAAGTGGGTTTCGATTCGTACTGAGCTGTGAATCCTGCAGTGTTCCGCCGATCGCATGATATGCTTCCTGATCCTATGCTTTAGCCTCGCCGTACTTTAAAGATTTATGCATCCGGGGATCCCATGTCTCCGGCTGAGTTCTCATGAGCGTCGTCAAGCCTGTCTATTAGTTTCGTTTGTCGAAAAGATCCAAGGGCTGTCACTTCTTCCTTATCTCTAGAAGAAGAAGTAGGCAAGCAAGAAGCTGACCAAGCAAAGAATGGCCGCCATTTGCACAGGAACACCTTCGACGGTTTGGGTGACAGCTTGGGCGGTCTGGGCGAGAGGTCGTTTGTCATCATCGCCGGAGGCGGACTTGACGTTGCGCTGTCGAAGACCGCTATCCTTGAGAGCTACAAGCTGCTGTTCGGCCTGGGCAAGCTTAGCCTTGAGCTCCTCATAGGTCAGCTCTGCAGTCTCCTTGATGGCTGTTGTAGCTTGAGTAATAGTGCTCTTGACTTCGGACTCCTCGTAGGTAGATTTGGGTTTCTCGTCCTCATAGGCGGATTCTTTGGGTGATTGGTAAGGAGGGGGCGCTGCCGAGGATGAGGGCGACTCGTCTCGAACGCCAGGTGAAGAAAATGTACGCGAAACGTCAGGAGTGTCGTTGATCTAGATTATACCATTAATTGTCAACTTCCGAATCCGAGTCGGCGAACTTACGCCGTTGGCAATAGCCTGCTTGTTAGGCGTGGACAAAGGTCGGTTAGGAGCTTGGTCAGCATCACCAGCCGCGAGCCAGTTGACGCGAATCTTGCGCTCGACAAGGTGGGCTTTATCGGTCGTTTCAAGCTGGTGATTTAGTCAGTTTTACAGTCCGGATTTTGAGATCGATTGGCTACGTACGACATTGGCAACGCTGGCAAACTCCTTATCGGCGGTAATGGGGGCGGATTGGACAAGGAACTTGTCACGGCACTTAGCGTCAGGAGCGGGATCCTGCTTCATAGCCTGGAGAAGGACTAGGTGATCGTTAACGGCTATCGGAATGCGCTTTTAGGAGCAGACTCACCAGAGACATCGAAGCTCTGGCCGGCCTCGATGCGGCCTGCATTTGGTCGAACACAGTATCTAGTAGGGAGATGTCAGGTATGCGATCGGAAGGGCTTGGTTAGAGGGGCAAGCATACTGTTTGGGAGCAGTGGTCTTGACCTGTTCTTCTTGTTAGTAAAACCGTCGCAAGAGAATCGCTGACCGACTGACCTTGAAAGCCACTGGGGTAGGGTTGGGGTTCTTCAGAGTCAAGGTCTGGGAGACCTCGGTGGTGAAGGGGCCTAGCAATCATGTCAATCCTCGGAGACCCATCATCGTCCATCACAGATCACGCACGTCTAAAAGACAGCTCAAATGGCTCAATATCGACCGACATTTTGGCTTGTTATCGTGGCAGTGGGAAGAAAATGCAGAAGTTGTTATGGTTGGTGGTATCGCGCGATGGTTCCTCGGCGGTAACCAAGTGGAAACGTGGCAACGGGAGGTAGAGTACAGTATGAAATGTCGTTCGTTGATTAGCAAAGGGGGGAAGTTTGATTAAAGGTGAGTTAAAAGTATAGCGACACGAGGCGGCACCGAGTCGGTAAGATTTGAGGAAGTTGGTCGCGTGGGAGAAGGAAGAAATTGGTGACGAAATGAAAGATTAGTAGCAGTGGAGTGTGGTGAGTTGAGTCGAGTATACCTGGAAGGGGAATGGAAGGCAGGTTGACGTTGGTTTGTGTCTTGGGATCTCCTACGACGTAATTGCTTCTGCTATGGCGCCCTATTCCCAGTTGAGTCGGCTCAACTTCAGGTGGTTGCTACAGGGAGCACGAGCCATCAGGGGGCTTAAACTCCGCTATCAGTCACTATTGGACTTCGCCCATGCTCCAAAAACTGCCCGCCATTGATTTCATGGATATCCGTTGATTGAACACTGATGAAGCCACCACATACCTTATTCTTCTTCAAACGTCATCTTTGCATTTTACCTTTGCTATTTACTCCATTGCCCTGCAGTTGTCCACTATCTTTCCAAGTCTCCGTTTGCCGTCCACAAAAAAGGGTCTAGCTGGTCCACGATATGCAGGTCCTTGTATTGGTAAGCACCTGAATGGTTAAGCGTCTCAAATCAGGGAAGTGAGGGCATCATGGCACATGGTTCGAGAACAGATGCGGAGGACCGAGGCAAACGTGAGGTAACGGAAGGTAGCGTCAGAGCTTGGCAGGTCCGTTAGCGCAGCCGTCATGAACTCTCTATTCTTTGTTGAGCATTGACAAATAATCTCGAACAGTTTTGATACCCACCTCCATATTCATTGAAACATTAAAAGACAAGGGATGAGCATAGCGATCTCTTGAGTGGAGAGTAAGTTGCATTAATGGTCTGGGTCATCAAAAGAACAAGACTTTTCCAATATTCGTCGAATGGGTTGTGAGAATGTGTCATTGTTTGCAACTCAACTCAGTTCACAACTTTCGTGGACCAAAAGGACTCGAAGACCATTTTACCCGAGGACTATAACAACTAGTGAGCAAGCCCTCCAAGATTATCTGAACTTGTCTAAGAACTCTCGTCACTCGCAATCGAGGTCTCGAGTTTTCCCACATTCTCTCCTTGAGCTGAAATGATGCTTCAAGAGTAACAATCATTGGATGAGTGAGTTGTTTAATGACTGAGTTCGCTGCGCAAGCCAGTTTCGCTGAATATTCTCGAATATCTGAGACTCGACAGGCTGTGCAACTCCAGAACGAAAAATTCTTCAACGTGGTGAAACCTACAGTGCAGTTTATTGATTCTACATGCTGACAAGAACATGGTCAGCTCGTGGGTGGTGGCGGCCGGTAGTTATAGGGCTTGGGCTGTGTTGCAAACATCACCAAACGATGCTCAACTCAGGCACGAGAGTTGTTCTAATGATGAACTTTCGCGGTTGGCGCGATGAACGACTTGACTAAATATCACGACATGTTAACCAACCGCTCACACGTAAAACTACCTAAGCCTAGCAACTGTTCGAGGGATAATAAGACGTCTAAAAATATCCTAAACATTGAATTCCGACGCTACGGATAAGTCAGACTCAGCCTACCACAGTCCTCCAAACTGAACAAAAAGGTGGATAGCTAGGCTCACAGGAACGCCATCTGCGGGTAGGACCCTCGTATTTGATCGACACGAGGCGGTGCCACGGGCGGCTACTCCATTTCTCTGCTCCTACGTTACAGTAGGAGTAGAGAATCATCCTGCGGCTGACTGAATTCTTCTGGAACAACCGCTTATGGCGCAAATGTGTGTGTGCTGCTCCTGGCTTAAAGGTTGCAGTAGGGCTATTCGGCACTTGGCTTTGGTATTTATACGAACAGATCCCCAGAGTCAGGTGGACAGAACCCGAGAAGATCAACTCATTATACGATACTAGATAGATCTCTCGTATCTCTTGCAGTATAATACTCGATATTAATCCAGTATTATTTCAACTTACCCTTGTACACCTCTCACCACTTCACCATGGGCTGCAACAACTCTCGCCACATCCTCGAGATGGAGTCTCGACCTATCCGTCCTGTGACCCTCTCAAGCCATTCAGTTGGCTCTGTCATGGCTCCCTCGTCCATCTTTCAAGACTTCCCTGAAACCTCAGAGTTGAGTCGACAGCAGATCATCGACGCCTTCCAACACATGGCCGAGTATCTGAACGAATGTGGTACACATGTGAAGTGTGCTGTCGTCGGCGGTGTTGTAAACGCACTTTATCTGCGTCACAGAGAGACGACTCCCGACGTCGAGTTTCTTCTTCACGATCCTGCCTCGAAAGAGTATATCACGCTCAGCAATGCTGCCAGTTTCGCCAACAAGAAGGCACAGGGAACTCTCGGAGAGCAGTGGTTCAACAACTCTATGCAATTCTTCGTGCCTCGAAATGTCCAGGTCGATATTCTTCAATGGGCCAAGGACCAGCATGAAGTCATCTTCGAGCACCGCGGAAACTACGGCGGTTTGACAGTTTACGCTGCCCCGTGGGATTATGCGTTGTGCAGCAAACTCAACAGTCTCTACGACAACATCCGAGCCGATGATATGGAGGATGCAGTTGCATACCTACATCGATATCTGACAGTTACTCACCAAGAGTCTCTCAACGGAAACCAAGTCAACGACTGGTGCAGGAAGTACCATCAAGATGTTTCGCGAGAGGTACTGAATCGTCTTGGAGAGGCATATGCTCGAAAGCACGGTAGCTGGCCGCTTCAGTGGTGAAGACGGTTGCAGGAGGATTAAGAATTTGTTTGAATGTTAGATATAGACGGCATGAACTTATGATGATACCCAAAGCTCATTAGCGAGCCCACTTAATGATAATACTTGTTTGAATCGGTAGATGAGTCTGCATATATGAAGTATGTGACTATGTGGTTTCGGGAAGCTTGTCTCTCGTAGATGTTCGTGTTTGAGAATGTATTTTCCGGTTTTCGAGTATGTCGAACTGTAGGAATTAAAGTCTTGAGTGGTACTATTCATCATGAGAAGAGAGAGAAATCACTACCTATATCGGAATTTCAGTCATGATTACGCCCGTGCTTAACCGTAGTAATCCCGGCGACGTCACTGAGGCAGCGGCTTGAATGACGTTCTTGGGCTTTACCTAAGCTTTGGTTCCAGCATCAAAGGACAACTCAGTGCAAAGGCATATTCCACCTTGAATTTATTCACGACTGTGAATTTTTGCCTGTCTCACCAGTTTGCTGATACGCAAATAATCAAGATCTCATCTCTTCATTCTTTCCATCTTCATCTGCTCAACTCATCAACAGTTGCCCCTCATCCAACCCCACTATCACCAACTCTTGCTAAACAACACCGCCAACATGCCTTCTGATCTCGATACCCTGCTCGATATGGGCTTTGACAAGGAACGTGCTGAGATAGCCGTCAAGAAGACTGGAGGCCGTAAGTTACATTTTTTCAGATGACTCGTTTCAGGCTAACTTTAGTAGTTCAGGGCGCTCTTCAGTGGCTTGAGGACAACCAGGACAAGCCTATTGATGAGATCAAGGCTGCTGCCGCTGCGAAGGAAGAGAATGACGACGAGGAGGACACGGAAGCCAAGATAGCAGAGCTCGAGACTGGCACTGCCAAGTCATTGATCTGCAATGACTGTGGGAAGCGATTCAAGAACCATGATCTGGCTACCTATCACGCGACCAAGACGTATGTCAACCTGACACAACTATCTACTGGAGAATGTTTGGCTGACTGAGGCTACAGCGAGCATACTGACTTCTCGGAGTCAACAGAGGAGATTGCCCCTCTAACCGAAGACGAGAAGAAGGCCAAGCTTGAGCAACTTCGCGAGCGCCTCGCCGCCAAGAGAGCACTTCAATCTGTCAAGGACAAGGAAGATCACAAGCGCAACGAGGTAACAAAAGCATCCAATCGCACCATTACTCAGTTCTAACCTGTCGTAGCAAATTCGCCAAAAGTCTACCAAGGAGAGCCAAGAAGCAAAGGAAGAGCTGGCCCGCAAGCAAGCAGTCAAGGAAGCAGCCCAGAAGCGACAAGAGAAGCTCGAAGATCAGGAGGCCAAGAGGCGCATCAAGGCAAAGATCGAGGCCGACAAAGCTGAGCGACGCCGAAAGGCAGAGGAGGCCAAGGCAGCCCGTGAGGGTCGAGCTCCTCAAGTCGAGGCTGCTACTCCTGGTGGCGCTGCTGCTGTCGCGGCCGCATCCAAGCCCAAAAGTAACCACAACGAAGCCCGACTCCGACTACAGACCGACGGCGGAAACATCACCAAGACCCTGCCGGCTGAGACGACACTGTTCGAACTGGCGCAACAGCTGCAGAGCGAGACAGGGAATGCTGTATCAAGCTTTACGACTACGTTCCCCCGCAAGACCTTTGAGGGTGACGTCGATTTCTCCAAGACCCTGAAGGAAGCGGGACTGGTTCCGTCATCCGTCCTGATCGTCAAATAAATTTCTGACGTAGACATGAAAGATTGTGCATGGCGCGGCGTTGGTGGGGACATGGGAGATGAATCTGTAGTACTACGAAGAACAGAAAAAAGTCCTTTAGGTAGAGTTAGAGCAGACAAGAGGACGACAACATTCGTCCTGATCACAATCACAATCGCTGGCACTCTGGCGAAATAGTCACACTTTGAAGAAAACCCAGTTGAACTCAAACCACCCATGGCGGGACTTTTTTTTATCAGAGCCGTATGAATTGACCAATTCTCCCTCCGCGAAACTCCGTTGAGTGCGTTCCTCATAGCATCGTATGTAAGAAGCTACTCTGTCCAGGGCGCAGGTTACAGTGCCCGCTCTCCATCCTGTATGATCGATCGATTGGAAACCCCGAAGCCATGCAGTCGAAGTACAAAGAACAAGGAAACAGTCGTAGCGGCGTAACTTCTTAGTCGAAGAGACCGAAGCCCATGTCCTCGTCAGACTCCTCCTTCTCTGTAGTGGTTGTCAGCAATCCGCAGTCAGTCGTTGTGCTTCGCGGGTAGACATACCCTCCTCCTTCTCCTCCTCAGGAGCAGCCTCAGCAGCGGCACCACCAGCAGCGGCGGCACCACCGGCGGCAGGGGCAGCACCGCCACCGGAGCCGACGTTCACGAGAAGGTCCTTGACATCCTTGCCCTCGAGAGCCTATTCAAATAAAATCCGTCAGAAAATCGAAGTCCTGGATATGGGCGCATAAAAATCGCTGGAGTTATTCGGTTCGTACCTTGGCGAAGATGGAGGTCCAGATGGGCTCAACCTCCTCGACCTTGGCGGCCTTGATGAGGGTCTGGAGCTTGTCGGCCTGGAGAGTCGCGATGACGATGTTAGCTATCAATCACCTCACGCACACACAAAACGTCGACAGAATCGCGGGGTTAAAACGTACGGTGATCTCAACACCGTCGTCGGCGAGGATCAGGGCCGCGTAGGACGAAGCGAGCTCGGCGTGAGACATTGTGAATGATTTTGACGTGCGGGTGGGAGATTGTAAAGTCTGCACGAAGTCGAGTCGGTTGTAGTTTGAAGTCGGAATATCACCAAATGGATGCTTACCACAGAAAATCCTGGTCGAAATTCGGTTGGAGGGCTTCAAGACCTAAAGGAAAAGTGGAGGCAGGAGCGATCGATATGAATTAATCCGCTCCGTGGGTGTAGAGAGAGTGAGTCACGCCTTTGATTGGGTGCGATCTAACGAGCCAATAAAATATGTTTCCAAGAATGCTGTGAACTGCGGCGCTTTTTACCCCACCTTTGGGAAACAGACAGAAGACATCATAAGAGCATTGATTGTGAAGATATGATGATAAGGGTAATTACAGTTTTAATATCATAAATTGTATAGTCTGCAGGCTTATAATTGTCTGAGTGAATAAGATGGTATTCAACCTCACCGACGTCTGATTAATATTCACTGATCGAGACCAATCCTCTATCAACTCCTTCCTCTCTCCCTTGCCCACTATCGCTTGTTGGGAAACCCCCACTAGCAAACAGCTTAGCCGCTGCCGTCTGGCTCAATGCCGCAGCGAAGACGTAGGGCGTACCGCGTACGGTAATAGGTGAAGTGACTGCAGGACCTGATGGAGGGGTCGGTCTGGGCCTTCCAGTTGCCATGATTAAATATGTGACAACATCCGTTCTTGGTCGAGGCAGAGAAGGTCAGGTCCAGCTGAAATGAATGAACTGTAACCGTGATATCTTTTCTCCACGATCTACCATCCACTAGTCAACTTCTTCCGTCATCAACTATTTCATCTTCCATGGCATTCTCGTCTCCGCATTCTGCCTCCAGACTATCATTCTTCATCCACCGCTTAATTAATATCTTGTGACTTGTATCGCGCCTACGTGAGTTAGTTCATCACGACCTCCCCACCAAAAGTCGACTCAACTTCCCTGGATCTTGAGCCCCGCCGCCACTCGTCGACTTTCGTCACTCGGAGCCTCGGAGACGTTGCGCAAGGCACAAACAACAAGCCAATACACTTCCAAGCTCAATAGTGACAAACTACTACTCTTTCAACCCTTTACATCACATAAATCTATACGACACCCCCATAAGAAGCTCGGAAACGGCATCTATCAACATGGAGACTCCAGCGATCCCAATGCCGCGGGACCCCCGGGAGCAAGCTATCCTCGAGAAGCTACAGCTGGTCCGAGATCGCCTACTGCTTCTTAAACAGGATCGCACAAACTACATTCGAACTCAAGATGTCATGCCATTGTTTGATGAGACCATGGATCAGGTTAAGGAGCTGGCGGTTGTGCGCGCCGAAACAGGCGATAAGGAGGAGAACAGATGTATGTCACCGTCTTTGTCGCATCCAAACGCGAGTGTGCTAACAAGTTTGTTTCCAGTGGACAAGGTCTTGGAGAGCTGCTTCCAGCTGCTATCCCTATTCTATCTCACGATCGGACGAAACAATGAGGCACCAGCAACATACGCTATGACCTCAACTGTCAAGCGACTACTCGACCACCTCACTGAGGCCGAGCTCTACTCAGCCAAGGATCTCGGAAGCATCAAGTCTACACTTGAAGATCTGTCTAAAAGCATTCACGATGCTGCTACTGATCCATCACTCGACAAGCGACACCCTCCATACATGCTTGCACTACTTGAGAACCGCGTTGCGCTCTGCAACTCAACCTTGTCGCGTCTTCAGAAGAGATTAGAGCGATTGCCAGATTACCTGCTGGAGGCTCATGAGAAGCTCATTTCGATCTTGCGATCGATCTCGTTGGCCAACACCAAGTCCAAGGTAAGCGAGGCTGGAATTGAATGGAATGTTTGGAGATGTGCTAACGTTGACTAGTTCTCCACATCCGAGGTCAAGAAGCTACGGAACCAAATTTTGGAAATTGGCGAAAAGCACAATGGCGGCACATTTACCGCAGAGGATGGAACTTTAGAGGAGGGAGGTGAAGTGCTCCGAGACTTGTACCACCGTTGCGTCCGCTGGTCGGACATGGTTCTTGAGAGGTGAGATAATCGACACTTTCCATGAAGATGTACTGACACTTTAAAGACAAGGAGAAGTAGCTGAGCAATGGCGACCAATCTACGACCAGCTCATTCAAATTCGCAACGACCTCGAGAAGCTTTCTCTTACACAAGCATGGTCGCTCCGAGAGACTGATCTGTATGATTTCCAACGGCAACTTGACAGAATTGATGAGAGCCGACAGAACGGAAACTGGGTGGACGAGCGGGGGCGACCAGCTGATCTCTGGACTCAGCGAACTTTGCTGTACCTAATCCGACGGTCGTATGCGTACATCTACTCATTTATGCTGGCATCCGAACCAGTGTCCGAAGCTCTGTTGCCTGTTTACAACCAACTGCAGACACTGAAGCGTTGCCTCGTTGAGGTCAAGAAGAATGGGGGTGTATCCTCCGTGCGGGAGCTTTACCCCTACAGCATGAAGGTATGTGGATACATTGTGGCATAACCCAGTTCTCTCTAACATGGGACAGCTTAACTCCCTTGATAACATGAAAGTTGACGGTAAGTTTGTGGTAAATGGCGACATCCCCGAAGGACAAGGCAGTGTTACCGGATTGTTGGCCGAATGCTTTGACCTCAACTACGAATTGAGAGTTGCAGCCGAAGAAGCAGCTGAGAATGGTTCAAATGGCAACGAAGCTTAAACCACGCATGACTTGGTGGCGGGCCATACCAAAGGAGCATGGATATGTCAGTGTACGATGGCGTTTACTATCACTTGAATTGGAATTGGAATTTTTATAGGTCAGATAGCTCTTCCTCGCGGTTTTTAGTAATAGCTTTAGCTCGCTTTCATTGAGCTGGTAATGACATCGATATGCAGGGGTTGTTGAGGGCTGGTATTAGCAAAGCGGTAGGGAACGAACGATCACAAAGATTCGATGTTTCAGCAATTGACGGATGGACAACAGGAACATCATGGTAGCGGGTCATGATAACTAGCATAAATAGTATCAGTTCACTGTTTTGAAAAGGGTCTCTATCGTGAGTCTACGGTAATGGTATTGACTTTGTGTATTAGTTCATCCTGAAAGCGGCCTTGAAGGGGTAGATTTGGACCTGTATATCACATCAGCAAATTGTCCTCGAATGGATTCACGTTCTGTTTACCTTGTCCATGTCCCAGACGCCTGATGTAGCATAGATATCTTTGCTGAGTTGCTCTCTGACCTCTTCTACGGATTCAGCGATGCAGACAAGGGTACTGCCAGCAAAGTCGAGGCTGTCGACGCTATCGTCTTTGGGAACACTGTTTAAAATGGCACCTAGACACAACATTAGTCTCACTGTTAGGATCCAGTTCCTAGGCCTGTTTATTAACACACCTCCCATCTTCCAACTTCCATTCTCAACGTTAGGAACCATGTTCTTAAAATGGGTTCTTCGGCTTGTTAGCTTAAGCCACATATAATCCAACATCAGAACGCAGCTCACCCTCGAACCTCGAGTCTCTTCTCCCGAACATTGGGCTTGTCATGGACGACAACGAGAAACTCGTACTTTCCGGGAGGGACGGTAACAGATGAGGAAGCCATCGTTCGAAATGTAGTGAAGCGAGGTGTAATTCTAGCTCTAGAGAGTGAGAATGCAAGACGAGAGTTCATGTTTGGGTTATGATGATGTTGTATTTATGTATCGAACAAAGGATGAGGTGATACGGAGATGGGCTCCGAGTTGCGGGGGAGTGATTGCCGTGATTGGTGGGGTAAGTGTAAAGGGCGTAGGAGTTGGTGATGATAGTGCGCCTTTGGGGTGATGTAGTGGATTATCGTGTCTTGGCTTAAAATTTCAATGCTGGTGTTTATTCTTCTTACTGGGATCAACGAGTTCAATGACTAACTGTGAGGTACTCGGAGATCTACATCGAGGTTTAAAACATCCTGAGAATACTAAAGACTACCAGGCTCACGGGTCAGAGATACTGGCAAATGTATATTCGTTGTTGGATGGTAATGCTGTTAGATCAGCCTTATCGATAACCTACTCATCTGACCGGGTAGTTTCCGCTATGGCAACTATATGTACATAGCAGGAAAAGGGAGGAATACAAACGTTTCCGATCCTGACGGAAACGCTCTCTTTATGGCTTCGTTCCTGCAGTGTCGACGTGTATCAACCAACGAAAGGTAGGCTCCCGTTATAAACTAGTCAACAATGTGCGCTGTGGGAACTACTCGATTCGAAGGAGGAGTGAAGCTTATTCTCATCATCTTTCCTATTCGCAGACCTCGGTTGACCCTCTTCGCAGAAGCAATTGATTCGACAGAGGATTGCAAATAAATCAATAGCTAATATGATCTTGGAATGGCCCGAAAAAAGACGAAGCAAAGTTTCTCATGTCTTTAGGGTAGGATCGTCACTTGTAGCCACAACTTGCTCGCTTTCTGGCGACATCGTACGCATGCTCTGCGAATTAAAGTGCCTACTACTAATACAATAATTCACCTAAATCACATCTCACCGGTGATAGACAACTACTGCATCTAAGGTACTAATATGGTAGCTCTAAATCGGAAACCGGAATATGCTGGCGGAATCCCCTTCAGCCCTCCCTCGTTAACGTTTATAACAGCGCAAGATTCCCATTGTTTTCTTTTCTTGGATTCGATATTGGAATTCGATATATGTATTCACAATTCTTCCCGTCGATATGCAATGGAAGACGCTGAGCTGCCCCGTAAACGAGCACCAGATCATCAGGCTCAAGCCCTACCAACACAGCCAATGGATATCCAGAATCAGATTGTCGACTGCGTATGCTTGGCTTCTGGCATGCTTCGCATCCACGGCTTTGCTCACCTCCAAGCTCGTCCTCTGGAGCCATATACTCCTCCTCTCAACTGGCTACGCATCTCGAACAGTAGCAGAGATCTATTCCTACGAGCTTTGGATCTTGTGCAAGACAAGCCGAATCTGTCGCCTACGTCATGATAGACAGTGTGTCAGAATTCCTCAGCGAAAACCAAAGCGAGGAAATGCGTCGAGACTGGAAACACTTACTTAGTCGTGAGGAACCCCACGAGTTAGAGGAGCCATAGGACTCTGAGACAGAAGTCGCCTATGCTGGAGCATTGAGTTTATTAGGGGGGATATGGAAGACTATGAGGAGCGTTTGCCGCAAACTCATCGTTTTCCCTATGCTTCTACATAAAAGCTTCGCCGATATGGCACAGGAGCTTCGGCCCGAGGCCCGCGTCGTACTCGCACACTACTTCGCCCTTCTATCAACGGCCAGCAAGAGCCGGTGTATAGGCGACTCCGGGTTTAGGGAGGTTCGAGCAATTTGCCAGAATGTGCCACAAGAATTGCAGAGTTTACTTGATTGGCCAAAGAAAATATTGCTGGAGCAAGTTGTACCTTTGGACGAAATATAACAGCGACAGTTGAGGATGTAGCCTGATATGAAATTACGTGAGAACCTTAAGTTGTTAGTCGTGATCGTTGACACCAGTGTAACTCCGCCACTACACTATCATCATCGCTTACACCTGCTCCAGGTTACGTATGATTGGTCGAAAGCTGATCTCGTCGAATTCGTTTCCTTATTGGGATTCGACATCGAAATTGGCTTCCATAATGAAGAAAGGCAGCGTTGAAGAGGCAGCCAGAAATGGAGTTGTGGAAATAGTATAATAATGTAGGAATAACCGTGCTCTTGGCAGTTTTATCGAGACAGTCATCACAACTCACTTACAACGATCTCCATCTGTTTCCTCCTTTCGAAATGACCGACTCTATCTCAGCGGCTAAACTGGCCATTTACATTATTCTCCTTCAACCTGCTCTATATTGCCTATTCAAGCATGGAAAGACTGGATTTATAGGATGGCTCTACGTCCAGATATTCTGTGTACTCAGGATTGTTACCGGCAGTATTGGTCTTCATGAAACTAACAGCTCAACTGGGTCAATTATACTGAACAGTATTGGCCTTTCTCCCTTGCTGTTGGCTGCTTCTGGGATCTTGCACGAGGCGTAAGTATCATACACTGCCACTGCTCTCTGACTTGACTGACTAGCAATTGTTTAGTCGACGTGGAACAAACCCTAGACTCAGCAGAAAACTCGATATCATTCTCGAGATCAAGTATCATGGCCTAGTTGGAGCAGCCATGGCCCTCATCATCGTGTCTGTTGTCGGTTTACAGAATGGCGACTCTGTTTCAACCAACAAGACCTTGCTCAAGGTTGCTTCTGCACTCATTGCATTAGCATGGTTGCTTCTCGCGATCTGGGCTTTGTGGTCTCTCGGAAAGTGTCAAGAGTCATCTACAAACAACCGTGTATCTTCGTTTCGCGGCGGGAAGCTAGTAAGTCGAATCCTCCGCTATCACCAAATGGGAGAACTCAGTACTGACACTTCCAAGCTTATGTATGCAGTCTTTATCAACCTCCCTCTCCTTGGATTGCGCCTTGCCTATGGTATCGCGTATCTCCAGCTCAAGATCTCACATCCAACTTCGGGTTTCTTGACCTCGAAAGCAGTTCAAGTCTGCCTGAGTGTTGTACCGGAGATGCTGATTACGACTATCTTCCTCCTGGTTGGAGTCATGACTAGAAATCTGAAGCATGAGATCAAAACACTTGACTCTGCTCTTCCGGTTGGCGACGGGTACGAGATCCAAAGGTGACTAACAGAGGCGTAGTGATGAGCGCACTGTCTATCATGTTGAACAAGATATGGGGTTTCGATAGATTTGTCTGTAACGGAAACTCAGGGCCAGAGACCTCTACCAATGATGTTGGTGTAAGTGGGAGGAGATTATTTTGTACCCTTGTGTATCAATGTAGAGTTTATTATTTTTTAGAATAGTAGTTTCTTTTGACGAGCATAAACCATTGTCATTTTCAGATACCTGACTGCTCCGATACTTCTCATTAGAAATAGATATCCCATGGCTCTGTTCCCATGAGCAATTGACTCATGATGAAAAAGCAGAAGGTCGCCGATATACGGAGGATGGAGACAAAGCTGAAGCCGTGCCCCATCGATGAGGTCAAATGATGATGTATTTATTTCCAGGGGTAGCTCTACTAAGCGAGCGAATACCTGCTTGGACCCTGACCTAACAACGAGACCCTGTTTTTAAGCAGTCAATGCCATCGGGAAACTCGGCGAATCTGATTCTGTCTTGTCCCCGAGATTGTAAAACTTTCCGAAAACCCAACGTCACTGCAGTTAACCTATAATAATTTTTTTGGCTTGAGCTTTATGATGGGATTTCTTTCGGTTTGTTGAGGTCTGTCTGTATCGTATGTCATCATGCTATGTGATATCCTTGCTAGTAAGATGGGCATGGTGGATATATCGTGCCATGATAGATTCCTGGGGTCACTGTATCTGGGGATGAAGACCACAGTGAAAGCAGAAATTGTATCTTTTCTTCAGTCCTCGACATTATGACACAAAACTTTTCATATCATGGGTTCAAAATTTACATCATAACTTGTTTTGATCGGCGACTACCGGACGGGCCGGAGTTGTTAAACCCGGGCTGGCTCCGCTTCAGCTCCGAAGCTTCGGCGTTGGCTCTCCGTACTGCGAATTCGCCCCCCACGGGGATCTCAGGTCTCGAGATGAACCGAGTGAATTCGGCCGCAGCGGACTCGAGAAGAGCTGAATAGGTAATATGTCTTGCTTGCTAATCTTGGCCCTACTCTCGCCTTATGAGTAGTCACACCACTTATGACAAGCCAGAAGTCGCGCAATTGCTGGCGGGGGAGGGGTCCAATTTAGACATCTATAGAGCTTAGTTAGGTCACCTGGCAATTGGATTGTGTCAGTGGAGGCTCGTGCATGAGGTGGGATCTAAATGTGATATAATATCTCAGCTTCACCCTCTTCCTTTTCCCAACCATACTCACACAATTGAACAAACATACCACTACTTAAACAATTACACACAAAAACACACAACAACCTATGCCATACATTCTACCTGAAAACCACACTTACCTTCCATCCCCCTACAAGCTACGGAACCAACCCATCATGGCTCCCTCAGTCTACATCCTCCTCCAGCGCGATACAGAGTCCAACGTCACAGTTACCTCTGTATTCCTCGATCTTCAAGACGCCAACGCTGCTCTGCTCCACACAGCACAAGAAGCTGGCGTTGACCCTGCGAGCGCCAAGCCCGCAGACGGAGACGCCAAGGACTCACTCACCAAGGCACCGCTGCGATGGGAGGCAGCCGATGGAACAGCGGCTTGGGTTGAGCGACACACCGTGACGAACAGAAAGGTTCAGGCGCCGGGTGCTGAGAAGCCCGGGTTGAAGAGGAATGATAGTCGGCTGTACATCAACGATGACGATGATATCATTGAGGTTGCGGACCATGATGGACACTACGATTAGGGGAAAAGATACTGGATATTATGCGATTAATGTGGAGGAGTTTGTCGGTATCTTACGGGGCGGGATATAAAGCGAGGGGAATATGGTGGAGGTCATTGGTCACGATCATGGCCAGGGGATAACATGCTAGACAGCATAGGATAAATCGATTTTAGCCGCATTTAAATAGCGATGCTTTATCAATTTTGGAAACAATTTCTATACAACTTCTTCTAAGACTCTCTTCCTGTGATATTCTAAACTTGAAATCTATGCGACTGTGAAACAAACACCACATTTACAGCTTCGCCTTGGGAGCGCTCATCATTGTCTCGGCAACGATTCTTCGCTGGATCTTGCCAGTCGCGGTCTTGGGCATGATCTCGGTGAAGTAGATCTAAGACACTGTTAGCACTTCCACTCTCTACGTGTAGAGCATATTGAAGGGAAGCTCACCTTCTTGGGCACCTTGAACTTGGCGGATCGCTCAGCGACCCAAGCCTTGAGCTCCTCAGCAGTCAACTTCTCGCCATTCTTGAGAACAACAGCAACACCAATATCCTGACCGTAGACCTCATCAGGGATAGCAAAGCTGACAGCCTCGCTGATCTTGGGGTGACGGGTCAAGACATTGTCCAGCTCAATAGGGCTGATCTTCTCACCGCCCTTGTTGATAAGCTCCTTGATGCGGCCGGTAATGATGATATAGCCATCCTCGTCCTTCTTGCCTTGATCGCCGGTTCGGAAGAAGCCGTTCTTGTGGTAGGAAGAAGCATTGGCGGAAGGGTTGTTGAGATATCCCTTGGTGACGTTCTCGCCAATGATGCAGATCTCACCCTCGGAGCCTTGAGGAACCTCCTCACCCTGCTCATTGAGAATTCTAACCTCGACGCCCTGACCAATACCAACAGTTCCAGCCTTTCTCTTAGCGGGAGGAAGAGGGTTAGATGTCATCTGATGAGCAGCCTCAGTCATGGCGTAGGCCTCGAGAACGGGGGCGTTGTAGGTCTCCTCAAGCTGCTGGAAGACAGTGGGTGACAGAGGGCTAGAGCATGATCGGATGAAGCGAATCTCGGGCTTGGGGCTGGGAGGAGGGTTCTTGAGCAGGATCTGGTGGATGGTGGGAACGGCAGTGTACCAGTTGGCTTTGTGGGTGTTGAAGTCGGCCCAGAACTCGGAGGCGGAGAACTTGGTGGGAACGACCATGGAGCCACCGGTGAGGAGAGGAGCGAGGAGAGCGCAGAGAAGGCCGTGGACGTGGAACAGAGGCATGACCAGCATGGTTCGGTCCTTGGATGTGAGTTGGTATGTGTTCTTGATGTTGTCTGTGAAAAGAGTTAGTCAATGAAGTAAGATGAGTGTGGTATAGCGTACTCATGGTTCGGGTCAGGTTGCGGTGAGTGAGAGGGACCTGTCCATGTGAGTATAAGCTGTCAATGAGAATCACAAGTAAATCTACTCACCACCTTGGGTCGCGACGTAGTGCCGCTGTCAATTTGTTAGTTATGAGCTTATCATAGCTATCATGAGAACTTACCTGGTGTGAAGGATAAGAGCAACATCATCAGGCTCAGCTGTGAGAACCTTCTCCTTCCTGCCCTTCAGAAGGCCATAATCCTTGACATCGAGCGCAACCTCACCCTTGGCAGCATCCCAATAACACTCAGCAACGGCAGCGTTAAACTTTTTAGCAGCCTTCACACTGGCCGCACCAGCAGCCCAAGCTCCTTTGGGAACAAGCACGATGGCGCTCTTGACATCTTCGATGTAGAACTCAAACTCATCCTGCTTATAAGCCGGGTTGAGAGGCGCCGCGATACCGCGCTGCCAAGAAGCAGCGAGGAAAGAGACGATGAACTCGTACGAGTTGACGAGCGCGATAGATACGGGCGCGGCTTTTGTGATGCCGAGGTCGGCGAGCTTGCGCTGAAAGGCGGACACGTCGGCCTCGAGGTTGGAGTAGCTGATGGTGAGAGCCTTGGGCTTGGATGGCACGATAATGGCCTCTGCGAGCGGATTGCTCTTGTCAATGGCTGTTTGGAGTGTGAGTGCCATGGTGATCAAGTGAGATTGAGGTTTGGTCTTGGCAGGGGTATCGCTGATACGAAGAAAAGACACGACAATGGCTGGAAAGGACAACAACTGATGATGAAGAAGTAGAGTTGAGAGAGCGGTTTTAGATAGTAGCAACGGTCTGATAGTTTTAGTTTCGCATAGGGGAATTTTAGGAATAGTTTACATGACGTGCTACTGCTGTTACTGCTACTGTTACTGCTGGGCCATGTCCCGGGGGTCGTTCGGCTTCCATCCGAGCCGACCACCCGCCGAACTATGTCCACTGCCAAGTGGATTATCAGCCAGTTTTACGCGTCTCTCTTTTCTTGGTTTTGGGTCCTGAGGTCAGTGTTGCCTTAGAGATGCATAGGCGAAATATTCTGAAGCAGATTGTCATAGAGGACCCTGTGTCATCATAGCCCCTGAGTCTGATTACTGCTTGGCTGCTGGGCATTGATCTTGCGGTGTCGAAGCTGTCAGACAAGAGCACTAGTATATCTAGCATGGATATATCTTGTTTCTAGATTTGTTGCATTGGTATAAATTGGATATGGTGATGCCCGATTCGACCCCTGATATACCCATCATGACACATTTCTAGAACAAATTCGACAGTCAAGACGTCAAACTGTCTGTACCTACATGAATGCGACTCTGACAAAGGTTTATGCGGCTCAGACCGGGAATCGGCAAAGTCTTCCCAAGCCTAAATTGAGAAGATCTCGGGCTTGCTCCAAAAGACTCTCCATAAATTCCTAGCATGGCGTCGAGCTGGGGCGCATGATGGGGGTGCCGGGCGCCCCCCAATATCTCTTTATTGGCGGGGTTTTAGGCTCTCAATGCTGCAAATTAGGGGCGCTAGAGCCTAAACTGACCACCTACTCCATACCTGCAGGGTGGGGCATGTTCTATCGGCTGCCCACGCGGCGCGGTGCGGCGGCGCCTTCTTCCTTCTTCGTTAGTCTACTCTTCAATTGAAGTTACCTTCCATTTAGTTACCTTATACTGTATCCTCATAAGCTGCGCCTCATCTTCCCCCGCTATCGCTGGCTGTCATTATCCATTATAACCTCACTTTTACAAATAACTACCAATTCCAAGCTTATTTCCATAACTCAGGCCGTTTCCTCTCGATACATCCTCGGCCTCGAATCTGCGATCTCGTACATGTCTCCGTCTCATCCGCGCCGACCGATTACCCCCCGCTCCTGAGATCGATTTGAATACACACGTTGCCCATCATGGCTGAGGTGGACGCGATGCCCACCTTTGGCTCAGAGCTCAAGGTTGGTTGCCTACTTGACTAAAGATAGCCCGTTGTTCATAATGCATCATTATGGCCTCCTTTTTGCCTTGCGCCTGCATTGGAAGCTCCTTTCACATGCTCTCCCAACATTCGCATGGCTAACAAACATCTTCCTAGGATGGCTTCAAACCCGCGAATGCATGGCTCGGTCATGGCATCGCCTGGCTTGAAGATATACAGCAATTCTACCGCGAGCGCGCAGCTATTGAGAAGGAATATAGCGCAAAGCTTACAGCACTTGCCAAAAAGTACTTTGACAAGAAGAACAAGAAGACGGCCCAGCTTAGTGTAGGAGACACTCCTGCCATGACGCCCGGCTCGCTCGAGAGGTACGAACACAATCCCCCATGAGTTGGCTTGAAAGCATACGCTGATCACTGTGCGACAACTCCAGTGCTTCTTTGACCACATGGACAACCCAGCTTACGACGCTCGAATCCCGCGCCAACGAGCATGACCGATACGCCAACAATCTTATTTCCCAGGTCGCCGAGCCGCTCAAGTTCTTTGGCGGCCGTTTCGAAGAATTGCGCAAACGACACTCCGACTACGCCACCAAGCTCGAGCAGGAGCGCGATGCTTCATATGCCTCACTCGCCAAGACAAAGGGTAAATACGACACTGTCTGCCAAGAGGTTGAGTCTAAGCGTAAGAAGACCGAGTCGCATTATGACAAGGCCAAGGCTCAGAATGCCTACCAACAACAGCTATTCGAGATGAACAACGCCAAGAACACTTATATCATTGCGATCAATGTTACCAACAAGCAGAAGGAGAAATATTACCACGAATATGTTCCCGAGGTTATGGATAGTCTACAGGATCTTAGCGAGTTTCGAACGACCAAGCTGAACAGTCTTTGGACTGTTGCGACAAACCTCGAGTCTGACATGCTGCAACAAAGCAACGGCATGGTCCAGCACCAAGGCACCGAGATTCAGAGGAACTTGCCCCATCTCGACTCCATGATGTACATCCAACACAATATGGGAGCTTTTAACGAACCACCCGACAAGCATTTCGAGGCCAGTCCTGTTTGGCACGATGATGGCACCATGGTAGTTGACGAGACCGCAAAGGTCTTCTTGCGCAATGTCTTGGGCAAGTCCAAGTCGCAACTAGGAGAACTACGGAGGGAGGTTGATAAGAAGCGACGAGAGGTTGAAAGTCTTAAACAACTCAAGCAACGAGTAAGGGAAGGAAAAGAGAAGAAGGACGAGGTGGAAGTTGTTCGCATACTCTTCTCAATGCAGGAAGATCTGCATTCTATTGATCGTCAAAGACTGACGGCCGAAGTCGAAACTTCGACAATCACATCTGTGGTGGGTGATGTGACGTTGGGTGCGAAGAACCACAACTTCAAGAGTCAAACGTTCAAGATACCCACGAATTGTGATTTGTGTGGAGAGAGAATCTGGGGACTGAGCGCAAAGGGCTTCGATTGTCGTGACTGCGGCTACACATGCCATAGCAAATGTGAGATGAAGGTGCCCCCTGACTGTCCTGGCGAACAGTCCAAGGATGAGCGCAAGAAGCTCAAGGCCGAACGCCAGGATGCCGCGAATAAGCTACTCAAGCCCAGTGCCACGATGACATCGGTGCATTCTAATGCTTCAGATGGACCCGAACTCACCCGTTCCAATACCATGACGTCTCTAAGCTCTCACTCAGCACGCCCATCTCTATCGGGATCCATATCTGGGCAGCTCAGCCCATCGGAGGAAACACCACCAGACGCAGGACGGCCAAGCATGTCTTCGGCCAAGTCATCTGGCACTATGCGCAAGAACAGAATCATGGCGCCTCCACCAGCAGCTTACATCACAGGTTCAGGCGCCGGTGAGACAAATGGTGGCACAAAGGAGGAGAAGAAGGGCAAGATGCTGTATGCATTCGAAGCTAGTGGTGAGGGTGAACTTACAGTACATGATGGTCGAGATGTGGTACTGCTGGAACCTGATGGTAAGTCTGAACCCCTGATACCCTAGTGACGACATCTGATTGTATTATAGACGGCTCTGGCTGGGTCAAGGTTCGAGCGGGCTACAAGGAAGGTCTCGTTCCCTCATCATATGTCGAATTCACCACCGTTACGACACCGGCTGCTCCCGCTCCCGCAGCCCGACCATCATCTACTTATTCCACCTCAACAACATCCTCCCTAGCACCATCAACCAAGAAGAAGGGTCCCGCAGTAGCGCCCAAGCGCGGTGCAAAGAAGCTCCGCTACGTAGAAGCTCTATACGAATACACGGCACAGGCTGAGTCAGAGCACTCCATGGCCGAAGGCGAACGCTTCGTCCTCGTGCAGGATGACCCGGGTGATGGCTGGGTCGAGGTCGAGAAGGCGGGCGTCACGGGAAGTGTGCCTGCGAGTTACGTGCAGGCCGTCTAGAGAACGAGCAGGGGTTGCAGATGCGGGTTTTGTCGGCGCACGATTAAATCGACTTGAAAGAAGCTCCATCCTTACCTTGTACCCATTTGGTTTCTCAAGCATGAGGCCTGGTTCGAATGTATATATGAAGCGGGCAAAGCGGAGCTGTATGATTGGGATTCTGTTTCAAACTTCTACCCAAAAGAAGGAGAAGAGAAGAAACGATTAAACAGGAGCTGTATATTTTGGGTTAAGGATGCATTCGTGGGGAATAGGTACATAGTGCATGAATTCGGGGTTCAAAATGGAATATATGCTGAGCCGCATGGCATCGGTATGAGCTTACGAAGCAATTTGTGGTGTCTTTGCCACCCTACCGAAGTTTCCGGAAATTAAGAGTCATAGCATCACGAGCACAGAAAAAAGCCCTAGGGAAAGTTTAGAGGACGAAGAGCTTGATTTGAAACATGAGAACTCTAATCGTGTTCAGATAGGAGAAGAAAAGGGATGTTATGGCATCCGTCTAGTATATTACAGGGGTATTACAGATAAAAAAGCTCAACCGTCCGACACCATTGGTTCATTTCTCATGCATACTGCCTGGTATACGATCCCGTTTCCTAGCCCCTAATCCATCAGCCATTCTTTCATTGATCATGTAAAGTGTGCGTGTGCATTGTATTTGTGTATCAAACAGGAGGGGGATATCATTTCTTTCAGTTCCAGTACCTTGGAATAAACGCCGTGCCAAAAAATTGAGAGTAAAAAGTGTGCAGAGTCATGTCAAGACTCATACTTGATGTGAAACCATGAGCCCCATGCATAAAGCCGAACGCCGAGTGGAGTGTGTATAAGTTGAGTGAAAGAAGATGGAGCTGTCAAGGAATGAATTTCCCGAGAATATCAGGAATTTGCCTGGTCCAGATCGCTTGTGATGATGCTCAGACCTTGATCTCCTGCTTATGGTCCATTGAAGTTAGGGACTGCCAAAGGCAAGATTGGATCCTAGATCATCTGTGCAGTGGGAGCTCCCAGGGTATGTCCGAGACCTTCACGCAGAGCGTCCTGCAACTCGGCGATCTGGGCCATCATAGACAGAGAATGTTGGGAGTTTTGGTTCATCTCAGCCCTCAGCTTCTCATTCTCCTCCTTCAGGCGTTTGACTTCTTCTCTGAGTTCGGTCAGCTCCTCAGTGGCCTGCTCGCTCGAGTGGCGTTTGCGCTTCATGCCCGTCTTTTCGCTGTCGTTGTCGCCGGGTGATTGAACGATTTCGGTAGGAGTAGATCCATCAGGATTGGTATGAACCCGACGTAGGTGCTCGTTCAGGTTCTCCTGTCTTGAGAATCCCTTGCCGGTGTGTCGCTTGCAGTTGGGATGAGGACAGTTGACCGTGTTCTTGGGTCCTCCATGTTTGCCATGAACCTCTCGTTCATGCCGAAGCAAACCGCCCGAGTATGTAAAACCGGGGAGATTTTCGCATCCCTCGGCAGGGCATCGGTACGGCCGTTCATGCTTGTCCATGTGCTTGCTGCAAAATAGTTAGCAAAATGTTACTAAGTGCGAAATTCGGGTGGGAACTTACTTCCACTCGCATTTGCGCGAAAATACTCGAACTTCTTCCTTACAATCGTCCAAGGTACAGTGAAACTTGCCGTCGGCGCCCTTTACCGCTTCTCTCTCGGGCTTTGGAATGGACTTCACTCGAGAAGACGAAGGAGGAGGAGATTCGATACTCGGGGAAAGATCTTTGTCGTCGGGTAGAGGGTCGAGTGATGGTGCTTGCATAGCGGCCTCGATCGGGGACGGGAACGTATGGGATCCTAGGTCGAGTCGGGTTGCTTCCTGGACAGCAGCAGCATCCTCTGGCATCATCCCTCTATCATCTCCCAGAACGCCTGTGGAATCCGGAAGCATGGACGCCTCGGTTGTGTAATGACTGAGTTGCTCGGCGACATCACTGTCTGTAAATCTTTGGTCCGCACCATGATCGTGGTCGTCGCCGATGGGAGGATAGCTCCCATCATGAATAAAGTTACGAGGTTCGAATGCGACACTCATGGTGCCTGTGAGTGACTGACGTTGCTTTGCGACAATCGGAGGCGACGCAAGAATCGCGGTCGCAGGAGTTTGTAATCGAGTGGCGCGTGAATTAAAAGCGGTGCTTGTGGTCGGGGGGCGAGACTGCGCTTTATAGAGGATCGTAGGCGAGAGTTGGTGTTGAGTGATAGAGGAGGCGTAATTGTAAATCGTTATGCCGACGACTACTTGCTCGGTTCGGGTTGGTTATGATGAATGAAGCTTGAAGGTTGGAGGCCTGAAAATTCTGGTATGAAAAAGCGGAAGGCTACGGGTAGAACAAGGTGGAGTAAAATGTGACGAGTGCTAGGATTAGTCAGAGTTAGCACGTGACATCGCGTGTGCGTGGCTCAGCAAAAGCAAGTATTGTGGCGCCGACAGATCCGAGTTGTTGGGCGAAAGTTTGTTGCGAACACGACTTTATTAGTATTTGACTGTTACTCCAGGCAGACAACGGGTAAAGATGACTCGATACGGCAGGTCCCATAATAAGCAAAGTCCTTGGACTTATGCGGAACCGTTAAAAATCGTGACTCACGCGCCGTGCCTCTTTTGGTGGCGTCGCATAATGGAGGCGTGGGGAAGTGCAAGGCTACGACGACGACTAACAGCACGCAGGTAGACTTCCTTGTGTGTCCGCCCATTAATCGTATTCGTTGCCTTTTCTGATCTTCGCTCGAAGATAGTATAGTTAGGCATGAGGCTGTGCGGGCCGCGTTTATGGATCCTTTGCAGATGCATTCCGATAGGATCTCGTGATCTTGTTCACAGTCTCTGGATTTTAAGCCAACTTTGCTTATTGGAGGATCCGTATCATCTGCCAGGATTTTCCAAGTTCAAGTCCGTGACGTGCACTGAGAAGTGACTTGTCCGACCCTGGCTCTTAGGACTCAATAGGCGTCAGGCTACTACCGTTCAAGTCGCTAACAGCACAGTGAGGGATCTCTGTTTCCGAATAGTGCGCACTTACTGGGCATGAGATAATCAGATAAATCAAGGCAGCTTCCAAAAATGGATGAAGCATACGATGACTGGTGGCCTCGTCCAAGTTGGTCTCCCATAGGTGCCTGACTCATCGTGCCAGGTTGGTGTTGGTTGTGAGGCCTCACAACCTTATTTTCCAGGTGGTAATAGTCGAACATAAGGTGGGCACCTTTGTCCAACGGGAACAATATCAAAGGGGATGAATGTATCAACGTCTAGACCATTGAGTCTTGAACGGGACATGTCGTGGTTTGCTAGATAGACGGTCCAAATCAATGCTAGTTTGCGACAGGCTTGCGACTATCAGCGTATCGCAGACTTTGGCGTGGAGTTGTTGCGTATGTATCAGAGCACCAGCATGTGGGTGGCACAAGCAGATGACGCTGGTGGTGACGACGATAATCCCAAGTGAGGCATTGGCGAGACTACCGAAGATCGATGAGCTCGCTAAGGATGAGGGTCGGTTCGTAACGAGTAAGGAGTAAGGATTCTGCCGATTCAATAGCATTTGAGTCGCAGATGATCCCTGGTGGTGACGGTTTTGGGTGTTGAGAGAGGGGAAATTGAAAATGGGTGAGAATTTGGAGATTCGGGCGCCTTGTCGTTTAGATTAGGGACGGGACGGGAAGGAACGATCTGAGTTCTAAGGCATTTGTGCATTTACACCAGAAATATGAGGTTGAACCTCAGGTTGAACCATTCAACGACGGGATGCAACCTGACATGGGCCAGGCCTAAAGCAGCTAATGCTGAGCTTGCGAGGATCAACCATGGCCATGAGCCACACGAATTATGCGTATCGTTATTGGTTTATTACGACGATCAGAGCTGATCTCAAGAACCTTGTCAGAGCTTATCAATTGAAGAAATAAAAAGGATCGTATTTGAAGGTTCCTTTTAACCTTAACCCTTGGGCAATACCAAACCCGCGGACTCATCATCTTCTCTGCCCACAGAACGGTTTGAGGGGTTGAGGCCCAAGCGGATGGAATGTTATCAGTATGGATAACAGCAAAACCTCATGTCGGACATTTGTCTTCCGTCTTATGCTTGTGTTACTGAACCAGAAGCATTCCCCGCTCTCAGTCCTCAGACCCAACAGAGACAATTGGTTCGACAATGCGATAACTAACGCCTCTATATGAAGTGGCTTTCGGCAAATGTCCTTGTTCACGGTGCTCCAACAGTTTGCTGTGTTATGATGTGAAAGCCTTCATCTGTGCATTTCCTGAATCTGCTAACCCCTGATGATTATTGATCTAGGTCTTACGCCTCAATATGTGAACAATACTCCTGGCATAAGCCACCAGAGTTCACGGTGTTGGTTCAATTAACGCACAGGTCTATAAAGAAGATGTGATTTCTCCCTCTCGTCCTCCATACCATACTCACGCGCAATTCAATACTCTGTCAAACAGTCCATCATCACTAAACACCATGTCTCTCGGAAAACTCACTACTTGTCTCTGGTTCGAGGACCAAGGCGAAGAGGCAGCAAACCACTACGTCTCAATCTTTGCCCCTGATTCCAAGATCAACAGCATCCAACGCTACACTCCCGCCGGTCAAGACCAACACGGTCAGGAACCCGGAAGGGTCATGGTTGTCGAATTCGAGCTCCGAGGCCGTTCCTTTGTCGCTCTCAATGGCGGTCCAGCGAAGTGGAAATTCAGCGAAGCCATTTCTCTCATGATCGACTGCAAGGATCAGGCTGAAGTTGATCACTTCTGGGAGAAGCTCAGCGAAGGTGGTGATGAGGCCCGCCAACAGTGTGGATGGTTGGCCGACAAGTTTGGAGTTGCTTGGCAAGTCGTGCCCTCAGCGCTCAAGGAGATGATGGGGTCTGAGGATAAAGCTGCAGCTGGAAGAGCGACTATGGCTATGATGAAGATGAAGAAGTTTGATATTGCTGAGTTGGAGAAGGCGTACAAGGGCTGATGTACACAAGGCGAAGCTGCCAGTAGGCAATTTGATGTACCCCATTCCTAGCTGTGATATCTATCATAGTATCCATATAAGATGATGTTATTATTTGGAGAGTCGCAAAGATTGAGCCTATGATTGGACTAAACTATCTTCGTTACAAGAGTCGTTGGACCCTGGCTGCAGGCACTTTGCCTTCCCCCAGACATCAGATCAACGGATGCAAAGCCGAGAGTACTCCGGACTGCACCGAGCATTTCTAGAATACCAGACACTGCCTTTAAGCCGAAGATGGGCTAACAGAGATCACGCTGTCGTTTTATACAAGTTTGAATGACTATTGCTGTTCCGATCGTCGGTGTTGGACTCGGTAGATTGCCGAATAAGCTCTTACACGGTGGTAGTACCGAGGCGGCTCTTATCGGGCCGTGTCGCATCCGGAGCTTTGGAGCTTTGGAGCTTTGGAGCTTTGGAGCTCTATAGCTACAATTGTTGAGATATAGTTCTCATCTCTGAACTAATCACCTTTCCTCTGATGTCTATAGGTCACCAGTCACTCAATTGATACAACATTATCCGTGTCTCTTCATATTCAGGTCCGGAGTGACTAAAAACCAGCCGATCACGTTGGCAGAGTCTACGGACAAACAAGAAGGGTTGGGTTAAGGGTTGATAATTAGCTCTAAGTAGCCGCATTTAGTGGGCTATAGCTACCCCAACCAGCAAAAGCTATCCCCCAAGAGTAAATCTGCATCGGTTTTAGCGGCCTAGATCGGCTCACAAACCACGGATCTCATCCAATAATCGATTCGGACCCTCAACTTTTTTTCTTCCATTAATAAATCCCCTCCACCCTCTTTCTATTTCCTCTTCCCCTCGACATCAGTTTCTTCTTCATCTTTACCTTTGTGAAAGACTATAAAAACCCTCTCGACTGGCATTGCCTCTCTTCCTATTCAATCTGCTGTCGTCACCTGCAATATCTGAATCAGACTTATAGCACGCTCCTCCATTGCTTTCAAGTCTTGTACTTCCAATGGCAGAGTCAGCTCATAGCTCGCTCGCCAGTGGTGGCCAGCATGATGACCCCGCATCCAAGCCTCATCTTGCTTCTACTGGGCTTGAGAATCAGGAAGAGGGAAATGCCCGAGAGGGTGATTATGATGTTGAGACGGTAGAGCGTATCTACAGGTTTGTGGCCAACCTCTCTGAGATCGACGTATGGCTTACCAGTTGAATTACAGAAAGATTGATCGCCGTATCATTCCTGGTAAGTTTCCTTTGTACTACCTATGAAACCATTCACTCATCATGTTGCAGCTTTTTGGGTCCTCTATTTCCTCTGCTCAGCCATCAGGTCCAACATTGGTATTGCCCAAACCATGAACAAGGACAAGGGACACGATCTCATGACTGTCCTTGGAATGACACCAAAGGATGTCTCGACTGCTCTCGCTCTCTTCTACGTCGCCTATGTCATCTTTGACTGTCCCTCCAATCTTATCATGAGCAAGCTCAGCCCTCGTCTTTGGATGGCACGCATTGTCTTTGCGACCAGTGTTATTGGCACTTGCTTCGCTGCTGTCAATGATCCCTGGAGTGTGAAGCTGCTGCGATTCTTGCTTGGACTCGTCATTGCTGGCATGTGGCCTGGTATGGCCTTTTATCTCACTCTGTTCTACCCTCCTTCGCGTACTGGACAGCGAATCGGCTATTACTTCACTGCTTCTCAAGTTTCTGCCGCTGTTGTTGGTCTCGTGTCTGCGGGATTTCAACTTATGGACGGAGAGAGAGGTATTGTGGGTTTCCGCTGGATGTTCATGGTTTATGGCCTTGTTGGTGTCGTTCTGAGCGTTATCCTCCTGTGGTGGCTTCCCGATCGCCCTCTTGCACCTGGCCAGACCAGACCCAAGACTGGTATCTTCAAGTGGCTCCCTGCTACTCCCGAAGTTCTCAAGGGTCAAGACGCTGTTATCCACTACCATGACCTTCGACGTGTTTACCACGCTCGACCCTGGAACTTCAGGGACCTAGGTCTTGTCCTGATCGACTGGCGCCTGTGGCCCCTGACTATGATGTACTTCGGTGTTGTTGGCGTCGGCATCGGCACCCAGATGTACGGATCCGTCATCATCGCATCCATCCGACCTGAGGCCAGCGGCGTCGAAGTGAGTCTGCTCTTTGCGCCAATCTGGATTATGGATCTCATCGCCATCCTCATCGTCACTCCTATCTCGGACCGCTTCCACCGATCTCGCCCTTACTTCTTCTCCGCTGCTGTCTGCATCCAGATCGCCGGCCTTCTCACCACTACTCTGGCGACTAGCAATGGATGGGCTCGATATGGAGGCCTTCTGATGGTCGGTTTCGGCCTTGGTCCCACTGTCCCTATTTGCATGGCTTGGAGCTCTGAGATCTTCCAGAAGCGCCATGGCGAAGTCGGAGTTGCTGCCGCGACTGCTCTCGTTTCTGGTCTCGGCAACCTAGGCAGTGTCATGACAACTTATGCTCTTTATACTGGCTGGCCTGAGGACGCCGCCCCTGGCCCTCACCAATACCGTAAGAGCAACTACACCATGATCGGAATTCTGTGCATGAGCATTCTTAGCTCATTCGCGATGAAGGCTCTTCTCACATGTTTCGGCAATCCAGCCAGCAGCAAGCTTCAGTCAGACTCGTCCAGTGAGTTTGAGGATGGTGCAGCCAGACGAGAGGGCCAGGAGCGAGGTTTCCGATCTCTTCCTTGGAAGAAGTCGAGCCGCGTTTAAATCTACGGGACTCCTTGGATTCGTCCGCCTGGATTACATCTTCAACAATCGCCCTGGCTGACGTCTCTTAACTGAGCAGCTGGCAGTAGCCCAACCTGCTAATTCAGCTGCCTGTATCAACATGGCTATTCACTCATGATACGCCTTGACGACATTCACTTCTCATCCTCATCCGGTAGGGATCGATCGTTACGCCTCAAGGCGTCGCCACATCTTCAATCTGGTACACATACCACCAATATGATGGCCTCGACAACGATTTATGCTTCAGAGAGTCCCTGACCTCGTGACAGCTGGGTGACAATGCTTCAGCGCTATCACCCTGCTCCCCTCGCAAGTCCAGACCCTCTAAGCATTCCCCCATCGGACTATTTTGATCTTTTTACTTTGATATTTACGCACTGTTTTGCTCTTTATTATGATACCCCATCAGCGTTTGTACACGCTGTCCTACGAGTTTCCCCAATTTCCCTCGGCAGCGAAAGTGCTTCTACGCCATCGCTTTGCGGATAGTGTGTTGAACCAGAGCTCGCAGCGACAATGCTTGTTACGCTATCGTTTGGCGAGTTCTGTGGGCGTTTTGTGTTTTATTTATGGTGGGAAGGGTTGTGTATAGCTCTCTGAGCTTGGTTACGAGGATGGCATATTATTCGATCTTTATTATATAGTCTTGGTTAGCATATAATATGAACAAGACATATTGCTGTCCCGCTTTATGCATTCAATGCACTTGGTGACCATTCACAACTTCTATGGGAAACGGGACGTAAGTGGGAATTCTGGCGAGACTATCGTTTGAAACTTCCTTCTATACACTTATGAAGGCCAGTACATACAGGTCACACATCACATCACATTCACATCTGAACCATATTGTCACTGGCAAAGACACGAGATCTCATGAAATGGCGTTCTTTATTCTCTAATCCAGGCGGTACATACATCGTGTTACACGCCCGCAGGCAAAATCATAAGCACATGAAGATAACAAAAGGGACTCAAAAAGTTCAACTCCAAATCTCAATATTTCTCATTTCTCTGCGTACCATCAAACCCCTCGATCACAGAATTTCCAGTCGCAGACGGAAGTGTGACCGTAGGAGGATGACAGTCGCCGCCCTTTGAAAAGAACTCCTTCCCCAAATATCATACCCTCTAAAACCTTTGTGCGTTGTTTTTATCCCAAAGTTGTCTGAAGTTGAATCGAAAAAAGGAAAATGTGGCCAAGCTGCGCTTGTTTACCAGAAGCCGAGCATGCGGCGGAATCGCTCTGGAGCGGGCACGTCGCTGTGAAGACGAGCGGCCTCGACGGTCGCGGTCACGTAGACCGTCTCGGGCTCAGGGGCACGGGTAGTGGCCAGAGTGGTAGAGGCAGGGCAGGCTGTGACGACAGAGGTGATAACCTTGGCGGTCTCCTTGCCAGCACCACAGGGGACAGTGACGGTCTCGGTGACCTGGTTGGTGAGAGTGACAGTCTCGACGCCGACGGTCATGGTGTTGACACCGACGGTGACGTAGGAGGTGACCTGGTTGGTGACAGTCTTGGTGATGACAGTCTCGCCGGCAGCAGGGACGGTAGTCTCCTGGCCGATGGCACCCTCGGAAGTCTCAGCGGGAGGAACCACAACGGTGGTCTTCTCACCCTCGCCGGGAACAGTGACGACACCGGTGCCAGTAGGGACACCGTTGGAGACAGTGATAGCAGTGGTGCTGATCTCACCGTCAGACTTAGTCATGGTGATAATAACTACACCAGTGGAAGTAGCAGTGACAGTCTCGTCAGCCTCGGAGGTCTCAGCACCAAGGGCAGTAGAGCCAACGGCCTCAGAGTCACCGGAGGTCTCAGCAGCAGCAGTGGTCTCAGCAGCCTCGGAGGTAGGAGCAGCCTCAGCGGAGGAGTCGACCTGGGTCTCAGGAGGGACGACACCAGTGCCAGTGGGGACACCGTTAGTGAGAGTGATAGCAATGGTGCTAATCTCGCCATCGGACTTGGTCATGGTGACAACGGTGACAGCCTCAGAGCTTTCAACAGCACCGAGGGCAGTCTCAGTAGCAGCCTCAGAGGTCTCGGCACCCAGAGCGGTAGAACCAGCGGCCTCAGCATCGGAGGTAGTCTCAGCGGCGGCAGTCTCAGTGGTCTTGACAGCACCTGTGGAGGTAGGGCCCTCGATGACGGGGGTACCATCGGAGATAGCGCAAGACTCAGAGACAGTAAGGGTTCGGGTAGAGATGACAACATGGCCGCCAACACCGGGCTTGGTCTTGCCAGTGACCTCAGCGTCAGAAGGAAGAATGACGGAGGCGGTCTCAGTGGACTCCTTGGTGATGGGAGTAGGAGCCTTAGCAGTGGAAGAGGCATCGGCACGGCAAATTTCACGCTGCTTCTGGCAATCAGAGACCTCGAAGTTCTTTCCGGCGTTCTCAGAGCAGTCCTTGAACTGCTTGTCACAAGCGTCAGTGAGAGCCTCGCCGAGCTCAGGGAAGGTCTTCTCGTCAGAGCCGGTACCGACAACGAAGTCGCCCTTGTTGCCACGCTTGACGGGAGGGCAGGCGGCACCAATGACGACGGTGCGGTGGAAGATGGTAACTTCGCGGATGACAACAATGACAGGCTTGTTCACCTTGCTGACAACAGCGCTGCTGGTAGCGGCCTCAGAAGAAACGGCACCGGGGAGTTCATCAGAACCAGTGGTCTCAGCGCCAGCGGCAACAGTGGTGTTGGCGAAAGGTCCGGGCTGAGTGGCGACAGTGCTCTGTCCCTTTCCAGTGGTGAGGATGATGGTGGTAGGAATAGGAGCCTCAGTCTCAGTGCTGGCGTCAGCCTCATTAGTGGCAGTGTTGGCAGTCTGAGTAGCGTTGTCGATATCAGTGGTCTCCTCCTCGACAGGGGCGGAGGTCTCGGCAGAGGTCTCGGCGGCGTCCTGGGTAGCTCCGGTAGTCTCAAGAGCAGCAGAGGTGTCCAGGGTGGTCTCGCCAACGACTCCAGTGGCAACAGTCTTGGTCTTACCACCAGCACACTTGGTGCAAGGAATGGTGATGGTCTGGTTGACGTAGCGAGTAGTACCACGGGTGATGAAAGAGGTAGGGACAACAGTGGTCACGTCAGCAGTCTGCTCAGTGATGGAACCGGAGTCAGTGGCCTCGGCAGTGGAAAGAGTCTCGACCTCAGTGGTAGCAGCCTCGGAAACGGTCTCGCTGGAAGCCTCAGACACAGCCTCAGAAGTACCAGCAGCTGCGGCATCACCAGAAGTAGTGGCATCAGCAGTGGAGAGAGCCTCAGACTCGGAGACGGTCTCAGACACAGCCTCAGAAGTACCCTCAGCATCAGAGTCACCAGCGGTGGAAGTAGCAGTGCACTTAGAGCAGGGGATGGTGACGGTCTCGTCAACGAAGATGGTTGTTCCGTCGGTGATGTAAGAGGTAGGAATGACAGTCACCTCAGCAGTCTGGTCAGAGACGCTGCCAGCATCGCTCGTGATGACAGTAGTGATAACCTCAGAAGTGACCTCGGCGTCGGCATCACCAGCAGTGGAAGCTGTGCATCTAGAGCAAGGAATTGTGACAGTCTCGTCGACGAAGATGGTAGTTCCGTCGGTGATGTATGAGGTGGGAACAACGGTCACCTCAGGAACATCAGGCACCTCATAAGGGTTGCCAGCAGAAGTCTTGGGCTTCTGACGAGTAACAGTCCTGGTGAGTGTGACCTTCTCCTGGGCAATGACACCCTCAACGAGAGCCTGCAGGCTGACAGCCGCGATAAGAACGTTACGCATGAACATGGTGAAGGAAGTAAATCGGAAAGGCGTAGATTGGTTTGGTGTTTTGTTGATTTGGCAATGAGTGAAAATACTCTATCAAAGAGCAAAGTTGTTGTTAACTTGGAAAAAGGCGACCAAAGCACCTGTCAGAAGAGAACGACTGAGAAAAGAAGCCCAAACCTGGGAACAAAACGGAAAGAGAATGAATGAGAGTTGAATATGAAGAAGATTGGACTCCAAAGAAGCAGCGACAGCTTCGTCTTTAAGAAGGCATCTCGCCTGCCAGTATCAAAGTCCTCAGCGTCAAACTGTGACGGGTGGCGGAGCAAACAGACATCCTTGACATCGATCGGGACTTAATTAAAGTGGTCTCAACATGAGACATGATGGATATGTAGGCGCCCCCTCATGTGCCTTGATTCAGCGAGATTCTAGGATCAGTATACACGAGACGTGGTTCGGAAGCAAGTGGATAACTAAGCATGGACAGATATTACCATATTAGGCTCGAGGGCCTAGGACGAGTTGCCTTGTGGACTGGATGATAGACGTAAAATAGCATGGGCCCCAGATGCAAGGTTCGCGTCCTCAGCAGATAGTGGAGGGATTGATGGCCCCAGTCACCGTCCATCTGGTCATGATGAATTTTATCCAGTAGCCAATGGTAGCCAAGCCAAATAGCTCTCCCATGATGGGGACTTGTTGATGGTTCTATTCGGTTGCCTCGGTACTTTTGGAATCAACAGGCGTTCACCGTTTGTCGGTATACGGCCGACTGTATAACGGTGAAACTATTCCCGCCAGATCCAAAAATAGGACGGGCCAGCACTTGCTGGCAAACAATATGGATGAGACAGCCCATCATGATTATAGAGAAGAGCTAAGTTTGAAGTTGTTTATTCGGTCCAGTGCCGATCCTCCTAGTAATTTAATTTGCCGTTCAAACAGATTCGTTGTTTGTGATGTGACAATGTGATGAGATACAAGGTAGGATGGAAATGAGGTGAGGTAAGGTTAACGGAATAATGGTCAAGGCTAGGTCACTCTAGAAAGGATCGTATGCAGGGATGCGATGCATGGGAATATGCATAAAGTGGATGTTGCAAGGGGGCGGGGTTTTAACGTCGCACCAGAGACATGGGGGAGACAAGGGTTTATCGTTTGCTTTTCCACATGATGGGAATATCAGAAATACGAGTAAATGTTGTATTACAGCACTAAATCATGATATCGATATTATTACTTTCGGATCTCGGTTCAGTTGCATCGTGGTTTTGACGATCTCAACCTGAACCACTTACAACCCACTCAGCCTCTTTCAAGTCTCTTCTCACACAAAACAATGCCAAGTAACAGATCGGACAGACCGTCCGCAAATATTTCCTTTTTAGAGACCAAAGCCTTGGATGACAGATGGAAAGATTGGTGATGCTGAAAGAGACCCTGGTCCAAGCGCTTCGTCTCTTACTGTAGATGAATCAAAACCAAGTTTCATGATTCCCCAACCTTGCCTCGCCCTTGTTTCAGAAACGACTCCACGACCCGAATTGAGGTGTAGAGTTCATGCACTTTGTCTCTGTTTTCACACGAATAGCGCTCTTTCGTCTACACTCAAAACAAGCATAATCTCTTCCTGAAGATGCTGCAATTGCGCCTCACCCTTTTCCCTCCAAACAAACACAGCCCCCCTCCCTCACATCGGGGACATGGTGTAGTAATAGGCATGTTCCGACTGTTTGTATCAAAAGAGTGTTATTTTAGTAGCATGGCCAGTGTGTTTCCGTCAACAAGGATTATAACCAACTTTCTTGGAAATCCTTTGAGGCTCATAACGGCACACACATTTACGCGGATGGGTGCATTTCGGTGATGAGATGGCATTTTCATATAAATTGATTCGAGCCCAGGGTTGAATCAATGCATCAGCGCTACTCACCACGCTTGGATGCCGTTTGCCTTGCGAGAGCCACTCGTTAGATCCCGCTATGATACTGCACGGCCGGATCGCCGCATTTTTAATTTACGTAGCTGCAGCTTCTCATCCTGTTTGCTATTTCCCTGGATCGGCTTGTTTCTGTTTCATGAAACGGGATGGGGGTTCATGATCCTTCGTAATCAATATCAACATGATTTCTGCTCTTGACGCGGCTCGATATGGTTCGAATTACGGGAACTTAGGATTGTGATACCATTTGCCTTGGATGCGGATATCTCGGAAATTGCGTCACTATATGGGCCGTGTATCAATGGAGTTTGTTTTGTTTGAATCCTACGTCTGCTCATATTGAGTTTGATCTTTGAGTTGATGCTCTCAACAACCATCTATCAACACTTGTAATCCCTGTTGTAGAGCCAGCATAGCTGTTATTGGGAACGTCATCGTCGTCTCCATCCTCAAAATTATCCATCCAAGGATGCTCTCGGATTTCTTTTTCAGGGGCAGGGAATCCATCCTCTCCCCGTAGCCATGTGAATATGTTCCGTGTTACCATCTCTGAGTCTTCATCCTCCGAATCAATATCGTCGTAATCAACATCAGCAATCCCGCCACACTCGGTCGTTGGACTACATTTCAAGCGGAACGATGTCGCAGTTTGCGAGCCTTGCTTCCTCGTTGCTTGGTCCCTAGATATCCATGCAAATCCGAGATACACAAGGCGATGATCCTTTCCACAAAGTACATGCTCTCGGGCATCCCAAGTTAGTATCAGTCAGCCTTGTGAATCCAAATGGTTGAAAGGCAACAATGGGGGGGCTGGTATAGAAACTGCCATGGCTCAGGTATAGAACCGGCATTCGTCTGCACGAGAAACTTGAGCTTCAGGCCTGAAAAAGCCGAGATTGGTTCTTGAATGAAAGACATAGGTGTGTCTGTCCAGGCTGCTACCTTGAGGTCTATATTCCACCAAGCTGCTTGAGCCCTTTGCAAACATTGGTGGTGGGCACCTGTCATAAAGGCACCGACCCAAAGGGCACCAATGTCCGGATCGCGTCTGATGAGAGTTCGTGAAAGGGCATTGTCATCGTTGAATTGGTTCAACAATGCAAAGGAACCTTGTAACCAGATGCCACATATGTTGCACTCAACATTGGGTTCGTAGAAGACGCTGCCTAAGAGTGCTTTTATCCCTCTTGGGTTGCAACCGAGGGTAAGGAGCTTGTCGAACTGAGACTTATCCATGCGATATGGCCTGCTGCGGCTGGATTCCCTCCTGCCTTTACCATAAGACAAAACTGGTCTTGATAATTCGATAGACCTACCATCATATTTTGCAACTGGTATTAGCAGAGCGTCCATCAAGGCTACCAGCTTCTGATCTTCGATCTCGTGGAGAGAACAGTAGTCAGACCAGTAACCACGGGCGGCGGCGGATGATGTAGGAGTTCGGACTGCTCCACGGCTTCGTGCTGTGATCTTCTTAGCGATAGGAAATGACTCGTTCAGTACTGGTCGTATGGACCACGGAGAATACAGTGGCTTGCCATTCGGGCCTCTTGAATAGTTGAGTCCCAGCTGCCATCGTTTGACAGAACAGCACTCCACCATTGAGCAGCGTCATCTTCAACTTCGCCAATATCAACCTCTGTAGAAGAATTACCAGTATTCGAGGGTGTTCCGGAGTCCTGGTTGACGTTGCATGACAAGACTGAGATATTTGTGCCTCGTGGATCAACTCTGTCCATCGTGCTGGGAGGATGTATGCCCACGCATGGATCAAGATTGGGATATGGTCTTGCTCTCTATCGTCAGCGCTCATTGGAGTAGCTTTCAAGTTTTTGGGTTTTGGAGTCGCATTAATTTGTGTAGGTTTGTCCCAAGCTACTTGAAATATTGTATCTTGATCAAAAGAAGGTACATGATTCGTATCGGATGTGGCAGCCCAAGTTGATCTTCCTCGAATTATGGCGACATTGGTAAAGACTTGGTCGATCTTGATATCTTTAGGAAATTGAGGATGTTTAGGAAATGCCGTTTGCATGCTTGATAGACAGTCTCCGATAAGCTGGTCGTTGTCGGACGCCAGGTCTCGAATGTTGAGCCATGTTCGGTATCTTCGTTCATACATGGCGCGAACGTCCTGCTCGCTAAGGCGTACTGCATTTTGCATTTCCTAGAATGTTTGCCTTGGTAGGATTTCGAGGATTTTGGAGGTGTTATTTCACGGTCAGTTGGATTGTCTGGTTATGGATCATACAAAACTCCTTTCTCGACAGTTTGTTGGTTGAGATCTATAATGACGTCTTGGTAAGCACCTATCAAAGGACATTCAAAATTTCATAAGATTCTTGCTTTTGGGGGTGTAACTCGAAGCCAATTTTAGAGGCGACGTTTTCCATGTTCAGAACTTTTTATGCCAAAAGAGTGAAAACAACGCGACGAGAGTTGTGTGATACTAATGACATATAGGGAAATTGGCAAGCTTCCACTACTCAGCGTACATGACGCCGTAACCTTCCACTTGCACGCACAATGCAAAAGAAATAACTCAGATCGAGAAAAGAACAACTCCCCTTTATTTCCGAATATCTCTTTGTCAAACAACTCCGCCCAACTATTCCTAATAGGATGGTATGGGGTAAGCTGCAGAAGAGATTAGATTGATAAGATGAGATTGTCATGGCCCCCGACACCGGAACGATCTAAACGGCCGTGTCGCAATTCTCTGCTCGCACATTGCAATGCATGCCAAGCTAGACCTGGGTATTTTTCTATAATACAGTGTTGTTGTACGTAACGAGATGCGTTGTTGGGAACTGTATGGTGAATCCCCTGCATGATTGGCATGATGCAAACAAGTGAAATCTTCTCGTCTCATGACAGGTAAAAAAACACGTGGGGTACCCTCGTGACGTCGCACAAGTCCATAAGGAGAGTGTGGTATTTTTGTACTGTTTTGTTTATTCGGTGTAATAGTATTACATTGCAGCTCGAGCACGGCATGGCCGTCACCGCCGGATTATACCATACGTATTGTTTTTGTACATGGATGTTTGAAAAGTTGACAGCACTAGATCCACTTGAGCTTTCGGGAACAAAGAGGGGCAGACGAGACAAGACTCGCTTCCATGATAGGTTTGAATCGGGCTCTGAACTCGAGGGTTATGCTATTCTTGGCAATTCTGACAAGCTTCAGGAATTGGTCCTGGACTTTACCGTAGATATACTAGTTTCTAGTTTTGGGGTTGTTATCTAACTTGATTCGAGTCTGGTCGAGCTGTGGCTGGCATCAAGTGACTGACGCATCATTGACGAATCTCATTGATGCAATCGATCTCACTGCCACTATTCACTCATTCATTCGTTTGCTCACTCACTCACTCACTCACATTCCATTCCATTCCCTCAATCTCACTCACGATCTTCTACGCAGATCCACTGGGAACGACTCTGTTCTGCAGTTTCAATGGCTGCTTCTAAGCTCATATCATAGCTCATTCTTCCTTTTATCTCCGTGATTCTTTCGTCCCGCTCCGTCTCCCCGCTTCATCAACTCCCGGCCTCCGTTGGTAACATTGATAACATAACATAACCCACTTCTTTCTCACTCATCATAGCCCCAGTTCCAGTTCCAGTTCCAGTTCCAGTTCATTCCCCTGCAGACATCATTAATCCTATTCTGTAACTAAACATCACCTTCTCTTTTCATACCTACTCTCTCTCTTCTTGCATACCTCTCTCTGCCGTGTCTAGCCCCGATCATACAAAGTTCCGCATCCCGGGCCCTCTTCCGGCCTTCGACATCCGGTTCTATCATTCTCGGACCCCCCTCTTACCGACTCGAGCCCCCGAAATTTGATACCCCCCTGCCCATCCCATCCTATCCCCTCTGCTTATCAGATCCTGGGGATCGTGGGCTCACACTGTACCTACTGTTTTTTCCATGTGCCAAGACGCAAGTCACTAGTAAAAGAAACGAAAGAAACACCCAAAAAAGCCATGGCGCGTTTTGTGGATTTGGAAGAGGACGAGGATGTTGGGGCGGGCCCTGGCGGCTTTACCGTCAACGATCCTCGTGCCGCTTCTGCACCTCATCATGAGGTCGTGCCGCCCATTCCGCCTCCTGGTCCTCTTCATCATGACGACCCCCAGCAGAGTGAACTTTCTCAAAAAGATCAGCATCTTCTTCTCCTCAGGAAGCTCCAGTTGTTGTCTGCCAACAGCCGGAATGGACCTTGGCCTCATTCATTGTACAACCCAGAGCCGCTAGGCACCATGGACTCTTCTACCTTTCAGGCGCCTATTACCAACGCCTTTCAGTGTTATCCGTGAGTGCGATCCCTTGTTCAATCAATTTTCTGTCCAAATGCTTTGAGTGATTCGTGGTTGAAGCTGTTGACCTTCATCATGATATCTGCTGCTTCGTTTAATACCGAATTTGACATGTCATGACAACTCCCACTAACCTCAAAATAGTGTTGTCGAAGCCATTGCATCTTCTATCGACCTCAATACCCTTGATGCTCTTTCACGTACCTGTCGTCTCATCCATCATGGCCTCATTCAGTACCGTGCTACTCTGATCAACTCTACCCTCCACTGCCAAAACGAAGAAGTCCCCGTTGATGGCTCCGAAACCTTTCGCTACCGCGCTCGCGCTGGTAATTGGTTTTACATGGAAGATGGGCGCAGCTACAATGGCAAATCAGGCGACTGCGCTCGCGATATGGTTGGCGAGTGCCGTCGATGCGGCGATGTGATATGCCGGGTATGTACAACGATCTGCGAGCTGCCGAGTTTTGGCCCAATCGCGTGTTACTGACCATGAACTTTGCAGAACTGCGCCATCAAGCCACCGGCTTCCGTCGCCCTCAAGGAGAGGCATAGGAGACTCTGCAAACCTTGTGTTCACGCACCTATAGCCACTCTTATCAAGGCGCCTGTAGATTCAGATGTACCACTGTCATCGGAGTTGGTGTCGCGAGACGTCTGTAAGTGCGCCGACGAGGGCGTTTGGCTCTGTCAGCCATGTGGGCGAAGCATTCGTGCCGCAGATCATGACTACCAGCGGTATGTGTTAATTCCCAAGGAAACTTACTCTCTTACTGACTGATGGCTTAGTATCTGGCGTTGGCGAAATCAATACGGTGAGGTTCTTGGTGGTCTTGGAACAGGCATTGGCGAGGGCGTTCGTGGCGTCGTGTGTGGCCGCGAAGCAGATTGCTGTGCCGCCAAAGAAGTCGAGCATCAAGTAGACTGCGACGCCGAGGACGCCCGGGACGGCAATGTCGCCCCGGCTCCGGCCCCGCAACAAGCTCCGGTTGACGCTCTGATCGACCAGCTCCGTCTTACACATGAGCGCACACCGTCACCGTCCCTCGGTCCTGGCTACCTTCGTCATGAGATCGAGGGCATTGGCGGTGTTGTGAAGCGCAAACGTGTTCGCATGGTGCGTGTTGGTCATTGTGTCCCCGAGTGGGATGATGAGCGCACCAGCGGTAGTCGTATCCTCGGCCGGGAGGTTAGAGGAGAACGTCGTTCGTGGTGTGGTTGGTGTAACCGTGTGATTCCTGGTGAAAAGGATCTCTTGAATGAGCCACCCTCCTCATCATCTTCAAGTGCTGGAGGAAGCCGTCGCACATCGACGTCGACTACTAGATCGACTGAGATGAAGTTGGATTAGAACAAAAGTTGCTTCGTATAGTTTTTCTTGATTGATTTAACGAATGTTCGTATATAGGTGTGTATCAACATCTTGGATTAGCTTTAATTGTTTGCTATGTGGGAACAAGGGGTACATATGGGACACAATTGGAGAATTGTTGGGCATTGAATGCCATAAACTCGTCGGCATACGCTATTCATGATACATGAAATAGGGAGACAAGGGTAAAGAATACAAGAGGCTATTGTATTCAGGGAGTTTTTGGTATTTGGCAATTATACAGATTTTTGCCCTCCCGTTGGGCCGGAATCAACACTATTCGCATTTCACTTCATTCCTTATGACCATAATCCTACATCAACCCAGACGATTTTCCATGTTTGTACAAGTCTGATAGGCTGTGCCACACCGACACATCGAAGAATAAACTCCTTACAACTCGCCACGGTACAGCATGTCTGTCCTCCTCTTGCGGTCCTCTCTTGCGGCGGTTCGAATAGCACCCCATCGTGATTCCCTCCTCTCCTGCTTGCGCTTAAGACCCTCAACATGTGTCTTGGGTGCAGGAGCAGCCATCTTGACGAAAACGGGCGAGCAGCCAAACTTTTCAGCCAGTTTATTCACACTCCATGTAACGGGATCGTCTGCCCTTAGTCGCTTCATCTCCCTGATATCCTCAGCCTTGAGGTTGTATACAGGATTGCGTCGAGGATAGTCCATCTTTGGGGCAAGCTTGCCGGGTGCAATAGGTTCCAGAGGAGAGCCCGGGGTGTGTCGCATTCGTGTGAGAGCGGCACGGCGAGGGTCGTTGTGTGGGAGAAAGATGAAAGGTGTGTGAAGAGGAGAGGCCTCGGAAGAAGGAGGGTTGTAGATGATAGAGTCGGAGGCGGGGAAGGCTGCCTTTCGGTCGGGGAGAAAGGACTCGTGAGGAGCAATCTTTAAAGATCGTTTTGTTCGGCTTGTTGTCTTGTGGCCACGGCAAGGAACGGTAGGAAGGGCAGCACGAGGGCTGAATAGCCTGGCGACTGGTCGGACGAGGCTTCGAAACTCCATTGTGACTTGATGGTCTGTCGTCGAGGGTCCCGTAACGAGTAAATAGTTGTACAGGCGACTTGAGATTTGATTTGACTTTGTATGGACCTCGAGGACCGGGCTGAAGGCGATTGGCCGCGGTAATTGGCGTATCGTGTGGTTACCGCTGGACCCTGCAAACCACCTAAAGTCCAAGATCTGAAGTTTCTGCCACCCTCAGGCTACGCTTACCTAAGACACCTTACCTAATATCAAAAAGTCACGTGCTTGATTAAGCTCCAAAGTCACATGGCATGGACCATGATCAGCTTCCCAGCTCTCTTCGCAGTTAGCTCCAAACTTGTAAGCTGATGACGTCGGCTCTTCGCCAGGAGGAATGCCCCTCAACATTGACCCCTCGTGGTTATTAACTCCCGCTTACCTGCAGTCAGTGCTTCAAGCTGACGAGTCCCTTGTTTCATTTCTTCAAGGCCATGGAGATCTACAGAAAATTCCAGAGAAACTGGAGAAAATGTGGAAGATCAATCAGTCACCCTTATCAGTGGCAAATTATAACAGGGAAAAAGGGGTCAACGGGGTCGGCACATGGGGCCTGTCAGGGCTTGGGGTAGCCGGGACGGGGCTGGATTGGAAGCCCAATGATGCATCTCAGATTGGGTTTTTGGTGTTGTTGATGTTTGGAACCAAAAAGCAATCAACGGTGGGTAAAGCAGGGCAGACTTTTCCCTCTCCCTCCTCGTTGGTCATTACTTTGATGCAGATACGCGCGGATCTTTATCCCTTATTAGCCTGTTCCGCCAGGGCAAGATGAAGAAAGTGCCCTGAAGGAGTCGTCACGAGGTCCATGTTGGTAGCGGGGCTGTAGCCAGGTTGGTGATTGACAGCAATGGGATGTGATAAGAGGTGACCAACTTGGTGACCATGGACACCCAACCGACTGTTCCAAGGCAGAGAGAAAATATGCAGGCTGAAGGGGAAATGGAGTGATAAAGACTGATATAGCATCACATGCTATCCAGGCTGTGACTGTACGAGGGAGAGAGCGAAAGCAATATCATGTCATTTCAAGGTGAAGGGATATTTTGAACCCATCGGATCAGTCCCTCAGCATCTGAGATAGGCAGCCCAGGGCTGGCCTTGGTATTATTGGGAGAAAGTCCCTTTGATACAGGCTCTGGTGCCTGACTTGCATTGACGAGAGTCCCATGTCGGGTGCATGCATATGGATGGATTGGTGCTGCACGATACCAGACAGACGTAGCATCAGATATAGAATCACAACATGGAGACCCAACAGAAAGAGCATCTGGGAGGACGAGATACTAAAACGTGGTCACAGTCTGGGGCCTTGTATCGCCTTTACGGCATAGCATCTCGATGTCCACCGTTTTAAGCAGGTTTTGCTAATAATGCCTCTCTCGTCTATCATCCATCGTCCATCGTCCGTTGGCCAAGTTGGCAAAGGTCCCGTGGTCCAAAACCCTTTCCCAGCTTGCATCGATTACATTGGATCCATGGAATTAAATCTCTCGTCCCTGCAGACGGTGGAGGCTTTCATCTGTGCGACTCACATAAATTGCCCCATAAATGCCCTGGATAGTGCAATCATCCCGCCTCGAGTTGGTCCCGTGCCTTGATCAAAGTGCGCTGATCTAAGGTTGAAGCTTGACTTGACCTCTAAAACGAATTGTAAAGCCACCTACGCCGCCCGTCAGCCCCCCAGCCATTATCAATTCCATTTACTTTTTTTTAACCTTTTGAAGCTCGTCTCATCCATTCATCCCCCTCTTCTCGAGTTCTGACTTTTGTCTCCCTTTCATTGTTCATTTCGGCAGACAATAAATAGAATATCCATCTCGAAAGATCCTTGCAATTACCTACAACGGGCAACGAGGCGAGCGACATCCGACAAAAGCAATAAACTTATTTTAGTTTATCGTCTTCGTACCTGCACGCACCTGCACCTACGCTTGCGCCTTCAGGCCTCTCTCCCTCCCTTGGCACCTACGAATACGCTACAGCCGTAGCCACAGCGCGCCCAAAGTCTCAGCCCGCTCTGCCCTGCCGTGCATTGTACCTAACTTATCCACAATCTATCTCCGACTCTCTCTGTCTCTCAAGTCTCTCTTCAACTCATTCAGCATCGACCAAATCTTGGAATCATTGTCTCGGCCACTCTCCCACCAGCCACAAAAACTCAAGTGCATCACGCAGACCCTCAGACCAAGACGGCGTCAAGCGGACAACGGCATTGCCGCGATTAGCAGGTCCCTAAGAGTTAGCGCTGGCCGTTGCGGGTCTTTGTTTACGGAGTCCCCAGTATTGTACCGGGAGCTACGGACTGTTTTACAGGGCAGATATACCTAGGTAAGTTCCATGAGGTGCTACCTAATCCAATATTCAATGTTTCTCCCATCCCAAGGGCAGCATCAACGCCAAACTCAAACTCAAAGTCTCAGTTACACAAGGTCACATCATATCTGACTTTGTTTTTTTCTGCTTTTCCCGACTTTCTCATCCGACGCTTCACGCCCGCTACTTAAATATCTCTCCTGCCCGCCTGTCTGTCATCTGTCGTTGCTCCTCCCACTTGCCGATATAGACTTGCATTCCACGACTTTCGTTACTGACTCAACCTTATTGGGCAGTCCCATACAATCTTTTGCAGCTGCAAACGGTCTTCCGTATATATTTTATCAACAAAAACCGTCGACGACGCTTTACCCCAGACGCTCAACATCTGGGCTCATCTGTCAACATGAGTCTCGCCGAAGCAGCCCCCATCACTCGTGATGACCGTTTCGTCAACACTGAGTCCGTCGATGACCAGCGATTAGGTGACTCAACCCCTCGAACCAGCGATTTCAACAACGAGGCAGATCAAAGAGAAGATACAAAGAAGGACGGGAAGAGCAAGATGCGTAGCTTGTTCGGCCTCGGCAAGAAGAAGCCCTCAGTGCTTACGAAGTCTGACTCCAAACCCGACACAAACAACTCCAAGCCTGAATCCCAACCCGAATCTCGTTCTGAGTCACAAACACCTTCCAACGCGAACTCCAACCCTGCCAGCCCACCTCTATCTCGAGATGCTTCCAAGCTGTCCTCGAAACAGCCATCATGGCCTCCTGCTGGCGAGCAGAGCTTTGCCCTTCCCTCATCTCCAGGTCGCGGCTTCACTGGTTCTCCACGACTTTCTTCGCCAGCCACATCACAGATCTTTGAGCGTGATGTCCAGGATAGCACTGTGCTCAAGCCGAACTCTCCAGCCATCCCTACGCATATTCAGACCGAAAACTACATTCCTCCTGTTCTTGATGATGCGTCCGAGGCCATCACGAACGAAAAGCTTGACCCTGATACAGTCGAGATTGTAACCCACAGCTCGCACCAATCCGCCGCTGTGACAGTTACAGGAGCCAGCAACGTTCTTCCCTCGTACGACCTCGGAGCCAGCGAGTGGGCAGCCGAGCTCGCTTTCTTTGCTGACCGAGAGGCTGTCTCGGCCGACAATGCTTCCAACTACGGTTCCCTAGATTCTTCCGATGTCCGCCGGCTCTCATTCATTTCGTTTGCCGACGTTGTACAGGCTGAACACAACCCTCTTTCCGGTGTTGCGAGCTCCCGCGACAGCATCCATCTTGCAGGACTTACGTCTCTCCCAGCAGCGGTCAACCGTTCGCCTTCGCCAATTCGATCACCCGTGTCGAGCCAAGGACCCGAGACAAGCCCTCCCACAAGCAACCCTGGCAGCATGAAGGGTATCGAGTTGAGTCCAACTCGAAGACCTCTTGGTAGCCCAACAAGCACAAACAACCTCAAAATCAACCCTTCAGGGGGTGATCTGAACATCGAGACAATGAGCCAAGCCCTACGACGAACCGGTAGCAGTGATCTGAGCCATGTTCGCAGTGGTCCTGCAAGCCCAATTGAGGCAACTCACCTTCGTTAATTGCATTTTCAGCACGACAGGAGTACGCTATTCAAGAAGGAGAAACGATGATATCCACACAGCAAATGCAACATTTTATACAATTTGGTGATTTTAGTTAACTTTTATTCCATTCGACTACGATACCCTGTGGGGATCGACATTTTTTTGGGAGGGATTGAGAATGAGGATACTGGGATCTGGCAATGGGAGTTGGAAGAGAGTGTTTTTACCAGGCGTCGAGACTTTGCGCGATACAGGCACCATGCACATATCATGCTTTCTTGGTCTTCTTTTCATCTTCTTTTCTGACGCGAGAAAATACAAAGGAAACTGCCCAAATTGGTGATTACGTATTCAACATATTTTGTTCGATTCACTTTCGCCTGGGTGATTTCTTGCGGGTCGAATGGCGTGGTGAAATCATGATGTTGTGTCATATCCATGGAAAGTTTGAACATCAGACGTTGAGAGAAGGGGAGATGGCATATTAGCATGCTATGTGTAATTAGTACCGTGTTTGTTGCCGATCAAGGAAATCCTTCTGCACAAGATGGGCGCGAATATGACCTTTCTTGGCATGAGGAAGTTCTGAAACGGTGACTGCAGCTGTTGTGGACCATGATGAAAAAGTTTGTGGCTCTCTTGGTGAAATCATCGTCTTCAGCATAGTCTAGTTAGTGGGGCTTTCGTCTCATGAGCAATGCTACAAGTTTCTAGAATATGATATGTAACCGTGTTGCTGGCCTCAAGAACCGACATGTCGATTCTAGATCCTGATTGGCAGTTGTGTATCTTGGAAGATTAGCATATTTTCTTTTTTGATATCAATCACCTCGACCGATTGCGTGGCACCACATGAGACAAGGATATAATATCATGACGAAGCTCTAAGAAGGCTATGCATGGAAACACAATTAGGCTCATCAAATAGACACTCGTTGATAGAAGCGGTGTAATTCGGAAACTTGTGTTGCCTGAATTGTTGCACTTTGTGAGCTGATGTTTCGAAAGACTCTTGGGTTAGGTCGAGAGATGGACTGTGCTTGATTACCTGAGGTCAAAGGAGGTCACAAATGGGGACATGTCAGGCAAGTTTTAAAGTTGGGAACCGTGATATTCTCGAATGATTGGCCCCCGGCATTCGAAAATGGTTCTCTCACGCTGGAACACGTCGGCACCATGGCCTTGACCCCTGACTGACGTTGAAAAAGAAGCAATTGCCTTGGAGGTAAGATGCGTCTTTCGTGTTAGCAAGGGTTGCATCAATGGATCAGATACATGGTACCATTGGTGACTCATGGAGAAGCAATAGCACAGACTCAAAAGACAGGGCTCTCCGATGACACGTAAGATTCATCTCAGAACCTAGACATTAACAAAACCAAAGAATATGGAGATGAGGGTTTTTCTCGATGCCACACGTGGGATCGTCCCACGCCAGCGGGACGGGACAGCGAACCCAGTGTTGTTGGAACCAACAGCCTCACATTCCATGCACATCTTTCTTGCATATGCTCGATATCAGCAGCGGGCGTTGAATCGTAAGCTCAGGGGTTTGAACGACAGCCCAACATCGAGTTATTCCCGTAATCATAGACATCATCCGGATATGATTTTCAGGAGAAAAGAGGAGTAAGTACATAGGTAACTATCGTGAATATCGGAGATAGACCACGGAGAACGCTTTGACGGTCCTATTTGCTTTTGAGGAGACCTTGGGGTTCCTTAGCCTTGCCAAGAACTGTTGGTCACAAGAGAAGATATCTATGTGGGCAGGGCAGGCCTCAAATCTTAGTTTCTCTACAGGAATGCCAGGAACACGAATTCCCATCATCTCATTGGATTTCACCCGTTGGGTTGATGGTTCTGTCAGCTTGATCTTGCTTCTTGGCTGTCATCAACCCCGGTATGCTTTTGATTGCAGATCTCGTACCCTGAACCACTCAGAGATTGTCTTCAGTCGGAAATGTGATCAACTCTGGTGCTAGGAAGCGAGTTCCGAGAGAGTTCTTGGACTAGCGGCGCTCAAGTTTGAGTTTTGCTGATGCTAGATGCGTGGGATCTCAGCCCGTCGTTGCGGGCGAAGGCTGATACTTGCCGGGTGACATTCTGACTATTCCCATGTTATGACCGTATTATGGCTGACGCCTTGTCATGCTAGGAACCCAGATTCCCTGTCCCGCGTGTCTCTGAGGCACTCTTTTCTGCATCTTGACACCGAGAATCATCATCAACTCGAGTCATTCACTGTCAGCTCTCTCCACGAAAACCTAACGAACGTTGAGATTGGATCGACTATCATTAATCAACTAAAGCCCTGTCCCCAGCTAGCGGGTCTGCAGCCAGGATAAGGGTTACTTGCACAATCGCAAGAAGAACCCTTACTGGAAAAGCTCATCCGAAAAATGTCCTCTTTTGGGGAGGGAGGAAAGCATCCGAAGATCCTGGCTCGGCGGGACAGGGCGATTGCCCGGGATTTGATGGAAACACTGGAAACGCTGGACGACTTGGGATGAAACTTGGGAGCAGGGAATTTGATGTGACGCTGTGCGATGTGATGCTGTTGGTGTTGGTGTTGGTGTTGGTGTTGGGTTGTGGGTTTATCAATCAGACGGACAACTCATAACCAGTCTGACGGGACCATGGTTCCACTCTCATGTCGGACAGAGTCTCAGTGCATGATACAAAGAAGCTTTGAGGACAGCAAGGTTTCGGTTCTGAAATGAGAACTGGATCACTCAGAGGATAGGATACTCGAGCGGCCTCAATACTAGTAATATCTCAGTTGACTATTGCTTTCCATAGATAGACACATACGTACGCACATCATATGTGCTGATATTGTAATCATACAATCACGGTAAAGGAATTAGGCCGCTTCCTAGTTTAGCATTGTAACTCTCCATCAAAGAGATCCACTCTCGTCCATTAACCAACTCCACACTTGTCCTCCACTGTTGCGTGCTGCGTTGCGTGCCCGGGACAAGGCCAGGTCTTAGAGTGGGATCCGACTTGCAGGGCACACCTGTCAGGGAGACCCTGCTGCTTCCCTCCACTGCGTCGGGTCTGAGTCTGAGATTCTGGACGAAAAGGAATGAAAGGAAGTTGAAGAGGACTATGCATTGTGTAGTTGAGACAAGTCACAGACAGACTCGTCAGCAGCTGAGATAGAGTACCTGTCTTCAAAGTGTTGCTTCACCGAATTCGGTACCTTGGGAAGGTATCGTCACGGCCCGTCTTGTCTCGGCATCTTTGTTCAAGTAAACGATTGGACATGATTCCTCGCCCGAAAACTAAAGCCGAAAAGGCTGCATGGCGTTCCATTCTGCTCTGTGATCGGCAGCAAAAACCGTCCCTAGTTATCCCCCGCTTCTCGAAGCCGGATCCAAGACAGAAGAAGCAGGTCAATCGACCTGATTACAAAATGTGCCTGGCCATATGCAAACCGGAGAGAAAAAAGCATAACCCTGATGTTATCTCACGATATTATGGTTTAAACTTCCGGCAGTTGCGAAATACGTATTCCTCTCTAATATCGCCCAAGCAAGGCAGACCCGGGCTGCTTTCATCCTGTCAAAAACCCTTTCAAGACCCCTACAGGTCAAGTCAAGTCAAGTCAAGTTCTGGGACAGACAGCGTCAAGGGTGGTTGGAGAAACAAGGGCCAGTTGCGCTTAAGCCTGAGCTTAAGGACAGGCAAAGTCATTGGTTCTTCTGTGGAGGTGCTTTGATTTATTACAGAGGACACAGACAGAGAAGAGGCGTTCACTAACTTAAAGTGAGTGTGTCGCTGAAGTGCGTTGCGTGTGTGGCGACGTTTAACTTGAATTTAGCCTTGCCAATTTCTCTCCAATTCCCGCCATTGTCTCGACTCGACCTTGACCTTGTCTTGTCTTGTCTTGCTTCTATAAGCAACATAATCGAACTCACCGCAATTCGATTCTTGTTCTAAAAAACGACGAGAACAGAACCCATTGTCCGAGCGCACCTACGCTTATCGTCATCTATTTACTTCCTATTTTCTACTTATTCCTTTATTGGACCATTCCTGCTCTTGGCTTCTTCTTCATTTTTTTATCGGGTCGATTAGTGCATTTCCAATTCAATTGTAGTGGACTGGTGCCGGTACAGCTGCTGTGTAGGTGTGCTAGGTGTGTTCCCCTCCCAGCTTCCATTGCGATTCTCGCCCAGACTCTAGACTAACAAGCCCTCTCCCCGCAACCAGTCACTGACTGATTTGCGAGAGATCCCTCATCTCAACAATCAGATACTACATCTGACGATAGCCAAGATAGTCGCACTATCTTGTTACAATCGACGGCCATATTCAAGCCATTAATTACCGAGGTCAACGTAATCGAACCCATCACATCGATTAATCCCCTCCCTTGACTAGCAACAAAGAAAGCCCTCGACACCTCCACCCGTCAATCAATCACCAAAGCACCGACTTATTCACACACAAAAAACAACTGCTATTGCTTTCTCTCTCCTCAATGCGGAACGGGCGCTTGTATGTGGACGTGGACACACAATGGCTTAGGCTTGCGACCGCCAAACATGGACGAACAAGACCACTCACGATCTGGCACCTCCAGTGATGCCACATCCTGGAACCAGGCCTCCACCTCCGACCTCAACCTACCCCGGGACCCAAAGATGGAGCGCTCCAGCGCATCCAACCTGCGGTCAGCCTTTCGCCATACGCTGATAAATGCCACCTCCACCGTTCGCGCTGTCACACCCGACCCCGTCGAGCCTCCAACTGTCAGTGTCACTGCCGAGTCTCAAGAGTCCCAAAGAGGTGCTTCTTCACAGCAGAGTTCGCCCCGGACTATACCTCCGGGCCCTACAAGAAGACAAGGCATGGTTTTCAACGAAGTTTTCAGCGAGTCGTACGAGAGCAGCGAATCTAGCCCTCCGAGACAGCATTTACGGCATACGAGCGGTAGCCTCCGGCCAAGGACGCGCACGATGGATACCTCTATGCTGGCACAAAGAAGTGTACCACCGCCGACATCAGAACGACACCGGGTTGGCAGTGTGAGCTCGTCGGGGTCATTACATCCCTCAGACGAGCTAAGGCCACAGCTCAGTTCATTAGACTCGCTACATCACGTTGTGATAACAGGGCGAGAATCATTAGTACCAACAAAAGACAAAAAGTCAAGAAGACTCATGAAGCGACAATCATCCAGACCTACCTCACCTCTCATTTCTCCACCACCTACCGTCGACTCACTCCCATTACCCATAGCTACCGATGACGCAAACAAGGTCCTGCTTCTTATGAGAACTCTATGCGGTCGAATGCGCGGCGAGATCGAATATCAAGGCGAAACGGGTGGCCCTTGGCATAGTGGCGTAGCTTACATTGAAGAGGAGAAGGGCTGTCTCATGTTTGACTCAGGGCAGAATGGACCCTTTCATATCCCTCTTGTTTCTGATCTGCGCGGCTGCAGGGTCCTCCCTGTCGATTATCCCGAACTAACCAAGGAATGCTTGGAGTTGGTGTGCCTGTCACCTCCAGTGGAAATCCTAATATGTCCTTTGGTGACAGAAGAGTTCGACTTGTGGCTTGCAGCTTTACTGTGCTGGCAGCAATTACGTCCAACGGGTATTAAGCTTGCCAATGGGAAACCAGCCAACCAGGTGACGCCCATGAGGCCGGAATTGAAGAGACATGGTTGGTCACAAGAAAAGAACAAGCCTACGAATATCATCAAGGTTGGCAAGGTGATGCTTTGGGACAAGGGCTTGGCTGTTTCACCAAGGGCGATTGTCAAGAGACCCTCAACGAGAGACCTTCGATCACCCACGACATCCTGGAGGAGAGTTTCCTGCATTCTACAGGACAGCGGCGAGTTCAAACTCATGACAGAGAATGATGTTACTGTTCTTTCCATCATCGACCTCTCACAGCTTTCCCGGTGTGCTGTTCAACAACTTGACCGTACAGTGCTCGATGAAGAATATTGCATTGCCATATTTCCAATCTACTCTTCTACATCTACTCACCTCTCTATCTTCCGACCTGTTTACTTGGCGCTCGACAGCAGAGTTCATTTTGAAGTTTGGCTTTGTCTACTTCGAGCATTCGCGGTACCCGACATATACCGCCTTGACGACCCTAACACATCGCAAATTGTGGAACTAGAGGATATCGAATCAGAGTATGAGGGCGAAGTTTTCAGGCTTGAAAAGACAATCAGCGTCAGGGTTACTGAAGCAAAGATTAAGGCTAGACCCAGCGGTGGTGGAGGGACTGAGCCGACAATTCCAGAACGACCCGGGCGACCGGAACCTGATCCTTTGATTGGAAACTACCTTGCGGAAGTTATCTTAGATGGCGAAGTGAGGGCACGAACAACAACGAAGACAGCCACAAAGAACCCCTTTTGGAGAGAGGAGTGCGAGTTCACCGATCTACCACCAACCACGCCATTATTATCCATCGTCTTAAAGAGAGTGGAAGGAAACCTGGACAGCTCGAGTAATCTCCTCCAAGCATCCGTTGGACTGCCTCGAACACGCAATCTGCAGGAGTTTGTGGTAGGTGCCGTCGACATTTCGCTCGACCAACTAGACCGCGGGAAGGACAGCGAGCAATGGCTTCAGATATTTGACGAGAAGCACCAATCGGTTGGACAGATGCTAGTCAAAGTGAATCACGATGAGCATGTCGTGCTTTTGTCGAAGGAATACCAACCTCTCACGGACTTATTACACCGATTCCCGGCCGGGTTGACGAACCAGGTATCGGCGGTTCTCCCGGGACAGCTTCGTCGATTGGCAGAGTTATTCCTCAATATCTTCCAAGTGTCAGGTTCCGCCAGCGAATGGCTCATGGCATTGGTTGAGGATGAGATCGATGGCATCGGCAACCAGACCACCATGAAGAAATATCGATTCAGCAGCCGGCTGAAGTCCAACGATTCTATCGACGCTGCAACTGATCGTGAACTGATCGTACGAGATATGAGCAAGTCACTTGCCGGAGAAGCGAACCTGCTGTTTCGAGGCAACTCTCTCCTCACACAGTCGCTCGAATTTCATATGCGCCGCTTGGGCAAGGAGTATCTGGAGGAGATCTTACAGGAGAAGCTGTTTGAGATAAATGAGATCAACCCAGACTGCGAAGTCGACCCCAGCAAGATCCCCCACGAATCGGATCTCGACCAGCATTGGACTGTGCTCATCCACTACACGACTGAAGTGTGGAAGTGCATTGCTAACTCAGCCAACCGACTACCTCCGGAGCTACGACATATACTCAAGTACATCCGAGCCGTTGCTGAAGATCGCTATGGAGACTTCTTGCGCACTGTCACATACACATCAGTCTCTGGCTTCCTGTTCCTCCGCTTCATCTGTCCAGCTATTCTATCGCCCAAGCTTTTCAATCTTCTACGCGACCACCCTCGACCTCATGCCCAACGAACATTCACACTTATCGCAAAAGCACTACAAAAGCTAGCGAACTTGTCCAACTTTGGAAAGCGAGAGGAATGGATGGAGCCGATGAACCGATTCCTCAATGTGCAGAGACAATCTGTTCGTGATTATATCGACCAAGTGTGCAGTATCCCAGCGGACCGCAACGCCAATTTCGTTCCTGCTGGCTACAGCACACCGGTCACTATTCTCGGCCGTCTAAGTCCTACTTCCAAGGAGGGATTCCCCAGCCTTCCATACTTGATTGACGACACGAGAAACTTGGCGAGTCTTGTCAAGCTATGGGTGGACGCTAGACCGGTCGACGACAAGAAAGAGGAGGTGGATCAAGAGCTTCTCGCTTTCAACGACGTATGCTTCGCTCTACAACAACGCGCCGACGCTTGTCTCGCTAAGGTCGAAACCGAGCGTGCCAGTGAAACAGCAACCTGTGCCACTACAGAAGACGTCGCCGAATCCATTGAACAAGCATCACTGATTGAATCACTCTCTATTTCCTACGGCGGCTCCTCAACAGCATGGAACGACGTCTACGAACCCACACCCGGTAGCTCAGGCAGCGAAGTCAACGATGACAACACAATACGCAACCGCAGACGAAGCAAGGAGCGTCGCCGTCACCATCATCACCACAAAGAAGGCTGGGAACAACGAAAGCAACGACATGCAAGCACAGGTGGAAGTGCGAGTGCGAGTGCAAGCAACACTATCAAGTCTAAGAACGGACGTGTGGGACGTACGATCCTCAGCGGCATCACCCGCATAGTCGGTCGTGGTGAGAGTCCTGAGGGAAAAGATTCCTCGAAGCATTTTAAGTGAAAAAGAAAAAGCCATTATATCCATCTATACATATACATATACATATACACATTTTATATACCTTTTGATGACTAGATGGCAGAGCTAGTTATTCATGACTGAATGAACAATACAACTTCTTTGAAATACCACTTTCATCTTTTCACATAGTCTCATTTATACTTGCCCTTTCTTTTGTCATTACTACCACGGATTTTGGAAATGGCAGGCCATTCCTTCATACTCGCATAGCAGACGGTTGGGTTCATCTCGTTTCATTTGTTGTATTATGTATATCTGGATTTCTTAATTTATTTATTTTTATTTCTGTTTTTTTAGCGTAAAGTTAAAAGACTTTGAGTCCAAGTTACCTTCATGCTCGGCATGACTGATAGACATATAAACTCTGGGGGAAAAGAAGACATATATGATATGTCGATTTTCCCCCATGAACTCAAATCACAATTAGAATCATCCCCTCTTTACTAAAGCCAAGTTATGCGTGGACGCCTTGCCTGACTTACGAAGCATGACTATAGCAACTAGAAAGTGGCATAGTTGATCACGAAGCTGATATTTATAATGCGTCATCTCCTTATAGAGTATTGCAATATTTGCAATTCGATGGTATCTCATTCAGCGCCGACTCCTAAGTAACCCGCTTTTTCCTCGCATGGGTTATGTTACAGAAAGTTTGATCATGTCCTCCGCCCTCATTCCATATGAAACATTGCTATAATTTTCAAACACAACTGGCGTTCTATCCCGCTCGCAATGAGTAAAATGACGCTCTCTATTTTGCGGTATGCCTTCTCTGCAGCCGCTTAGGCGAAGAACTTCTTGTAGGCAGCCTTCTCCTTGGCGGCGCGAGCAGCAGCCTTGGTTCGGACGGTGTTGAGCTCTCGGGTGATGGCGCTATCGTTGGGCGCAAGGGTGTTAGCCTCACTCAAGTCACGCAGAGCAGCCTCCTCGTCCTTGAGGCGGATGTTGGCAAGACCACGGCGGTAGAAAGCCTTTGCACGGTCGGCGTCCTTAACGCCTTGGACGTCAAGGGCAGCAGAAGCGGAGCGAGCAGCGTCATCCCAGGCCTCCAGCTTGATGTTCAGGAGCGCCGAGTTGTTGTTGAGGGAGAAGCGCAGAGCCTGGAGGTCGTCCTTGATCGACTGGGGTTGGTTCTCAAGATCAGGGTCCTCGTTAATGTAGCGCAGACCCTTCTGGTACTTGTCGAGACCGAGGGAATAGTTGCCTGACTTGAAGGCAGTGTTGCCGTACTCCTTGCAGGCCGTGGCGATCTTGACGATGGCGACGGCATCGAGAGTGTCTGTGCAGTCTTCGGGGAAGTCCTCGTATGGGTCGCCGAGGGCGTCGGGCTGCTTCACGTCAGCAGCGACGGCGGCGTCACCCTTGAGCTCGCCGCAGTCGGCAATGAGAGCCTCCTTTGCGGGACGGTCGCCGGACTGGGTAGTAAGGTTCTCGATTTGTCGAACGACGGACTTGCCGTTAAGTACCTCGCCGAAGACGACATGCTTGCCGTCGAGGTGAGGGGTAGGAACGGTGGTTATGAAGAACTGGGAGCCGTTGGTGTCTGGCGGGGTAATTCGTCAGCGTCATGGCCCAAAATGAGGGGCATCATGGAACTTACTGGGACCAGCATTGGCCATGGACAGAAGGAAAGGCTTCTCATGCTTTATGGGGAAAGCTTCATCGTCAAACTTGTTGCCATAGATGGACTCTCCGCCGGTGCCATCACCAGCAGTAAAGTCACCACCTTGGATCATGAACTGCTTGATGACGCGATGGAAGATGGAGCCCTTGTAGTGCAGGGGCTTTCCCGACTTGCCGATGCCCTTCTCGCCGGTGCAGAGAGCACGGAAGTTCTCAGCGGTCTTGGGGACAAGGTCGGCATAGAGTTCCATGGTGATACGGCCAACGGGCTTGCCGCCGAGCGAGATATCGAAGAAGACGCGGGGTCGCGCGGGGGAGTCGCCTTCGGTAGCCATTTGCGATAGTTTGTGAGGAGGAATTGGGTGAGGAGAGGAAGGAAATGGAATTAAATCAAGGCGCCGGAAGAGAGAAGAGATGTAAGGTTTAGTTTATTGCTTGAGAGGATTGGGGAGTAAGACGGGATCACAGCGTGGGGGTTTATTTAGGTGTTCAGTTGCTATGGAGGAGCAGAAGCAAACAGAAGGTAACAGAAGAGGGGAGCTACCCTGCCAATTGAGGAAAAGTCGCGATGCAAGTGAGCCCGAAGATCGTGCCGCTTATAAGTGGGTAGCCCAGCATGCATTTAATTGACGGCTGAGAATCCAATTCCTCATTACCGGGAATATCACTATATATCTACACAAAAGGCTACTGAACTGTAGGTAGGCTATCTACCGTTGATGCAATTGACTCAATCAGGTCATATCTAATGAACCACAATCACTCGCAAACAAGGTACAGCTCCGATATCCCTCGGACTAAGCCAAGCATGGACGGACGGGATGTGAATATCATAACCAAGAAGACAATTGCGTATGCGGGGTGTCTTTTCTTTTTCCTACACCGGTGATGAGCAAAAGAGATAAGATGAAGCAAACAAGATAACATAAACAATCAGCTGATACAAATAAAAACAACAAATATCATCAACTGAAACGAGACAGGTTCAGCCGAGAACTTTGAAGCCCAAATAGACACTCTCCTGCAGCGAGGCTCAACCTCGCCCTGCAGTTGAAGGTCAGATACATGACCTGTCATGCAGCAATTCTAAATGTGTTTTAATTAAAGAGGACACATAACAGTTTGTGTAACGATGACTGCATGACCTTGACCGAACTGCCTCTCTCGCAATCCAATCAGTAAAAAGTGAGAAAAGAGAAAACTCTCTCATATTGGTCAACCAAATTCTCATCAAGGCGGGGGAGGGGGGAATATTTCATGAGAGGGAACAGGGATCGAGATGGCTTAAGCCTCGTTGCAATAACGCTTTCAGGGCATTGTAATCCGAGTCAACGAGTGCCGATATCAAAAGGAGAGTGAATCATGATTGAACAATGGTTACACAAATTCTCAGAACCACTTACAGGTCTTGTTACTGATCAAATCTCACCTCTCGACTACCTATATCCCACTCAACTATTGCCCGCCTCCATATCTCATACCCACCTACCAACGCACAACATCCATTGTAGCGTCTCCTAGGGATATCCCGATGCAAGAAATCAACGACCAATCCGATTTTATCGCCCGGACCAAACTCCCCCGTTCAACCCTGGCCTGTCTATATTGGATCCCGTCCCGTTACAGAGGAGAGACACTTTGCCGCTTTGGCCACCTCTGAATTGCTTCTTTTTAAACCACAAACACGGAACTCCAGCCCTCGGTTGCACAGCACATGATGCAGCCCTTCCGCTAATGCATCCAATTAGAAACTGACAATACACGAAAGTGGCTGTGTTGGCTGTCGTTTGCTGTAAGATAATTGCACTTTCGGATACAGTCCCGTCGACAATTCGCCCTTTCAGGTTGTATGCTGTACCACACATATCAAAGATGTGCCAGCCCAGGCAAGCTGAACTCTTCAAGAATCATATCATGTTGATTATAGACGCCAGGGCTGACTCCAAAACATGTCTCTATTACCGAACCTATAGCAGATCCGTCAATGTACCTGATGTAATCCCTTCGCTTTCTCTTTTGTCTACCCGTCCCGTCTAAGGTATCGTCAATAGCCTATCTCCCTATATTTCACATTTCTATAGCAGCCAGCCACTCACTCCGTCTTGGCGCCGTTCTTCAATTCCAGAGTAACCTATGATGTATCCCCGGTGGTTAGCACAGACACCCCCAAATGCGAGAAAAATACGGGCTTCCACAAAACTTACCGGCCCGTCGTTGACGAGAGCAACCTCCATCATGGCCTGGAACTGCCCATCCTTGACTCTCTCCTCCATGTATCCCGCCCTGACCTTCTGCACGAAGTAGTGGTATAGCCGACGTGCCTCCTCCGGGTTGGCAGCACCGTGGAAGTCAGGCTTGGCTCCCTTCTTTGTGCTAGCCAGCAACGTAAACTGCGACACTGTATCTGGGTCTCAGCCACTGCTGCTACCCTCACGCGACCGGAGACAAGAGGAGACAAGACTCACCGCAGAGAACCTCGCCGCCAATATCGCTGACACTCTTCTTCCACTTGACAAAGCCTGTCAGATTTGAAACCACAAAACGAAATTATCGGCCCAGCCTCTTTTGTCCCTTACCTTGCCGCCCTCCTCGTCATCCCACAGCTTCATCCTCAGCACCTTGGCAGCCATCAGGTCAGCCTCTTTCTCCGTGTCCCCGGGGGCCACGGCTGCAAAGGCCAGGACGCCCTTGCCGATGGAAGAGATCATCTCCTTGTCGACGGTGACGGACGCCGACAGGACACGCTGCAATATGACTATTTGAGTTGTTGGTGAGCTTATGTTTCATTTGTCTTTTGTGTGTCGGTGATTACACTGTGCTGCACGTACCCTTCATATTTGTGATGTATAAGTTTTTGTGACTGGGAGATGCAAGTTGAGTAAAATATCAGACTGTTTTGACTGGGCTTGAGTCAAGCTCTCTTCTGTATCTAGACGTTACTCCGTAGTCGGATCGGCATCGGTCCCGATTTACCGTGTATTACAGCAGCGAAAGACAATCAAGATTAATTTTGATGATAAAACATAAATTCTCTCAAGCGAATAGGCTTATATGGATTAGAAGCCACCAAGTTTATACTTTTCCCTATAGTTTTCAATATTCATAATTTGATAGAGACGTCGGTTGGCGATTGAGTTCCAGACTGGACGTTCTAGGTATGGTCTACCCAAAGCACTGAGGCAGTGGAGGGCACTTAATTGCCAGCAAGGTATCTACTAAGGTAGACGCTTAGCGAAAAAATGAAAAACCACGTCATTGAGTGCATCCCGCAATATTGGCCTGAATTTGCACCACTATTCGGCTTGCAATTCAATATTACACAGAAATGTCATTCTTGCTACAGATTGACTAACCATCTTCAACTATTACAGCCTTTTCAAGCCTGTAGATGCATGTTCAACCCTCAATTTCCACTTCAACACGTTTCAGCAGCTAACCGCGCCTCGTCCCAGTGAATCGCGGCCCTTCAGCCAATCACGACACCGCGGCTCTTTAGCCTCATTGGATGGCTGCACCTCCCACCTTGAACTAACCTTAACCACCAAATCAGTGCTGGCCATCCTTACTTCCAACAACCACATCTCATCTACCATCGGCTCCCGGCATTGACGCTCAGGACGACGGACACTGTATTATCACCCTATTATAATTAACGACGACTATCGGATCGCCCCCGCGACGCGCCGTTATATCATAATAACCCTTCCCTGCGCTGCCACATCTTCCCGAACGGTGCTGGCAGAGACGCACAACAAACCGAATCGACAACAACAGTCGGACGACAAGATCTATACGAGCGACTAGACACTGCGCCCGAGTGGCTGCATTTTTCTACTCATAATGGCGGCGAGGAAACTGGCCCAAGAGGTCGACAAGTGCTTCAAAAAGGTCTCAGAGGGTGTGGCCGAATTCGAAGCTATTTACGAAAAGATCGAACAATCGAGTAATCCTGCCCAGAAGGACAAGCTAGAAGATAACCTGAAACGCGAGATCAAGAAGCTCCAGCGACTGAGGGATCAAATCAAAACATGGGCCGCCAGCAACGACATCAAGGACAAGGCTCCCTTGCTGGAGCATCGCAAGCTGATCGAGACGGTTGGTCCCCGCCACTGACAACGGAATGCCATCCAGTATTTTATTGACGGTTGTATCGGGTTTTTAGCAAATGGAAAAGTTCAAGGCCGTGGAGAAGGCCATGAAGACGAAAGCATACTCCAAGGAAGGTCTATCAGCTGCCGCCAAGCTCGATCCCAAGGAGCAGGCAAAGGTTGAGGCCAGCGAATTCTTAAGCGGCATGGTCGACGAGCTGGAGCAGCAAATCGAGACACTCGAGGCAGAGGGCGAATCGATACAGGCGACCATGAAGAAGGGTAAAAACAACACCGCCAAGGCCGAACGCATCGCCGAAGTCGAACGCATTATCGAACGACATAAGTGGCACCAGGGGAAGCTGGAACTTATCAGGAGATCCTTGGAGAACGGCGGAGTTGAGCCCGAGCAAGTGACCGACCTGGAAGAGAGCATTCGATATTATGTGTCGGATGGCATGAATGAAGACTTTATGGAAGATGAGGAGATGTATGAGGAGCTCGACCTTGAGGACGAGGAAGGCACCTACGGCATGGGCGCGGATAACGAGAAGAACTCTTCCCTGGATGCGCAGTCTGTGCAAGAGGACCTTACGACCGACAATGACTTGCCGAAGACACTGACGAGAAAGGCGCAGAAGGAGGCTGACCCAGTACGGAGGACATCTTCTCAGACAAAGTCACCTTTACCTGCACTCGCGACACTCCATGCTCCGTTACCGACTATCAGCAATAGCAATTCGGGTACGCCGGCTATGAAGCCAGCATCAGTCCCTACAAGGCCCGCTGGAGAAGGACTCAAGTACGCATCAGCAGCCGCTGCCGCTGCAGCGAGCGATAAGAACAACGTTGGTATCGCTCCGCTACCTCCGCCCCCTGGTGCCGCATCATCAAGCATATCCCCATTGCCGCAAGCCCGAAGCAGCGCGACCAACTCTCCTGCGACATCCTCTGCCCAGCCCGCTTCTCAACAACCAGAGTCAAAGCAGCCCACGCCAGCTCCTGCTCCTGCCGAGCCAGAACCTGTACCTGCGCCAGCCCCTGTGCCTGTCACCACGAAACAGTCCAAGCGATCAAAGGCTGCTGGAAAACAAGCAGCAGTCCTCGAGGCCGCTCCATCTTCAAAGGGTACGTGTGTAAAACAGTTTTGTAAGACTCGAATGACTGACATTGATGTAGCTCCACGGACAAATGGTACAGCCAATGGTGTCAAGCAGACCGAGGAGGAGGAAGAATGCATCTACCACTTGCCAGCATCGTTACAAGATCTTGTTGACACATATGAGACGTCGAGAAAGCGGCCATATCCTCCATCTGCGCCATCAGCTCTGCGCATGATGACTGCCAGCCAGGCCAGCTGCCCCGATATTGTGGATGCTGATGTTCCACGATCATACCGACCCGACCAACCGGTACCCCCAACAGGGTCAGGATTTCCCCGCGAGCCACTCGCTATCTTCGATGACCCGCGGTTATACTCCCGTATGGACCCTGACACTCTGTTCTACGTATTCTATTATAAGCAGGGTACTGCCCAACAGTACATGGCAGCCAAGGCTCTGAAAGATCAAAGTTGGCGATTCCATAAGCAGTATCAGACTTGGTTTCAAAGACATGAGGAGCCTAAGAACATCACCGAAGACTTTGAGCAAGGCACATATCGATTTTTCGACTATGAGAGCACATGGTAAGTGGACTCGCGAAATGCCAAAGTGAGGCGTGCTGACATGAATGCGCAGGATGAATCGACGCAAGGCCGACTTCAAGTTTGTCTACAAGTTCCTTGAGGATGAGGTCTAATCAACAGTGCTTCTTCACTGGAGATTGAAGTCCATTGGCCGTGTATGAGAAATATGGGACGGAGCTATCGGTTTTGGTTGGACGCACCTTGGTTTTGTGAACTCCTGGAGAGGGCGAATTAAGAGCACAGAGAGAGTAAGAAAGGACTTAGGCGGCAACCTCATCTTGCTTTCATCATCGGCTTTTGATGTGCTTTCTGGAATAGGTAAATATGCAACATGCTACACGGGGCGTTATCAACCTCATTGTTTGAGATATGAATACGAACCTTTTGAGTGCAGGGCATTGTCGCCCTGAACGACTATTCTGCTGAAGTATATGGTCAAATATGTGTGGCTCGTTTGCCTCATTATATCCGTGATCAATGTCTTCCCGAAGGAACTGGTTCCTTGGATGGTCTAGACCCTCTGCAGCTCGACAGCCTCTCTTTCAGCCAGTGCAGCCTCAGACTCGGTAGGCGTTAGGGCAAGGCTCTCTTAGTGGCGTACAATGATGTGAGGTGTTTCATTCCTCCGTGACTGACTGTACGGTGTCTGCATTGACGTGGCACGTCCTGAACCGTAGCCAAGGTGAAGCGTTCAGATTGGTGAAATTTGAGGTCCAGTTCGGTGAACAACCCAATATCTGAGGGCTGCTGCATTGCTACCCAAAAGCCGAGAAAAGAGTTAAGAGTGTTGGATTTCTCGACTACTTGAATGTAGATAGACCCGGTCTCCATAGGAAGACAGTGAGGCACTCTTCGGGTTCATCAAGCTTCCTCTTCTTGTTGTCTCAACGATTTATACACAACCGGCGTGGGCTAGTCGCGTTACCGCCATCGAGGCGATGCTACACCTGTAGCACATTTCAAGTCATCGCAGACAACGTGGCTTTCGGATATGGGAAAATAGTCGAGTGGACAAAGCACAAGATGAGGGCCCTTGTCGCCCCAGGCGACACAGTTACAGTTTCGTTTGTCCTCTTAGCAATTCCTTTGGATTGTTAAACCTGAGCTGACATGTGTATGACTTGATCATTGATGGCACACTTCATCAACGATAAGGTTGCCAAAATTGCGTCGTCAGTTGGATTCAGGGCTAGCGAATGGGTGCTCTGCTTGCCTTGTCACCTATGACGCGGGCGCCTTTTTCTGTGCCATCGTCATTATGCCTATCAGACTCTGCCGAGGCGACTTTCAGCAGCGTCCGCCATCCAGCGCTCTTGTCGGTGAGGGATACCCTCTTTCGAATGGCAAGCTTGCGGCACAGTTCTGCGCTTGCTGCTATATCGTCAAAGACTCAAAGTTAAGGGTGCCCACTTGGGTAACAAGATCGTCGCCCCCAACTGCATCGGCGTCACCGTGCAAGTCGACTGGGATTTGAAACGAAACCAATGCAGGATACAACAGGAAGGTTTCTAGAATGCTTCCATGCTTGTCAACTTCTCAAAGATTCGGATACGAGATCCCTCGCAAGCGAATGTCAATTCCATGGTTCGGGTGGCATGGATTGGCTTCCCGGCGAGCTTGTCACGGATGGGGAAAGGGTCCTAGTGAGTCTGATGACCCTGTCGAAAACGATCATGATCTCATAGCGGGCGAACCATTTTCAACTGCTTCTCTTGCACTTGACACTTGCTACTCCAGTCAGCCTCACTAACACTCCTCGAACTTTTCCCTGAGAGCTCAACTACACTATTCGGTGTGTTGACTTGCCAGGTACAACACATTGGTAAGTTAAACACCTGTAACTCGGGGATTTCCCAAGCGTTGTCTTGCAGATGCCGGTTAGGGATCCGGTAGGACTCAGGTGAGACAAGGCCGTTTAGGGCGTCCAGGGTGGTTTTCGTTCAGGCGCTTGCTGTTTTTGCTGATCACTTTGGGTGTTCTAAAGAACCGCCTTGTCAATTATTGAGACATGTCAGATTGACCATGATACGCCAGGCTCTGATAGACGCAGCGAGTTACACAACCCAGACCACCACCAACCTTGTAATTCAAGCAGATAAGTGGGATCAGAAAGGTGTGTGGGAGATGCTAGAATGATGATGCTGGGTTTATTTTTGTCTGTGCTCTGTTCTGCTGCAGACCTCGAAGGTTACTGTTGTTGGCTGTTTGTCCCATGTTGCCAATTGAGCACTGGGACTGGCTCACAGGTGCCATGACCAAAGATCAGAATTCCTTAGCTGGTCCGAGTCTAGGCAGCAAAATATCGTTGTTGATTGAGTTAATTGATCGACACATGGCAAAGGGGTCGCTGCGTTATTGGTGCATCTGTTGACGTCTCCATAGCGTTGAGGCTCGTGCTCGTGCTTGTGCTTGTGCTCGTGAGCATCGAGAAGTTGTTTGATGCTTTGCGCCGCCGAGATCGACAAGCTATTATCCATACCCAGCGGTTGTTTGGTGCTAATGCGAAGCATTAGATTTAGGCCACCGCATAAAAGTGCATGTTGATGATTTTATGGATTAAAAAAAGGCAAAGTCAAGATGGCAGATGGCACTTCGACCAATACGACGCCGACGTTAAGAAGGAGCAAGCAACCCTGGGCTGGGGTTTCCACTACCGTAGCAGGGGCCATCGACAAGGCAGGAGCAGGAGGGGTAAGGAGTGCGAGCGATGGAGTGACAGCTGGAGGCAGGTACTGCCCTGGGATGTAATTCTACCTCCACTCTACAGTGCCTTCCCTGTGTGTAAGGTGGTACCTAGGTGATGGAAGCACATTGCATATTGCATTCTGCCTCGTCAAGAGTCCTGAAGACCTTTGTTCCATCCAACTTTCAACCCAATATCATTGACCGGTTACCGATGAAACGGTATGGAAGAATTCCTTGTCATGTCGATCGAATACCTCACTCAATCCTCCCGTTACCGAGCACCAAATTTGTCCTGTCCCGCTGTTGTCGACAACCCTTCAAGTGAGCTTCCAGCGGCACATGCACGCAAAGGCGCATTGGCCAAGCCAGCTTTCCCTCTGGTAGTGACCGAAATCTGCTGAGCTGGCCTGGCACAGCCCCTATCCTAGTCCAGCCTTTGTGCGGTTTCTCGGTTATCTGTCGTCAAGGACAGCTCGTTGTTAGGGATGCGCATCATGTCAAATCATTCCCACATCCACTGCCGTCAGCCCGTGCCAGAATCATTTGCTCCATGATCTTCAGCCCCAGGGCATCGCCACGCCCTGTTGGAACTTGCCCACCCAGAAGCAAGTATGATCACCACTCAAGAGGAGGCAAGAAAACTTAGGTCCTCTTTTCAAAGTGATGAAAAGACTTAGGTAAGTTTAGTATTTCTGAGCAAGCCTTTAGACTGGTTTATTTTAGCACCCTGGTTTAACTTCGGAAGTTTTCTTGCTCCCTGGGGCACTTTTAGCTGTCAATTGCTGGGCGCAACCACTTAGACTCATCGTTCTCTCTCTTACCGAAACAGGCACTCGGCCAGTTTCCTAGTTCCACAGAAGCAGTCAAGGCTGGCTTTCTGGTTAGTTTCCAATCTGAAGCTTGCATTTAAAAGCTTCGTTCCACGGCTTGTGGATACACATCCTGGACCGACAAATCCACACATTACACACCTCCCATTGGGTTTGTCCCGGGCTTGTACCTCCATGCTGTTGTAACAATCACAGATCCCGGTTGAGCCGGTATTCTATAGGGTACCACCAACTCGTAGCTTTTTATGCAAGCCAACTACTGCTGTTCCTGGGGACCTCTAGCTGACCTCAGAGTGAGCTATCTTAGCTACCTACATTCGCTACTGTCGCTTCGCCATCTATGTCCCCTTTCCCCCTTGGGACACCGGCCAGGAGCACACCACACATGATAGGGTGTCTCCAGTCTTGACTCGCTTCTCCATGCTTGTTGCTGTTATCTCCATCCAGCTTGACTTTACCCTAGTCTCCCACCCAGACGACAAGTGTCGATTCACGCATCACGAGCCAGCTTGCGCCAGATGCTGCTTCGCCTTACACCCATGCCTGCCCTGTGTACTGCCACCCTTGCCTTTCTCCAGTCTTCGGTCTTAGAACTGGTTATCTTCTGGCTGTCCTTCTATCAAGCTACCTAACTATGGTTATATCTGTCCAAAGGTTGGCCCGGGTGGAGTCCGCTGTGTTCCCCGACAGCTACCCTGGCCATGTCATTGACCCTTGAACATTACTCTGGAGCTCTAGCAGTACAAGCTGGTACTCTCTTCCAATTCCGACCGCAGCTGTTTCTAGAAATCGGCGTCTCTTACAGTTTCAAGTCCATACTGCCCTTTACCTTTGTGTATTACACAGATGACTCCTACCTTCGCCTCACTAATCAATGTGCGATTTGAGCCTCACCTTGGCCAATATCATCCTGGACTGCACTAGTTGTCCCCCCCCCCTTCACTCTTTTACTTTCTCAAGCATATAACCACCTCTCTGGTCCCTTCTATGGCTTCGATTGTTAGACCATTATCATAAGATCAAGTCTCATGCACCAAACTTCTTCTCTTCCCTTCCAGGACCGCCATCAAGATATTACTTTGGTTGCGGCCTATACTTGTTCTATCTTTACATCATCTACTTCCCTCCGTAAACTTATTCACAAGCCCTTGGCCCGTCCTCTTAAACACCCGTGGTTGCTGCCTTCTCGCTGATTGACTTGTACTATATCAGCTTCTTTGCTCAAGTTTCCCCTACCAACGAGACAAGTTTTCATCAGACACAATGGGATCCAACTACTGGAACAACAACAGTTGGTATGATGCCTCGTCACCACAGGACCAGGCCTCGTCACCATCTGGATACTCCTTCGACTATTATCAGTCACAGCCTTTGGTCAGATATGGTAGTTCTGGCAGTAACTCCCAGGCTTCCACCAGGGGCCCCGAGTCACCTACAGACGGCAGCTACTACACTCTGCATGGCTCACCAACTATGGACGATGCTGTTTATCAGCAAAGCCCTAGCTATCAACAGCATTATACCTCTGGTCAGACAAGGGCCGGAGAATCTTCTGTGCCACGGGGCGAAGCGTAAGTCCAGTCCCTATTATAAAATAGTACATTGCTAACTCTTGTGTTTCTCAAGTGGAAATGACTGGCCAGTCTCTTGCCTTCACCCTGGTTGTACTGCTCGCCCTTTCAAGCGTACTGCCGACCTCATTCGTCACTACAAGAACACGCATGCTCCCGAATCGAGCAAGGATGTCTATCTGTGTGACTATCCTCGATGCACTCGCTTTCGTGAGCCCTTCCACCGTCGCGATCACTTCCGAGACCATCTCCGCGAGTACCACTGTGAAGATATCATGAAGCGCGGCGCCACTGTTAACGAAGAGTGGCTCGAAGGTCGCTACACTCCTTCTACTTGGTGGCGCTGCCCCCGATGCCTTGTCAGAGTCAACATCTCAAAGCACGGCTACGAATGCCCCGGGTGTAAGACATCGTGCGAGTCTAAGCGCAAAGAGAAGCGCCGCAGTCGATCTTGAGGTGTGTGGGCAGAGATACGGCCTTGCCCATACAATCAGCCAACCACGACGCACCAAGCATCGCATTGGATGGCTTGAAACTACACTTCTGTTTCACTCTGGGCTTCTTCTATCAGCAAGCTTACACAGACAAACCAGTGGCATAGTACTGATCGCCAGCTCTGCATTATTGCTTTGGCCAGCTCACCGACACTCAGCACCATCTCGCCATTAGCCTAGCTGAGCAGCCAGCAGCTCTTGTATACATATTGTTACATCAAGGACAACAAAACAACCTACGCAAGGCATCTTTTTTCTTTTTGTGCATAGACATGCAGCGAGGAAACCATTTTCTGCAACCGTCTTCGAAGCCAGGCTTTCTCAGCCTTGGCCTTTTCCCTTCCTCATTCCTGGCATCCACACTCACACTCTCTAAGACATCCTCAAGATCAGCAAAAACGCCTATGCGTTGCAGATCTTATCCCCACTGGGGGGTTGCATCACGCTGAGGCTGACTTGAGAGAATTGTTCTAGAAGCGGGGCTGTTTGCGGGGATTATTTCAGCGTGGCTGTGTGTGTCATGCACGATGCTTCTGTCATGCTTCCATTCCTTCTTTCGAGTTTCCCTTCTTGGCTAAGACTTCTGGGGTCTTACTGGGGCCTAAGACTCTACTGAAGGCACCGAGATAAGACGTCTTGGTTATTGGGGGGGGATGATGATCACGCAGTGACGTTTATGATGATATATGAGGTCGATCCTATTTCTTAGAGGCTGGTGTTCTTTACATAGACGGTGGGGATTTTGTTCGTTCTACACAGTTTTGGTTTCTGGCGCATTTAGAGGATTTCTTTTTCTGTATACACCCTTGTTGTATTTTACATGTACATATGATCCCATGATACCTACAGTGTCCTACCTCGGAAATGTTAGAATTGTTGTTATCTCTTTGCCCTTCAATGTGACACACATCTACTGTGGTATTTCCCCTGGCTTAAGCATGTGTGACGAGGCAAGAGACGAGTTGCAATCAGGAGGCTGATCAATCCTAAAGGACCCCTGTCTAAGGTACGTGGATGTTGTACCGTGTTCCCCGCCATACCTCAAATGTAGTGGATGGCTTCCACAGCAGCCGGGTGTCTTCCCCAGGTAACATTGCGCGATATGGCGCACTACATTTCCAGCTCGTGACCACATACGTAGTTTGCGGCTTTTCTAGTCTGGAGTCCCTGGACGTCCTCTGACTCACTTTGTGTCGATGCACTAGAAAGAAAGGTAAGGGACAATTTGCCTCAAATCTTCAAAGTTGCAATTGCTTTCGCCCCGTCGGATGAGCAAGGTTCGATCGAACTCAGCTAAAAGCGCAGGAAGAAGTATCATGAAAAAATAACCAGCTTTCTCGATTTGGTCTGTTTCCATACATCTTTCGAAAAATATAGGTTTGTGATTCTGGAGAAAGTGGCTGATATGATGGTTCCAGCTAACTTTCTGTTAATCATCTTATCTCCGAACCCCTAAAGTTAGTCTTCCTCAATTGGATCGTCATTGTAGTTTGGCATGGTGCGGAAATCAGGCCGCCCCTTATCCCTGCGCCTTCTAGATCGTTGCCGTCTTCCCTTGCTCCGTGGCGTATCCAAGTAAACTGGCAATTTGGTGGAGGGGACGTCACTAGCTAATCGACCAACAAAGTGCTGCGGTTGATAGAACTTGAACTCGGCATGCAGCGGTTGAGGCGAGGCGGGTTGAGCAATGATAGAGTCGGTCGCGTCCGCGATATCTACCCTTGCGGCGGCTTCCGATGACGGGGCTTCCAGCTCTGCGCCCGGTAGATCTTGAATTTGGTCATCTGCCAAAATAAAGTTACGTCCTTCCGTTGTAGGTGTTTCTCCTCGGGATGCTGAAGGGGGGTCTGCGATATCGCTTGGAGGTGCGGTCGAACATGAAGGCAAGGATGATTCTACAAACATCCGGGGAACATGTGGCTTCTTCAAACCCAGTGCGCATTTTGTTTGTTCATGTGCCTCCTCTCGAGCCTTTCGGCTGGTCTCAGCGCTATCGTTATCAAGAACGAACTTCTTCCAAATTTCGTCTTCGTCGTCAGCATTTGGTGTTGTTTCTTGCTGTGTTTGGTCCTCAATATTTCGCTCCTGCTGTTCCTCGCTAGCAGTCAAGAGATCTAGTAGGTCTTGAACATTGGGAATCACAGGCATGAAGGAGCCCATTGAGAGAACCAGGTCGCTTCTAGTTTTGAGATTGGTCTCACTTCTTTCGTAGCTCGAGCTTTTAAGTAGAGCGTAAGGACTTGTTGCTGGCGGGAGAGTAGCAAATGGGTCTCTTGCTTGAAGCTCAGGTAGCTCTTGTTCGTCGTCTAATGGCTCGTGTTGGCTCTCAGATGGAGGTATGCTAGATGGGTACGTTTCCGAAGACCTTAGTTGTGGCTCTTCGTTCGCATGTGATGAGTTCTGTCCTTGATTTTCGCTGCTTATCAGATTTTCTATATGCGACTTGTCATTGAAGGTGTTCATATAGTTGCTTAGACTTGGGCTGATGGGTCTTGGAGGCCCCTTATCTCGACTTGGCTGAACGGGCTGCTGTTGTCTCGGTTTCGTTGTTGATTCCAACCACATGTTCCATCGAATGTCTTCGGCTGTGATCCTATCAGAAGGTTTTGGGGTACCCAGAACAGCTACGGCACTTGCACCTTCATCCAACTCAGGAGACTTAGCTTCAAAGACCTGGTGTCGTCGCCGAGTTGGCTGTGGCTGATGGATGATAGGCGCATGAGTTTGTACAACGTATCTTGGTTCATCAGTTTCTCTTGCTAACCATTCCTCCTGACCCGGGAAATGTACTGCAGATGAAAGGCTCGTGAGTGGATTACTTCGTTCGTTATGGGTTTGAGATCCATGAAAGTCGTGGGCTCTTGGTGGCCTCTCCCGATGATGACGAAGACTGCGAGATTGCTGGTAAGATACAGACGCCTGGCTCGTAGCATTATTGGATTGTGGGATCTCGAGACGGGATATTAAAATTTGTCGTGTGGCAAAGCTTCGTACTGAGTTACTATCCCTGCTCCATCGCAGATTTTGACTTCCAATGTTGATCTCTATGTCGTTCTCGGAAAGTCGACCTAGCGTTCTCTTGTTGGGTTGATCCTTCGGATCAGGACTGTACATCGATCGGTGGTCACTCCTGGAGGTTGGTTTCGCAAGCAACTTAGTGGATCGATCCCTTTGTTGGGAGAAGTCAACCGTTACAGGCTTTTGAGTAATGACGCCGGTCCAATCAGGCTTCTCTAATAGCCTGCGTCTTTTGGTTGCTATGGCCAACTCTTGCTTGTCTTTGTCTTGCGGACTTGTCGGGGAGCTCTCGGCTTCTAGCCCCTGATTTCCGATACGTGGCTCTCTCCCTCTTCCATTTCTTTTCTTGTGTGAGTTTTCTGTCTCGGATTGTCTATGTATACGCTTTCCTCTTGTTGTTCTTTGCTTCCGGCGAGGGGTCGAGGAGTTCGACTGACGACCTTGAGATGAAGTTGGCTGTGGAATATAATCAGGTACGAAAGATGAAATATCAAGGCCCTTGCTTGTAGCTGGAGCATTCTTTCTCGCTCTGGCTTTAGCAAAGTATTGCTTTTGTCGGGCAGCGTCTTTATCCCAGCCTTTTCGACGAGAATGGCGGGCGAGAGCGCCTTCAGTCCAGTTCATCGTGGATTAAGAGATCAGCCCTTCCGTGTGTGTTCAAGGTTGAGGCTTAGGTACTGAAGATTGCGTCCTTGACTAATAATTTTATGGGGGCACGTGAAAAGTTGATGCAATATGGCAGTTATCAACAACATCGTAGCTGCCATCTCCTGACATTGGAAGCTCACTTGCCCACTTTGGATTGCACAGTAAGCGTCCAAAATTTGATGGTATCTTTTGACTGACAGAAAACCGATACCCTCAATCCTTCAAAACCAAATTTAAGAAGACTGATCTTTCGGGTTGATCACAGCTCGAGATAGGTGAGTGTAACATTGTTGGACTCATCGAACAAATACAATGGATTGTCATCCCGAAGCCAACATGCGGTATATTAGTGGACTAATGAAATAGGTTCAGTAAAACATGACTCTCAATAATTTTATATCAAGAACCCTCAGAATTTGTGATACTACATAATACATCATGGTACTCTTGATCTCATGCTAGGAAATGTGTTTTGCTAACTTACACGATCATCTACACGGTGTTAATTGGTGGCCTAGAACACGTGCACGGTGCATGCTCAGGCCAGCTAAGCTTCAACGTGATGACGGAGCTCCCTTGAATCGAGTCCCTGAACGTGGAGCTACATCTCCATTAGCATTTAGCGCCAAGACGACACATTTCAACAAGAACGACAACGCACCTCATACAGAATTGAATTATATACACTTAAGCCAAATAACACCTCATCATGGCCGATGCAGAAGAGAAGGCCCGCAAGGAGAAGATTGCTGCGGCCAAGAAGCGTGTTCGATTACCCCTCCCTTCTTATCCTGGCTACTTTCGCTAACATTGCGACATAGGTCGAGCAATTGAAGAAGAAGAATAATAAGAAGGCCACTCCAGCAGCAAAGCAAACAAAGCCAGAACCAGCCGAAATCGCCGCGCCCGAACCCGTCGCCGAAAAGGCTGAGGCCGCCCCAGCGAGCGAAGAGAAAGCCGTCGAAGAACCCAAGAAGAAGGCTCAAGAGAAGCCACCTGCTAAGGAACCCGCGCAGCCACTTAAAGTGGAAACCCAGGAGAGCAGCGACGAAGACGACGATAGCGATGAAGACAGCAGCAGTGACGAAGAGACCTCGGCTTCCGCTACCCCCTCTCTCGCCCAACAGTCGAAACTGAGATCTACATCATTTCGTGCCGGCTCCATTACCTCAGGAGGTGCTGCGCCTGCCAGCCCTTTCAGTCCCGATGGAGAAACTGCTCCAGATATCTACAGAAAGCACATGGCCAGAATCGAAGAATTAGAAAAGGAGAACAAACGTTTATCTAAAGAGGCGGCGGACTCGGAGAAGCGATGGCAGAAGGCCGAAAACGAATTGGCCGACATACGCGAGGCCGATGGTGAAGATACAGAAAAAGCAGGTGGACACGAAGATGGGCTTTTGGATAGTTTGGTAGGTGATAATGCATGCAACCACAACCGCACTCAATCCGCTAACTCTTTCATAGAAGAGCCAAGTCGCCTCGCTTCAACGTCAAAACACCCAGCTCCAACAACAGGTATCGCGAGGACCTGGTCATGGCCACCGTCCTTCCATGTCTGTGGCCTCACCTCCAGCAGATCTCAAGGCTGAGCTCGAGGCCAAGACAGCAACCATTGAGTCTATGGAAATTGAAATCTCGAAACTCAGAGCACAGGCAGAGCGACACGCCAGTGGATCGTCGTCCGAAAAGGAACAAGTTACTGCTCTGGAGGACAAACTAGCCCGTGCTGAGGCTGCAGCGGGTAAGGCTCAGCGCGAACTACAGGACCTCAAGCACAACCTCGAGAGGACAGCAGAGAAAGCAGTCCGCGAAGGTAGCGAACGAACAAGTGCTGAGACCAAGATCAAGACTCTCGAGCATGAGCTCGAAGAGGTCAAGAGCGCTCGCGATGAGCTGGAGAAGAAGGTTGAGGCATTGGATAAGAAGGCGACGACCCTGACTACATTACATAAGGAGCAAGATTCCCGCTTACAGGCGATCAAGAAGGAGAAGGAGAAGGCAGAACACGATGTCACAGAGTTGAGGGCACAGGTTGAGAAGCTTGAGAGCGAAAATGCAAAGCTCCGAAGCAGGAAGTCCATGGAGGGTGGCGGCGGATTAGACGATGAAGGTGTTGATGAACTTGAGGATGAGGAACGCCAGAAACTTGAGAGAAAGATCCGAGCGCTGGAGAGCGAAGTGCATGAGCTTCGAAGTGGAGCATGGATTGAGAAACGTCGCGAATTGGAGGCAACTAGTCCAGGCTTCCATGATGTCGACCTCTCTCCTGGACATGCGATGTCTCCAACTCAGCGTAGGAAATCGGGACCTGGAGGAGGAATTGGTGATTTCTTTACGAGTGGCCTCAACGCTCTCGCCGGTGGTAATGATGATGATTTCCTTGAGGACGACGATATGGACTTTGACGAGGATGCATTCCGCAAGGCGCAAGAGGAGGAGTCAAAGAGACGGATCGAGCGGATCAAGGAGATTAAGAGATCACTTAAACATTGGGAAGGTTGGAGGTTGGACATTGTTGAGAACAGGAGGGGAGGAAACGAAGGAGTTGGTGAGATCTTTGACGTTTGAACTGATGCTGGATGTTTGCAGTGTTGCTGGGTGGACGAGGCCCAAGTAAGGAATGTATTATTAGAATAGAAAGAGATTCCGGGACGATAAACGGAAAGGATATCGATGATTATTCTCAGCCGCTGTGGCATATCTGTTTCCGGTTTTGTTTCCGAGACCTCATGAAATATGAGTCGATAGTCTCCTACCCTGAGGTTGATAGGCCCGACAGAATGAAAGGGCACCTCGGTGCTACTACAGCAACCATTGGTTTCGACTGAATGAGGTATTTAAATGCCTGTTCATTCCTTCACTGCCGGAGGGCCCGTGAACTCTGATGATTCCCGCGGGACAAGTACGTATCCGACTCGAAGAACGGAACATAACCAGACACACAGCTGGTATGAAGCATGTTGGAAATATGCTTACCCAGAGGCAATGATTGAGTTGGAGCCATATTCGGAAGCTCACAATCACTACATATCCCGACTCTAAAACCCGGCATCGAGTGTCGGTATCTCATTCCTGTTGCTCGGACATCAACCGAATATCGTCCCCCGATGACGGCGCGGAGAGTGGATACCCTGACCGGAGATCCGAGTTGGAGAACGGAGATGCGCTCCGCGCCGAGATGCAAGAGGCCGGGAGGTGTTATTCCCGGTAGAGTGTGCCAAAAGGGTTTATATAAATCAATCAATATGAAGCTCAGAGCATCATCATACTACCTACACCAAATTGAGGTTCTGAGGCTTGCATCGGACCCGCTTACTTCCGGCTCATGTTTTAAGATCGACCACCTGTAACCGTATCAAAATGCAACTGAGAAGCTTCCAGCACTCGGCGACAGTAACACCGAGATGAGGCAAAAAACGAGAGCAGCTGTCATGCACGAGATGTAGCGCCTAATTTAAAGCCAAGCAGCCATAGCGTCCGGCGGTAGTCGTCGTCCCCCACTGAGCGGGGGACCAAGTGCGGAATCCATCGACACTAGTGTTAACCGTCGAGGCTGGGACTGGCTGGGCATTTTTTTCTCTCTGCTTGCAGCTTTTGATGCGGTGCCCCAGCTCGGTCAGGTACCGAGCCTCATCCCCAAAAGAACCTGGCAGGAAGAGAAAAGGAATACTCGAGACACACCCTGAGAGTTGGGGGGATGTAATGGAGGCTACGAGGGGTCTAAAGACTCTCGAAAATTATCGCGAGATGGTCAATTGAGGTGAAGTTGAGCTTCATGTTGGACAAGAACGTCATATGTAGACACTTTAGATAGAGAGACTCGACCCCTGTCATATCATAGCATGCGATTGTCTAAAAAGATCATGTCAGCCACGTTTGATATCCCGCACCGCATCATCCGTCTTCGGCCTTGGACCCTACAAGGCTAAAAGGAAAAGAGAACAGTCCGTTGTCGGAAGAATTGGATTTGAATGTTCCTTTGTCCTTCCTATTTCTCTCTCTCGATTTCGGCTCAAATCCCATCTCTACATCATCAACATTGTTTCTCGTCAACAGCTTCAGCACCAGAAGAAAACGACGTTTCGATCGAATCGAGCCTTGTAAGTGCAGCTTTTATATGTCACGTCGTTGCTAGCTTCGCTAGTTGTCAGTGGTCAATTGTCAGCCACAATAGGTGTCATGATACAGTTGTATCGTCATTGACCAACGATATTCCTCATGAGCATATTCGAAGACCACAAGGCTTCTTCTAGATTCGCCTCATCTAAGGATTTTAGCAGCTAAATACTATAGATCTGATCTCAGATTGGATCATACCTATTTCTGCTGAATTAAAGATGCACTACCAAAGCCTCGTGGTCTTGTCAGGACAGACATTTCCTAAAACTCACACCCCTCAAGATGCCAGAGGCAAAAGAAAACACTCAAAACATGAATCGCCTCATAAACCATTTCCCCTCTTCCCATTCTTGCTTACGCGCGCATCTGTAACTAACACCTGACGAAATTCCCCAGCTTCCAATCGACTAGCGGCGCCTCTTGATCAAATTCACCCCGTCTCATTGGGGGGAAACCACGCATCAATCACACCTGCCAACCTAACACTTACCCCATATTCTCCTTCCCCCGTCGCATCGTCGGTTTTCCTCTCGGACGCCGCACATCAACCGAAAACCTATCCTCGGTTGAAGTTTAGAAGGTGCAAAACCACACCCCAAGCACCTTCCTGAACCCGACCTCCGACCTCCACTTCCGACCCCAAACCAACCGCTTGCCCGTCCGTGTTGCAGTTACACCCCGCGCTGGGCACTTGCACTTGCAGTTTGTAACGACTAGCGACTCAAGGAAAGTCCCAAGTCGAGCCAAACTTCCGGCGACGATTCCCGAGTCCGGTTCCCGTACCTGCCTGCCTTACCGTACCAGACCCTTTTTATACCTCTTTTATAAACTCCCAACTTCTTCCTCTTCTTTTTTTTTCGCCCATCATGCCCGCCGCTGTCTTCGCCTCTTCCGTTCAGCGATCTCTTCTCTCGTCTTCGCTGCGCCGTGTCGCTATCACTTCATCCGCCGTCCGCCCTGTCCGAGCTTCCTTCGGTGCTATCCAAACCATCTCTCCCTTCGCCGTCCGCACAATGGCTTCCCACCAGAAGATCAAGGTCAAGAACCCCGTCGTCGAGCTCGACGGTGATGAGATGACCCGCATCATCTGGCAGGTCATCAAGGATAAGCTCATCCTTCCTTACCTCGACATCGACCTCAAGTACTATGATCTTGGTCTTGAGTACCGTGATGAGACCAACGATCAGGTCACCATTGATGCCGCCGAGGCTATCAAGAAGTACTCCGTCGGTGTCAAGTGTGCCACCATCACCCCCGATGAGGCTCGTGTCGAGGAGTTCAAGCTGAAGCAGAGTAAGTTAATTCCCATTCCGACCCTGTCTTAGTTCGCGTTGCGCCTCGATGTTCGCCCCGCCAATCGCAACCCCGCATACATGAGGCATGCAGGAAAAGCAACATGAGGGGAAACAAGCAGCAGCAAAGCGAATGAAACCTGCAGTAGTCAGCTTAACAAAATTGAATTCGGCTAACTTGCATGTCCAGTGTGGCTTTCCCCCAACGGAACCATCCGAAATGCCCTTGGTGGTACCGTCTTCCGTGAGCCCATTGTCATCCCCCGCATTCCCCGTCTTGTTCCTGGCTGGAAGAAGCCTATCATCATTGGCCGTCACGCCTTTGGTGACCAGTACCGCGCCAAGGACGCTGTCCTGCCCGGCCCCGGTAAGCTCTCCATGGTTTACACCCCCGAGGGTGGCCAGCCTCAAGAGATTGAGGTCTTCCAGTTCAAGAACGGCGGCGGTGTCGCTCAGACCCAGTACAACACCGATGAGTCCATCACTGGTTTCGCTCACGCTTCCTTCAAGCTGGCTCTTGACAAGGAGCTCCCTCTCTACATGAGCACCAAGAACACCATCCTCAAGAAGTACGATGGTCGATTCAAGGATATCTTCCAGGAGATCTACGAGTCCACCTACAAGAAGGACTTCGAGGCCAAGAAGATCTGGTACGAGCACCGTCTCATTGACGACATGGTCGCCCAGATGATCAAGAGCTCCGGTGGTTACATCATGGCCCTCAAGAGTAAGTCCACCCCTGTAGTCTGAACACTTGTTCAGGCTCTGCCTACTTAAAACGCATGAAAGCTAACATCTACAGACTACGACGGTGATGTCCAGTCCGACATTGTCGCTCAGGGCTTCGGCTCTCTTGGTCTCATGACCTCTGTTCTCATTACCCCTGATGGCAAGACCTTCGAGTCTGAGGCTGCCCACGGTACTGTCACTCGCCACTACCGTGAGCACCAGAAGGGTAACGAGACCTCCACCAACCCCATTGCCTCCATCTTCGCCTGGACCCGTGGTCTCGTCCAGCGTGGCAAGCTCGACGACACCCCCGAGGTTGTCGCCTTTGCTGAGAGCCTTGAGCAGGCTTGCATTGACACTGTCGATATTGACGGTATCATGACCAAGGATCTTGCCCTTGCCACTGGCAAGTCTGAGCGCAAGGACTATGTCACCACCAACGAGTACATGGATGCCGTTGAGCGCCGTCTCAAGCGAACCCTCAAGGAGAAGCTGTAAACGCATTGTCATCTGTCGTTTTTTTTTTACAGCCTCCCTTTAGCCTCTAATTCCGCTTCCACCTTCCTGGCCTCTTATGCCTCTGCAAAGAGTAGCCACTATTTCATGAACTCTTAAGAATCGGCGTCGAATATGTTGTCACAACCTGAATAGCATCTCACAGTCTTGAGAACCACAAGAGCGTCACCTCTTGCGATCTCTTGGCCACTCACTTCCTCAGCAGAAAGGAAGTTGGCGTCGTCAAGAGCAATCATGAACCGGAACCTTCTGCACAGACACATGCAGTTGGCTAACGACTTATGAAAAGCATTCCTCCATCGTCATTGTGGTTGGATAGGATGTTGGGTTTTTGAATATGTAAAAGCAAAGATTTGAGGAGGAGACAGCATGTATCATGCCACCGAGTATTGGAAAGCAGATGTCCATGTAGAAAGCAAGCTTGTTCTTAGCATATAGACAAGATGGGATACCCAGCCCTGCTTTATAGTTTTCTTCACCTAGATCTTCCCCGGCCATTCGCATTGTGACCACTCGTTCCCCGTAGTGCATTCCTCCTAGTCCTTCTTTAGTCGCGGATCAATGGGTGGTAGAGTCATAGGATGTACTCAAATTGAGCTTAAAGCAAATCTATTGGACCTTGAAACTTGTCCCTGCACCTCTTCTCACATGTACGATACATTCAATGCACAGCTGCTCTTGGTAGATGCCGCTTCTGACGCCTCTTTTTGTCATACTGCTTGCTGTCAAACCTCGGTAGTTGTCCGTAGCTAGCGTAACCGACACCCAATCTCCAAAATAATTCCCTGTTTCAGAAAAGCAACAATAACAACCAACTCCCTATTTCCCTTTTCCCCCTTCCAAAGAAAACAGATGTGCGTGTTCCTAGCTTCAGCGTCTGTATGCAGCCCCGTGGTGGGGAATGCCTCGGCTTAAGCCCGCACGTGTATATAAAAATGAAAAGGATCGTATAAAAGGCTGACATCAAAGGCTGACAAGTACAGAGGATGAACACACCCGCAGGCCCGGGTTGACCCGACCGAGATGGCCTCGGTTGGCCGGAAGGAAAACCGCGGTTGTCAAGGCATGCGATTCTGATGCCGGGGATTTCGCATACATACGGATTCTGTCCGTAGGGCTCCGTTCTTCGATTTCGATAGTAATACAATTTTGCAAGCTTTGACCATACAGTCGAGAGCGGCTACTCTCGCTCTAACAGTAGTACCCTCATGGCAAGGTTGCGTGTTTGGACACAGACGTATCTGTTCAGCCCTATGCCGGACCTATTCAGCGGAGGCTAGAGGAGCCTCCTTGTCTTTCTTAGACTTGCGTGCGCTTGGTGTCCCTTCTGCTGCTTCGCTCTTACGCTTCTTCTTCGTTGGTCGTGTTGATGAGCCACGAGGCTTGTATCCCGTGTCGTCTTCTGCATTTCTCTTGCGCTTGCCCCTAACAGCAGGTGTTGAGGCAAGCTCCTGATCCTCATCCATGCTGGCGTCCACGTCGCGATCTGCGGCTGCTGCTGAACGAGCTGCAGCACTGACACGCTTGCCCCTTGTGCTGGCTCTTCCGCCGCGCTCACCTCGTGACCCACGCGTCTTACGCCCACCGGTGTGACCACCTTCAGCATCGTCTGCGTCTCCATGTGCTTCTCCGTCCTGGAGGAAAATCTTGGGAGCGTGTTTGCGCAGCCAATTTGTCACACTTGTAGGATTCTTAAGATGTGGATGTGATTGATGATTGCCAGGATGAGCGCGGGGAGCGAGTGTAGGAAGCATATTCTCAGGGTCGAGGGCCATATCGATTTCGTAGATGTAGTTGTCGATGTCATCGGCAGATAAGAAATCGGCAGGATAAGTTTCGCCATCGACAGCCTTAAGATCGTTGATGATTTGTGGTAATGTCTCCTTGGCGCTGCTGTATGATGAATGTGGTACACTCTTAACAAGGTCTTCAAGCTTCTTCTTGGGCGTGTCTTTATGTAGCTCATGTTCTTCATCCAGGGGATGGACAAGCGCATCGGCTTGGGATGGAGGCTCGAGGGATACATCGACTTGTTTCTCTGGAGGAATTTGGGGAGAATTGTTGATTTCGAGTAATAGATCCAATAAGCGGCTATTGATAGTAGGTTAGTATCGTGTCTGCTGGTAAATGGTTGATGGACTGGAGATAGCCTACTCGTTCTCTACAGCCAAGCGCTTGACCAATGCAGCAGCCTTGTCTTCTTGCTTGTGCAACTCCTCACCATCATGCATCTTGTGATCGAACACGATGCGCATCTTTCTATACTTCTTCTTCCATGATTTGTATCCAGCGCGATGACGAGTGGCGCCCTCAGTTTTCACGGGGGACTCGTCCATTGCGAGGGAGGCTGTGATCGACGCGCGATCGGGCGAGAGATATCGTCAATGAAACGCGCTGGGGGTTGCGAATATAATCGAGATACGAAATGATCAATCGCGTGGTGTTTGTTGATGATACGAGTTGGCGATGTTGTCGATGCTGAAGGAAACAATGGGACAAGCAGAGAGTGACAGGGTTTGCCAATAAGATTTGATGTTTTGGCGCATTCAGTTCTGTTCAGGGCCAGGCCAGGCCAAACCAAACCAAACCAGGCTGTGACGGGACCTACGGGTCTCTTCAGGTGGTGTTGTTCTCACATTAGATCGGTACGTACCTTACAGTAGCTCAGGCACACTTGGCAGTTGCCCCAGATCAGCTTCTCCCAAGCCTGGTTCTAAAATGTTCCGCGTACCAACTCGGAGAGGCTTAGGGTAGCACGCGACAGTAAAGGAGACTTTGAGGATGTCACAAGAGGTGTAAGATTGATGAAAGAAGGGGATTGAAGCAAAATGTCCTCATTTGATTGCTTGCTTTATTGTGCTACTTATCATTATTTCGGTCAGCACACACAGCTTCAGTCAACAAGGTACTTAGTGGTTCAGACACACATCAACAGCATACCATTTCACTGTCGACGAATTGTCTGAGAGTACCTTGCAAAAAATAGTTTGAAGTCAGGTTGCAAGCTTTTATTGTGCCTCCTCATTATCTATTCTTTAAAGCCAAAGCATCATGATGCTACCTCCTTTCCTAGTGTGTCTAGTTCCTCCTTAATGAACTCTGCAGCATTCACCATCTCTGTGCTGCCATATACAACCCTCTTCTTAGCCCTGTCGCCTCCTGCTCGACTCACCCACTCCTGCAAGTTACCATATTCATCCATGCTGCCACCGCCAACTGTAAAAACGACGGCTTCACTGAAGCCTTGTCTTCTTTGACCAAAGCTAGCAGTCTGTCCGGGCACTTGGGAGCCAGGCATGCCGCCTGGAGTAGCTCCAGCGCCAGACCGCATAGCACTTGGTGGAGGCATGGTGCCTCGAGCATTGGCGGATCTAGGATCGTAGTAGAGGTAGTGCTCTGTCTTGGCAATAGCTGAAGAGGAGGCTGACGAGGGGTCCATGATCGATTCGACGATCTTCGTAACTGTAAAATCGCGATCGGCAGGGAGGAAGTTTTTCACACCGCTGATGAGACTCTCAAAGTTTGATGACAGACCAGTGGGCACTCCTGATTCTTTGAGGCGGTCGGTGAGACGAGATGACATAGACGAGAAGCGGCCGAAGAGATCTGAAGTTTGAGCAGGCTGAGCAGTGTTGTTGTTGATGGTAGTGAGTTGTGTCATCTTGGTTGTAGCGCGAACCCTGTCCTGGTCAGTATGCGCAAGACAAATCATTGCTTTAAACACTTACTGTCGAACATAGGGCAGACATGATACATCCGCGCCAGCTTCTGAGAGGGCCTTCTCGAAACCCTCGAATTCTTGTCGACTCACTTCTTGTTCTGTACTCAAGTACCAGATGATGAACAATCGCAGCTTATCAACGGGTTCGGAACCCTTGGTACTGTCACTAAGAATTTCCATAATCTGAGGTTTGGTCTGCTTCACAACATTCTCCTCCAGTTGGAAATAGTTGTCAAGCTGGCGGTCCTTAATTCCTGTCAACAAAGCCGCCAGGATGTTCATATGCATGTCGAGAATGCCTTTGCGCTCTCTCATTTCAGGAAGCAACGTTATTGCCTCCTTGAGATGCTGAGCGCTCGCGCTGGTATCGGCCTGCAAGTCTTCGAAATTTGTAACACCAGTCCTTTTCGTAATCGCAGCTGTTTCTTCTTTGTATTTGGTCAATTCAGCATCGATGTCCTCCGCTACTTGAGGGAAAGGACTGCCGGCGTTTTTGGCCCAGAAGAAGTCGTTTGTAGTCAAATCGTAGCCCTTCTTCGTGGGGCCCTTGGCAGGGTTTCCTTCCTCCGCAGGGCTTTCGATGGTGATGCGATTGAGCTTCATGTTGAGAACATCATGAACCAGACTTTGATATGTCCAAGAATGAGAAAGCATTGGCACCAAATCAATGTTTCGATCGAGAAGAATGAGTACGGGTCGGGAAGAGTGAGTACTGGATGAAGCGTTTGTTCGCGGCCCTGAGAAGAGGTTGTCCTTTGAGTTGAGGATATGATCTCGGAGTTTTCGGTCGAGACGCGCGGCGACCATCTCTGCAGCAGCGCCTTTGGGGCATCGGATAATGGGAATGACTCCTGTAAGATTTATCAGCATATTGGGTTTGAATACAGAATGTCCGGCATACCCATAGTAGCAATCACACTGAAGAGACCGCTAACAATCTTATCCACTACGCGATCAAGCTCCTCGTCGCTGGTGGCTGCACTGTTCAATGCCCAATACGTATGCTCTTTTTGCATGCCCAGACTGAATAGATCTGGTTCAGCGACAATGAAATTTAAATATTGGTCAAACAGTTGAGCAATATGTTCGGATGTTCCAGCAGCAGCAGTTTGTGTAGCGAACTCCTCGAGAAGGACACGGGGGAGGGAGGAGAGGAAGTTGATGTAAGCGGGAGTGTAAAGTCCCTTCTGCAAGTCGGATGTAATGGCTTGGAGGTTTTGCGCATTCGGTTCGAGGAGGTAGATGACTGGGACATCGGGGATAGGGTGCCTTGCGCCGCCAATGTGCCTGCGCAGCTCATGTTAAACTTTGTATATCTTCGTGAGGCTCGTCGACTTACATGTGCATGGTTACGCCCATTGACCGCAAGTCGCTGACGCGCATAACACTGCTGATAACATCCCGACCGAGGTCATCAAAGACCAGTACCTTCCAGATAGGGTTGCCATCAGCATCGAGGATAGGCGCAACAGGAGCAAGTAGACCGTTGGCATGGGCTTCGTCGGCCTCGGAGGATTCGACACTCTCGTTCAAGTTGAGGATTTTCTTTAGCGACGCTGAGAAAGGCATTAGTCGAAGAACGAGGGGCGCACTGAGAGTTCAGCATCACAAACCTATTTGGCGATCGCGCAGGGAGTTTCCCTTGGTTGCCATACTGGCAGATGACGTCGGGGCGTCGAGAGCTTAAGGTGGTGGTAGTGGGATGTAATTCAGGAGAATGGCCAGGTCGCTTGTTCACAGCAGATTCGATTGTAGGAGGAAACGTATGTCGAAACAAGATATTGTAGCCTTAGAGAATCCTAGGTACAGAATCTTCAGTCAATCTTCAACTCAAGAAATCGTATCGATTTGGTTGATGGCAGCTTGAGGCCACGATCCAATACTACGGTTGCTGGAAAGCTCCCCCGACGGCGCGCAAGCTGGAAGCACGGACCGATACAAGCGCCGACACGATTGGACATGGAAAGTGCCACGGTGCTGGGCCCGCTGGTTCCAAAGGGGCACTTGCCAGTGCAGTTGCCCACCGTCATGATTGTGTTTGTGCCTGAAATATGGGGCCACATCATAGCCAAACACGTCCAGGTCCGTTCTCTGAGTTCCATGCGAAATCGCCAGGGACTTCTCTTCATTCTCTTCGATCCGACGACACTTCATCAACCACCATCAACCATCGCGACAAACGCTGACTGGCGCTCAGCAGGTCAAACGCGTTTATATATAAGCTGCGCTTGGTATTTTAATTCCCATCTTTGTGCTCATCCTCCGGATCTGCGCCCACGTCAAACGCCTTGTGCTGGCGAACCAACGAGTCACCCTTGTGCTGCTCTCTTTGCCTCTCCGACAGGTCACACCTCCGTTCGATAATGTTGTAAACACCACGCGACTTGCGCAATATACAGATGGCATAGAGCTACTCTGCATCTTTTGGTAGGAAGACGGACAGAGTTACTGTACTGAAGGAACCTTATCTGAATCAAAGGGTATGCCCAAACTTGACCCCATTCCCTTTTCCACCCTGCACCAATCAACCTCTTTACCTCTGTCGCGTCATTCTGCATGGCTGGGTCATCCCGCCATCATGAACCAAAGCAGCAACGTTGTATCTGTGATTTCTCTATAACAATGGAACCAACCACTTGGACTCTCTGCAGCATTTAAATTGCGAGATGAGAAGATGGTTACCGTCGTGGAGACTTGCTTGGAGATAAAGCTCCTCAGCATCGTCTTCTAGGGGCGAAGAGCTGTGGCGGCTGGGTAACCCAGAGAGGTCCAGGCGACGAAAACCAGGCATCTACAATCTGGCCAGTTTGCAGGCGAACGCGCACCTAAAAAAGCTGCGGCACGAGTATTTGATGATATAAAGAGCATTCATTCATTCATTCATACAGAGTCAAAAAGGGCGTCATGGCTGTTGATCATCGTCTTTGCGACGTTGCAGGCGCCTGTCTTTTCAGGCGCTTGTTTGGGTACAGGGGCTGGAAATAACGCTGTTTTCAGCTCCAACTTCTGCTCAGCGGCACCCCAAGACAGCAACATCACAGGGACTACGCTACACTAAAATGCGGGTGAACACGCATCTGAAGGAAACAGTGGCTCCACCACCAAAGTCATTCCAGAATGCCACTATTTACCAACAAAGCAATCTGAATTGCTTCAGCGATCAAATTATTGCGACAAAGCCAAGTTTCTAAATCTCGCTTCGAGTTTATCATTCTCGATTTTTTCTCGAGTTGCTTTGTCGACGAGCCTGTCGCACTCAATTCTTTGTCCAACCTTTGATCAACCAGCCATACACCCTTTTTCTAAACCACCGGCCTTTTAATGGAAGATGGATGGATGCTCTTTATCAACGCTCTCTACGCCTTAATCTTACAGAAATCTCACGAGAATCCCTTTATATTATTCTTCACATCACTTATTACACTACCGATCTTCTAGTTCTTGTTGCAGACTTTGCTGATGGTTTTTTTTGCTTTCTCTAGACTTTCAGATTCATTCACCTTGTCCCTTTCCCCAAAGACCTGGACCCTTGTCAGCCCGTCCATTTATCGACTAGCGTACTTCTATGGTGGGCCACCTGCAGCTGCGATAGCCGAAAGCCTCTCCCTAACAGCAAGACACTTGCATAAAGTCTCTTGTCAGCTTAATTTCTGTATGTCAGTACATTATTTCTCGCTTTTCAGATACATGAATGGTAGCTCCAATCAAGGCTACGTCAACCCCCAGCCACACCTTCGCGTTGTTGCGCGAGGCTCAACTGCCTTCCTTATTTCCTTCATCGCATCCTCCGCGTTTACACATTCGCACCTCATCTTAAGGTAGCAATGATTGCTAATACCATGCACTAGCTCTTAAAGCTGTTCAACATAATTGATCCTTGGTCTCTGTGGTCGTATTGCTGTTGTAGCAGCTGCCTCTTCTAAACACAGCATCTATCACAAGATGCAGTCTTGGTCAAACAATGGCCAAAACGGCGCCGATGAGACACAGCATCAATGGCACAATAACTATGCCTTTGCAGGCCAAAACGGCCAATTTGACCCTCATCAGCCTTGGTCACAGCCTGTGAGCGAGCAGGCAGCCTACTCACAACTTAATCCTCAAGATGCTTCCCCGTCAAACTTTTTCGACTCTGATCAAAGTCACCCCTTTCTCTCAAACACTCTGCATGACTCTCAACAGGACCAAGCAGGCTACCACCCAAGCCATGACTCTCTCTCTATGAACCAACAATTTTCACAACAGTCACAAGATGTAATGGAGACAGATTTTAGTGGAATTCATCCTGATATCTACGGTCAACACGGCAAAATGAACCTGGATAGCGCCATGGCTGGCATTGGACAACTATCAAGTCATCCTCATTCTACCAACTTCCCATATTCTATGGCACCACAAAATGAGTCATCCTTCGAACCTTCTATCCAGCAGTTTTCTCAGCAACATGTAATGCCACAAACAAGTAGGCAGCAGAGCCATACACCAGTGCAGCAGTTTGACGGCATCTCGTCTGCTTATACCCCAGGTCATAATTTCAGTCGACCGCCCCAGCCATCCCCGGTCCAGAATCAGCAACAGTACAACCAAGCTGCTTTTTCACCTCCAGTGAACGGCCAGACGCCTCAACCACGACCGAATGAACAACTGAACTTCCAACAAGGTCACCCGCAAGCACGACAGCAACCTCAGCCTCAACAGCAACCTCCTAAGCCTCAACAGCAGATGCAACAAAACCAACCGCAACCACCACCACCGCAGCCTCAGTTCGCCCCCAAGCAACCTGTGGTCTATCCCCAGACCTCGCAGCCTTTGCCTGGCCAGAACTTCCAGCAATCGATACATCATCAGCAGCCATCCCACTTCATCAACAACGCCACATCACCACCCACAGCTAACACTCAATACATTTTGTCACAACCAAGCACGAATCAAGATACTGGGGCCCTTCAACCCGCGACGAACGAACCGCCTCCTAAGAAGAGGAAGCGAGTAGCTAAGACAGAAATCAACACTCCTACTCCCACTCCGGAGCCCACTGCAGCATATGTCGACTCGCCTGTTGGGTCTCCTGCTGTGAAAAAGATTGATGATCTCGATGGCCTCTCAGCTCCGACTCCCACGCCCGAAGAAGCCCAGTTAATCAATCAGTTTACTAAGCGCACTAAGGCCGCCCAAGCCAAATTTCCTGCTATCAAGGGGCTTCCTCATTTGGTTCATGAGGGAACAATTAAGCTTCCCGCACCTAAGAGCTATGATAAGCTTGCCCCTCTCGTGGCACTGCCAGCTCGTAGCGGAAGACAGATGGTCCCCGAACTTGGTTACAGTCTTCCATGTGAAGTCCAGGGGCGTTTCACCAGCCAATACCGCCCCTCTCCAGATAAGGGTGGACTTGATGAGAGGCGCATGGAGGCTAAGGTGCTTTTGGATGACTTTGATCGTTCCATGAAGGGCTTAGGCAAACGGCGTCCCAAATACACGGAGTACCCGCATGCTTTCAAAGAGCAACTTAAATCTGATGAGGCTTCGAAGAACAAAGCCGAGAAAAAGGCAAAAAAAGAGCTTGAGGAAGAGCGTGGTAAGCCAGTAAGTTATCCGGTACAGTCTTTCGTAGGCCTTATGACTAACCATGTCCAGATCCGCGCAGCTACTCGCCCAGCCGACCCTGCTGAAGCTGCTGCCTGGGATGCCATCGGGATGGTGCACATCGAGCAGTCTGTTGCACGTACCAATGCCCTGATTGCAACTCGCGTTCAACAAGCAGGCGAGTATTTCATCAAACTTCGCAGCGAAATGAACCGTGCCAAGCAGGAACTCGACCAAGCTATCAAGGACAAGAAGCCGGAAGGTGTGATTGCAAGGGAACGACAGGACTTTGAACAAAAGAAAGAAATACTCTACCGAGCTTTGGACGCCACTATCGAGCATGCAGATGATGCGGTATTGGATAACCTTGGCGGTCACCAAAAGCTAGTTTTAAGTTTGGTGAATGCGCTCATCATGTGTATCAAAGCGAGTGACTTTTCGGGAAAGCTCCCCAAGATTGTCCTTGAGATGTTTACACATTTTCCTATGACGAAAAGGATCGCTGAGACAACAAACTTTGAAACAGTGAGGAAACGTTTTGCCGACAAGGGAGACTCGGAGGTCAAAGAGCTTGTATCAGAGATCACAGTCAAAGTCAAGAAGCTCAAGGCCAGTGAGCCCGAAAGCACAGGCTATCAAGGCACTTCTGCGTCAAGCAGAGCGAAGGCTAAACCGGGGATGGAGCCTTCAGCCAAGCGTGGGCGAGACGAGGAGGCTGAAACAAGAACGGTTAAAAAGATTGCAGTAGAATCTAGCGGCAATGCTCTTAGCAGGAAACTTGCGCAGCCCAAGATTCAACTTCAATCAGCATCCAAAACCAGTGCAGCAAAGGCAGCAGCAGCTTCTATTCTGCCTGGCAAACCCAGACCAGTAGCCAAACCTGCACCAAAGCCTGAAACCAAGGCAGACGTGAAGGTCATAAGTGACGACAAGATAAAAGCAGAAGCGAAGCCACCGCGAACTGAGACGAAACCACCGGTACCTCGAAATGGGACCACTACCGCTCCGACCTCAAGCTCAGCCAGCGCCCTGTCCGGCATTGCTTCGCTCTTGGACTCGATCAACGCACCAAAAGCCGAGGCTCCTGTTGCACAGAAGGAGACAAATGGGTCTCAAACCTCCGAATCACCTGAAGAGAAGGCCAAGCGTCTCCGGAAAGAGGCTCGCCGTAAACTTCGAGTCAGCTGGAAGCCTGAAACTGAGCTTGTTCAGATTAGGATCTTCCAGAAGGAAGAAGCTGAGGACGAAGGACGAGAGTCGAACATGACCCGAGATGCCGCCGACGACCGATCTGAAGGAATGGTACTCAAACAGCGTGCGAACGTAGAGGAAGAAGAGGATGACGAAGACGTTCCTTATCAACCTTGGATGGGACCTGTCGCAATCGACTTCTCTAGGCTACCAACAGACGTCCGAAACAAGAACTTTGTTACCCGAGGTGGTAATGTCACCTTTACAACAGATGAACAGCAGCGCATTGCGGATAGGGAGCAACGGGAGCTCATGGCTATCTATGCTGACCCCGATGACATACCGCCCTCACCCAAGTCACCGATGCCCGAGGCTACTGGAACTGGTCAACAGAAGACTCAATATCTGCCTGATGATTCAAAGTTCCAAGAGATCCAGCTTCGATGGCGCGATGAGCAGCAAATGGGATCTGATGGAGCACTCTACACGGCCCTACAACGCATCGAGGCAAAGAACAATCCAGGAACTCGTCTCGATTCGATTCTGGGCAACCTCCGGGGCGCCTCAGAGGCGCCCCGCACATCCCCTCAACATGCCTCTCACTCACAGCACCATCCGGCCCTGGCTAATGATACTCTACCTCTTATCGCTGGCCGTGCCGTGTTGGAACAGGTCATTGCGGTGCTCAAATCCGACAAGGTCAAGAGCTGGCGAGACTCTAACCCAATCACGAACGATGCCTGGCGTGCCTTTCATTACTCTGACATGCCTACTCGCCTTTGCGGAGGTGCCATTGAAGGTGTGGCCAAGTCTCTCTCAGGCATGCCATTTCCCAGTAATTCGCCTCCAGAATGGATTCTCCATGATCAAGAGAAGGTCCGCGAGTGGCAAATGGGGCGCAACAAAGAACTGGCATCTCGACAGAAAAGGGCAGACGAAGAACGTGCGCGCGCAGAAGCGGAGGCCAACGCCCTGCAAGCAGCAGCTGTCGGTGCTTCGTCTGGCCAAGCCCCAGCCAATCCTCAGGACTGGGCGGCCTATTATGCTCAGCAACAACAGGCTTATGCCCCTTACATGGCTTTGTTGCAGCAAATTCAGCCCCAGCCCCAGACGACAACTGCACCTGCACAGCAGCAGCCGCAAATTCCTGATACCCAGCTCCAGTCTATCCTGGCCGCTATCAACCAGCCGTCGCAGGCTTCAGGCCAAGACTCGACCGCGACCTCAAATGTTGCTTCATATCTCAACCCCAACGATCCATCATACCAGCAGTACATGATGCTCAGCCAAATGGCACAAGGGCAGCAAGTCCCGCCTCCGCCTCCACCACCCGCAGCGGAGCGAGAATGGGATAGAGACAGAGCATACAGCCGAGATAGAGACCAAGATCGAGGTTGGGACCGTGAACGGACGTATGACCGCGACCGCGATGATCATCACGGAGGCAGAGGAGACCGTGATGGAAAAGATGGAAGGAAAAAGAAGCCTACTCTACCACCACACAAGCCTGCTAACAAAGCACTCATTGGCACCAAGCCTTGTACTTTCTGGCAGCAGGGCAAGTGTGCTAGAGGAGACAAGTGTACATTCCGACACGACTAACGATGAGCTATATAAAGCTTGTTTACTATATTGAACCTGACTTGGAGTTTAGAAGTGGGATATATCATGGTGTATTTTTAATGTAACCAAAAATTCGCATCAGCTAAGGTCAATCGAGGATCAAGACATTGAATTCCCTATACTATGTGCCCGAGCGCGTGATATGCACCATTACAAGAAGAATTAAAATCTTTCATATTCCACGTCGTTTACATAACTGTGATTCCAATTTGAACTGTACATGGATGGGCCTGATACCTGCGGCCAGTTTTAATCATTGATTTATGCTCTCAACTTTGAGATGTCGGATATTCTACCTATATAAACGACCTACTCGGCAGCAGCCATCTCTGTGTCACCCTCGCCAGCCCTCTTGACCAGTCCACGCAGGCTCAGGTCATAGACAACATCCTCGACTCTCTTGACGTCATACTTGACAGCATCAGCTCGCTTGCGGAGAATGTCGTTCTTGAGGTTGAGAAGCTGGAACCCGGCGAAGAGATCCTTGATGAACCCGCTAATGACGAGAGGAAGCTCAAAGTCTCCGAGGGTGACAGCATTGGGAGCCAGACGGGCAAGCTCGTTGGTGAGGTCCGTCAGAGATAGGAGATACTCCTCGATGGTGAAGTGGAAGGCATCACGGTCCTTGAGGTTTGTGGGGACTGGGGGCATGTTAGCGTTAAGGTTTCTAGATAGGTTTGGAGATGGCTCGCGAACCCTGGAAGACCTCGCCAACTTGCTCGAGAGTGAGAAGGCGACCGAGAGAAGCAGGCTGGGAGTCAGAGCCTAGACCGCCGAGCCAGGCAGTGTAGACAGCGGTGCCGATAGCATTTTGAACGGTTCTCGCCCACTTGCTGTTGTATCTATCCCCGAGTCAGATTTTGACGCTTTTTGACATGGCTGCGAGGACGTACTTGTAGTATGGGTGCTTGCTAGCCACCTCATTCAGCTCCTTCACAATAGTGACCTCTTCCTTGATAGCATCCTCAACCTGTGACACAAGCGCAGGGTCTGCATTTTCTCTAATCAGCTTTGCGCATTACAAACTTGGACATGGAAAAAAACTGACAGCGAGCGCGGGGCGTAGAGTGGACGCGAGAGAGAAGACCTTGAGCGGTGGCAACGGCGCGCTCGAGACGCTGGATAATCTGGGTGAGGTTATCACGAACGGCGGTCTCTTCATCGAGCTTCTCCTGGAGGTGGGAGAAGATGGAAGGATCGAGCAGAGGAGTGTCGGAGGACATAATGGCGGTTTGAGGGAGGGTGAATGAGGCTCTGCGGATGAGGCTCTGGAGAAGATGAAGGTTGGAGCTACGCTAGTCGTTTGTGTATTCAGATGACGGGCGATAGGTATTTGCCTAGCACGAGGTTGCGATGATCACGAAAAGAATATACAGCGAAGAAATGGAGGTTCATAGGCACATCATTACTCTGGCTACAAGCATTTGCTTTCTACCATCGGCATCACATATCACAACATAGTAAGATCACGAAAGTGGAGGGAGTTCTTCCTCACTGCCCAGGCAAGCCCGAGCAAGCAACGAAAAACTAGGAGCTCAAAAAGTGCATTCGCGTCACCTGGAGGCAGTGTAATACCAGGGACACTGTGGGCGGAATCATGTGCAAGCACAGCGGAGACCACCCGAGTTTCAAAAATAGGAATAATCACGATTGATGTCCTTAGACATCTTTCAGAGATTAAACTGAAAAGAACAGATACTACACTTGATCTAAGCCAAAAGGCAAAGAGAGCTAAAGAGAAAAGAAAAAAGGAAAAGCGTAGCTTGGAGGGGCAGAGCGAGATTATATACTGGCTCTGAAGGCGGTGAGGGAGGGAGTGATCTGGAGAGTGGCAGAATTTGAGCCAATGAAAATTCGGGACTCAGCAGGCTGAGAGTGCTGCCTGTTGATTCACGGCGGGTAGGAGCGCTCCACCGAGAGCGAGGGTGCAGGCAGAGAAAGCTCAATGTGCAAGCCTGAGGCTGTATGCGCTTTACGAATTGATGCCTCAGACGTGAATTGCGTGGCGATACCAGAAGAAGCTTTCTGTGTAGCTGAGACGTGTCGCTCATCTATTCGCATCGGCAGACATAAACAAGGGAGCAAGTGACGAGCTTGCTTTCGTACTGAAGTGTATTCATTGCCCTTATGCAGCTTGCTTGCTCAAAGTTTGAAGCTGTGCTTCGATGCAAACCAACGAGGATTCACATCCTAACCACTGGGAACGACTTTCATGTTGACGATCTGTAGTCAGCTTGCATTTGACAAAGGTCTAAATGTGCTCCGAGTTCCAATGCTGGCCAAGCTTAAACACCGACTGTTGGTTGTGCTCATGGAATGCCCGTCGTGCGTTGCGCCGTTTCAAGAACTTCTCACGAGAAAACCGGCCAGTCCGATACATGCATGCCTAGCTTCCCAATAGTTTCTGATATTGGACACTATCTTCTATGCTTCATGCATCCCCGAAACGTTTGGCCTGGAGACTCCCGATGCGGCCCGCAGGTGGTTTCCTTGCTTGAGACACAGTTGGCTCTAAAAGCGATCATCCAGCACATTCCAATATTTGGGCGGCACCATTGGTCTTTGCCCTCAGCTAATGGTTTGGGTTTGACGCAAGCATGCAACCATTCCCCGCAAGATATAGACGAGCAACGCCCCGACCCCTTGCCAAGCAAATATCAAGGACCTAAGGACCAACAGGCGAAACCTTGGTCAACCGATGATCTTCTTCATGCTGGAAGTCACCAAACGAGTCGACCTACAGGTCAAGCTCGGACAATATTTGACCAGAGCAATGCAATGCAAGGAGAGGCGCAACAGCCACCGTGTGTTGCTTGTGAGCACCTCATGTAAGGAATGAAAGACACGAGGTCAAGGTTTGTCCACATATTCGCATAGCCTTCGATGCGACCTGACGAGACTTCCAAGCTCGAAGTCGTTATCTTTTGACAGGGGATGCAAATTTACGAGCGTAAATCCTATCGTATGTGAATGTCTCAATGTTTATCTGTAGTACAGGCTTCTCCCGTTCTTCTAGAATAGTTGGTTCACCAGTTCCACGGCTGAGGGTTGTCAACGCCTCAAGCTCCGTGCTTCCCGATATGGCAAATGATATTCAGCATGAAGAAAGGCAAGTATACTTCCAGAGATTAAAGGGCTGTTTAGGAAGGAGTAATAACCAGGATCCGCTCTGTCGGAACGGTTGGGTAGGATTGTGTTGCTGCTAGTTGGTGGTACCTGCCACGAACAATATGAAGTGGCTGAGTATTGTTCTTCAGCGCCCACCTCCAGAATGGGAACAGGAAAAATAGCCACAACTCCAACACCTACATCTTCACAATCGAAGCGGTGATATGTGATTGATGTCTTAATTTTGTGTCATAATATGATATGCAAAAATCCCATATAAAGACAGCCAGTTCCCTTCGATAAGGGAGCATATCAGCAAGCTCTCAGCCTCAACGTGACAAGCAAACCTGCAATCTTCACATTGACATCTCTTTACAACTCAATTTCTATCACCATGTTGGTAACTAACTCCCTCGAAATATGGAGCCTTCTCCTCAGTGCCGCCGCTGTTTTGACAAGCCCAATTGTCCTCGAATCTCTGGATGAGACCCCTGCCGACTGGCAGGAGTCCGACTCACCAGACCCTGATCAGATCATTGAATTCTCCATTGGCCTCCAGCCTGAAGATAGCCAGTCACTTGATACTGCTCTATATGGAGCCCCGGATCCCGACCATCCCAATTACGGCAAATATCTCTCTGGAGAATCTGCTAAAGCCCTCCTCAACCCATCTAACCAAGCTACCGAGTCCGTCAAGCGTTGGCTTACAGATGCCGGAATCCCTGAGCATCATGTCCGTGACGAAGATCTCAGGATTAGAGACTCAAGAAGATCGAGAGTCAGCTTCTCTAAGACATGGTTAGTTTATCCTCTAGAATAAATAATTCTATGCTAATACTAAGACAGAGAGTCAAACCGGGCTAAGACAGAGCTCGTTCTCAAGGAAGATAGCGGATCGTCCAAGAAGCGGCCGGAGGTGGAGAGTGATTGTAGCGACATGCTCTAAGGAAGCGATGTGAGGTGGCTACGATGGACAAGAGGAGGTCAAGGTGTATTCATAATTCGATTCAAGTTCATGTCTACGAGATGTGGCATAATTGACAAGAACATTCATTCTCACAGTAACTGATATCTCCACTCCAGCTTCTGTAGTGATGGCTGTAGTATTTAGCCAATATGTTTCAGGAATGGCTCTTAAGATCCAAAGACCTTGGTCCAGTCCTGCTTCTTCAAGTATTCCTCGGCAGTGCTAAGCTTAGGTGCAAACTTAAGCTAAACTTGGGTCAGCGATTACTTGGTAGGAAAGAGGCTTGTGAACTTACATCACGAGGATGAACCACAGTAGGGTCATCTCGACCCTCGTAGCCAAACTCATTAAAGTACGAAAAACAGTCAATCATCTCGCCCAACAACTCATCGGAAATACCGGGGGGGATAGCACCATCGTCCTTGATGGCCTTTGACGGGATACCAGTAGCCTTTGTGAAGGCAGCAGCGATGTCATTGGCGGATAGCCACTCTCTGTAGGCGATCAAGTTGTGGCCTGCAGGCTCATCAATGATGAGTGCCTTGACGAAGGGACCGGTATCCTCTTCAGGAGCGATGTAGGGGAACTTTGTGTCGACTTCAAGAGTTGAGACAAACTGAGCAACTCCGTCGGCATTCTAGACATGCGTTAGCTGGGTTCGCTTACTGTGAATAAATCATGGACCGACCTTGAAAGGCTGGTTTGGCGGCAAGAGAACGAAGTTGCTTAGAAAAAGTCCAGCTTGGTAGACACTTGTCTTGGCCCAAAGATCAGGATGCTCCTTTTGCGCATACTCTGTCGCACGAGCCTTACCGTCAAAGTGGTAGACACGAGTATATTTACCCTTAGACCACTTCTCTGAATGAGACAGAGACGAGAGAATAAAGCGCTCGAGCGTGGGAATTTTAGCAGCAATGTCAATGACATTCTTCAGCTGCTGTTCTTCATGCTGAGCGGCCCAGTCATTGAGGGCCTGACCAGGCTTAGTCTTGGATCTGTTGGACTCGTTATAATAGAGGCCCCAGAAGTCGCTGACAGCGAAGATGGCGTGAGCACCTCCAAAAGCTGAATTGAGTGAAGAAGGGTCGTCGAGATCGGCTTGGACGACTTCAGCGCCCTTGGAGGATAAAGCTTTGGCTTTGGCGCTGGACGTGTTGCGGGTGAGGGCGCGGACTTTCCAGCCTGGTTCGGAGAGGAAGGCTTCAGCGACGGAACCACCTTGATTGCCTGTGGCCCCGAGGATAACGATGAGCTTTGAAGACATAGTTGAAGTTGTTATAGAGAGTTAAGTTAAGTAAAGTAAAGTAAAGTGAATAGAAAGCTGTTGAGTGATGTTGATGGGTGCTGTCCAAGTCGAGCGAGGCCCTCCTTATATACACAATCTCATGACGATCTGCAGCTCTGCTTTCTCATCATTAACAGGGCCTCTTGCTGTCGCCATCGATTGTCATGTCGTTATTGAAGTTGTTGGCAGCGGATGCCGCTCTTGGCCCCATAATTGTCCGCTCTACCGCTCCGAGTGTTCCAGGAATAGGCCGGGTTGAGCGGAGAGTGGGTCCGGAGCCGGCGTAATAAACTCAATCTCATTATCGTGTGCATTATCGTCCTCGACTGACGGAGGAACCAACCCCCGACTCTCCAATTCTTTTTCGTGAGCGTTAGCTGTGAGTGATTGTGTGAAGTGCTGTTTATCTGATCGGTGGTATTCACAGATCTAGCCGATAGACTTTGTCACTCTGGCCCTCGATGATTTAGTGGTGAACATGGCAGTCCGCAACAATTGATCACAGTGCTTTGAAGGCCAATTTCAGGTATAATAAGGACCGCAATGGCGGTGCATATCGTCTACTCAGTGGCAGAGCAACTATCCCCCTCCGAACAGCAAAAGAAGTCTCATCATGGAACTCGAATACAAAAAGCCCTATGACACCAATCTTCCAATTTACAAACACTGCATTCCAAGGAAGCTGGTGATCGATGAGACTGAGTTTGATGAAGCAGTTGTTGACATTTTTGGAGCTTGGGACTTTAAATTCGTCAATCGCCACGACGCGACGGAGGACATGATCACAGTCGAAACAAACGATAAGAAATCGATAGACTTGAAGAAAGATCTGCAAGAGAAGGGAGTTCTAAAGCAAGACTAGCCTTGTTGATAGCGAAAACTGGGGTATTTCTTCACTCGAATAAAATCGCTTGATCCAGCGGTGCAGCTGAGACGATGGAAATCTTGCTTGTATGCACATCCCTGGTTTGTGAAATTGATCACTATTAATTCATATAGTGAAGATAATGGTGGCTATCAACGACTGCATCTTGATCATATGTCGAGCTTGGTAGAATGAGATATTAAGTCTGTCTTGAATTGAGTATAAATATCGCGTTGACTATATGTACTGACTTCTAACACAAACTACCTCACCGTCCTAGACAAAACCACGAAGCTATAAACAAACATTATCACCATGGCTCCCGAATACGAAACAACCTTTACCCGCACTCTTCCCTTCACGACCCACAAGATTCCTCAAGAGCTGGTAGAGAATGAAGAAGAGTTCTACAAAGCTCTCTGCGACAAATTCGGGGCTTGGACATGGGTATGCGAGAGAAAAGAGGGCAAGTATGTAGTTGAAACAAACAAGGACGCGTCGACAGACTTGAAGAAGGATCTGCAGGAGAAGGGCGTCTTGAAGGGTGATGAGCACCTGGTTCAAGCCGCCTCTTGATTCAGAGCGGATATGAGGGTCGGGGCGGAGACAATAGAGAGCCCGCGCCAGAGATTCGCAATTCGGAACATTTGCTCAAAATGAATGATATCGGTTAATTAATTGCAAAGCCTTAAGAGTATAGCGCCGTGGTTTTGCTTGCCTCAGTGCGGGTGACATTGACATGAGCAGACTCGAGCGGCCTTTGTCCGCTCCGCACGCGCCCGCGCCCGCGCCCCACTCCCGCTCCCCGTTCCGGGGCGGCTCTGGTAACATGGAGCGTTGGCCTGTGTTCACTTCCTCCACGATACATACCTCTTGCTTACTCCCGCAAGAAGCCAATTCCCTTGAGCCATGGCCATATTTCGCCATCCGATATGTAATCGCCTTGATAGCCTTTTGATCCTGTATCAACGCACTGGCCATGGGTCTGTCACAATGTTACCTATACTTGAATAGCATCATCTCTTATTGGGGGGTTTCGTATCCACCCCCGCGTCTCCTGTAGAATATATGTTATAGGCGGTATGATATCTGCCAACCTTTATGATCGAGCTGTTGCATCATAGCTTCCAGACTGAAGCGCAAGCTGTCACAGACGTCTGCCGATGAGCTGGACCACAAGGCCAAGTTGACATCCGCTCCAGTAATGAGACAACTCTTTTGACATGAGCTTTTTCGAAATGAATAGTGCGATATATAGAGTAGCACCCGGCGATGGACCTCCAAGTGAGAAGAAAAGCCACAATCAAGGACGGGTGCGCTTAAGAGTGACTAATTGTACACACCTATAGGCATGTGGCGAATGTTGAGGCACGAGATACGTTGTGGAGGTTTGTTCAAGTCACTAGTGGTATATTCTTAACCAAATTTCCCTGATTCCTTGAAGATGTAAAAAAAACATTGAAGCCGTGTAGTGTTATACAGTAGGCAATCCCAATTTGCCCTGATCCTTTATGCCAATACACCTTTACTCCGTTAACCAACCTCATTACAATTTCATATTTTAGTGTCTAGGCTCAAGAATGTCTAAATAATCGCCGCATAGGGTCGAAAAGGAAATGTATGTCTCGTTCTTGAAGTCTGTCAAGACACCACCGAGTTGATCCTCTGGTGCTCCTGAATCAGGGTATACTGTCTTGTAAACCCACTTGCGTCCGTCGATGAGCTTCTCGGTAATGGGCTCATCTTGCCTGGTAGCTTTGAAGCCAGCCTGTAGCAGGGGAACGGCGTAGGGGTGGAACCAGTACTTCTTGAAGTCGGAGATGAGGTTTCGCTTACTGCATGTGGCGTGGTAGAAACCGAAAATGCTGCGTGTGGCGACGTTTGTGTCGAGGTCTAGGCTGCCTACCCAGTCACGGGCGGACATTGTGGCCACCTCGGCGGGGAGAGATTTGAAGACTTTGATGAGAGATCGGTAGACATTCGTTGGCATCTGGATGCGATAAGGCTTGAAGTTCTTGCCCACGTCGTAGACATCCTTGGACATGGTCGCCGTGTTGTCCGAGTTGTTGTAGTTGAGCTTGTTCATCCACCTATGGGCGAAACATCCAGTCTGCACGAAATCCGACTCGAAATCGATGGCGGCATGGTACTCGGTGATGTTCTTCGTTTCGACAGCAGTGGCGTTGTCGCCAAAGCTGGCCATCATGGACTCATTCTCAATCTGCTCAGCGCGCGAGAGCTCCTGGCGCGCATAAAGTCTGGCAAGGTAGATCTGGTCCGACGTCTTGTATTTAAAGTTGGGGTCGAAAGTCTCCTCCAAACTGGCAATACCAGCGTTGATAAAGTTGCGCAAATCTCCGACAGGTCCAATGACACTTCCTGAATTGAAGTACTTGGCGTCGCGATATGTGACATCACCGCCGCCAGTCTTGGGACCATAGACATTACGAGGGAGATGCGATCCGGGGATCTTGGTGCACTGTGCCTCGTTTAGGGCTGGCCAACACATCTTGTCGGCACCCCAAAATAAAGTTTGCTTCAGTCCGCGTTTGTGGGCTTCTTCAACGGTTATGCCAAAACGGTCAGCCAACCGGCGGTCGGCATCAGCAGCAACCTTAAAGTAGCGCTCAATCACAACCTCAACGGGCAGCTGGGCCATAACATCGTATCCATCTCCGAAGAAGACGAGGTCGTCATCGTCGCCGCCTTGGGGAAGTTCGTCGAGGTACTTTTTGATCGAGTACAGCTTAGCTGTATGCGCGGCGGAAGCGTTGTATTTGCCCTCGCCCTTCCAGCCGACCATGTACGGAGCGGGATATCGGTTAACAAGGGCGGAGGTAACGATGGCGCAGAACATATCATTCGGGTTCGAAGCGGGCAGCAGGAAATGCAGCTGCGACGTCTTGATGACCTTCTTCTTGGGCTTCGAGGGCGCATGGACCGATGGTGAAGCCCCGGTCGATTTGGATCCGGACGATAACCCATGTGTAGGTGTCCACTGCGGAAGTGTCAGTTTACGAGGCAGCAAATGAGGACGAGGCCGGAACCCACGGCATCTGAATAAAGATAATAAGTCTCAAAAAGGATAAAAAAGACCAACACGCATGCAGCCACCATCGCCGTTCGGCGGTATGGCGATGTTTTTTCCGACATGGCAGCGATGGCCATCTTTTTTTAACAAGAAGCGAATGAACGATGCAAGAAACGAGCGACCCAGATTCAGAAGAGGAGACTTAAAACATTGCGTTAAGTAAGGATCTCCCCAGGTAAATATAGATAAAGATAGGGGTTGCGTGTTAAACTTGATCAGGGAGAGAAATCGATAGTACACTACGTAGTAAGGGGGATGGCGTACAATACCCCACTTGTCCAATTTCAGATCTGATGTAAGCTCCAAGATTCGCTGCGCAGCGGTCTTGTCAGCGTGCCATGGCGTCCTTAGCACGCCCGTTGGCGTTTTTTAGTGCAGCCGTTACAGGTACAGGGTCTCATTTCACGTGATGATAGCGCCTGAGTCAAAGAGATTCGCCCTCCAAGAAAAAAACAGCCGGTTGAAAAAGTGGACGAGTATGACGAGAGTTCAATTGATACGAAACTTCAGCCCTGTTTGGACGTTACAGTTACACTCTAATTTATAGCCTTGTTGGGTCCCGCACCCTGTAGCATCGACCCTATATGCCGATCAATCCTGGAACGAGATTGAGATTGTCTATTCCTTCAAGTTTCAGATTTTTCCTTCCGTTTTCATGTTGGCCCTGGACCCCACTCTCTTCCAACCGATTCAGTGATGATGGTGCCTGAAGCAGTACCCACAGCGGGGTATTTCGCTATAAATGCATGATATCCGCAAAGAGTCTGGAAGCAATCTAGAGAGAGCTTTGAACCTCGGGGGATAGGAAGATAGTTGGTAGGGTATCATTTCTTCTAGTGACAGAAGAATGTTTCAATCATGACGATATAGAAATCGCTGGCCATTCCTGCCCTCTGGCCGAGATACCCGGTAGCCTTGTTGCGACGGCCGCTGGAATTCTAGGATAACTGGCTTTGGCGTGTGTTGATCATAGGTAGGTCCTGAATATGGCGGTGGAGGAGTTGGATCATTGTGTGATGTAGTTTGTAGTTGATAGGAGTTTGCGTTCTTTGCAGATGTCGAGTAGTATTGGTTTGGCGAGTTTGTAACTGAGTTTCCTGATAGGAAGCTCTTGATATGGTTCATGACGATCGACATGGTGCAAAGTCAGATTTGAGCAGGGTTTATTTTGAGATGATGAGAAGCGGTGATGCCAATGACGAAGTAGTAGTGACGAATACAATGGAATGATCTATTCGAATTACCATCTTCTTGATTGAAGACTGAGACTTTATATAAGACAAATTCGTTATTTTTGGAGTTGTTGTCTCGACTGATCAGCATGATCATCTACGTAGCCTCGATGATACTCGTCGTGGCTTAGCTCGCCCAATATTCCGATTCCGGCTTATCCGCCCCTTCACCACTCGCCAGCTCGCCAATCGCAAAGGGCGAGTGAGGCTTATCCTTCAACACGCGTATCGAATTGGTGTGCTGCGGAATCCCGATAAGGCTGACACCCTTCAGATAGTGCGTAAGATGCGCCGCAGTGGTCTCAATTGAGAACAGTGGCTCTTTTGGGAAACGGCTTCGACCGCGGTAATCCGACTTTCTATCAATTACTCCGAAACGGAGTCCGGGAGCTCCGCGGAGGAATCCGTTGATGCTTGAGTTTGTGTAGAGTTTTAGAGGTTATACTAATCGATGGAGACGAAACTCAAGATGAGGGTTACTTTCGGCAGTTTCAGGAATTGCGTCATCCAAGATTTACCTTCTGAGTATGCCTGCAATGACTATTCAATTCAAGCTAAGCAACAAAATCCCCCCTTCTCAGGCCTTTACGGGACGATACACAAAATAGTCGAACTCTGCCGACTTGCCATTGCCGTTCAGGTCCGAACAAGCCATACCAACAAATGCACCAGTGAAGGAACCCCCAGAACCTCGAGGGCCACAACTGCACTCGTCTGAAAGTTGAGAAGCGTCCAAGACGGGTCCATACTTCTCGAGTGGCTTATCTTCAGTAGAGTAATAGAACTGCAACTCTGCCTCCCTTATAGTGAGCGCCAATTTGACTTTTCCTGCTGGTGGGAGACTAATCGGATCAAGATGGTGAATTTGGAGTGACCCCGTAGGCCACGATTCTTCCGAGCTCATGATGGACAAGAGTCTCTCGCCATCTTCATTAGCTGTGATGTGAAGATAGAAAAAGTTGAAACGGCTGTAATAAGCAGTGAGACCGGCAAATTCGCGTTCGTTCTCAGGCTTAAAGCCGATAACTGTCTCGGCGTCGTAGGAGAAATGGGTTTGACGACGAGCTACGAGGGCTTGTTCGAACCAGGAGCCGATAGCATCACGCCCGGAAAGAACAAGTTTTCCATTTGTAGAGAAGATTTTCTCTGGCTCTGGCGTGCGAAGCCACTGAAAATCGATAGGCAAACCACCGTCAAAAGTGTATCGAATCTCTCGCCAGTGCTCATCTTCATTTCGTGTACCAGGCACATCAACCAGTGTTGAAGGAACCGGTCCATTCTTGACATACAGCCAGTCATCGTCTTTCCAAAATGCTTCCTGAATGGCTGCCTCCCGTCCAAGAACACTGCGGCGATTCTGTGTTATCGGTCGACTGAGAAGATGAACCAGATATGTTCTTCCGTCTGGTGTCTCAACAAGATCACCATGCCCTGCGCGTTGAAGCTCCGCTGATGGAGACCCTCTTGAAGAGAGAATGTACTTGTCCGGGTGCAGCTCGTAAGGACCCCAGATACTTCGAGATCGAGCAAGAGTGCATGAGTGATCGTATGAAGTTCCACCTTCGGCTGTGAGAAGATAATACCACCCGTTCCGTTTATAAATGTGTGGCCCCTCCGTTATACCAATCTCAGTCCCATCAAAGATCTTCTTCTGCGGACCAGTAAGCTTCCCAGCTTCTGGGTCAAACTCCTGCAGCATAATGCCACAGAAATGGTCTCTGTTCGGAAAACGGTGGTCTCTTCTCTGATTGACGAACCACTTTCTACCGTCATCGTCATGGAATAGTGAAGGATCGATACCTGAAGAGTTGGCATGAATGGGGTCTGTCCAAGGACCATAGATGGACTCAGAGGAAGTGATATAGTTCTTCAAGTCCCAGAATGTTCCGTCCTTTCTCTTAACATCAGTATACACAAGCCAAAACTTCTGACCGTCGTGTGACAGACAAGGTGCCCAGATTCCGCCACTGTCTGGATCTCCTCTCATATCCAAAAGACCTTTACGATCCAAAGGACGAGTGATAAGTTTCCAGTTTGCAAGATCAGTGGAATGATGAATTTGCACGCCGGGAAACCATTCAAACGTCGACGTGGCGATATAATAATCATTGTCAACTCTGATTATCGAAGGATCTGGATTGAATCCAGGCAGGATAGGATTACGAATTGAAGGCATCTTGGTAACTTTGCAGACTTTGAAATTCAAAAACAGTTCAAAAGCCTAGAGCGAAGGCGGTTTGACTGATACAAGAATTTATACCTTGACCCCGCATGTACGATCATCCCTCTCTATCAGTAGTCCAACAGCGAGAAGTTTAACCTGAGGAGTCTGATTGATCATCAGGCCCAAGATATATGGGCGTGATTGTAGATCCATCAGACCATCTCCACACTCTCGCGGAGTATCGCTCCTAAGCTGTACGCTAAGAATTGTGCGAGATCTTGTAATAAGCACGATTTCGTGAAATGTTAATTAATCTCTACTGATGACGCCTTTTGGAAGACAAATCCAGATCAAAATAAATTAAAAACCTCGCTGCAATTATTCTATATTCTCTCCATCTTTGGAAAGAGTCAGATGCCATCGACCTTAGCCTTGTATACCTTATGGCATATATTCATCGCGGAGTATCGCTTGAAGTTACGAAGCATGTACCTCAAATGAAAGGAAATCGAAAACAAAGACAGCGACAGGAAACAATTAGTCAGTCCAGTCAAGGCACAACCACCTGTGGTTTGTCCACATTTCTCCTGCGACTTAATGCTCACCATGACCAAGATGTCATGCCAGAAACTACCAATCAAGTCACCCGGAGCCCCCCTCATGTTGATCCAGAGTCCTATCCCAAGTATAACCTTGGTTACGGGAAATTTTCAGATTGAAAGCGGTAGATATTGTCGGTTCGTCGTAGCTGCACTGAGACAGAAAGTGCGTCAGTATCAAGGCTGGGCTCACGTCCCTGAATGTAGTTGGCTGAGGCTAAATATCTGTATTAGTTGTTATTTTGTTGATATGCTGTACATAACTGAGACATACTGCGCACTGAGACAAATGGAATGCCGCGGACGCTTGTCAGCCTATGATCAGGCTGGTAGCGGATCGGGACGGCTCATCAAACCGATTTCCGACGCCATTGCTAGGCCCAGACGACATGTGTCCCAGGAACTCGTGAGACGATCAATCCTGATTACATTGTCGAGTACCAATGTAACTGGCTGCGAATTGGCGAGAGCCACACTGGTATCAACTCTCCCGCGGGGTGTGCCGCTCTCGCTAGAGATGCTGGTGCTACTTCCACCTATCACCCTCCTACCAAGAAATGTGTCGTCGGTAGAGAGGGTGGCACCGAGAAGGCTAACGCTGATACCCACTACATGGTCAAGACTCAGGTAGACGAAGAAGATCCCTTCAAGGAGGATGAGGATGAGGAAGACCCATTTGCTATGACCTGTGATGAAGAGAAAGAGGCCTGTCCCGAGAGAGAGACCGCTTTGAAGGCCGAGCTGGCTTCCAGCAAGGATCAGCTTGCTGCCAGCCAAGCAGATAAACGACCCCATTATCATATACAGCAACATGGCTAACAGAGAATACAGTCCATGACCCTGCTGGCCAGCGCGAATTTCACTCTACTGTCTTGATGGAGGCTTGCGTCAAGCTTTGTACGTCCAAGCCTTGGTGTACTATGGTCCTCCACGGAATCTTCCGACAAGATTGCCAGCTTTATGATCGCAAGGTCAAAATCGAAGCAACTCCTCCTCAGTCTAGCGGCTATTGGAGCTCCGCCGTTAATGGCAGGGCTTGATTTCGTCATTGAAGGGCTAGTAGCCTCAACTCAGAACTGCTCAGAGTTGACTCAACGTCAATAGTAGGATTTACTTTCTTGTGGAACGGAAACCACCTCGATCTCATTATCATCTAAGTTGTGGTTAAATCTTAGGCTTGGTGTCTTAATATCATGAACCATCTTTTATCTACATCACTGACTGTCCATTGAAACTTGGTGAAGTGTTAAACTTGACTAGCCAGTCAATACCTTGCAGCATGAGACTATTAAATACCGTAACCATTATCAATTGAGGCTGTGTTAACCTCACCTAGAACTTGGTTCCACTGTCCAATGAGATGTATAGTTATTAGTTAGCCCCTGCAACCATGCGGCTATTTATGGAATCCATCTCCTCAAGCTGACTCCCCTCATTTTCTTCCTCCATTATTGCCCTTTCCAACTTGAATAGTATATTTATTATCATGTATCTTATCAACGCTTCGACCTTGCAGCTCGAAGACTTCTATAGCAATATTCCCGAATATGCAATCCTATCACATACGTGGGGTCACACCAGTGAGGAGGTCCTTTTTCAAGAGATGCTCACCAACTCATCCGACGTGAAGCTCAAAAAAGGTTACAAGAAGATCGAATTATGTGCGAAGCAAGCTCAAAAAGATGGTCTCGACTATTGCTGGGTCGATACCTGCTGCATTGACAAGTCCAGCAGCGCAGAACTCTCAGAAGCTATCAACTCCATGTTCTCTTGGTATCGAAACTCGGCCGTCTGCTATATATATCTAGAAGACGTGGTCCACGAAGAAGGTTTGGGTCAAGTTGATCAGTCTCTTGGAGAAGCAAGGTGGTTTACACGGGGTTGGACATTACAAGAGCTCTTGGCTCCTCGAGTTCGCCAGTTCTTCGATGCAAACTGGACCATGATCGGAGAGATATCAAAGAGCCGTTACAGAGAACATCTAGTTAATGGTTTCTTTCGTATGGATACGACTGCCGACGAAGAAGGAGATCCTCAAGAGCTTGAGGGAATGAGTCTGGCGAGTCAAGTTGCCCAGATCACTGGGATACCCAGGAAGGTCCTTTACATCGGCGATCTAGGATCCTTCTCAGCTGCTACGAGAATGTCATGGGCAGCAAGGCGACGAACAACTCGCATAGAAGACCAGGCATACTGTTTACTGGGAATCTTTGACGTTCATATGCCCCTCCTCTACGGCGAAGGCAAGCATGCCTTTATACGACTGCAAGAGGAGATCATAAAAAAACAGCCAGACCATACGCTGTTCGCATGGCGCTCGGAACCGACTTCGCCAGCGCCGACATTCAGCGGTCTTCTTGCTCCTTCACCGTGGAACTTTGACAGCGACCACTGCCGTGGTATATTGCCAAAGCAAGTTGACATACCATATGAAATGACCAATAAGGGCTTGCACTTACAGGTTCGCTTGGTGGAGCATGATCCGGGATCTGATGAGTTCTATGCCATTTTGGATATCACCCACCAGTCAAATCCACGGAAAGATATATGGTATGGCATCAAGCTTGGACGGCTAGATAGTTGCGGCCAATACGCTCGAATCAACACTGGTGAACAATTGGTTCGTGAGGTTGAAACGACACGTACGCTTTCGATCAAGCCAACACATATTTATGTTCAGCATCTCATCCGCCACAATTCTCCACTATATGGCAGAAATAAACCTTCTACGGTTGTTCTGGGTTGTGCTATGGAGTCGATGTCATTGACAGTCCTCGAAGCCTCAGGGTCTAAGAGCTGGGACTCTGAATCATTTACCTTCCTCCCCTCTAAAGATGATTTGTTCTATGCGAGACTTGCGTTTCAATGCAAGCCAAATCTAAAGGGTTCGTCTCCGTTGACTATTGGGTGGATAGTCAGGAAGGATGATATAGAAGGCATCAAATCTCATCTTGCCATCCTGAAGGAGAAGAATGATTTATATCGGCCTAACACTCTTTGGGAAAATGGTATTCGATCAGGAATGGTCAAAATATATCCTCAGTCGACCTATCATATTCGTGATGGCGAAATGGTGGCTATGATAGCTCTTCATGATCAGATAATTCTCAAAAACTAAAGTCAGGTAGCTCAAAACCTGGTCCCTCTACTTCTGAGCTAGAAGAACCCAGCTCTCAAATTTGATCCCTCCATAACTTTCAACTTCCTTCTTGAGTACCTCATCAACAGCCTCTGGCCATCTCTCCTCCTCCTCATTAGTATATCCCGCTCGAGCAGGACGCATCAGATCTCCCAGCATAAACTTCTTCAGTCCATCTTCCAGTTCAGGTCCGCTAACGATAATACTATCCTCCACAAGTTTAAACTTGGATGAGTCAAACCCAGCTTCGATCGTCGTCTTTTCCAGAACACCTGGTTCAAAGAATTCAGGATGAGGTATTTTCAATGGTGGAAGGTCTGGTCGGACGAGAGCTTGCGCAGCGTGAATGAGTTTACCGACTCCAAAACGTTTCCAGCATGAGATGGCGGCTAGACCATCAGGCTGGAGCGTACGGTAGATCTCCTTGACGCCTTTGGCGGGGTCAGCCAGGGTGTAAACACTGAAGTTGAGGATACTGTGTGTGAAGTGCTCATCGGGAATTCCCTCTAGATTCTGAGAGTCAAGAACCTTCGCTTCGATCTGTGGAAACGAAGTAAAAGAATCTTTGGCGGCTTGGACCATTGGAGGTACATTATCAGTCACCAGAATCTGAGGGACATCATCAGCCGCGAGTCTGTCAACAAGAACTAAGGCTGCTATTCCGGGACCGGCTGCATTATCATGAACCACCGAGCCCTTGGTTATAGGCCTTGTGGCTTGGATGCTATCGAAGGCCAAGTCAAGGACACGGTATGTGCTTCTTCCGGTTTGTTGAAGATAATTTGCTGCGAACGCAGAAAAGTATGAGGAAGAGGGGAGGTCTTTGCTTTGGGATGTCGCCATTTTGAAAGTTTGGTTTGTTGAGCTATCGAGATATAATTCGAGGTCACCGTAAGCTGACAATGTAAGCCTTCTTATACCAAGAATGGCTCTATGAGGTTGAGGGGTTGAAAGAGTCTTCAGTGGGGTCATGACAGCAGATGGAATAAGCACTAGGACTTCTTGCCACGCAATAAGCCGAACAACGCGAGAAGAGCGAGAATAGGAGAGATTTCCCGCTGGTTATGTGAGATGTGAACCCAATGATGTAGGCTGCAAAGTTAACCATGCCACAAAACTTTTGATTATATTCCCTAGAATCTGTATGCTCGTGGATAGTCTATCAGAATATTATATCGATCTCACCCAGCGAGCCAGAATAAAAGTTCCCGCTGAAATGTTCTGGACCTTCAGCCCCCTGTACCGAGTCCTGTTCGGGGCTTATGATGAAATTATCATTGAAAAGTGAGGTCCCATCATTTGATATAAACTCCCCCAATGAATGAAGATCTTTCCACGAGAAGCTATTAAATGGATCAGAGTTCATATGTCCTTCGCTTGATTCAGCTTGTGACTGCAAAGCTCCGTGACTGGCCAGAGCCAAAGAGTCTGATCGTCCTTCAACTTCGGGGTTCCGTGATCTCGACTTTCCGAGCATCTTCAACCAGAGAAGCCTAAGAGACCTAGCGTAGCGCTGACCGAGACCCTGTTGATTATTTGAAGTTTTCTGTAGACGTGAGATGGTTTCGTAGATGGCACGACGCACGCCTCGTGCTTCTGATGGTTTGATAGCTCCGGCAAAGATAGCCTGTAGGCCACCGTATCAGACTTGTTCCCGAATGAATTGAAGAGATGCTTACCTTGAAGAGAAATACTGCTGCATAGATAACGTAAAGATAAAACTTGAGCGGCATATACTTGAATGCTTCGGTGGGATCTATGAAGCTGTTGAGAGTACATAAGATAGAATTTGCTGCATCGATAGACTCGTAAATGAACCTTGCATCTGGGGCAGCGGCAAGTTCCGAGAACAAGGGACCAGAGGGCCTCTTCTTTGATCGCCGAACAATGCGATTTAGGTTTGCCTGGAAAGCAAATGCGTTGATATATAGACGAAGAAAATCATATGATAACATAAGAGATGCTTTGACGCGGGGGATGAAGCTGAGGCCACCCCAGGAGAGTTTCCATCTGCGGAGGACTGAGGAGAAGTCATCCTATAGAGTTAGCTATATGGCTCCATGAAATGTCAGAGAAGCATTTGCTTACAATGTACCTCACATACTCTCCTCCTATGTATAACTGCTCTCTATGACTTGTTGATGAGTATAGAATATCATGTGCGTTACTGAACAGCTGAGTGATTTCAAGATGTGCTTGAAATAGTAGAGCGAGGTTATCGTTACCCAGCTTTTGTGTTTGGAGATATGGAAAGTCAGCCGCTCGAAGGTTCACGGATGGACCTGGTCCACGAGACCAGAATCCTTTTCCGAGTCGTATCGAAACTTGACGATCGCTCATATAGCAAGCTGTCTTCCCGTCAGTCACTGAAGAGCGCCACATGGCGGAGATGAAGTTACTAACCAGCCCAAGCTATCCTTTTTCTACTGAGATGATCCGGCGCACCTTCAACTCTCTGCACAAGACCAGTTTGCTCAAGGTTCTGCAGGTATGCAAGACGAATAGCAACACCAACCAGCATCCACGATCCCTGGTCCTCTTTGCCACATCCAATCATGAGGTTCTCCTCGAGTGGCTGTGGCGCCCATTCAGCCAGTATCAACAATGCTTCGACCGCGCCGACCGTAGTAGAGCCGGTGTATATCAGCTTGGAGATTTGAGTCTCCATGTGTCTCGCACAGGCATTGTGGGCCCTGGACCACGAGGGATCATCTTTTGTGGCGACGGTGAGGATTGCTGTGATGAGATATGGTTCGTGCTCGATGAGTTCTAGGATACGGCTGGAGTCGAAGGCGGCGCTGTAAGCGATGGGGAAGAAGATGTGAAAGTTGTCATGGTAGCTTTCCCAGGTTAGCCTGCATCAGAAATATGTGTGCGTATAACATACTGTTCGATCAGAAAGGCTGCCTCAGAAAGCGTCAATGCTCCAGAGGTAACAGGTGGATAGTCACAAACACCCTGGGATGTGTTTGCCATCCTTGTCGAATTTTCGGGATCGCCTTCTGCATCTTGCGTTTGCGCATGTCCCTCGGGTTCCATATCAGCCACATGAGCCAGCAAATCCAAAGCATCAGACGGATTCAAAAGATCCGACGACGTGAAGTGGCCCTTGAGCCGCACCGCATCACCTGTAGGCTCTTCATCATCCTCGGATTGTTGGTCTAGAGGTGACCCAAGGTTTGATGACAACCATTCACTTTGTTGGTCTGGTTCACGGGGTTCCTGTGCTGGCACTGGATTCATTCGGTTGATTGGTCTGCTTGGCGATGCTTGATGAGAATCATTTGTTGACCTAGAATAACCAAGACGCTGGCCCTTGATACGGCGACCACCCCGTCGAGACGTAGCGAGGATACATTCTTGATTCTTCTCGATGCATCGCCGACACGGAGGGTCTCCAGGCACGCCACTAGAGTCACTTCTCACACGTCAATTGATTTCTTAGCCAGTGGCGGCAATTGCCATGACTTACAGGTCACATCGGGTCTTACGAGATCTGCAGCTCACGCAGGCTCTCGAAACCCTCTTCTCGGTCTCTGGTCCCGTCGGTGGTGTCATCATGCGTGGAGGGTTTTCAAACACCGAGAGGAGAGGGGAACGCGGCATTTGAATATGATGAGGGTCTTGGTTAACTAATCATACGACGACATCGGTCTAGGGGGCCTAGATTGGTATGGCTTGGGTTAAGCTTTGAGCTATGGACATGTACCAATGTCACAGGACTTGAAGATACTGAGCTAGGACGGAATATTCCGCTACAGAACGTGACTAGGGGGTCTAGATTCTAGAAGATGACATGGAAGCTGAGAATTATTGGTGATGGCTATTGAAGCTGAAAACCCCGGTCTTTGAATCGTATCACGCTAGAGCGCGACCTACTCCGGGGGAATGGGTCGGCCAAGGAAATAATTTGTGAATCTTCGTCTTGCCCCAGTTTTAAACCACCTGATATTAAGGGGTCGGGAATAAGAAGATAAACTTGCAGCCTAAATGTCTTGATTTTAATCTATAGGAGTTACACTGTAAGAAATATCTATTCTAATTTGTAGCTAATTTTACAGTTGATCCAGTTGCCTGTGAGATCAGAGCATAGTGATCTATTTCAAGCCGCCACTCAAAAGGATATCTTGTCCGGTCATGTAACCATTCCTTGCCAACCTATAACATGTATTAGACAAGCGAAGACCCTCGCGTTCAACGGGACTTACATGATGATCGCCTCGCAAACCTCATCAGGTGAGCCGAGACGGTGAACTGGAATAGATGCAGCAATGGCGAGACCGGGGTCAGTCTTTTTCAGCTGTTCCAAATCACACCCTTTATTCCAGGTTCTACAACCAAATATTAGCCAATTTACGATATTGAGATAGTCACAGAATCTTACTCTGAGATGGGCGGCGGAATCATGCCCGTGGAGCCAATCATAGCTGGCGAGACCTACACAAACCGTCAGTTTCCACAGGATTCTGATAGATACATCAAAGAACTTACGATGTTCACTGTAACGCCTTCGGGCGCCAACAAAGTGGCCAAGTTCTGCCCCATTGAACTATGGCTTGTCAGCGTGATCACACAAGAATTCCCATGTTACTCACGTCAGAGCACCCTTTGAAGCAGCATAATGGCATCCATTCAGCCCACTTCCACGAGCAGCAATACTTCCAACCAGTATAATTCGTCCCCAGCCTTGCTGTCTCATACCAGCAAGACAAGCTTTGGTGACGACAAACTGGCTTCGACTGTTAACCTCCATCATCTCATCCCAATCATCCTCTCCAATCTCCGCAACATCGCGGATCCGTCTTCCCAGACCAGCATTTGCAACCAGAATAGATACTGCCTTGTGCTTGGAGGATACAACATCTTGGCTCAATAAGCTCGAAACCAAAGCTCTTGTTGACTCTCTTTGTGAAAGGTCTGCATGCACAGGCACAAACAGCTGAGATGGATATGTCTCACTCAGCTCTTGTGCAAGTTTGTCTGCCTTTTCTTTACTGGAAGAATAATGCAGACCAACGTCACAACCTTGAGCAGCAAAAGCTCTCGCAACAGCGGAACCTATTCCGCCACTACAAATCGTTAGTTTGGCTGACAATACACCTCGAACAAAATGGCAAACTCACCTTGAACCCGTCACCAAAGCCAATCGGCCTTTGAGGTTATTGTCTATCGTCTGCAATCGAAGCGTCATCCTTGTATGGTTCCAAACTTGTTTATGCGAATCATGCAAGTGTTGGTTATTGACTTTACTTGCTCATCTTATAAAGGGCGAGAAGCTAAAACTTAGCTTTGCCGCTATTCCGAAGCCATTTACCATCGGCAACTCCTTTTTCAAACACCGACGGCAATTGAAATTAGCTTCTGAATGAATCCTGGAGAAAGAGTAACTAAACCTTTCCCCGCAAACATGGGGTCCCCATGGAGTAGAGTCGTATTAAGCTTGGGAATGTGGGTTGGTCTTTATTAACCCATCCTCCGTCTCTGCTTTTTCGAATTTGATTTTCGTTCTCCACGATACAAGGCATATCAAACACTCTATCTCATTGTTTGTTGTTACACGATCAATTGTTCATCATGGAGTTGCAGGGCCAGAGCCTCATCTTGACCGTCAGTGTCTTGACGTCGTTGGGTTTTATGCTCATCGGTTATGACAATGGCCTCATGGGAGGTCTTGTCAACACTTCGGCTTTCAAAGACACTTTTGATAGTCCCGATTCTGATATGATCGGCGTTATTGTCGCCATTTACGAGAGTAAGTTCCACTTCGCCAATGGACTATGCTAGTCACTCACAGTCACTAGTTGGATGCTTCTTTGGTGCTGTCTTCTCCTCTATCTGGGGTGAGAAGCTCGGTCGCCGACGCTCTGTTTTCATCGGTTGCGTGTTCTTGATCATTGGTGCGGTCCTCCAAGCCGCTTCTTATACACGAGCTATGATGATCGTTGGCCGTATTGTTGCGGGCGTCGGCATGGGTACTGTCAACTCAACTGTTCCTGTCATGCAGGCTGAGTTTAGTCCCAAGTCAAGCCGTGGTATTTGTAAGTTCCTGTCCTTGATCATGAGGAATAACTTTCTGATATCATATAGACGTCTGCGCCCAGCTCTCCACCCTCAACTTCGGTATTTTCCTAGTTTACTGGATCGACTATGCCCTGTCATCCCATACCGGCAGTTATGCTTGGCGCGTTCCCGTCATTCTTCAGTGTGTTCCTATTCTGGCTATCATGGGTCTCCTGTTTGTGATTCCTGAGACACCACGTTGGTTGGCAGCACATGACAGACCCGAGGAGTGTCTCAAAGTCCTTGCTCAAATCCAGAGCACTTCCACTGATGATCCTGAGGTCCAGGTTCTTCATAGCGTCATCACCCAGACTGTCGCCTATGAGACATCTATCGGTTCAGGTTCCTGGAAGGATCTTCTCAGGGAAGATAGTATCAAGTCTCGCAAACGACTTCTTTTGGCCTGTTTTCTCCAGGCTGCGCAGCAACTCGGCGGCATCAATGCAATCATCTGTAAGTCTCAACCCTTCTTCATCGTGTTGATGAACCATGCTGACGATCTGTAGACTACTCAAGCACCCTCTTTGAGAAGAGTGTCGGTTTCTCTGCTCACATGTCAGCCCTCATGTCTGGTTTCCTTCAGACTTGGTTCTTTGTTGCCTCTTTCATTCCTTGGGTCTTGATTGATCGCATTGGCCGAAGACCTCTTGTAAGTACAGCTCAATCCTTTCCTTATACACTAAGCTAACTTGTAAAGCTCCTATCTATGATCAGCGTCATGGCTGCTACTATGGCTGTCCAGGCAGGATTGATCTACCAGGTCGAGAACAACACCGCTACAGCACATGCCGCGGGTATTGCAGCTGCAGCTATGCTGTTTGTCTTCCAGGGTGCCTTCACCATTGGTTTCCAGGCCACAGTCTGGGTCTATCCGTAAGAAATTTCTCCGCCAAACTTTATTGTCCAACACTAACAGGTTACAGCTCTGAGATTCTTCCTCTTCGCCTCCGACAGCGTGGTTCATCTATCTCCACCGCTGCTAACTGGATCTTCAACTACGTATGTCACTCCCTTCTCAAACACATAGCTATGCTAACTTTCGTCCAGATGATTGTTCAAATCACTCCCATCTCCATTGATAACATTGGCTGGAGGACATACATCATCTTTGCAGTCCTGAACAGTCTCTGGGTTCCTATCATCTTCCTCTTCTTCCCTGAGACCAAGGGACTTGAGTTGGAAGATGTTGACCACCTCTTCGGTGGAGAGGACATCATCAGCCAGGTTGATGAGAAGACCAATGCTGCTGTTGTCATGATGGAGACTGTTGGCAACAAGACTGCTGCTTAAGTGGCTGCGCACTCCTGTCGAGAAGCGGGAGTTTGGGGTGTACTATTCATGTGTTGTAAGATAGTCCTGAAGATTTAGTTGACGGCTTCAAAGAGGATAAAGGAGCGAATAGTAATCAATATCTTTGGCATATATTTAATGATGTCATGTGAAAGTTACATGAATAGCGCTTACTGCCGAATAATGCTTGATTGGGTATGCTATCGTTCATATGCACAGAGTTTACGTATTCTCCCTGCGTGGCTTCGGCATATGAGCCACCCGCTGCAGACATTTCCACATTGGGAACGGAATTAAGTTCAGCATTAGCCGCTGAGGGGTAACGGCAGGTAACCCAGCTCAACCTCCAAATTCCAAAGCCCGATGTCCAATATTTGTTATGTTATCTTCGTCTTCATATCCCGCTTGTTTAGCTACCCCAGCATTTCAACCTCGGGATACAACCCTGACTACTCGGCACGATGTCATTTAAGATCTACGACGAAGGGGCCAATGCCATCTTTGACGCTTCTTCAACGGTCGAGGTGATTCATGAGAATGACCAGTTTCCGTTCGCCCACGAAGCCGGCGTCTTCATTCCTGAAGAAAATGCCCTGTTCATCACCAGTAACCAATTCCCGGACCCAACGACCGGTCAAAAGACGATCCAAATAAGCAAAGTCCAACTCTCCCCGGATGGAAAATTCATTAGCTGTGAAGAAGTCAACGCGCCTGATGTTACCATGGCAAATGGTGGTGTGAACTACAAGGGCGGCGTACTCTTCTGCTCGCAAGGATCCTTGACTGCGTCAGGAGGTCTTGTATTCATGCAGCCTATCGCACCTTACAGATGCGCAGCGCTCGTTACCTCATTCTACGGGCGAGATTTCAATTCTCTGAATGACGTGGTTGTTCATTCTGATGGCTCTGTCTGGTTCACTGATCCAATTTATGGATACGAGCAGGGTATAAGGCCAGCTCCCCAACTACGAAACCAGGTCTATAGATACGATCCCAAGGACGAATCGGTTCGAGTCGTGGCAGATGGATTTGGCAGACCGAATGGTATCTCATTCAGTCCTGATGAGAAGGTTGTCTACATCACTGATACGGACTGGATTCACGGTGATGGAACTACTGATGACACTAGAGCAAGGACCATGTAAGTCGCCGACGGCACAAGACCCTGAAATTTATCTTGCTAATTATCTACAACAGCTATGCCTTTGACCTATCAACCATCTCAGGTGAACCATTCCTCACCAACAAGAGAGTTTTCGCCATGGCAGACACCGGTATCCCCGACGGCATCAAATGCGATACGAAGGGCAACGTTTACAGTGGCTGTGGCGATGGCGTAAACGTCTGGTCACCAGGCGGCGTCTTACTCGGAAAGATCCTTATTTCTGGAGGCGTTGCGAACTTTTGCTTTGGTAGAAATGGGGAGTTGTTTATGCTGAACGAGCACAAGATTTGGAGAGCTCAGCTAGCCAGCGGCGTCAAGGGGGCGCTGCTCGGCATCTGAAGACATGGTTTACTTGGAGGGACTACTAGCCTCAAATGGCCACGAAATTGTATTCATGATTTTTATTACTATTAATATTACGGCAAATGATGCTTCATTCCATGCGTGGCAGGGCTAATGAGAGGCTTGGCTATTTACGGAGGCATTTGCCGTTTGCCGATCTTCGGCCTCTGCTTCGGCGTCTGGAGCTAAAGCCGGCCGTTCTCCAAACAGTCTCAGTTAATCATGAGAGCAAAACCCCATAGCGAATGCCTCGGCTCTTACATCATACGGCAACTGAAGTTCGGTAAATGATATAGCTATAGAATCTACCCCAAGTGACTGTTCTTCATATGCCGTCAACAATTTTAACCTATACTAACTACCTAGCTACCAACATCGCGGGGAGATCCAAGTCATTCTTCCAGAACCAACCCTAACCCACATACACACACATAAGCCATGTCTTCACAAACGAAAAAGCAACCGAGCAAGCCTCGAGTTCGCAAGTCAAGAAGCACAACAACCAAGCAGCTAAAGCCCAAGAGCACAGCACTATCATCATGTCTATTCTGTCTCCGAAACCGCAGAAAATGCATACGAGTAAACGGACAGGCACAGTGCTCTGAATGCACAGCCTTATGCCAGACTTGCCACTGGCCAAATGTCCAACAGAACCGTGAGTCGCCACACCAGACCTCTTGCAACTCTTCTAACATCAATGACAGTTCATCAACTATTACACGAGAAGCAACAACTATATCTTCAGCGGCGATCACTATCAAAAAGCTTACTAGAAGGCGTCAGAGACATGGAGTTCTGCTCATCGACGATAGAAACACAACGAACTTTGAAGAGGTTACTAGACGATATGGTTAATGTGGAACAAAGGGCATTCCAGCTCGAGTCGGAGGAGTCAAGGCTTTGGGGGTTGAGGCTCAGGGCCCAAGACAGCGACGATATAGATTCGGAGGACTCGTGTTCAAGTGAGAGTTTGTCTGAGCCATCTCAGAGTCTCGATTGTAACTTTGCTTTTCCATGGTTAGATTAATATCAAGATGCCTATAAGCGGGTGCATGGTCAGAATCTTCTAATTGCAACAAATCGAGAACAATAATCTAAGAATAGGAAATAAACGAGGGCATTAAATGAAATTGAAAGCATTGAATGATAAGCTAGGCCCCCCGGAAAAGAGTCTGATCACCTCTCATTTGATCGAGCTCCGTCTCAAACATCTCTTGTCCACCATACCAAGGGAGATCCCCTGCCCCAGGCCTCGAAAAGGGATCACTCCCAATCTCTTCAAAGTTCGCAATTCCAGCGACGTCGGAACAGGAAAGCCCGTAGGTTTCAATGGCTTTAAGATGATCAAGATATTCCCCAACTCCAATTTCTGACTGGTCGGCAAAAGGTTCTGGGATCGGAGTGGTGGTGTTATCGACTTCTATCAACACACTAGGCTGAAAAGTGGTGAGTTCGTCCTGATCATACCCGAAGCCCCTCGAATCAGGTGTCTGCGAGTTTTCAGGTATGTCGTCTTCCATAGTCGAAATGGGCTGTGCTTGATCGACTGTTTCTTCTTCGGAAGCTACCTGAGCGCTGATCTCATCTTCGGTATAGAGGTTGTCCCACAACTCTGCTAGTAGTTGTTCAAACGCACGCCTCATGAGTCTTTTACTTAGATGACCAAGTTGAGATTCCTGTATCATTTCACGAACCTGATGCTTCACAGATGGCTGACGGAAGTAGTCGTAGCAATAAACCAGTTCCCTCTCATAGTCGAGATAGGGGCTCAAAGGGATCGGCTCTTGGGGGAAGATAATCTTGAAAAGTCTCTCCCATTGCTCCTTTGGAGTAAGTCTGGTATCAGATCTCTCATTGATCGCAGTTGCCATATCCCTCGTGATAAGTCCGACTGGGGGCGGGCGTGTCGGAAGGCCAAATATATTTTTACATGTTTCCTCGTGTTTGGTCAATTCCTCTGGTCGAAACTCTTTGAAACAGAAACGGCAATGATGTGAGAAGTGCCTCTCTTGAATGTGCTTTTTGAGGCGATATATGTCCCTGAGTTTCTTGACACAACTTCCTCTGTGCTTTCTGGGATCCCACTTCATGAAAGGACAAGCCCAAAAGAGGCTATTTTCGGACGATGTATCAGTAACGGACCGGATTTGCCCATTACCTCTAGACTCCTCATCCTCACTTCCTTCATCCCCATCAATAGTCTGACCTCTGCGGCCTGTCGGTTTGGCACCTTTACGTACAACTGTTGCTCGAGTGTTCTTGGTCGAACTACTGGAGCTTCGATCAGCTTGCTTACGCTTTGCTGCAAGAGTACGTTTCTGTGGCGCATACGACCTGTAGTAGTCGTCGGCAAGTGTTTCCACTATTCTGTTGACAGTTTCCTGACAGGCAATCTCCTCCTGAGCAGGTTGACTTGCGTCGATGAATTCTCCTCGAAAGGCGGCTTCAGACTGCGAAGTATCGCTGGAAACGGAGCTTGCTGCGGATGTGATCTCCGAATTTCCGTCAAAGTTGTTTTCATCCTGGTGTTCGTCTGAATCGACGAAACTTCTAATGCCAGCAATTGCAGATATCTGAAACTCGTCATGTCCGCGATAGGGCCCTCCTATGCGGGGAAAGGACCTTTGAGATATCGAAAATTCATGCTCTGAGCCAGGGCCACCTCTCGAAAACTGGCCATCGCGTGTTGCTGGCAGCTCCAGTAGCTGATCATCAAAACACAGGCGGGCGTCCTGACCATCAAAACATATGTGAGGGTCCTGCCATGAAAATTCAGGGATCCAAGATAATGAACGATTGCTCCTTTGTGTATCAGTTGGAGTAAGCAGCACTTCATCGCGATGTGAATCGCTTGCCTGTGAGACGCTCTGGGCTGGAACAGTGTAAGAAGGTCCTGAGTGTGAAGGTTCAGAAGATGATATGACCCCTGTGGGCCCTGGCTGGGGCAATCTAAATGGAAGTAACGACAGTAAACCTGACTGTGGAACATAGTTTTCCGTCGTTTCCCAGGTCAGATCAATGTATGGGTCACCTTGCCCATCACCTAACCCTAAGAGTGAAGGGCCATGGGCCAAGTCTTCCTCACGGGTAGTCACACCAGTGACGGCCGCGTCTCGGGCCTAATCTCATCAGTATCACTGAGTTTCTGCATGTAGGTATGGTCCATATGGAAGCAACTCACTCTTAGCGAATGCTTTGTTGGGGGTACTTCACCAGCAGCAGCACCGCCAGGGTTGGTGGAATCCACCGAGTCAGACATATTGTAGGTAGTAATGGAGGTTTACGGTACTGAAATTGTAAAGAATCGAGGTAAAGGCATGGTTAAAAGAATAGGAGAGGTGGAATTCATTGCGCGACTGTTCAGCTTCTTATGGTAAACTGAATTCAAAATTTGTCGTTTTTTTTGCCTGTGTCTTGGACGTTTTTTTGAATTGAGAAACCCTGCAGAAAGCATTGGCTGTCGTGACTCCAAATCATATCATCCATGCCAGAAAAAGCAATGAGGCTTACAACTCATCATATCATTGGGAGAGGGAAAACAGGCTGTATAAAGTGCATGCGCACCGGCTGACCGCTTGGTACTTGAGACACCCTTCAGAGAGCCTCAGCTTAAAAACAATCATATCATGTAATCAATCTGGGTATAATTGAAGAGTTGCAAGTCACCACAGAATCAACCAGTATTGTCTCTTCGCACCCGCATCGCAGATGGCTAGGTAATCAAAATCAAGTAAATACAATGACAACTCCTCTACACATACCTATGCTCACATAACCAACAATTGCCTTCAACATTACTCGTCGCGAAAACTATCACAGGGCCCTCATCTGAGATGTTCTATGGTCTCTGCCGGGCCTTGTATTCTTTCTCCGTTTCCCAACTGAAAAGCAAAATCCAAGTCCCTTCGCCCTGTCATCCAGCCGATACCTAGTCCACTTGCGTTCTATCCAACCAGCACCCCAGCTCAGTCTCAGTAAGAACCGACTTCCGACTGATTGCAAATGTGAACAGAACAGTCGACGCTCCGTCAAGTTTCAATTTGCTTGCTGATATCGTGGATACCACCTCAAACTACAACTGCGAATGATCTCGATAGCTCTCCGAATGCCCCCAAGTCGGGTTGCCGTGCCCCAGAAAAGAATGTTACTGATCAATCTTTCACATTCTCGTTGGCTTCCCTCATTTCGCATGTCGAGAGTTCTTACCAGACAGACATGCTCACTGGTCTCATCCCATGCGTAACTGAAATAAATGGAGGCCGGTGGTCCGATTTAACACGAAGCTGAACACAGAACTATAGAGTCCCGGAATATTCCCGCCGCGCTCTGCAAGGCGATGGCGCAGTCTCTCGACCATTCTGACACTGATAGAACCGCCTTGAATACAGTTGTGTGCTGTCTCATGAAGGTTTCCGCGTTGCTCGTTGTCAGGGCCATCGAATTTGACCACTAGAAAAGGATAGAGGGGATTTTCCCCATCGACAGCCCCTGCTTCTACCTTGGACCAAGCGGATATTTCATGATTGTCGATCATATATTGGGGGGGGGATCCATCCGTAGATGAAATCAGGTTGAGAATTCAGCTGCCGAAACTCGTTTGTCGATTCCATTATGGTCACATATGCTCTCACTTCCTTGTGATTTGTATTGTTCAGTATATGCGCCTCGCTGATACCAAGAGTGTTGAATTCAATGTTTCGCAGAAATTTCTCTTCCCGAGAACAATCTTGTGTCGTAATAGCAGCCTTGAAAACTTCGTGAGCGTCCTTTAACACTGTTTGACGCGCAGGCAAACTACTGACATAGCGGAAGATGTCAGCGTTGTTGGGGCCCATTTCTCCAAGTGCATCACGATGTAAAAAGTGAATGCGAATCGCACTGAGTTGCTGAACCTCTACATGGGGAGGATTTCCGTTGGTATCTTCACACAAAAGGTTCCTTGATTTCTTAGACTTCAGAGTTGTGTAAGAGGATAGAGGTTTCTGGCCAAGTTCTGAAGGTGAAGATATTTATGCCGAAAAAGCAAAACAAAACTGCTGAGGGTAGGGCTTTGGTGAATGTAATCTCTTTACCAAATTCTGTCACTATTCACTAAGTAGGTATCAAAGGAAACCCCAAATCATATAAGGTCACTTGTCAGTATGTCTTTCTTTCATAACCCTTTATATTTCTCTTTTTATAACGGTACACAAACTTTCGAAAATCATCATTAGTGTCCAGCGTGAGTGAAGTTGTCTGTAATTAGCTGCCGGCGCCAATGCAAGTCTCCGCCCTACACAATTTATCGTGAGCTGATCTATCCGGCCCATTTCACCTTCGACTGTTTAACCTAGCAGGTAGGGAATTTTAAGTGCCCTTTAGTGCTGTCTCTTGTTTGCGCTTCTTCTGAAAGAATATGCCTATACAAAGATGGGCCAATGCTGGTTGAAAGATACGTGGACGGTAGAGGATAGATGTATAGGTTTAAGCGGAAAGATAGGTTAGACGACCTGCCCTGACATTATCTATCATCAGCATCGGACCCATGAAAGGCTGGAATTTCTTCTTATATACTTCACAACTTACACTTTGCAGTCTGTGGCCATTAAGAACCAGTGTGTGTAGAGGTTTCGAGACATCATCTTTTGGCCTATGTCAAGTCTAGCCTCAAAGAAACTTGATCGACCGATTACAATCACATTCGCAACCAGAGGCTACTTGATTGACGATCCTATTGAGGGCCTGTACTGGCGACAGATGGTGGGTGACACGATGTTGGTGAACTGGCATGCTATATGTTACTATGGTTAGTTAGCCCGGATAAACAATCCAGCGATAGGGTGGCCTCAAATGACCAAAGCTTGAAGCACTTTGTCGACAATCGCCTGTCTGAGGCATTCCAATGCTAAACATGTAACCATTGGCCAGATTTATCTCCCTTGGCTAACAAAGTAAATCAGGTTTTGTGCGGTGATATAAGCTCCCAGCCACAGGTCTCAACTGCAAATAACACACCTAGCTCATAACTTAAACAATATACCGTAATGCCTGATTAAATTCTAATAAGATAAAAGCCTAAATTATGACTCTTTGGCCGGCCTTGAAGGTATATAAGATGCTGCCTGCATTCAACAAGAGTGTGATCGGAACCTCCTTTGTCCCACAATTTCACTTCCTTCTCATTTCTCGAGCAAGATCAAGCATTTGCACCTCATCATCTCTGATCTTTTATCCTGGTATCACAGCCGACAGAGAATTTCGATCCCTACAGCATGCAGCGAGCGACGCAGGACGGCCTTGAATGGCAAGAATCATTTCTGGATTTAGAGCCAGTATGGACACGAGAGCCTTCCATAGGCGCCATTGAAAGCGTATCCCGTCAACAGCTCAAGATAACATCAGATAATCCCTGTACCGTCACATTCCACGGAGCAGGTTTCTTCAACAAGGTCTACCTCGTTCGTGCTGAGGGAAGTACTCTCGTCATGCGCGTTACCTTACCTGTCTACCCGCGCCACAAAACACGTGCCGAGGTCATTACCTTGAAATGGGTGCGCGAGAACACCACTATTCCCGTCCCCGAGATCTTTGCTTTTGACGACAGTAACGACAACGAGATCGGCTTTGAATGGATCTTGATGGAGTTTATGCAGGGTACGTCCGCGCAGAAGCGATGGCGTACTATGTCGATGGAGCAGAAGATTGTGCTGACGGAGCGAATTGCAACCTTCCAGTTTGAGCTTTCAGGTCTCGAGAAGCAAGAACCAGCCTTCAAAGGTATAGGGACATTGGATTCTCCTGAGATTGACCTCGAGGCCGACTTCAGAGCACCCGAAGCTGCGATTACACCCGGACGCATGGTTATCCCTGAGTTCTTCAAGGGCGATTATCTTACATATGACATCCCAAGGGGGCCATTTCTCTCTACTCATGATTGGCTAAGCGCCGTATTGACATTCGCCATACACCATCAGAAATTAGTTCTAGAGAACTCTCAGGATGAACACGATATTGAAGACGCCGAGGACATCCTGCCAGTAGCGCAAAGCCTTCTGGCTCTCCTTCCTAAAGTTTTCCCTCCGGATTTGGGCAGGCCAGAGCCATCAGCTCTCCATCACCACTATTCCCACCTCGACAACATCCTAGTTAACGAACAAGGAGAAGTTACAGCTGTGATCGACTGGGAATGTGTCACAGCACTGCCCCTCTGGAAGTTGAGTCAGGTGCCCAACTTCCTTATTGACCAGCCTCGCGAAGATGAGCCTCAGCGTGACGCATATATGAACGAGACACCAGAAGAGGCTGCCGAAGCAGCGGATAGGCGCAACGATCCAGATTACCTCGACAACGAAGGCAAGAATCAGTTATACTGGATTCACATGATGGAGTATGAGACTACGCTGCTACGCAAAGTCTACAAAGCAAAATTGGAAGAGGTGTGTCCGGATTGAGTCAAGATGAATCCTTTGGAAGAAGACTTCTTTGATGCCGTCTTGCAATGTGATGGACTATGGATGAAAATGGTACGGAAGTGGGTCGAGTGTATTGAGAAAGGCGAGTCAGTGAGGTTCAAGGATATGTGGAATAGATAGAGACACGAAATTTAAAATATCTCGTCTTATCAGCAGCGGCATGTCAGCTTCGAGAGTAACAGTCAAGGAATTATAACTCGCTCGCATCAATTAGTGGCTTTCTACCATAGTGATCTCTAGTACTGCCAAGTTCTTGTCTAAGAACTGATTAATCAATAGAGAGAAATACTTATTAGGGTGTCTTGGTTTTGGACTGTCCATATATTGTTTACAGTGTGAATAGCTTCTGCTAACTCGACGGCTCGCTGGATTGCGAAGTTCATATTTTGATATTTGCTGCAGCTGCAAGCACAGATTTAAGCAGGCAGCTACTCTCTGTTTGATACCTTGCCTGGTAGTTGGCAAACTGCATGATATACCGTCTCAACGCTATGGCCAGCTCTAATAAGCTCCAGGATAGCAACAGCGTCCTCCCATACTCCAGCATACAAGGCCTCTGCAATGGCAATATGCATTGTGAGCTTCTGTTCCATACATTTTATTCCCTCCTCACGCTCATCTATCCCTAACTCTTCTGGATTCTGCGAATTATCTATATCTCGTTGATATTTCATACTGAATCTCCTATCGGCCGGTAGAGTTCTGCTATTAAGCGATGAGCACAGAGACAAAGGATGATAACTCAAGATCAACTCTATAAACACCAATAGTATCTTCTCTGAGACCGCGGTTGTCATGGATGGGGCATTTAATAAATGTTTGTCTTGCGTCTGGTTTCTTGCATAAATGATACGTATACCTGGAAGGCTCTCTGTTACTCGGCTGGACGGTGCAGTAAAGACAGCAAGATTTAGTCAAGAATAAAACGGTACTGAATTCATGAGAATATCGTATCTTGAGGCCTAGAAGTCTCACCAGATGGTGGAGAGACGTCGTCTCAGGAAATTAAAGACTCAAGAGGGGACAATTTGTGTAAACGGTGGGTGACCCATATCCATGAGACGCACAAAAGGCCGCATCCCCAAACAAGCTTTCAGAACTCTAAGAGTGTCATCTTTTATGTGGAGTTTACTGCTCCGAGGCTTGTGATTAGACAACTCGCGTAGTATTTATGACGAGTGTTGTTGAAGAGAGCAGCTTGAACTGTGATTGGCGAACCACAGCGGAAAGTGCGCCGGGACTGTAGCCCAATGAGAGGCATCAGAAAAATAAGAATGATGTGATTGGGGAATATCTGAAGTTAATATTCAGTTCTAAGAAATAGGTTGGTTTTTTCCGAGTATTATTTTCTCTTTGGTGTTCTTCATCTCTGCATCAGTGACTCTATCGGCCTGTCAGCTCAGTCATAGTCTTTGCGCAATGAACAACACATCACTTTGGCCATCAAGTTTTCAACAATTCAAGAGCGTAATTGGTTTAGTGGTAAAATTCTCCGTTGCCATTCGAGCAGCGTCGGGGAGCCCTGGGTTCGATTCCCAGATTACGCATTCAATTCTCATTCTTTTGAATGATTCAGCTTTTGGCTGTCTTTCTTTCATTATTTTTGGTGGTGTTGTGATGTTGGTGTTGACTGGTTCCTCATGCTTGGCTCTGTTCCACGCTGGTCGAGATTCTGCCAAGAGCCCAGTGGTATCAGTGCAGTTGCCAATCGCCTGTTCCTGCCTTGCCAAGACTTTTGCCTCGCCCACCTTGTGAGGCAATATCGCCGATCCCCAGAATGAAGTCACAGAGCAGGTCCCTTGAGGCGCATCAAAAGCAGATCTGATGGCTGTGATCTTAATGAAGCGGATATAAGCAGCACCAGAGAAAACTCAGCCACCTTCTGAGATAGGAAACAGCCGACAGATGAGGAAACGATACGAATAGAGTTGCAGTTTCCCGCCTTAAGCGATTGGCTACAGTGAGGTCTCATACGCCACATTAGCCTTGCCAGGCTAGGCCAGGCAGCTAGAGCCTAACAAGAGGTGCTGCACTCAAGGTTAATTTTAGCATTTTGTCTCCTGTTTGAGGTGACCAGCGGTGTATTGATTGATGTATGTGACGGTGAGATATGGCCCAGACTATGCACTCACGAGGAACGTTGCATAGAATGAAAGAGTCATAAGTGTAAGCATTAACCTCTTCTTCATCTTTAGGCTAGACAACGCATTGACTAGACCGCAATGAACCAACAAACTCGGTGGAGATGCTCTGGACCCTCGCTTCGCTTCTGCGGCGCGATTAACCTGTAGCGCCCACTCAGCCTTGCCAGGGGTGATCTTCTGAATCCTCCGCCAAGATGAATCCCATCCGCCTCATTGGATGCTTCTGCGGTTCCCATTAACTGTGCCTCGCAAAATTTCCCTTGGCCTGGCCGGTGACTCTTTTGCCCAGGCGGACAATGGCACGTTGTAGCGGCCATGTCCTAACTCAGCACATCGTGAGCGTCTGCTATAAGTAGCCTGTGTCCTCACACATTGTTCAGATCATAATCCACAAAGCATCTCTCTCAGAACATCTCTCTCGTTCACTCTTGAATATCTTCACTCGCTTATAACAAACCAACCATCAACATGCAGACCAAGTACATCTCCCTCCTCGCCGCTGCGGCTGCTACCAGCGTCTCTGCCGCTGAAGTCAAGCGCGTTGATGTCGTCCACATCTTCGAGACTCTCCACGTCGGCAAGCACATTCCCAGCTTCACTCCCAACAAGCGCTCTGTCAACGCCATCTTTGAGCGTGACGACAAGGAGGAGTGCCAAAGCTCTGCCATCTCTATCCTCCGAAGCGCACCCACTGCCAACAGGGACCTTGAGTCCTGGGCTCTTACTGCTGAGACCACCGACCCTTGCACTCTCACTGCTCCCTCTTCGCTGTCTTCCGATCTCTTGAGCTACATGACCGCCGTGGTCGAGTGGTCTAACGAGAAGGCCGATGATATGCAGGAGCTTGTTGACAAGTGTCTTGATGGGGAGGACGCCGACGATTCCGGCGAACTGGGCGTTTGCTCTACTCCTGGAAAGATCATCTTCACTGCTGCCACCACTACAGAGACTGTCCAGCTCAAGACTGTTCTCGAGACTTTTGCTACTCCTGGTGCTTCTTCCACTGGCAGCGCTGGTGGCTCTGATGACACTGAGAAGACCAACGCCGCTGCTCCTCGTGGCGCCAACTTGTTCGCTGCTGTTGCCGCCGTCGGTGTCGCTGGTTTCATGATTGCTGCTTAAGGACTTGGCTTCAAGCTTTAATGGATGGGATGGATGCGTAATGGATGAATATACACGTTATGGAATTGTCATGTTTAGATGATGGATAGAACAGATTGACTTCTGTATGATATCCCGTGCAGAATGCTGCACTTTAAATTATATATTTAATGGTTATGGAATATTTCCTTTTACTGTACCCTGACTTCCTCGGTGCTCCTGTGAAACAAATGTATGTTTGAAGCAGCATGTCGGCTCAATATTTCATTCCATAAACTAAATAATATGCAAGCCACCGATTTATTAACAGTTCGGCAAGTGTTCTTTCGGTCTAGTTAGCTTTATTAGACGATCCAATCTCTCGGTGCTCCCTTTCAGCAACATTCCCCCATGTCTAAGTGCTTTACGCTTTCAGTTGTCTTTGTTCAAAACCTCGCGTGCCCCTCCACCTTCTTACAACTTCCTTCACAACTCCATTCGTAACCTCAAGGCTAACAGCACAGCACCATGGCCCAAGACGAATGCCATCTCCTGCGTCTCTCAACGGAGCTCATTCTCCAGATCTTGGAGTATGGCCCTACATCGGCATATCTTGATGTGGCCCTCACTTGCACTACCCTACACCACCAGTGCCGGAATCTCTTAGATCCTCACCATGAAGCTCACGCAAAATACAGAATCACATCAGACCTGTCATCGGAAACTGTGATTGGTCTACTCAAAGATACTACCAAGACCAGAATCGAGAGATGGCATGTTCGTGAGCTGGAGATCTGGGGTAGCCGACAAGATTGGGAGGATTGGCGACCTTGGGTTCCAAAACTTCCCGGGACTTGCGGCCTTGCTGATGGCTTCCCCAGAAGGTATGGGCTGGATTTGCAAGACACGCAGAGATACATCCGCACTGCACTGGAATTATGGACCTTTTCAGACTTCGACTCTGAGGCAATCCAATGGGATCTAAAGGCTGGCCAGGACAGGTCCCTCAAACTCCTCCTCATTGCAACATGTCCTCGTCTTCACAGTCTGCGATTCGTCAAAAGAGGCCTCGATCCTCACACAACTCTGCAATCGATGAGAGAAGTCATCAAAGATAGTCGTCGTACAAAGGGCGGGCCACACGAGCTACAAGGCTTCGAGTCCCTGCGAGATATCGCAGTTGGTATCGAGACAGATCAACGTTCGTGGAACGACATAAGTCCCCTCCGCGATGCCCGCGACTTTGCAGCCCTTTTCTACATACCAAACCTTGAAAGCCTCTACTTCAATGATTTGCACTACATTGAAGATGGCAACGAAGACTACCAACACTCCGATGTGGTTGACCAGTATGGCTTTCCACGCGGCACTTCGAGCGTCAAGCATCTCTTCATAGATAGCGCTTCAGAGTTCTCTCCCGAATATTACCAAGGCATAGCAGATGTATCGAAGAAATTAGAATCAGTCGTTTTGAGGGTTGCGAGTGAACAACGGCAAGATCTTGACGACGTGGATGTGTTCGTGGGCTCGCTTTCTTTCAGTAATGGGAAAACGCTACAGAAACTCATCGTTTACAATCCGGCGGTATGCACGGCTATCAATGCAGAAACTATCGACTCGATGACCTTGACGACTTTGGAAACTTGAAGCTGTTTACGTTGGCAGTTTCCGATATAGAGCTTGAAGAGCTTCACCTCATGCATAGTTCTCCCAATGCAGAGCAACTTGCGGAATACGTCTCTGACTCTTTCCCTGCTAGTACTGAAGCTATTTATGTCTGGGGACGATCGGACGGGCATGCGGACGACTCAAAATCTGACGATATCCCATCAGATATCCTCGACTCAACACTTGCGTCACTCATCGAATCTGGCGTCCTTGAGAACCTCAAGGTTGTTTACCTCGCGGACGTCGAGAAACGACATGCTCAAGACAATAGAGAGATAGCTCTTGGGAGACCCATCGACGTCGGCCTCAAGGATGCGGGCCCAAAGCAACTGATTCTGCAAAAGTCTGTCGCTGCAGGACTCAAGACTGGTGTGCATGTGTGCACGCTGATGAATAGAGATGATGGGGGATATTGGAAGAACTTTCCTGGCAAGCCGGATAGGTTTGAACTGAAGACTGGTCCTTGTTATGGCGAAAGGCCCGCATCGTGGAGATTGAATCTGCAGTCTGGAGAATGGGGGCCGGATTGCGAGGGTTGCGGAGAGTGTAAAGACTGCTTGGTCGTGTATCCTGCTGAGTTGTGGAAGAGTAGTCGTCCATGAGAAGGCTGTCGATAACATGACGACTGCCATCGATTTAGGCTTTAGTAGTACATGTAACACATGGATACCATGTCCATCAAGAGCCTCAAGATGGAACTGCCGGTGAAGGCCTGTGCTTCGATGTTGCAGGTGTGATGCCAATGAAGCCCAAGATGATATCAACGATCAATGCCTCGCCATGGCTCGGATTCAGCTGAGCAAGCATTAGTATCAGTCCATTACCAATCCATTGCCTCAACTCACCACCATCTTAGCCTCCTTCACGATCCTCCAGGCCGCGCGTACGACGCGTCTCTCACCACCCTCAATTGCCTAACAACTCCTCTTGCCTGGTCCCAATATGATAGCAGCACTGAGTAAACTGTATCAATCACTCCCCCTCATACCCCATCGCCTTCTTCCACCAACCCCCCAGCCCCTTCTCACCCATAACCCTCCCAAACTCCCTCACCGACTCGGTCTCATCAAACCCCGTCTTGCCTCCCACGCCCTCGGCCTTCGCGGGCTTCGCAACACATTTAAAGTCTTTATACCGCAGCGCTTGCACCGTAGATACCCACTCTGTCAATCCAGCTTCATCGCGCCCCTCTGCAAACATTATCCCCGGTGACCCGCCGCTTCGCACGTACAGCCAGTCCACGTTTAGCTGTTGTGCTGCGCGACGTACGCGGGAGAGTTTCTTGCGGGATGTTATATGGTGGGTGCGGATTAGGCAATTGAAGAGTGAGGGCGTTCGTGACATGATGGTACAGGCGGTGTTGGAGAGACGTTGGTGAGAAGATTCATGATATCACGATCGGACTTTTATGGATCCGATGAAAAACACAACCACACCACGAGAAAATAAAGACTAAATGGTATAGAGCGTAGTTAACGTAAAATTCATCCTCGTATGTGCACATCTAAGGATATAAACCTAGCCTAAGCAAACCAAACGCCTTCCTGGTATGTATCGTATCCTCCGCAGCCGAGTCAAAACATCATGACATGACCAACATCAAAGTTTGTTTACATACACGTACGTTATTCAACAACATCGAGTCCCTCAATCCCCAGGGGCTCCTCGTCATAAATGGGTATAATGTGAAAGCTAAACGAACTTTCTCGTTCCCTGCACGCCAAAAGTTCGAGCTAAGTTGCGCTGCGCCTCTCAGCTTAGACACCTCGGAACATGCGCACCACCAAGAACCACATCGCACCGATAAACTTGAACGCGCTCAGACCTGCCACACTCCAAAGGACGATAGACATGTAGATGTTGGATCGGCTCAGCTGTTCCGCTTCATGGTCCTTATCCTTGTTCGGGCTGATTCGATCCAGACCTGCAGAGCTCAGAACAAGCGCCGCCAGACCAAAGTTTGACACCATCCAGATGAGCACGACGCCAGTACGAACACCTCTGTAGTAGTCCATTTGCTTCTCCTGAAGTTGGCTGGGAGTAGGAGTAGTCTTGACTTCAACATGCTTCTGCGCAAAGACAGCAAGTTCTCGCTGGTATTGTGCGTTCAAATCTCCTTCGTCGGGCAGATCCGTTTTTCCAGTACCATCCTTGGTGTTGACCGAAGGAAGCTTCTCAACCTTGTCGTCACCCTTGGTACCCCAAGAAACATCGTGGGTGTTGCAGAAGGCGTAGACGTTCAGAACATTTGTAAAGGTGGGCGTGAGAAGCATGTACTGGACCAAAGAGGTAGCCATGTGCCAGGGATCCAGCATGATCAGCGAAGCGATCAACCAGATACCAAATGTCGACATGACTGAGATGATGAGCATGTAAAAGACCTTGTTCTTAAAGATGTCTGCAAAATTAAAGCCGTTTGCGTCGTTGACGTCGGCTATGATAGCTTTGACAGCGATGAAAATAGCAGCAAACAATAGATAGCTGGCCAGCTGTTAGTGTCAGGCAGCAAAAGCATGTCAGTAAACTTACATCATGATAATAGCCCAGAACCAACACATGGCGGTATAGAGCCTACCAGAACCTGCTGGGCGATTGCCCAGAGATAAAACGAAGCAAGTAATCAGGAATACACCGTAGAGCCAGGTGAAAACGACACCCAGAATTTCTCCTGTCCGCCCAAGTAACGTATCATCTCCCAAACTTGTTGTGAGAATCTTGAAAACGAGGAAGAAGTTACCAATAGCGAACCAGGCGAAGATCATGTTAATAGTGTTAAAGATGAATTCGATGAAGAAGGCAAACTTTCGCAAGAAAGTGTGATCAGATCGGAGGAAGTCGAGGAAGTGAACAATAGCGTAGATAGCAGCGAAGAAAGAACCGTTGAGCCAACGACGACGCTGGAGAACAAGCTCGGTAACCGTATCGGGAACATCAGTCTCGCCAGTAGCTGACTTGACGTACTGCAGGATCCAATGGCAGTTGCGCTTAGTGACCAGCTCGAAGCAAAGAATACGATCTTCGGCGAGATACATGTTGGACTCGAAAAGACCAGCATCGCTTCCACCGTGGAGCGTCTCACCCAAGAAGTATTTCTCAAGAGGCCCCTTTCCGTTCTTGTCGTTTTGAAGAGCTACATAGCGGTAGGCTGAGAAGGCACCGGGCAACACAGAGATAAAACCAAAAGCAGATTCCAATGGTTTATCGAGAATGTTGCTCATCTTGTACTCAAAATTCTGAGCAGCGACGAGGGGGTTCAGAAGGTATTTTCCACCAGTACCCAACATAGCCTTGATCTCACCACAAGCACCACCACACATGGGCTCGAGATCAAAGGCCTTCCAGAGATGGTAAATTGAGCTTCCACCGGGTCGAGTACCCGCATCGAGAAGCACACAAATGTTAGGGTCCAGGACTCTACCAAAGGCCGTAAAAAACCATCTGTGTGAATTAATCTTCTTGGCGTTCTTCTCCTTCAAACAGAACAGCATTTGGACTGGCTGGCGTCGGTGGACGAGCTGAACAACGTCGTTCTTGATCTGAAGGTGAGTCTGCGTGGTGTATTCGTAAATATGGGCTGTGACGTCCTTTCCGTTGACCTGCTGCTTGGCGATACCCTCTTGGTACACACCCATACCGGCCAAAAGAGCCTTGGTCCTGGGGTTGATCTTGGAACGACCATCACTGACGACACAGACGACGATCTTCTTCCACGCGTCTTTACCCCATGTCTTACTGTTGGGACGGTTACACATGTACTCGATGTTCTTGAAAACACCGGTCATGGTTCGGGCAAACAAAATATCGTCCTCGTTATACATTGTCACAACAATGAACAGCTCAGTATGGCGGGGCTTTGTGAAGAGCCTCTGTCGCAGTGTGAAGTCGTGGTCGTAGAAGTCATTGGGATCGCAAGTCGCAGCGGAATATCGCATGTGTGTGAACTCATCACGCTCTCCATGGGGGTTCTGTTGCAGCAGAACTGGAGGAACAGGACAATCCAAAACCAGGTTACCGCGGTACAAGAGGACTTGCTTGACGGTTTTCCAGCGCTTAATTCCACCACCTTGTTGCGGTTGGTCTTGGTATGGTTCGCTTGGCGCATCTGATGGTTGGTGTTGCAGCATAGGCCTGTGATCGTCGTAGGGTTGGTCGTACTCTTGGTCATAACCCTGATCGTAGGGTTGCTGCTGAGGACGAGGCTCGTAAGGTTGGTTGTAGTAGGCATCGTGATGCGCTTCAGGGTTTACGGCGTAATCACCAGGAGGGTCGTAGCCAGACAAATTGTCGACGGATTGCTGCGACAAAGTCAGTTCAATGCTTGATACCACGTGCGCAACGTTCAATGTAGCGAGGAAGACTTACAGCCGCATTGAGGTTCAAATGATCGCTTGGAGTAGGTAACCGGTGCTGGTCGGGGCCCGAGGGCATAGCAAGGTGCTGCTGAGAAGGGCCATACTGTCCATATCGGCCATCGTCGAAGGGATTGTCGTCGAGCTGGTAGCCTTGCTGGAGCGGCTGTCCTGGCGAAGGCGTCCGGTGAGGGTGTGGATGTTGCTGAGGCTGTGCCCCATAGCGAGGATCCATTTCGTTGTTATAGTAATCGTCGTCTGAAGGCAATCGTAGTTAGACTTATATGTTCAAGAGTATGTTTGTTGTTTGAGTTGGCAACTGGTGTGAAGAGCAATTTGAGTGGGCGCAGGTAAATAGACTTGCGAATGGTGCCTCGGTGATGCGCATAGAGACGCAGCAGCAATAAACCTTATCACCACAACGAAAGCTTGTTGCAGGTGATGATGATAAGATTATAGCCACTTTTGCAGGTTTGCCGAGTATCAAGAGCAAAGAGTGAACAGATGCCGAGTCGCAATGTAATGCAATTCTAACCAGGGGTGTTTAAGAGGGAGGGGTATGTCTCGACTGTCTCATATTGAGGGAGAGAAAGGGGCAGATGACGATGATCAAAGAATTGGGAAGGGATAAGGTGCTGTACTTGCCTAGGCGATTATACGACATGATTGCGGTTGTTTATGCGCACAAGAGGCGCTATAAACACAAGATTTTGAAGTATTTGGTTGGGTCTGTTTTTGAGCGCGGTTACAGTTGCGCAAAGGATGATTTATGGTTGATTGACTATTGCTGTTGCGCTGGTGGTTGCCCCGGGTTTCGGTTCCCACCAGAGACCAAGGAACCGCGGGCGGGCGAGAGGTCCAATGTTTGCGAGGCTTGAGTGACGTTATGCGAAGATGCACAGACGCAGGAGAAGCGGTTATAAATGCGTCAACGAATGATACTGTGAAACGAATGCACAGTAGACAAAGAGGAGAGAACAAAAAAAAGGTTGGACAAGAAAAAAAGATTTTGGTCGGTTTCAAAGCTGACGAAAACCAATGTCAGTTCAGTGTCAATGTCAGACTGCAGCCGCAGAGCAGAGACAGGGATCGATCAGGCGCTAGCTACCTCCAACTCAAGATGCGAGGGAGCGAGAGAGCGAGCGAACGAGCAAGTCTGTAGGTGGCTAACAGCTGCGTCTGGTCTGTGGCTCGGCTGCTCGATATGCGCGTCCCAGTCTGCGAATGAATGGCCAAAACCCTTGTCCTTGTCTTGGCAGATCCGTTTACTCCGATAAATCCAAGGACCAAGGAGTTGGAGGGTCCAGCTTGGCGTGCTCGAGAGCAACGGTCTCTGTGTTTCACACTCTGCCCGAGTGGGATAGTAAAGGATGATCCTCCACTGACCCAGTGACGGATAAGGGTATGAATGAGCGAGTGACGTTGGTTTGGGGGGCTCGGCTTGAACCGCCAGCGGGGATAGGACGTTGCAGGTGGCAGGGGTCGGAATCGAATCTGCCTGTCCAGTCCAGTCCTGTTATCGTGGAGGAAATGATGAAGTGCAAAAGAGAAATGAGAGTCAATATCGACGCGAGGCAGATCAAGTGGTTATACAAAGAGGCTGACTTACTTGAGTCCTGCAGCTGAAGCTTAGTAGCTAGCAAGCTACTGCACAATAGCTCCTTTCCTCTGACCTGTCTCATCACACCTCAGCCCGATTACTTTCTGTCAGCCCAGCCGCAGCTTAGATCCATCCTCCAATTCCTCTCGCAGTCTAGTCCCAAGCCGCGCCTCCGCCAAATATCCAGCCCAGAAAGATCCAGCCAGGCCTAACCTCGCGCCTTTCAAGCCTCCAGATAGAATGTGCCTTTCAGCTGCATTCACAAGGCTCTCTCGTGCGACACATCATCGCATCTTGCCGTTGAGTTTTAAGAGACTAAACCAACCGCCAACGCTGACTAGCCAAGCCTCCATCATCCTCTCTCGCCCGAGCAGCGTTAACCTGCTTACAGACGCATGCAGCCCTAGATGGAGTAATCGCATCTGGGTCCCGTCCCTCCACTGTTCTGTTGCTGATGCAGCCAGTACCTGATCATCAGAAATCCAAAAATATCTCCAACGGTACATGAATCGCCACAGTTTGAATGCTCTTGGCTCTTGGCTGGTTCATCAGTCAGGTTTAGAAATGCCGCAGTCTCAGAGTAATTGACTGCGCCACGACCTGTCAATGAGAACCCCAGGTGCCAAGGCTCGCATTCAGATCATTACGAATTCATGTATTTTCGGATTTGCCATCATCTCATATTCTCATTTGGCTCTCTCCCCGAACTGTTGGACTGTGTGCTCCATTCCGCTCGATCTTGGCAGATACAGCACATGACTCTTTCCTGTAATACTTGCAGTGTAGCTGAAAAATGACCCGCTGGAGGTGGAGATGACCAACCTAACTCAAAAGAGCTTAATCCAACGGGACAACCCTTTTGTCTTCTCCCACGACCGCCTTGACAACCCTTCAATATATGGGATACGGTACAGGAACGGGAGAAAGTTAAATAATAATTAGACGACGTAAGGACCCAATCATGAGAAACAAGATTGTCATTTTCAACAAGCTCGACACTTTCGTCAGCCATCAGCCCTAAATTGGCTGCTCCGGGTACCGCTTCTGTTTGATGCACAAGAAGCGGAATACATACGAATATACCATTAAAATCATGTCCTGGCCTTTTGGGTTCCCTCAGTGCATATGGACTTCGGTGTAATTCTGAGGACTTGTCGAGAGATCAAGCTCTCCTCCTCCTTATACACAACAGAGTTGAACCATACGTTGTAGTGTTTGATTGGAGGTTAGGGCAAGATGTACCAGCGTTCTCGTGGCTACGCCTGTCTTTGAGTGTGAACTTGGTGATAACCCAGGTATGCTTGGGCACCTCGTTGCAGCCATCAACTTCATGCCTGAGAATCGCGTAACCAGGCTTTAGAAATCCTTCGTCACTGGATACTGGCTTTATTTACCAGCATTACACACAAACTCCGCCTTATGTATCGATGAGAGCTGTCCTTAGAGCTTCCACCGCCTCTTGTGCAGAACTATACTCAAAATGCCATAACTTCTTGATAACATCCTTGACATGGTTACTGTCACCAACGTAAGGATACTCTCCATCCATAAGTTTCTGCTGGAGTTCTTCTATCTCTATTGGCCCATAAGGGACAGTCCATTCTGTGATCTCACAAATTGCAGTACCAAGCGCAAACAGCTCCTTTTCGAGTGTACTTCGAGTAGTAGAGTCTCCTTCTGATCCTGGCACCCAACAACGAGGTTCACATGTAAAGAGAAGCTCGGGGAACTTGCCCTTCAGAATCGAACCAGCAAAATCGCAGAGCTTGATGTGAAGATCATCGAAGACAAGAACATTTCGAGGTGAGACGTCGCCCCAAATGACCCCGCGATCATGGACATACTGCAAAGCCTCTCTGAAGTCGACGGCTACTTGCAAGCGACGAGCCATTGTCGGAGGTTCGTTCTTCCCAATGTATTCCCGTAAGTTACCATGCGGCGCCCGCTCAAGACACAAAGCTCAGGCTTCTTCTCCATCAGGCATCAATTCGACACCAATACACTTGAGGATGCATGGGTGTGGACCAAGGGCTTCATATATGGCAGCTTCGCGCTTAAATAAGTTGCTCGTATCTTCAGCAAACGCGGCGTGGTCATACATTTCGCCGTCTAACCAAAACCCAGCTGCCTTCAGAGCGGACTTGGAATTGCCTTTCTCTGTGTACACGATGCTGAGGCCTGTTCGGCCGAGCGGCTCGAGTCTGGCCCGGATAGCATGGGCAGCTTCCCGGTCCGAGAGTCGCATTCTGAAATTACGCAGATCGATTCAAAGAGGTTCGAGAGTGAGGCTAGAAAAGGTAATGTCGAGAAGAAAGGTATCACACTGAGTATCTTAGACAGGTCACAATTGTACAGGCAGGACAGGTTCTAACGTTATGGTGCGGGGAAGTTTAAGCTTAATTCTTAATCCAGTGTCGTCTCCAGCGAAAAAAGACGTAAGGTACATGTAAATAGACAACTCAAATATGAATAATGACCATTCAGTTAATCAACAATGGAATTTCTCAAAATGAAGTGATATTTAGTTATCCTCGCCGGGCAGCGTTGCCAAGTAGTAACAACAGCCTGTTATTAAATGCCGATGCGCCCTCCCTTTGGCGTCCAGGCGATCAATTCCCGCCCAATATACGAATATCCCGTAACGAACAACTGATCAGCTACTCCGGAGGCAATAAGCTAATGCAAGCTTTGGAAAACACTTAAATTAGCCAGGGTGCCTTGGTCACGAGAGGTTTCAGAGACCCTCTCGCCAACCAATACAATGCGGTTTCGGTCCGTCCCTTGTTGACTGCGGCTGAACTTCTAGCATGCCTGATCCTTGTGCCAGATAACCTCTTCCGCACCAGATATGAACGTTGTCACCGTATTATCCAATGGTTGTTCGGCAGACATGCAAGTTGTTTGTCCAATTCCGCTCTCTTGAGTCTTCTCTTCGAGAGTCGACATCTTCAACACTCACATTTCACCGATTAATGATAGAGAAGGCTTCACTGGAAGGCCTATTTACTATGTATTTTCACAGATATCCCTTACATCCTGTCTGAGTTTCCACTGCCGGCCCTAAATGCCACTCAAACATCCTCCCACTTACTGAGGCACCTTGCAGACATGGCGGTTTCATCTTCCATCGTGACTTCACATATACCCTCCAACTCTATTCAGCTCGTGCAGTCTCTGGCCCTATCAGAGCTTTGTCTTTTCAAAAGAACCAATAGAAACGGGCCGCCCCTGGCATAAACATAAACGGGCATGCATTGGCGTGTATGGCTTCGATGCAGATCTCCTCAAATTAGCTAGGCCAGTTCCCGAGGGCAAGCAGGGACGATAATAGTTGAGATACGGTGTAAAGATATGCCGCAAGATGGGGGTTCTATTCAGAACTGTTGTGGTCTCTTATAGAGTTGATGCCCTGTTGTCAGTTGTGGGAGCAAGTTTTCGTTCTGTCAGTCAAGTCGGGGCCCATTGTTTCCACTTGCACGTCTTCCCACAGTCTCTAGTTGGAGCAACACCAGCAACTATGTCTCGAATTTTCTCAGTCCTTCTCCTCTCTCTCCCCCTTGCCCTCTCAGCAGACTTCGAAAGTGTGACCATCAGTGCCAACCTCGACAACGTTGGCCACACATGTATCAGCAAATGTCTCTACTACACCCTTCTGTCCGATATGGGCAGGGCTATGGGCTGTGATGACCCCTATGATAACAACTGCTACTGCGCTACCGCCGCTGCATCTGCCAACAAGGCTGATGGCTTCATGTCCAAGTGTGCCACCTCGTTATGCTCAGCTGGTGATCGTTCTCGAGACTTGACTTCCATGCAATCCTACTACGCTTCGTACTGTATGGGTGCAGGCTTCACACAGCCTGGTGCTACTGAGTGGTACAACCCTGCTGAAGCTACAGAGGAGCCGACGAATGAACCTACTGCAGAGAGCGGTGGTGGCAGTGATGCGAGGCCCAGTCGAACTGCCAACTCGGGTGGTGACGGGACTTCAACTCACATGACCATTGTCACGCAGACGGCAGAGGATGGTGCTTCGAGGACGCAGGGTAAGTTCCTGCTGCTCATGGTGATGGTGCCTTTGCTGTTGCTTCAGGTACTGTTCCTGTGCGTACCCTATCGAGAGTTCTTGCTAAACATTCTGGTCACTAGTAATCGTCGAAGCAACTTCCACTTACTGGGTCAACTCGGACGGGTCCCCAGCATCATCCAAGAACGAGGATGGCGGCACCTCTGTTGTCAAGATTGGCGTTGGTATCGCTGTACCAGTGGTAGTTATCGCTGCTGGCTTGTTTGCTTGGTGGTTCATTAGGCGAAGAAATCAACAAAAGGCACAATACCCCCATACTACTCAACCGCTCAGCGAAGTTACAACTGGCGGCGGCCCTGCTGTCGTGGCCTCCGTATCCCCTTCAACACCTGAGAGGAGGGACACTTTACCAAGAAAGCCTGTCGGCGCTTCAACAATCTCTTCTGTTTCTTCTTTGTCCAAGACCAATGAGTTATCCGGTATCGGTGTTCAACGTGAACTTTCTGGGCGTGAAGTTCACCCTTTTCCTAACATGACACCCAGTCCGCCTATTCAAGTCGCAGGACAACATGAGATGTCGGGTGAAGGATGGAGGCCAAACTTGGAGATGGATGGTCGTGATGCTCGTGTGGAAATGTCCGGTGAGGCACGGCCTCCTGAGCTCCCAGGCTATATCAACTCAGCGAATGCGTACACGCCTCATGAGAATGTTCAGCGATGGGAACTGCCTGATAACTCACGTCAGAGATAGGCCGTAGGCTTTGACGGCTGCTATATGTTGTCTTGTATTCTCTTCTTAGTAGTTATCGTTCCACTGGGGTCAATGTTCCTTTTCGGCAGTGGAGTTGGGCGAGGGAAGGGTGTATCTAGGGCTTGGTCAGTTGCGCTAGATGTTATTGATAGGTGTAGAGGAGTAAACTAATTACTATGCTATTTCTTACTTGTATCGCTGCGTGTCTATTTACACATGGTGATAAGTTAGGGTAGTGGACGCTGTATTCATTCTCTTGCTCGTCACTTCGTGGTAGGCCGAACAGTATACTGAATGAACACTCGAGCATCCATTGGCTTTGAACGCGGGAGCTGCTTGACTCGAGTGCATAATTCAGGCGATTGAGCTAACACTCGCTTTTAACACGCAAAAGATGATCGGAGATTTGCTCTCAGACATTGCTACCCCCTTCTCTGGGAGTAAGAAAACCAGGGACCTTGATTCTAAGTAATAAAACCAACTTTATAAAAACCCTCCTAAGTTTATAGTAACTTACCTAAGTTTATTTATCATGTAAGATCAAGGTCTTAAGTTTTCTTTCCTACGCCTCTACTAATATACTTCTTTAAGATCAAGGTGTCCCGAACCACTCTGCAACACTAACAATCTCAGGTTTAGAACAGCCATCAAGGAGATCGCTAATGCAAAAAGAACCATTGAGTTGATTTACTAAAGATCAAAAAGTGTAAAAGAAAGGGTCTGGCCGGGGATTGAACCCGGGACCTCTCGCAAGCTGTGCTGTAGGGTTTTCCCTAAGCGAGAATCATACCACTAGACCACCAGACCAGTGTTGGAGCAGAACATTTGGCGCTGCTGTTGATGAACGGCAGGGTCAATAATGTGGTCTAAGAGCAGAACCTCGATAAAATTGAGCGTCCTTTGTAGAATAATCATGTCTGAGCTGTGCGACAGGGTGGTCAGCAATTGAAAAACAGCAGAGGTCGGTCATTCAGATACTATCATGGGATGTTCAGCCCTCAGTATTCATTAGATAATAATCATCAGATCAGTCTTCAGCCCATCTGTGCAAGTCCGCTCGTCCGCAAAATCTCCCATGGCAGTATTTGGAGCGGAATTAATAATCACATCCACTCCCTACCAACACCGCACAAAGTGGGTGTCGTGCAAGCCACAGCCGCAAAGTAGTGCCAAGACAAATGATGAGAAACTCCAATTCCAGCCTGCTGGCCTCTGGTTGGTCAATTCGATATCACAACTGCTGGAAATGGACCGTCGGAGTAATCAATATCTTCAATCGCCGACTCTTACGGTGGCCGCGTGCCCCGAGATCACTTATTCACAAAATTGTGACGACAATGGCATCGTGAACTGCGGAGTTGGGTTTTGATATTGAGGGTATCGTTCAGCTATATAAGAGTGGTCGTATCTGTGAAGACGAAAAATGTCTTATCATCAGCTTTCAAATCATCAACACTCAATCATAAGACGCAATATTTGAATCATACCCTTATTCCTCCTATTAAATCAAAAGGATGTCTTCTCCCAAGCTCATTACTGTCTTTGGTGCCACTGGCTCTCAGGGCGGCAGTGTGGTGCAGTCCTTGCTTCAGAACAAGTCCCAATCCTTCAAGATCCGAGGAATCACTCGCAATCCTGATTCCAAAAAGGCCAAGGCTCTCGCTGAGCATGGCGTTGAGGTCGTCAAGGCTGACGGCCTGGTCAAGGAAGAGGTGATTGAAGCTTTTAGGGGCAGCTGGGGAGTCTTTGCCAACACAAACTCGGATGATCCTGTAAGCTACCAAGATTAGTATTTTGATTCTCCTCTGACACAGTTGCAGTCAATGAACCAAGAAGGTGGACCTACCGAACTTGATATCGGTAAGAGCCTCGTGGATGCGGCCTCTGAGGCAGGAGTCCGTCACTTTGTGTATAGCGGTATGGCCTCTGCCTCTGAAACCACTGGAGGGGCGGTTCCCAACAAGGCTTTCGACAGTATGCTATCTTCTCTTCCACTTCACATCTCCAAACTGATTCAATGCAGTGAAGCATGCTGTTGGAGAATATGCAAAGCGCAAGGGGTTTGAGACTGTCAACGTTGTCAGCCCAGGCTGGTACATGGAGAATCATCTTGTGGAAGATTTTGCCCCAGCATTGGGCGGCTTCCCTTTCACTACTGATGAGGAGAGGTACCTCACCCTCCATGTTCCGCGCTGGGGCGGCAATGAAGAGATTCCCTTCATTTCGATTGGAGATGACTATGGTGATCTTGTTCATGGCATCTTCCTCGATCCCAAGAAGTACAACGGGCGTCTTGTCCAAGGTATCAGCGCCAGCGAGACAACTGAGAAGCTTGTTTCCGAATTTGAAAAAGGTAAGCGCCATGTGGTTCCAGCTGCTGAGTTCTCCTAGCTAACGACTTGTCAGTGACAGGAAACAAGGCTCGGTTCGTGCCCATCGAGAACTGGAAGACCATGGAGACTTACGGCGACCAATCCTTTGAGACTGTCAAGGACATGTTCGGTTTCTGTCAGTACTCTGGCGGCTTGTACTATGGAGTTCCTAATGATTTGAGCCCTGCTGCTGAGCTGAAGGCGAAGGCGGCTGAGGCTAAGGAACAGTCGGGCGGTGCTAAGTTGATGACTCTTGAGGGATTCTGGGAGAAGTATTTCGCTTCTTGATCGTCGGCAACGATGCTTTTGGATAGAATGGAACGCGGTTTGATTCAGGAGAGCTCAATCCTTGATCTGCAACAGTCCGTTATCAGTCTTTGACCATAGGTAGTTTGTGCTGTTGCTTAAAGTTAATGTTCATCATTTGTCGATACCTTATGTCTTGTTGGCCTATCACACCAGTGCGGCCATAACGCATTCTTTGATGCATCCTTGCTTGGTAGATGAAGTTAAGGAAGCGAGCTGCAGCTTCCCGTCAGGATGATCTGTAAGGGTCGGTGCATCCGGTGGAACGTTATCATCGAAGGAGCGAAAGGAGAACAAAGATGGATCATGCATATACCGGGCCAGGACTCTGGGAGGGAGATGTGGGAATGGATAGGAGAAGCAGGTTTGTCAAGCCACATCCACTTGAGCATCACCCGGGCACATATAGCATCCCAGTGGGCAAGCAAGCACCTACAGGTATGAATGGCCTCCCCTGCACGAAGACTCACTCGCCTCGGGCCCCTACACTTAGATCATTTTAGTATTAACGATCCCTAAGCTTCCAAAAGTTTGGGCCATTTCACTGTATGGCTTCCCTAAAGCTCTTCAGCTTTTTCTGCTGCTGCAGAGACTCATGGCCTAGCTACACTTCCGTGCCTAGGTATAAATTGCATCCGCACCCACTTCTCGCCTTCTCTCTTCCCTCCTTCAACAATTTTCCACAGCAACGAGCAACATAGCTCTTCATTCAAAGATTGTTTAGTCCTCCATCTTCTATTTCCCTTCTGTTACACCTTACTTCCATCCCGCTTTCTCTGTCAAACCTTGACAGTTCTTCGGGTATTTACCTCTCGCCTCTTCCTCTTCGTGGTTGCCCCGGGCATCGCACGACAGCGGAGAGGAGGAGCGAGGCTGCACCTTTCCTTTCCTTCCCTTCCCTTGGAGCTTCACAATAAATCCTCTCTTTGACTCAAATAGAGTCTTTGCCCTTGGTCCTTTTTTCACAACACTATCCCTCAACACTTCTTAGTTCTTTCGCGCGCCCATCACAGCCTATCATTGCATCAAGCGCTACGGGGAAATAAATACGCGCTCTTCATCACCCTTCTATAACACATTCCAACCCGTTCTGTTCACGTTCGTCAGAATGAGCAACAGTATTGACCCAGATGCCGTCAAGGCGGTCACAATGGTAAGACTTCCTTGGTCCCTTCACATCATCGGGGTCTTTTTTGCATACAATCCCTTTCCCGAAACTGCTTTCGCTGCTGGTGCACCATTTTATCATCTTCTCCAAGCCATATGGCGACGCTATAACTGACAAATCCTGGTAGGCCGACCTCTCTCGCTTTCGCCAGGAAGAACTTCCTCTGAGCCATCAAGCGAGAAGACCAGATCGCCCAACGTATGCCCCAAGCGGAAACAATGGAACCAACCACTATTCGGATACTACAAAGGCTGTTCTCGAGAACAAATGGGCTGCCAAGATCAACGATGGAGAGTCCCAAAGTATGGAAGGCCTTGAGCTAGAAGATTCACGACCTTGGGCAAAAGGCCAGACAAGAAAGAGACTTCCGAACATCACAGTTGACAGGTAAGTCTTTCTACCTACAATGTTGAGTTCTTCTAACGCCTTCGACAGAGTTGCTCCAGCTATCCCTGCTTCCCGCGGAACGTTCTCCTCATATCAGTCTCGGGGAACTCGCGTTCAGTTCAAACCCACAACACCTGGTTAGAAGCCTTGTGTGTCAAGCATAATTGAGCGTTACAATGTTAATATGGCCATAGCGACATGGGGCCCGCCACCTACGGAGACAGCTACTCGAACTAATCGTCAACAGCCTCCGCCTACTGCTACTCACAACGGCAGCTCTACCACTGCGAACGCTGCTTCTGTAAACGGCACCTCTTGTACACCTTTGGTCGCGAAAAAGAAGAATGAGGACGACCAGGATCTTATTGCATCGGAGCGCCTCGTGTACAGAAAAGAGTGCCACCTTGTTCCAGGGAAGGCTGAGGCACTTAGTATCGTCACAAATGTCGCCATCAAGATCCGAGATGCAGATAATGACGGTATTCTGGAGATTCAAAACGACTCTAAGGGCGTTCGAATCTACAATGCTCTTGAACTCGAGCAACCTGTCATTGACGGCGTCTTTTGTACCATCAAAGTGAAAACTAGGCCCTTCTCCGAGAAGCTTCGATTCGCTACAGTTGGCGACGCGCAAGGTTTCAAGATCAACCTGTTCAAGCTCCAGAATGCTCTGCTGGATCAACAAAAGGAACAAGACATCGGCGAGTCTCAGGTTGCTGACAATACTGAGGAAAGCAACAAGGCAGAGGAAGACGGCGACCTCTTGATGGCCTCCAGCCCCGTTGCAAGCACGGCATCCGATACTTCCATTCCCGTCTTCAATGGTCCATCTCAACAGGCACCCACTGCGGATCAAGAGCCCCTTATCATGGCGGATGACGATTGGGGAACAGCAGCTAACAACAACATTCCCAGCGTGGGGCATGAGACCATACAGCTGAGTCAGTTGTTACGCCAGGTTCTGGAGCAATTCGCTGCCCTGGGGAACCGCTCCGGTGAGACTATGAATGGGTTCGAGTATGAAATCCTCGAACAGGCTCTCGGTCACGGTTTCCTGCATGAGTGCGATGAGAAAGTGCGAGAGGATATCCTGGCCATCATTCGTTCCATGTTCAACGTGGGTTGCAAGTTGGTCTCCCATGAATTTGCTTCGAACCTCGGAGATACCATCGCAATCGAAACCCCTGTGAATGGCAATGCCAAGGGTCTTGGTGGTGCAACCGCCGAGCAGGTGGAGGATTCAACCAACCGCTCTGTGGTCGGTATGCCTAAGGGCTTGGGTGCTTCACGTTTCGCCAAAAAGCCGGCGGCATACCAAGGCAACTTCACCGGCCCGATCAAGTACTGAGACTGATGCCGCTATGCTATGCTATGTACGAGAACAGAAAGCTTGGGGAAGGCTGTGACTTAATTTGGTGTAGAGGATCTCTCTTTTGGGCCTGGTAGTTGGGGCATTTGCTGTAATGAAGGTTCTCCAACAAATGCTTTCAAGGGTAATTTTGGAGATTGGCCTATCTACAGGCAATGGAAGCGACTAAGGCATGTTTGTAGAAATTGAGATAGTCCCAGCGTACCCAGCGTAATTAAGCAAGCTGTCTGGATCCTTTTCACTGCTGGTTGTGTGAATATGTTTATAATTGTTCGTTTTTCTCGTGACATCTGTCTTTATATGTTTCCAGCAACTGTCTAGAGTCACGGTCGAGTCCTTGGCCATCCTTCAAGGCGTCGGCAGCAAGTTGCTCAGCTTCTCTATAACGGTGAAAGAAGTAGTGTTCTTCAACGGCATGGATAACCTCCTGAATGTCCATCTTGGTGGCGTCAGGGCCAAGTGGGAGCTTAACTTTCTGGTAAATCTTTTCCCAAGTCAGTAGATATCCCTATTTACGCCAAGGTTCACTTACATCGCCGTTCTCAACCTTTGCCTGGTACTCCTTCTGGACTACTCGCCAAGCTTCTTCTGACTGTCCTGTGCGGCGGGACTTTGTCGCCTCTGCTTCATCGGCTTCATCTGAAGATACATCTGCGAAGGCGAAGTTGGCGAGGGGATCTTCTTCATCCATTTTGTGGTTTAGTTTTGGCTGTGAATGACGATGAAGGAAGGAAAGTAGAGACTGAGTTTTTGGGTCGATGATAGGACCCACTTGGATCTGATGTGTAATGGTTGGATGGCAAAGGCCTTGACTACTTGACTGCTGCGGAGTGAATCTCTGTATAGTTTCAGTTTGAGTTCCTTGTTAATATGAAGGTCACTACTAAGCCTCATATGCTGTGCGTCTGGGTATGATTTCTCGTCTTGTAAATAAGATGGGTATAGACCTCGTCCCCCGGGGAGCAAGTAAGTGAACGATTCTGAAATAAACTTATTAAAGAGGCCTCTACATTTAAGCTGAGTTACCTTAATCTTCTTATCATTTGGAATTTTATATCCTAAGTTTTATTACCTCCCCTACGGTCACACACATACCGTCCCTTGGTCTGAGTAATAGTGAATAGGTATGAGATAAGTTACACCTGATTGTGAAGTACTGCTGCTATCAATCCCTGGATTTACAGGGGTGGATAGCTGTGATGTAACGACGTGGGGCAACGTCTCGACGCGGGGCATATTCCAACGACATTCAAGCTCCTGGTCACTTCTTCGACTCATTTCATTCTCATTTAACATAATTCGCAAATATGGAGAGCCAGGTTGAAAGGCTCGTCGAGAAGGCGTGGAAGAAGTATGAGGAAACGCCAAAGGATAAGAGATTATGTGAGTACTTGTCAGCTCTCATCTTCTTTCAATAGAGCTCTCATGAGCTGAGACGTTACCCTTCTTTACATCGATATACTTCACACCGGACCAAATGGATTATCTGGTTAACACTCTTAGTGATCGGCGTTGCTGGTATCCCCGGCTCAGGTCAGTAAAGCCATTCGACTTCAAGTCTCGACACTCACAACTTTAGGCAAAACGACCTTCTCACAAATCATCACCGACCGAATCAATGCCCGCGCCTCCTCTTCAGATCCTTCCTCTCCTCCTCCAGCAACATTCGTTCCCATGGACGGCTTCCATCTCACCCGCGCCGCCCTCTCCGCTATGCCAGACCCTGATACCGCCCATTTCCGCCGCGGCGCAGCCTTTACCTTCGATGCATCCAAGTTCCTCACCCTTGTCCAAGCACTCTCCAAGAGGCCAATTCCACCAGAGCCAATTCTTGCGCCATCCTTTGATCATGCGCTGAAAGATCCTCGAGATGACGATATTGTCGTCAAGCCGGAGCATCGTGTTGTTGTGCTTGAGGGGAACTACCTTGCGCTAGATCAGGATGTTTGGAGAGATGCGGCGAAGCTTCTTGATGAGGTCTGGTTCGTTGAGGTGGATTTTGAGGTTGCGAGGAGGCGACTTCGAGAGAGACATGTAAGAGCAGGTATTGTGAAGGGTCTTGAGGAGGGAGATAGAAGGGCCATGGAGAATGATCTAGTCAATGGTAAAGAGATCATTGACTTTAGACTTCCAGTAGATGAAGTGATCCAAAGTCGCGAAGACGGAAGTTGGGTGCATGAATAGAAGACCTGAATAGAGAAATAATAAATACTTTGTGCATTCTATCAGCCAATGTCAAAGGATATCTCTTCTAAGTCTCTCTAACCATATCATCGTAGTCTTTCCAAAACGCAAGCTATGCCAATATAACCAAAACCTACTCCAACGCTGTAATAAGAACCAGAAATGCTCAAATTTGCTCAAATCCAGTAGCCCACTCAGTTGGCAGTCGCATCATGTTTCGTTCGATGTTCTAGATCGTTCCGCGCTCAGCTTGCGAATCTCTTGCGCCATGCTATGTCCCTTGCCCTTGCGCGCTGAAGTGATCGAGCCACGACTCACATCCCGTCCAGCGGTAGTGGTCTGGTCTAGACCCAGCACTTCAATGAGCTCAGGAATCTCAGCGTGATCGCGCGTCGTCTTCATTCGATGGCACCATGTAACTCTCTTCTCCTCGTTTCCATCGTAGTCTGGGCCTCGTTCTTCTGCTTCTTCGAATGCGCTAATAGGCTTCGCCTTTTCGTCTCGTGGTGTTGAGACGGGTGTGAGGATGTCTCGGGGTTCGAAGAGGAACTCGCCGCCAACTTGACGCTGATCACCCATCTTGAGAACGTTTCCAGTTGGTATTTGCTTCACTCCTTGGACTATGCTGCCTACAATGCTGTGCATCATGCTTCGGCGCATGTAGGCTGGCTTGGTGCCTAGTTGCAGCGTTTTGGACATGCCAAGGGCGTCGAAAAGGGACCTTGTCGGATCGGTATATACAGGAAAGCGACATCCTGTCTCATTGACATACATATCAATGAGCGCAGGATCACCACACCCAATAACCGCAATGAATGTGCTCACTGGTAGTCGCAAGAGAGCTTCGGGAGTTATAGCCTCGGACAAAGAGCGCAGAAACTCTTGGCAGTTCTAGAGGGACAATATCAGTAACATGAAACGACCACGAGACGAAGGGGTCACGACATACGCCACAGAAGAAATGTCTAACAAAGATGATGAGCACGCGTCGTGCAACGTTGCTACCAGTGTAAAGGGTCTTGAAGGGGTGCGATTTTCCGTGTCTGTCGAGAACAATGTAGTTTTCGATCTTCTTGAGGGTTTCGGCAGAGGGTAAGTCGTTATTCGTCGCAAGTTCGCCTTCAAAGTCTTCGGGCTGCGTCTTGTCGACCTTGATCGGTGTAGGAGGAGACTTGCTTCTTGTAGAACCAGCTTTTTCAGGTACAGAGCAAGTATCGCATTTTAGAGCTTCAGAGGTCTTTTCGTCAGAGTCTTGCGCTGGTCGTGGAGGAAGAGTCGGGGCTCGTTCGACGGAAGGACTCTCAGGAGGGATGCCTCCCACGGGCTTGCGCTCAATGGGAGATTTCGTGGTGGTTGAGGCTTTAGCCTCTGTATGGTTGTCCGTCATGTTGGTCCAGGAGATCTTCAAAAACTAAGAGATATCGCGAGTCGTGAAAGACCAAGGTTGCAGTGGAAGTTGAGCTTAATTAAGTGAGGGAACCCAATCGCAGAGGGGCATACAAGCGGCCCGTGAGTGGCGCCGCTAACAGAACGGTCTCCAGCTTATAAGGGACCGGCCGCAGTGGAGAAGGAGTTTCGCTGCGTCGTAAGCGTAAACGGAATGACAGTGGCTTAGATTCGTGAAGAGGGAGGTTTTATGAAGTTATCACGAGATTCCTGGTTCTGAGAAAAGGGGGGAGACGTGGCGTTTTAGGTCGGGTCGGGTTTCTTGTCCATGAAGCGGCAAACTGACTTATGACCTGGTGGCTACCCTTGTTTGGCTGACGATGCCCTGAATTTCAGCGGCAGGGTAAGTTTTAGCTTGATTTCTGGCTGCTTGTGAGGTCATACATTGGACTGCCAGGGGATTGGATACCCTGGAGGTGTTGTGAAACCGTCCATTTTGTACCGACTGGAGGCATGAAAAATATCTCCATTCTGAGTAAGTGTATTGAGAAATAACTTGTTAGTGGTTCTAAAGGTCTTTTAGTACAAATTGGGTACTGCAGGGTCGCGGCGTGAGAAAAGATCAGCGTCTTATCACAGGAACAGGAGTGCTTCTGAATTCACTGAAACACGCTTGACAGCCATGGCAAACGTCACAGCATAAGGTCGGGCAGTACCACGTCTACAACGCCAATACAGTGCTGTGAAACCAAGCCATGACATAGATCATCAACCATCATTTATATCCATAGGTCATCACAAGATATACTAAGAGTTCGATGTTTGGTAAAGGCATGGGCTGTAAGTAATTGCCGATTACGACAGCTCGAGCACTATTTATAAACACCAACAGTATCAATTATGGTCCAATCCATATTCGAGGCCTCAGTCGTTCTCTAACAATTAACCGCCTCGCGTATCATTGGCATGGATGTCCAATCCACTTTCGTCATGTCAAAAATCTGTCAGCGGGGACTAGACCAGACAGAAATGCTTGTCCCCATCGAGAGCAAAGTCCGTCCAAGTATTTCTGTCGATAGAAGTCAAAATCTTGGTGGGGTGTGCCATCCTCCCACTCATCCAACTCTCCCACCAAATTCTCTCTTTTTTTGCAGCTCTCACTCATGCGCAGTTAGCCAAGATGGCAGCTCAAGTCCCCACTGAAGCTCTCAAGGAGCTCAACGGTAAGTTTCTTCGTATACTGTCTACTCAGTGGTGAACTATCACGTGAAAATGTCTGAGCCAAAAATACTGACGACGATTGCCCCGCAGTGGCCGATGGCTCTCAGAAGCCCGGCGCAAACACACAATCAAAGACCGACGCTGCCGGAGACGATCACGGCGAAGATGATTCCGAAGACGAAGCCAACGGCACCGCTCCCGCCGAGGGAGCCGCCAAAAAGAAGAAGAAGAGAAAGCCCAAGAAGAAGAAGAAGAACCCTACCAGCCAGAGCGACCCTCCTCGAGTCCAGGTCAGCCAGTTGTTCCCTAACAAGTCCTATCCCCACGGAGAGGAGGTTGAATACAAGGACGAGAACAACTACCGAACTACCGATGAGGAGAAGCGCCATCTCGATAACCTGAACAGCGACTTCTTGGCCGACTACCGTGAGGCAGCCGAGATTCATCGCCAGGTCCGACAGTGGACTCAGAAGAATGTCAAGCCCGGACAGACCTTGACTCAGATCGCTGAGGGCATTGAGGATGGTGTTCGTGCTCTTACTGGACACGCTGGACTTGAGGAGGGTGACAGCATCAAGGCTGGTATGGGTTTCCCTTGTGGTCTTAGTCTCAACCATTGCGCCGCGCACTACACTCCCAATGCCGGTAACAAGATGGTTCTCCAGCAGGAGGATGTCATGAAGGTCGATTTCGGTGTCCACGTCAACGGCCGTATTGTCGACTCTGCCTTTACTATGTCTTTCGACAACAAGTACGACAACCTTCTCAAGGCCGTCCAAGAGGCCACTAACGCTGGTATTCGCGAGGCCGGCATCGATGCACGCGTCGGCGAAATTGGTGGTGTCATCCAGGAGACTATGGAGAGCTTCGAGGTTGAGATCGACGGAACCACCTACCCCGTCAAAAGTATTCGCAACCTCACAGGCCACAACATTTTGCCCTACAGCATCCACGGAACCAAGGCCGTACCCATTGTCAAGAGTAACGATCAGACCAAGATGGAGGAAGGCGATGTCTTTGCCATTGAGACCTTTGGAAGCACTGGCAACGGATACGTCCGCGACGATATGGAGACGTCGCACTACGCTAAGCGAGGAGACTCGCAGCACGTCGATCTCCGTTTGAGCTCGGCCAAGTCGCTGCTCAACGTGATTAACAAGAACTTTGGCACTCTGCCGTTCTGCCGTCGATATCTGGACCGTCTTGGCCAGGACAAGTATCTACTTGGAGTATGTATTGGAATTCACAGGGAAAAGAACTATTGCTAACAGTTTAAAGCTCAACAACCTGGTCAATGCTGGTATCGTCGAAGCGTACCCGCCCTTGTGTGACAAGAAGGGCTCGTACACTGCTCAGTTTGAGCATGTAAGTGAATCATTGATGTGCAGCTGGTGATAGTGACTAACAGATCCTAGACCATCCTGATTCGACCCACCGTGAAGGAGGTCATCAGCCGTGGAGATGACTACTAGACGGATCTACTACTATGCCATGGAGCGGATTGTGAGATGGACTCTGAAATATGACTCTCCTCTTTCGACACGAACAAGTTTGACTATGTAAATAAACACAAAATATGATTTACGTTAGGAATATATGGCATTATGGCATAGCCAACTACGTATGAAGACTTGTAGATTGGTTTATGGCATAAATGATGAAGCATTACAGCGGCCAATAGCCTGAATACCGACAACATCATTATGCAAGAACCTGGCAGGTTATGCATTGCTACGTTGATAAATTGCGTAGTTATGAGCCCCAATGCAATCAACTGCCCATTTTGACGGCTGCAAGATGATCGATCGATCTATCTAATCTTGGAATACCACAGAAAATGACTGATGCTATCTTGAGTTTCTGTATCGATTCTTGTACATTCCACAGACCAAGACCCTTGAAATTTGATCTTCTCACCCGCGTTAATCCCTTCCCCATATCGAGCCTCACAGTGACAAGTTGACCAATGCTTGACGTTTGATCACCAACGCTTAGCTTCATCGTTCTCCGGTTTTTCCCCATCATTGACGCACTCGCCACTCTGTGGCACAGTCGCTCTTCCAGCAATGCACGAGACCAGAAATCGAGCTCCGACCTCCTCCTGCAGACCGAGCCAATCACCGCATCTCGATATCCCGAGGCTTTATCGCGATCGAGAGGCTTTGCCGTGTAGGGTTAGCTCTGCGTCGTATCGGGTTTAGTGGCTGAACGCGGATGTGCTCGGGCCCAGAGCCGATGGCCGGCGATAGCGAGTACCCTCCTTCACATGGAATATTTTTTTCTTAGAGGCTCGTAGAAAGAGGAGTCAGGGCGGTGTCCCCAATTAAAAAGGCCGCATCGCCATCCATCTCCGTCCAGCGCTCATCTTTACCCTCACTTCCGTCACTCTCCATCGCCACTGGAGCATCTTGTATATCTTCGTTTTCTGCGACTGATATAATAAGGAAGGCGTGTACTTTCTTTTACATCTTTGATTTTTTGACTCTTCACAAGAACGAGTTTCTTCTTTCTTTGAAAAGCTTTTAGCTTCTACACCCGAAAAAAAAAGTTTCTGACTCCCACGCGAGCAACTTCTATCTTCCACAACCACCTGCGACAAACCTCAACGAGCCTTCATCAATCAAAATGAAGGTCTTCAGCAACAAGGTCACATACAACTACTCCTGGGACGAGGTGTCCACAGCAAACTGGACAAAGTACGGCCCCTGGAACAACAAGTCTGAGCATGTCATTGCCGTCGACACCCTCTCCCGCGAAGTCGACCCCGCGACCGGTATCCTTCGCACCGAGCGTCTGATCACCTGCAAGCAAACCGTGCCCGATTGGATCAAGACCATCATCGGTGGTACTGGCGACGAGAGCTTCATGTATGAGGCTAGCTACGTCGACCCCATCAACAAGACCGTCACCATGGTTAGCCAGAACTTGACATGGAGCAACCTCGTCAACGTTCAGGAGGAGGTCGTATACAAGCCCCTCGGCGACCACCAAACACAGTTCATCCAGAACGCCAACATCACTGCTCTCTGCGGTGGCTGGCAGCGAATTAAGAACAGCATCGAGGACACCATGGTGTCTCGCTTCCGTGAGAACGCTGTCAAGGGCCGTGAGGGCTTCGAGCGCGTTCTGATGATGAGCCGCAAGGCTTTCGCCGAGGAGAAGGCGCGCCAGATTCTATGAGTTTCCCATCACATATGAATCACGCCTTATCTCCGACCCGCAATACCTTATCTCCAAGGGTTGCACACGACACCAATCTCCACTACTCACCGCTACACTATTTAACGACGACACGGCATAAAAGACGGGCGCGCGATATTAAAAAAGAGGAGTAGATGACACTTGCAGCATTTTATTGGCGTTTAGAAGGTTGTTCAAAAGTTATACACAAAAAGAGGATTTTGCTCATTTCGGCATGATACATCTTATTACATCAATGCCTTGCGTTTTGGAGTTGTTCGGACTATACCCCCGGTCTATTAGACAGTCGAGAGCACATGGACCCCGAGGAATTGCCTCGGGTTCATCGCCTAGAACGGGCTTCTTGATAGAATCACTGATTAGAATACTTAATCATGAAACCTATTACTATAAACTGCTATTCCACCCACAGTGATGACTATACAATACTATTTCTTAACCTTGGTACTAACATAGCCGCTTCGGCTGAAGCGATCTCACACACCATATGCACTCACCCACACTTGATCGCTTCTCAACGGCCTTTGCCCGGCATTCGCTATTTCTAGTGCCGAATGGCTCACACCTTCATCTCTCCGTTCCCATCCGGCCGAGCATCGGTGGTTCGTGACCCTTCTTTCCCCGCAGCGGCCGGTTTGAAGGGGTGGGTGACTAGGGAAGTTTAAAGATGGGATTGTCGGAAGCCGATGCTTTGTTCTATGATTAGATTGGGCTTGGATGAAACTCTATAACTTTTTTGAATTGGGTATGGCTTGCAGAACAAGGACGGAATTTGGTGTTGGTCCGAGTATAGTAAATAACTTTATGAGAAGTTCCTGAGCGTCATGAAGTTCAGTCCGTACAAATTCTGAGGCTTGGGGCTTCATAGAGGTGAATGAGATATCACGATGTTCATGCCCAATAATCACTAAATTGCCTAATTCTCGGTTCTCAAGTCGCTGTCATGATATCAGAGGCGTTAAAGAATTGCACCTGATGAGGATGATTAACTTTACATAGCCAGCCCTCATGGAGAAGTAAAACTTCTGACCAAGTCAAAGAACCGCACCATGCTGAGAGAAAACTACTTTTGATGACACAATACTATCTGTTGGTCCTGGCACGTAGGCCGAAGTTGTTCAATGTCGCAATATACTATGAAACCCATGAGAGTTCGCTAGCCAGTGTTGCCATCTAGATGATATAGCAACTGAATGCAATTTGCACTGATCTGCCCCAATCCCAGACCTATACTCTGTTCTTTGCCGTCTGCTCTCAAATCCCTGTGAGAAGTATTTTGTTGAACTTCCATATTGATCCCCTGTCAAGAAATGGATCACTCTTTGGTGATGTGTAATACAAATGAGGCAACAAGATCAAGAACCCTTAGAAGAGTGAGTTTCCCTAGTTGTCGTAGTGATCGAACATAGGAAGATCAGAATCATCAGACTCCTCAGACTCATCATCACTGTCATATTCGCTCTCACCATCGCTCCCCATCCCGACCTGTCCTCCACGAGTATCTCCCAGAATCGCCTCAAGCTGCTGCCGCAGTTCCGCATTCTGCTTGCGGATCTCGTTCCTACGGCGCCGGAGCATATCCTCACAGTACACAGACAGAATATTGTCTGAAGATCCAGGCTGTCGAGATTCCCAGTTGGCAGCAGCCCGGGCTGCAATGTGCAGCAGTTGACGGGCCTGATGGTGGTGAATCTCTTCTGTATCCCCTTTATGAAGTTCATACTCCTTGTCATCCGAGATTCTATCAAGAGTCTCGTGGAAAGTTTCGACAGTCTCGATGCAGAGCTCTAGGGCAGACTCCTTTGTCATGCCAAGGGACGTAGAGATAGAGAATTTGGGCTTAGAGTTCCCAACCACTTCCTGCCACACAGCGGACAGAACCTCACGTTCTTCGGCGGCGCGCTCGACTCGGTCGCGGTGATCTTGAGTAAGAACGTTGGTGATGTAGGCGCCGTTCATGAACTGGTTATGGTTCGCAATCTTGAAGTCCTCGGCATACTAAGCGGCGAGAGCATTGTTGAGCTGTTTGCGAAGAAGACGGACATGCATACGGTACAGAACAGTGTCGCAGAGAGTACCAGACCAAGTACCCTGAGCGAAGACAAGAGGAATGTCGCCAGGAATCTCAGGGCGAGAGTTGTAGACAAGGTTGAGGTCCCACATACGACGGATGACGCGGAGAGAAGTCTCGCCATACTTGATGACGATGGTCTTGGAGAGATCATACATCTCATTGCTGTCTTGCTTCTGATACTGCGCGATCTCCTCGCAGAGTGGACCGATGACGTCCTTGAGGGATCGGTTGTCGAGTTCTTTAGCGTAGCGGAGCTGGTTATAGAGGTGAGTGTTTCGGATGATGGCGTGAGGGACGGTTAGAGCGAATGGGCCTGGGGATGGCTCGGACCTGCGCGAGTAGGCCTCGACGTTGAGGCCCTCGGACCAGGGGACGGTGACGAGCTTGGAGGGGAGCTCTGGGGGAGACATGATTGATGGTCGATGATGTCGTGATTCTGAGTGATTGTTGTTAGAGAATGAAGGGATCTGGCTGAGATATGTGTCTGGATCGAATTGATGATGGGAGGTGGAGGGAGAGTCGCGTAAATTTATGTGCGAGAGGATAAGAAAACGGGGCAGAAGAGTGATGACCAAGCACTGCAGACGGACAATAGAGGCATTGCCACGTTCAAACAGTATCGTCGTGGTTACGGCATACGGTTCTCTATTGTTGATTGTAGGTCAGATGACGCTTGATCAGAGCGAAAGCGGAGCGTAGAAACAATAGGAGATGAAACATATCGGCAATAAAGGAATACGCATAAAAGGGTATCATTGACATTTATCTAAATAACTAACTTAATCCTCCTTCAAATATCACCCCGTCTGTCTGTATGCTCAGGGTTCTCCAGGCAGTCTTTTGGGAGCCTAGCTTTAGCCATCAAGGTCAACAGAATGGCGATATGTTCCTTTGTTCCAATAATCGCTGAACCTCAGGAAAGAACCCTGCCTGGTGCATCATCCGCGTCGTCCTGAGTGCCGTAGAGTCGTAGGTATGTGCTGTGGATGATGATCTCGCTTTGTGATATGACCCATTCCGCCATGTCCTAATTTGTACCAAACTCGTCGCCTCCTAACGTATAACGCATATGTTCCTCTCTGCTGATTTCACACCGACCCGTGGCCGGTCGCGACACTCTCATGACGCTGGAGGATGGGGATTATTTCCCACCGTCTTGTACATGTCCCTCAGCTCAAACTCATCATAACCTCCCTCGGGAATCTCCCCAATAACCTTAGCCGGCTGTCCCGCAACGATAGAAAAGCTCGGAATGACCATACTCGGCGGCACAACCGTCCCATCCAACACCTTGACGTAGTCCTTTAAAATAGCAAACTCTCCGATCGTACACCCCTTTCCGATCTGCACATGGTTTCCCACAGCTGCAGCTTGCACTACCGTCCCTTGGCCAACAAAGACGTGGTCTCCTATGCGCAGTGGCATGTATGTAAAAGCGCCCTTGTATATGCGGCCTGGTGGACGCAGCAGGACACCTCGAGCTAAGAAGCAGTATCGGCCTATGGCGACGGCTGTGTTGTTCGCTGGCGAGCTACCAGAGGATGACGATGTGGCTGTCCGAGCGAGATCACCGCGGATCATGACTTCAGGTTGGATGACGGTTTTGCCGCCGAGCATGATGTTCTGAGTACCGACAAGGACAGCTTTGCGTGCGACCTTGTTACCTGTGTCCTATAACAGCGTTAGCATCGAGTGATTCGGAGGTCGCAGAGTAGCTTACGGTCTCGATGTACTCGCCTTTGGGAGGTCGGCGAGACATGTTGGGCGGTTCTTGAAGCCGGTGGAGGGCCGGAGCGGAGGCGGAGACGGAGATGGAGGAGAGATCGGGCGGTGTTGGAGTTGTTTTGGCGGTCGCTAGGCCGATGTCATGGACAAGTGGGGCCGCATTTACGCAGGCGACGGGGGCCTCAATTAGATGCAGTAAAGCCAAGGCACGGCAACGCAAGGCAACGCGTACCAAGTAAATAGATGCTGTAATTATCGAATCATATGGTATGCTGTGTAACAGAATCCAATTCGCTGTTGAATGAGAAAACTACTAACGAGGTACTGTTGGTAATGAGCTGGCAACAATCTTACCAACATGATGCTATTTCAGAACAAAGAAAGCCTTGCTGAGCCTTGAAAGACGTTAGAGCCAACATTGAATGCCTACCTTGGCCTTTCAAGCGCCGTCATGACCAACAACTGATAAACCCAACAAGCGATACATTTGCCAACCGCAATCAGTAGATTACCAACCAACACCTCATCAAGCATCTCCATATTTTACTACCTGCATATAACAAACATCCAGAGTGTGTCACAAGATTGCTGTAATTCCCACACTTGGTCCGATTGAGTCTTGTCCTACACCAACCTCTCAACCCAGCTCCTCGAATTGGATAGCCAATGATACTCTGACCCTAAGCTAAACCTAAGCTAAGGAATTGAGAATCCTTTGAACTAAACGCAAACAGTTTAGTTTGTATACGATAAAAGGAAACGGACTCCAACCTCCCGCTAAAAAAGTGCAGTTCTTCCCGTGCCGCAAGCCAAGAGAAGGGTGCGCCGAATGAACCACTTATAGCTCTCGGAGCGGTTGTGAGCGGTTAATTTCCCCAATTCTTCTCTATTCTCGTCTCTCCTTCTGTATTCTCAATTATCTATGACCATGTTGCATTTTCGAAATTTTGGATTTTAATTTTAATTTTTCAATACGAATTCATGTGAGGGAGATGCAGTGGAAATGAGTTATAAAGTGACTCGGTCGTTTCGTGCAGTAGCGTACACTAGAACATAGCTGAAACTGCCAGGGCCCGATGTTTGAGATAAATTAGATGGCTTCTCAGATTTCTCTTATTTTTATTATCATTTTTTACTTTTTGTCCAAGTTTCTCATCTTCAGGTGAGACTTGTAGAAACTATTAGATTCCTCCCTAGGTCCTACTCCGTATCTCCTACATTACTCGTTGTCCGTACATGCTCGAATACCACATTCTAGATGCAGGTGGTTGACCCCGGACCTGAACCCGGACCTTGCTTATAATATTGGATAGCTATGTTTGTTCTCTTACGATTCTTGCATCCTTGCCCTTCCCGCTTATAACATCGTGTCCTTGTCTTAGTAGTATACACATACTTACGTAGACGGTAACTTACCGTCTTGGCCCGCGGGGCGCAGGGCGGAAGATGCTCTGTCCGATCTGAGCCAAGGATTACAAGAGTTGATACCTGAGAGGTTACAAGTTCAGACGACGGTGGGTGAATCTGCGTTTCATCGACAGCGGCTGATCCTCTTGTCGTTATGGTAGTAATAGAGGATGAAGACAAAACCAAACCAAACCGTAAACATCAAACACTCTCTTAATTAACCATTTTAGCCATTTCCTATTCATTCCTCTTCTGACATCTCAGACTCTCAACTGAGACTCTTGCTGACGGCAACACCAAGCCGAATACAACTATGATCCCTGCAGCTACACCTCCAGAAAACGACGCTTCCGCCCGCGCTAGGGTCGCCTCTCAACGCGGCCGCCCTTCCATTAGATTATTTCCCTCCTCCTCCTCCATCCCCCAAGCGAAAAGCGTTGCATTGCACTGGATTTTCTGACCCCTACACTCTCCACTTACAAGGATTGGAAGGGTCTCGCTCTCTCTCGCCTCCGCCCGCGTTTCGAGGCCTAGCCCATGCTTGCTTGCATCGCTTTCGTCTGAGTTTTTGGCGAGGCAAGAAACAGAAACAAAGGAGAAACTATGTTGTTCTGTTCTGTTTGTTGGGTTTCGTGTCCATCTCAAAATCTGCCTAGATAGGGCGCAGTAGAGTTTGACTTGTTTTGTATATAAAGTCTATCACGACCTCGTCTCCTCAACCACAATCAACGCCATCAATTCCAAGTCCAATTCCACTCTTCCCTAGTCCTCTTCTATTCTTGTTCTCTAATAAGTCTTGTCTGGTTCTGGTAACCACTGCATTTCTTATCCCCGCTTCTTCCTTCTGCACTCACCACACCAACTCTCAATATAAGCGCCCAGGTGGAAACGCCCCATCCACTTAGACCCCTTGCTCGTTGCGTTTATTATTAGCATTGCCGCCCTTGTACTCGTTGTTGCCGCCGATTGTATACAAGACCGAGCTCTGCTCTTCTTCTATCACCCTTTCTATTCTGCTATCACCGCTTCTTTAGTCGTTGTTGGTGCTTTAATTCCCATTACACACGATCGACACCATCTTTTACCTCCTTAAACGCATTGTCATAGTCCGGTGTCTCAGAAAGTTGCATTCGATCTCCTACATCATCATTAACCATGCTCGCCAACTCCCTTCTCGTCCTTGCCTCTGCCACTTTGGCTTTGGCTTCTCCTCTTGCTACCTTTGGACCTGGTTCTAGCTGCAAGCCTGGAAAGCCTGCTCCTGTCCTCCCGGTCAATGGTGGTCGTAAGTCTTAGCTCAACCGACTTATACATCCTCAGTTTCACTAACATTGCTTAAAGCTTCTGAACTCCCTGCTCCTCCTCAAGGTGTAGCTCTCAAGCACATCGCTTTTGGCTTCGGCATTCAGAACTACACCTGTGCTGATGCCGCTGCTACTCCCGCTGCCGTTGGTGCTCTAGCTGTTCTCTACGACATCACCCATCTCTACCCAGGCCAAAGCCCTTCATCTCTAACTCCCGACAAATGGGCCTCTTTCACTGGCGATGTCCTCAGCACCGGAAAGGTCCCTCTTAACCTCAACACAAACGGCGTCGGAGCTTCCACCACCAACCCTTTCCCCAAGAAGGAAGATCTTAAGGTTCAAGGCCTCCAGAAGAAGCTCCCCTACCTCGGACATCACTTCTTCAACGCTGCTGGAGTTCCTACCTTTGACCTCGACAAGGCCAACCAACTTCTCGTCTGCAAGAAGCTCGACGGTATTAAGGCTCCTTCTACTGCCTCCGCTGGTCCCGATGGTACCGGCGCTGTCGACTGGCTCTACCTCGGTGACGCTGGCGGTAGCATTGGTGTCTCCTACGTCTACCGCGTCATGACTGCTGGTGGTGTTTCTCACGGCTGCAAGGCCAAGGGCACCGACAGCACCTCTTACACCACTCTCTACTGGTTCTACGGTTAAAGCAAACCAGTCACGACTTTTCACCTTTCACTTCTTAATCATATATTTTCTTAGTCAGATAGAACGGCGGTTCATCGGAGTTTATAAAAGGTCACAATCGCTTTACATAGGATACTCATACGTTTCACGACGATCGTTTACTGGTACAAAATCTCGGGTTTTGGGAACAGATACCATGGTTTATTACGGGTGTGAATGCATCATTACCCCAGAGGACATTTAGGGAACAACCCTTGGCGTTTTGCTTTTTGACACGAAGGTATTGGAGGGCGTATTGGATAGTGAGATGGGGTGGAACGGAGATAGGTAGTTAGCCATTGTCAAATGGAAATACATTGGATCAAGTTCGTTAGGCAAACCTTGAGTTCTCACATGACCGTGAATGAAATGGCAAACCAATGTGAGCAACCAAGTTGCACAAACGCGCTTCAAGTATATCAACTAACTCCCATTGCAAAGAACGCTAGACAATCCATCATCAAGAATGCAAGATAATACAGAACACATCACTCAAGCATCCTCCTTTCCGACAACCTGCTTCTCATGTTCCAGGCTTTCTCTCTCGCAAGCAATGACCACATTGGTCATATACTTGTGGCACTTGTAAGTCAAAGCCGTACACCAGATGATCATGGCGATGCTAACAGCAATCATTGCCCACATGCCTCGCTAATGAAATGTCAGTGCTCTGTCAAGGCTAGTCAACATTGAATGATAGAAACTTACAATGAACCACGGAGCCATTGAGGCACCATAGAAGACGATACTCCACCAAGCATTGATGGTATTGCTGCCCGTGTTCATGCCAGCCAACACGATACCACGGAACATGGCTGATTCATAACGCATGACATCGTTGCACCAAGCGAAGAAGGTAGCCTGGCACGCGTAGACAGAACCGGCCCAGTAGTAAGCTGCGAAGACAACCGTGGTAGAACGTGGGTTCGTAGGGTCCTTGGAAGCAACCAAGACCATGATAGCTGTGGCGATTCCAGTGATGCCAATGAAGTACCCAACAAGATATCGCTTTCCAGACAGGAAGTCGGTCAATGTTGCCCAAAACAGCGTAGATATAATACCAACGGCTGGCACACCACTGGGATAGTTGTTCTTCTGGGCGACAGTGTATGTTTTGGTCGGGTGGTTTTGGAGGAAGAGGGCGAAGAGGGCGTTGGTGCTGAAAGACTCGGTCTCACCGGCGATGATCCAGAGAATAACGAATCCCCACCAGAGCCAAGATGTGAGAACCATCTTTCCATAGCCAAAGGTAAGCTTGGGTCGTTCTTCAGCGGGAGGAACACGCGATCTAGCTAGGGCTCGCTCCTCTTCGGAGAGGTAAAAGGCGGTGGTCGTATGCGGTGTATCGGGGAATAGAAAGAAGCCGTAGATAGCAACGGGGATGGTAATGAGGCCATCGATAATGAAGAGCCATCGCCAACCGGTCAATCCATTTCGACCATCCATACTTGAGTGAATACCCGTCTGGATGAATCCTCCAATCATAGTTCCCGCCAGGCCAGAAGCAGTAAAGATACCACTTCGCTTGCCCAGTTCTCTCTCTGTATACCAAGATCCGAGAATATAGTGTGTGCCGACAAAGGTTGACGCTTCGCAGATGCCCTGGAAGAAGCGAATTGCCATGATGGACTTGGGGCTCTGAACGGAAGCGGTGGCCATGGTGAGACCGCCCCAGAGAACCATCATGAGAGGGAACCAGATGCGAGGCTTGATGTATTGGAGGGAGAGGTTGGAGGGAACCTGGCCGATGACATAGCTGTGACTTGTTAGAATGTGTTTATGGCGAGAGGGAACATGAGATAGATGGGAACCTACCCAACAGTGAAGCAAGTAAAGATCTGGTTCAGCTGGTCGCCCTCGAACCCAAGGTCCTCCTTCATTCCAGACACGTAGGCATTGTTGATATTATTTCGGTCAAGCTATACAGAGTCAGTCAGTTCAGTACATGAACCAAACAAGTATATTAGGGTATGACAACGTACGTAGTTGACAAAGTAACTCAGACAACAAAAGGTCAAGATGAAAAAGTCAATCTTTTGAACAAGACGTCTCTCTCCGGGCTTGTAGTCAACATGAAGATACTCCTTCAGTTTCGACGACATATTTGCGACTTGTAAGAAAGAGTCTGAAGTGGCGAGTATTTTGATGATGATGATGAAGAGTGACAACCAAGGGGTCGAGACCTGGTCTACTTATACATGCCGAGTGAAGCTGCAGACAAAGATAGTCATTGGCAGTATTAGTTTCTAAGACTCAATTATACCGACCTTGGCAACGCTCCTATTCCGCTGCAGTATCAGAGTCAAGTCGCGTGTTGAGCGAGCAAGTCAAACGATTTCGGCCAAGTCTAGTCTTAATCTGCCGAAACGATAAGCAACCAAAAAATTGGGAATTTGCGGGGAAGCGATAGGCTAGAACGTGCAGGGCGCTGATCATCCCTGAAGATATGATTTCTCTCCGCAATTGATTGCTTGATTCGTTTCCTGTTTCGGAAACGTATCTATACGAACCTGGTAGATAAGTTCCTTGTTAGTGAGATAGGAGATGCCGGGGTAGTTTGGCGGATGTTACTGAGGTATCTATCTGGATGGAGACGGGGGTTGATATGTGAACAGCTGATATTAAAGATAGCTTAGTTTGGATAAATGACAAGAGTGAGCAGATACGAAGAATTGTAGATATTTCTCTCTTCTTAGATAAACAAATAGTCAGTGGTATAGAGAGAAAGTCAGTCTATATAATTGGAGTTGGAGTAGTTCACCATGTCTACTAAGGTAGTTAGTTAGGCGAATCTTTAACCATCCGCCGGATATACTCACCCAAAAAGGTCAAAGCATGTCAAAGATATAGCTATCAGCAAAGAATTCGGATCCTTGTTCTATTACCGAGAATCTGGAATTACCCCAGATATTCGTATCTCATTAGTGTCAACACCTCGTGATAAGCTGCATTTCCCCTCATACAACCACGCTTCACCCGTTGATACCTCTCCCCATCAGGAAGGGAACCAAAATCACTAGTGCACCACAGTTAACTCCGGACCGGCAATAACCCAAATAGGAAAGATATCTATTACACTGCTACAACCCTCAACTGACGCCTTCGACTAAGATATCTCAGACTAGATTTAAGCTGCCTCTATTCTCTATCTTCCCTTGGCTAACCCAAGATACTGCACACCAATAGTCTCGCCCATCATGACTCTCACAACCACCACCACACAAACAGCCACCCTTGATACCACTCCTGTCTGGAAGGATATCAGCGACAAGAAGATCAAGGCTCTGGACTCTTCCATCCCTAAACAATGGCGCATTCCTCAAGATATACTTCCCCCTGATGATCAGACTGATGTTACAACTTGGCCAGAGTCTTCAGGGTGGTTTACAAAGGAAGAGCTCGCTATCACATCTTTGAATGCTGCTGAACTCCTTGAGAAACTTGCTTCAGGGGAGTACAAGTCTGAGGATGTCACCAAGGCATTCTGTAAACGAGCATCTGCCGCTCATCAGCTTGTAAGTCAGTCACACAACGAGAACTGCGTTGTACTAACACGATGTATAGACAAACTGTCTTGCAGAGACTTGCTTTGAGCGCGCTCTCCAAACAGCCCGTCAACTAGACGAGCATCTCGCCAAAACTGGAACTCCCGTCGGTCCTCTCCACGGCCTTCCCATTTCTCTCAAAGACAACTTCAACCTCGAAGGTCTTGACTCAACTGTCGGGTTCACAGCTCATGTTGGAGACCCAGCCAAGTCTGACTCTGCACTTGCAACAGTTCTTCAAAATGCCGGTGCTGTCTTCTACGTCAAGACCAATGTACCTACGGCTATGATGATTGCAGAGTCCGTTAACAACACTTTTGGACGAACTGTGAACCCTAAGAATAGGAGTACTACCAGTGGTGGAAGTTCAGGCGGAGAGTCGGCACTTATTGCATTCAAGGGAAGTCCTCTTGGTGTTGGATCTGATATCGGTAAGTTCTACGCTCTCAAGTTGGCAACAATAAACTTACACTGCCATAGGCGGATCATTACGTATTCCTGCTGCTTGCACTGGCATCTTCACCATCCGTCCTTCGGCAGGCCGATTCCCAGTGCGCAATTGTCGCTCCGGCATGCCCGGCCAAGAAGCCGTCCTCTCCGTCAACGGCCCCCTAGCACGAACTCTTCAAGACGTTGAGCTCTACAGCAAAGCCGTCATTGACTCTCAGCCATGGCTCGTCGACCCCAAGTGTCTCCCCATTCCCTGGCGCCCAGCCCAACTCCCTGAAAAGTTAAAGATCGCATTCATGTGGCACGACGGCATGGTCCGGCCAACACCACCTGTAACTCGAGCTCTCCTGATCGCCAAGAAGAAGCTCGAAGCGGCGGGACATACCATCATCGAATGGGATCCTGTTGACCAGAAGGAAGGCAGTGAACTTCTTCAGCGCATGTTCACAGCTGATGGTGGACAAACTATCCGAAAGGAACTTGAGCGTACAGATGAGCCTTGGAGACCTGAGATGGAAGCCTATCGAGTCGCAAGAGATTTGAGTACCTCCGAGATGTGGAAGCTTCAGCTCGAGCGAACAGCTTTCCAGAACCGCTATCTCGATCGCTGGAACAAGGCAGGCATTGATGCTATCGTCAGTGCAACAACTCCCTACAGTACCGGAAAGCATGGAAGCCTAAGACATGGTAAGTATCCAGGTTACTGATGAGATGAGATGACAGACTAATGATGGATAGTTGCTTATACTGGTGTTTTCAACGTGGTTGATTACTCAGCTGTCTCTTTTGCTACAAGCATCAACGTTGATAAGGATGTTGACAAGCTTGATGCTTCGTATGAGCCGCTGAGTCCATTGTGCAAGTCTGTCAACGAAGAATGTGAGTAGCCCCCCTTAGTCATACGGTCGAATAGTATTAACACAAACAGACGACGCAGAGCTGGTCCATGGACTACCAGTTAGTCTCCAAGTCGTTGCACGTAGGTTAGAAGAAGAAAAAGCCATCGCTATGGCCAAGCTCGTACATGAGACTGTTGGCTGAAGGGAAATACTGTAGAATAGACATCAGCATATAGACATTGGAAGACCTTGTGCTCATCATATAGAGTATCATCACTACTGGGACCGGCACGAATCATGTAACAGATAAAGAAATATCGTATTCATCTTGTTTCTCGTTTGGAAAAACAGACATGGAAATTGAAGACGAGGGAATCGCTGCTCAACCCTCTCAACCCATGTACAAGCATGCCACATCAGCTTCTTGAAGCTGAATCCTCCGTCTCTTATTTTCCTCGTATCAGGCATTAAATTCTTGAAATCACCAAGACTTGTCCTTGTTTCCCTTTCCTAAAGCATCTCTCTCTTTTTGAACTTGAAGCGATGTCTTTGAACCTCCTCTAAGACACTATCCGACTCTTATCATACGCGAATATGTTTCCTTATCTCCTAGAGGCATCCAGTCCTCCCTGAAGATCCTGCTCGAGCCCCGTGTTTCCATGGCCCTGATACTCCTGTGGTCGAGGGTCCTCCGCTGTCCATTGGCTGTTGCCCTGAGGCAGAGGAACGGGGACACCCTGCTGGTTCTGGAGACCAGCGGGGCCACCTTGGCCGGGAACAGTGCGAACAGTCTGTCGGAATCGCATCACCTCGTCCAGGATCATGCCTCTCATCTGGCCAACATCCTCAACGACCTCGAAGTCGAAGTTGAATGTGGTAGGGCAGTCGGGCTCGTCTGAGGCATCGTGCCAGATGTGGAGGTAAGGGTGCTCGAGAGCTTGCTCTACACTAATACGAGATGAGGGGTCGAAGGCGAGCATCTTATCGAGAAGGTCGAGAGCGTCAGGGTTGGCCTGAGGGAACAGGCTAGGGAATGGCTTCTTGGGCATGAAAGGTAGGTTGCGAACGTATTCCTGAGCACGGGGTGAGCCAATGCGAGAGAGGGTCTCTTCGTTAGGAGTTCCAAGAATGTGAAGAATCTGGTTGAGCTGGTCGACGTAGTCACGGCCCTTGAAGAAAGGTCGGCCACCCAACAACTCAGCAAGAATACAACCAACAGACCAAACATCAACTATATTGGGTCAGTAAGACAATCCATTAACACTGTGGCTTTCGGGTCACACATACTCGCTTTGGTGTAGCTCTGGAAGCTCAACATGATCTCGGGCGCACGGTACCATCGGGTAGCAACGTACTCGGTCATGTATCCTGCATTCTCCTCGGGATCGACTGAGAAACCTCGGGCAAGACCGAAATCACAAATCTTGAGCTCACAGTCGGCATTGACGAGCAGGTTTCCGGGCTTGAGATCTCGGTGGAGCACATTGGCGGAGTGAATGTACTTGAGACCACAAAGGATCTGGTAGATAAAGGATTGGAAATGGGCATCGGTAAGAGGCTGACCAGATCGAATGATAGCAGCCAAATCACACTCCATCAGCTCTACGCTGTGTCAGCTTATGGTCATTGTTTCTTCTCGGCTCGTTACTGACCCTCGTACAGATACGTCTCGTTGAAGTTATCGGGTCGAGGAATGTCCATGTCGTACAAACATGTGATCTATTCGTGAGCATATTAGCATACGCGTCCTTGCTTGACCCTGGTACTCGTTACGCCTCGGCAGAACTCACGTTGCGGTGGCCTCGGAAGTGCTGAAGCAGCTTTATCTCGCGCAGAGCGCGCTTGGCGAGGATCTTCTTACTGAAGACATTGGTGACCTTCTTGATGGCGACGCCCTCGTTGGTTTGGTTGTTAACGGCGGCACTGAGAGGCGGGGTTATCGTCAGCAAATGCAGATGCGGCGGGGTAGAAGACGAGTTTGGAGTCGCAGCACAAGAGACGACGAGTGCCACGAGTAACAGGATGGGCACTCACCAGACGATACCGTAGGCTCCCTGTCCAAGCTCCTTGGTGACCGTGTAGCGCTCGTCGACAATAAAGTCCTGGTTAAAGACCTTGAAGACCTTCCGTCCTTGGAGGTCCGACATGGTGTCTGTTCTGATATGATCTTGGATGCGGGGCAGATAGAAGCTTCGAATGCGACAAGGTTTGGTCAAAGAGGAACAACCGTTTGCATCGGTTGGGGAGTGAACTTTGTAGGGAAGGACAAGGTATATAAAGATGCAAAGTTAGAAATGCTGTGTAAGAATAAGACAAAGAAACAGTCAGCGCCGTCTTTGCGATATATGTATGTACCTTATATTGCTGGTTGGTTGGGTCCCGCGGATTGAACGAGTGGAATGGGAAATAGCTCCCTCAGCTGCTGAGCCCATCTCTGGACTGCTACTGGACGAAGCACTGGGTTGCTGTTTTAGCAGGGGCTTTCAGGGCTGCTAGAACCGATCCACAGTGACCCGAAGCCGCTAAGGTATGAAAAAAGGGACCCCGCAGCGAAGTCACCGCCTGGTGATGTGGCTGATTTGCTCGGCTTGCGGCCCCCACACGCACTGGGCCAATGAGAGAACGAATCAAGCTCTTCACTTGATAGCCGCGCGACAACGACCCTTGTTCTCAAGTCGCAGTGATGCATGCAACGGCTCGGCCTCATCTACTGCAAAAAGGGGAACTCGTCGTGTTGGACTCTCAGAGGACACGGACTCAAATTTGATGATTTAAAAACACGCGTTCTTTTACGAAGTCCAAAGTTTATCTCCTCCTCACAAGAGACGACCTAACGAAGGTATCTCGGCATTCACCTCCCGCTTCGTTAGGTCGTGTATCCAGCCGCACGCCGTCCCGTGCCACCAAGGGGCTGAGTCCGTTAAAGGCCATCACTGATGGTCAGCAATCTCATCCAATCTCACCCGGCATCTGAGAGATCCGCCTCACGTAAAGCCTCCACTGAGAATTAGGATCCAATGCCGTCAAGTTGCCAGGTGTACAATATGACCTCGTGTTGTTATCATAGTCTCTGGGTCCGGCATCACCGATGCAACATGACAGAGATGAGAGACACTCGGAGTGAAATCAGACAAATTGAATGACGCTGTTCTTCAGCCCGAGTTCAAGGCCGCCCACTAGGCCGCTGCATCGTCAGCCCTGGGAGCATAGGGCTGAAGCTTGCCAAGTGGGACTGTCACTGAACTCTCAGACTGCGACATTATGGTGTACGGTATTGTTTCTGATGTCTTTGGCAATTCTCCTCGCTCGTTTGATCATTGTGAAGGCATTAGAAAAGTTCAGCAAGCTTGTGATTACACCATCTCGTAACAAATGGCCCAGAGAAAAGTTCGCCGAGTTTCCTTCTTTTCTTGCTTCGAGACCAGCATTCATGGGTGTTTATCTGAAACCGACCTCATGGATTCTGAGACACAACCTGTGGGATCGACATAGAATAACCTACCCTCCAACTTAATCGAACCGTCTTGCTGGGATTCATTCAGCCAATAATCATCAACTTTGTTGAAGTGTCAATAAATATTCTAATCTACCTATCCGTAGTCCCTCTAATATGTAACCTACCTCGTTTCCCTTCATTGATCATCTGTATGTACAGGTATCGGGTATTAAATCCATCACCACCCCCCAACTCCATCCGTGCCGTCCATTTACTCTTCTCCGAAAGTCTCCTTCAAGAAGTTCTTGGAGAACCGTGTGCACTGCTCATACGCCTTTGCGAAGCCGTCGTCTCCGCCGTAGTAAGGATCGTTGACGATCTCGGGTCGCTTTGTTCCGCTGAATTCGCCGAAGAGCATAACCTTGGCTTTGGAGTCTGGGGCGTTCTTCTGTAGTCTGTGGAGATCGGAGAGGTTCGACCTGTCCATGGCGAAAATGTAGTCAAAGGTGTTGAAATCGCTCGGGTGGAACTGGATATCGTGTCAGCAAGATTGTGCTGCGGGTGAGCTGGGAAACATACGCGCCGCGCGAGATGGTCATAATCATTTATACCATTGGCCTCAAGAGTAGCCATGGTTCGGTCATCCGGGGGTTCTCCGCTGTGATAGGCAGCTACAGCGAGAATAATCAGTTGAATTCTGGTTAGTTATTCCGATTTTCATACCTGTACCGCAAGAGTCGATGCGCCCAATCTTATCCTTGAGATTCGGCTGCTTGGCAAGGCTCTGGAAGATACCCTCAGCCATGGGTGAGCGGCAAATATTGCCGAGACACACAAAGAGGACGTTTATTTGATCCGGCATGATTTCGACGATGATACAGTGATATGAAACAGAGTAGGTCGATCGCGAGAAGAGAAAAAGTACCAATAAGCTTATTTATCGAGAAAGGAGGGAAAAATGAAAGAACCGAAATACTGATGATCGCAATGGGATTGAGTGACGTGACGGGCCGATGCGCATAATCTAATCTGCCCCGCCATCTTACAATTCCAGGCTTTGGAGTGGAGAGATGGAGGGGCACGGGCACAGTATTAAAAGCCATGGCCATCAAAAGCTGAACTAATGAAGAGGATAGATTATAATCAACAATATTTCCGGTGATATAGACAAGCTACCTATAGCACAACCAAACTTCACCTCTCATCTCCAACTGCCACTATGTCTCAGTATCGCTTGGCATTGTATCAGATCATTTACACAATCCGAAAAATAAACAAGTTTCAGTGAACCAAACACTGTATGGCCTTTACTAAGCAACACGTGCTCTCGTGCTCAGCTGGCGTCCGATACCCTTGTCAAGATGGCTTCTTAAACGCGTTCCGATTGTTGAAAACGTGCAAGCATCGTCACTTAGCTCAAGCCATCGGCCTAAAGTCTTCCCATCTTCACGGTTCACAACTAGCAATGCGAGAGAAAGGTGTGAATAAGCGTGGATTCATTGTGTGAAGAGGCAGCAAGATGGTCTATAAAAAGGGCCTCGATACCTCAATGGCCTCAGGTTGAACTCTCCTCATCATCCTTCACTCTCAAACAACTCCTCATTCTTCTTAATATCATACCAATCGTCCAATATGTCTGAATGGAAGCCACCGGCCTTTGGTACTCCCGTCTGGATGAGCATCCCTGCCACAGATGTCAGCCGTGGTATGTCCTAGCCAACTGCCAGTTTGTCTTGCTCTTACATCTCTATAGCTGCAGAGTTCTACAAGGCTGTATTCAACTTCAGCTTCAAGGACTCCGACCACAAGAATCCTGATGAGTTCAGGAAATTCGACTTCAACCCTAGTCTTGGCTTGACAGGTGGTATTCAACAGGCTCCGGACCACACTGGTAATTTCCACCCCGGAAAAGGAGGTCTCTGTGTCTACTGGTTCGTCGAAAACGTTGACAACATTGGGTCCATCATTGAAAAAGCTGGTGGTAAAATGTTGACTGAGAAGGAAAAAGAGGGCGAGTTTGGCCTGTATAGATTCTTCGAGGATACCGAGGGTTCTGTTGGCGCCGTGTACCAAATGGCTTGAATTTCTAGGAAAACTAATATTGTGCTCTTGAATTGAATACACTCCTTTTTGCTTATTGCTTTGATCCTCTCCCCGTATAATGATACAAGTATTCAACGACAATTGCCCAGGGGTTAGAGTAGTCTGATGGAGGTCTCGGGAACGGTGGTAAGGGGTCGAATTCCAGGCACTTGTGTATCAAAGCAAGTTCAATAACAGTGCATACACCAGTGTTGGGAGGAAATGAGGAACGAAGACTGAGATCCTTGATGCTGGGTGGAATTCAAGGTAACAACTGGATGATCATAGAAGAACGGCCCATCGCTGCGAGAAGAGGTTACTATGTGAGTGAACTATACGGCCGTTAGCATGTGTGGAATATAGAATGGTGATGTCCGCTGCTTATCGTAGGAATAGGAGTTGTTAGTGTGCTGCAAAGAGCCATCATGAAAAGTCACCATGACAAGGGCGACTTCAAAGCTTCCGTCGTCTGCCTTTTGTCATAGTTTGCCTTGACAGTAGAACCACGACCGATAGCAAGACTTCTCGTAGTAATCTCCCTCTCTCCCTCGGGCCGCATTGGTATCCGTAGGCATCAGTATTGGTCCTACGAGACCAGATGCGATTGAACCCTTCATGGATGAAAACCATAGCTCTTTGCAGTGTGGCATACTTGCCAGCTTGTCTAAGAGCTTTCGCAAGTAGCCTTGTATCTGCCCGATACCACTCATGGAAAACCACGCAGCGAAACGTACAACTGAAAGAGATACTTGGTGTTTGGAGCAGGAGTGCATCACTTAGACAAAGTTTACGATATGATACAACAAAGGTTCACATGTATATACCTTTGTTATATAAGTAAGTCCATAGGCTGTCTAAGAGCTTGGAACGTACACGACCCAAGCTTGTTACCTCAGATAAGCTGTCGGGCAAGCTCAAACCTCACATCCACGCGGCCAATCACTAGACCAATAAACTTCTTTGAAATTTTGTTTCCATTCATTCTTCATACACAATACAAGAGAGGGGATGCCACATATAGTTGAGGCGCCGTGTCATCACACGTTTTTCTGTCCCCTCATCCGCTCCGCTGGCCGATTCCAGCATCGCATCTCCAGATTTTCCACAGATTCCCCTATCCAAAAGAAAAAAGACACATACGCCAGGCTCAAGTGAAAAGCAATAATAATACACAGAGCGTACACAGCCCATCAGGAACCTTTCCCTCCCGAGACTGTGCTGCTCAAAGGCCGTTGTCGTTCATTGTTACAGTTGGTCGTATCGTTATGCGTTCAAGCGAGCTGTCGTTGACGTTCTCGCCGTATCGTCTCGAGGACTCCCATTACGCCATTGTTGCGCAATCGTTCGAGGACGAGTTTCATGCCATCGCGGCTTTTACCCATTTGATCCTGCGTTTTGGTAGAGGCGATGCTTTCGATGCTGCGTTGGATGCCCTTCGTGCCCCAGCCACCAATGATGCCATTCTTGAACCAACCGTCCTCTTGGGCTTGTCCCAGCTTGCCCCTAATTTTATCCCCCAGTCTTGACCTGAACTGAACCATAGTCGTCACAGCAGTCTCGTTAGGGTTCTGGTTAACACCTTCGGTAGGAACGTTGAACTCCTGCTTCTCAATGACAGAAAGTACACCCGTGAAATTGAGGTTTCGGCTCTCCGTCTTCATCCAACCCTCCTTGATATCAACAACACTCGTCTCCAGGATGTATGAAGCCTTGTCTCCAGAGCCACCACCAGTGACACTGGCAGGAAGTAGCTTGTATACAGCACCAGGCATTCGACTTTTCTTCAAATGGATGCGAGTTGTGTGAAGTCGACGGGTTTTTGGGTCGACATAGCTCTCAATGGTGTCGGTGCTGAGAACATGGGCGGCGAAGGGGTTTAGCTGAGGCGAGGAGTATCGGAGGAAGTAGGCGAGAGTGACAGTCGGGAATGGGTGGTTATAGTTGTGGTTTGTCGTATGAGTGAGAACCATTGTCGCGGATTCGAGCAAATACTGCTCGTCAAGAAAAAAGAATCGAAGAGAAGCGAGGTAGAACAAGAGGTCCAATTGATCGAGTGGCAATTGGCTTGACTTATCAATTGTGCAAAGAAGCTCTAAAACAAATCGTAGAGCTGTTTGAATCCCCAATTCCTATCCCAATGAGCCGTAAGCTCGATGATGCTCTTGGATCAAGTTGATCACTAAGAGGTTGGTGGTTGCGGAAAATTGAGCCGGCGCCTCGGCTTAAGCACTGGCACTTTCTTATCTCCGGGGGGCGCGGAGCCGGATATGGGAAATCGACAAGAGAAGCAGTAAGACGGACTCAAGAGCGGAGCTCGCAGCTATGTCGGGCCGCGAGAGAATTTACACAAGGGGAAGAATAATACAATAGAAGAGCTGATGATGGAGTGATCAAGTTTAGATCTGGAGACCCTCGCGACCTCGACAAGCAAAGCAGAGCAGAGCAGCACGAGACTTTGGCAGCAGCAGTCGGTACTCGTACTCGACTGGTCTGGGCTTCTTTCTCCGCTGTGGAAGAAGAAAAAGAGGAGGAACTTAGAAGAAAGTGGAGGCAAAAGCACGAGCAATCGGCTGATTGAGGTCGTTTTAGCCAATTAAGAGCTTCTTGATCACGAAACTCACAAGTTTCCGATTGGGCCGTGATGAGGGGTCGTTTGATCTGGGGAGAGAATGTGGCGATTAGCACGTGATGCTGTATCACAGCGTCATCAGACTGCAACACCAAAGCTTGGTGAGATGACGACAGTTTTGGAACTCACGATGCCACGGTGTGGGAGTATGACGAATTAATATAACTTGGTCTGCACCATGACATAGCATACATGGGAGTTAATATCTCAATGTTAGATCTACCTTTTGCCTAGAGATCGGTTACATAGATTTAATAGATCATCATTATCCCATGAATTAATGAGTATCCTCGCTAAAGTCGCTACAATGTCCTAAAGGTTTCCTTGCCTGTGTCTAATAAAAGGCATTTTGTGAAACTCCATTTCTATCCATATATCCCAACCGTATTCAAGGTATTCCCAACGCCACGCAAATGCATCTCACATAAATCCATTACAATCCATTGCAGTAGAACATTCCCCTTACATGAGGAACTCACTTCCAGCAAAGTGCTTCAAAACAACCCAACCATCAGCGAAACTCTCCTTATCCATGCGCACGACAATAGCCGCGTGACTATGTCGATGCTTCTGAATGTGAACAGGAAACTTGCGCCAACCAGCTGCATCCAAGTTCTCAATCATCTCGAACTGATCAGGAGTCAGCGCAAGCGTAGGCTGTCCAGGAGTCGACATTCTGCGCTCTTTCTTCAGCAGCTTGCGATCCTCAGCATCATAAGCCAGATCATCTTCTGAATCTGACGATGCCAAGTATTGCTGGTTCTGTGAGCTGTTGAGAACTTCGTAAGCTTGTTCGACTTCTTCTCGGATCTCCTTAATCCGCAGGGGCATGCGGTACTGCTCGATCTTCAACCCAGCCTCTCCTGACTCGTGCGCCTTGATTCTATTGGCACTTCGAACTGTTTGGACGGCAGAGTTGGCGAGGAAGACAACAACTCCGATCGGAATTATAACACCGACCGTCACCATAAACGGGATACTCTTGACCCACTTCTTGAGAGCTTCGTAGTCTGTCAGTAGCGTGTCTTGTTGGAATTTCGGTCGAAGCGCAATAGGATGGTCAGGGTCAAGAATCACACCCTCGTATCCCTTGAGGTAGTTGAGGTTGACCTTTTCAAGGTCTGTATAAGGATCATGTTTGGTAATGGCGGATGTGTAGTGTACAACACTTCGATCGTTGACAATGTTTGTGTATAGTGTGCGGCGCTTAAACTTTTTGAGACCAGACATGAAGATAGAATCTGGATCGGCGAGCACTGCGAGAAGAGGTCGATTGGTGTCGCGGAATTTATCGATGGTAAAAAGTTGGCGACCGGACATTGATAGCGTTCGGGCGCCGAGGACGTTCCAGATGTTGTTGAGCCATCCTTTAAGTGGCGTTCTTACTCCGAGATGGGGGGATGCAAATGTGGTAAAGTTCTGACAGGATTGTTAGTTCATCCAATCTTTTTCGTGTTATCTCTTCCCCTATTGTGCGACTTACCATGCATTCGAGATCATCAAGAATTCCCTTCGCATAAAGCAAACCAACCGCATACCGCGAAACTAGACCACCGAGCGAATATCCTGCAATACTCAACTTGGTGATCTTGCCTCCTTGCTCTTCAATGTTGCGTAACTTGTCCTCGATCTCTGCGCACACGCGCTCGCCACCAAGTTCAATGCCATCGTATGTGAAGTTGCCGCAGTTCTTCTCAGCAGGCAGGATATATAATTCGTCTTCGGAATATTCGTCGCGCAACGCCTTAGCGACATTGCGCAAATGACTTGGGTTTCCCCAAAGCTATTCTATGGTCAGCGCTACATGACGTATAAGGATTGATCGTCAGGGGATGATGCTTACGCCGTGAACTAAAACACAAAGGTGAGTAGCCTTTGCGCTTCCGCCAGTAACGTCTTCAAGAACAACAGGTTTAGACATGATGATAGATGTGCGATGAAATTGAAATGGCCAAAAAAGAAGAGAAAAAAAGAGACTGAGGCAGAAAAGTTGCCAGTCTTTTAAGAATAAATTAGTTGAGGTTTCTCAGGAGATGCAGCCCCAACGGAGTTTCGGATTGCGTAAAGTCGGGTTGTCTGAAGTCCGCTCAACTGCAGAAATACGGAGGCAGCACGGAGTTAAGCCGATAAAGTCCCCACCAGAATATCGATGACAGCTATCGACGTCGACCAAACACGCGACAGCATATGCCGTTTTAGGAATACAATCTGGTTGCTGACAACGGTGTTTAGCGAGTATTAATGCCGTGGGGCTGAGTTGAAGACGTGGTCGTCGTAGCCATAACAGCAGAGGCTTCATTCAGTCTTTATAGTTGCGGACTTATCGCAGTCTACACGATATCTCGGATAGATGTGAATTCCGACTACTGCCAATAGCTGGCTTCGGTTTAGATTGCATGGACTAACTGGTCTACCGGATCTTACTTCATCTGTTTAATCGATCCTCAGATGTGGCGCTTTCCCACACCATCGCGGGTTGGTTCTAGATTTGGGCGAGCTGAATTCCTATCATGACGCCTACAAAGGAGTGCGAAACCGAGTGCGAGCCGTCTTTAGGGTGTACTATGTAAGTGCACTGAAAACAAGTTTGTCGTCCATGTAAGGAGAACCAGATCTGATTCAGTATGTGGTTAGGACTGGTACACAGATAGTCAGCTGCATTCTTATAATTCTGTGATTATTACTGAGAACCAAAGTCCATCCCTTGTTCCAGTTGGTATGAAGCGTCATGGCTCATGAGCCTCTAAAATCGTGGCGGAGTTCAACACTGGAGTGCGTACTGCTAAATGTGGGTCTCATCATGAGAGCAACCGCTTGAGAGCTGAAGGCTTAGGCTACCTGCAGCTGTCTTCAAGCTCAGCCTCATCTGTATGTCAAAAGCTACAGTTAATACAATCTCAATTGAATCAAAACGACGATAATTTGATACTTTTCTCTTTTGGCTCCTCCGACCCTTCAAGAAGCTCACGTGCATTTACATCAGCACGGTCTTCCCTTCAACCTCTCCACAACAACTCACCTCACTGCAGTGGATAACCTCCTATTGTTTCGCCTCACCAAGCACAACCACCCTAAACCTGGCTTCAACCTCCAAACTCGATTCATCCATTCACGCTCAACGATCTCGCTGGCATCAATAGAAACTCGCATGATCACGAATGCAGACACAGAGCTCATATTAGGAAACCCTCAACGTCACTTTGAGGTGTCGTCACCATGAGTTTATTTAAACACATCCCCTGTCCCAAGGGCGATGATTGCGCAGCGAGCCTCTGTCCATTCAACCATCCAAAGGAGAAATATGAACCACCATCACAAGGACTTTCATCAGATGACACGAGTAATGAGACCACCGCAGCAAACCAGGATGTACCACGCAAGCGTGTGAGGACAGATCCCTTTCATCCGCCTCCTTCACCTAAAACTCCCCAGGAGGTTGCACCCAGCTCTTCTGGAACATCTCGTGGGGGTTCAACGGATGATATCCCAAAGCCAGTAGCCAAGAAGCTTGAAACAGCAGCTCGAACAGTCTCTCCTCCACCACTGAAACGGAAAATGGACACTCAAGATCACACTCCAAAAGCTTCTTCAAAGATTGCCAAAACAAGTCATTCTGCTACTGAATCACGTCCGTCTTCTGCCCGAAAAACTGTACCAGCAAAGCCCAAGAAGGCCGAGACACTGAATCCGAGACTCCTTAAACGATTGCCTGCTGCTCATGACGTCCGTCTCAGGCTAGTCAAAATGCTTCACCAAGAACTTACCCGACTGAACAAAGAACTCAAAGCTAAGATCAAGAAAGACGAGACGAGACTTCTACTATCAGATCAAGATCTTATCGTCCGAACACTAGACGAAGAGGAATACGTTGCCGTCCACAAGACCGCCGTGTACTCTAATGTGATGAAAAACAAAGTCATGCAATACAAGCGAATGAAGGTTGATCAGTGGAAGGCTGAGAGAGAGGATGAAATAAAGAAGAAGGAGCTCGAAGCAGCTGGAAAAGATCCCAACGAGAAACCCACGGAAATCAAGACCGGCCTGACCCCTGCTCAGGAGGTTGAGCTTACGAAACGCATATTGACTCCCATCGATAAGCTATCAAATCATGGTTATGTTGCTAGTATACCTTCAGAAGCTGATATCGAAAAGGCGAGACAAGGTGTAGCAACAGCCGCAGGATGGGAGAAATGTGACCGTTGCCAACAACGCTTCCAGGTCTTTCCTGGAAGACGTGAAGAAGACGGTGCACTCACTTCTGGTGGGACATGCACGTTCCACTGGGGAAAGACCTTCATCGCCCCCAAGGCTCCAGGCGACAACACCAGGCAGCCCAAGCGATATCAGTGTTGTGGACAAGAAGTCGGTGACTCTGTTGGCTGCTTCACTCGTGATCACCACGTATTCAAGACCTCAGATCCCAAGAGACTTGCCTCTGTGCTTAACTTTGCAGAAACTCCCGAGAATCTTGTCGTGCCTACGGATAGAGCAGTGGCTTTTGATTGCGAGATGGGTTATACAGTTTTCGGCATGGAACTTATCCGTCTAACCGCAACATCATGGCCGACGGGCGAGGAGCTGCTAGATGTTCTAGTTCGACCGTTGGGAGAAATTCTGGACCTCAACTCGCGATACTCTGGTGTCTGGCCAGACGATCTCGCCCAAGCTGAATCATGGACCGCGGACAAATCGACGAAGCCAACTAAGAGTAGCGACGACGATGTGAGTGAAGATGGCGAGCTGAAGCCTAAGAAGAAGCAGCTCAAGATCGTCTCATCTCCAGAAGTCGCCAGAGGCCTACTATTTCAACTCATCTCTCCAACAACACCCTTGATCGGACATGGTCTCGAGAACGATCTCAACTCAGTCCGTATTGTGCATCCAACACTAATTGATACCGTGCTGCTCTTCCCCCACAAGGCTGGTTTACCATATCGGTATAGCCTAAAGATGCTCATGGATGTTCATCTCAACCGCAAGATTCAACAGGAGACGGGTCCAAAAATGGTAGGCCATGATTCTGCTGAAGATGCAAGGGCAGCAGGAGACCTTGTTCGTCTCAAGATTAGGAATGAGTGGATGGATATGCAGAGAGAGGGTTGGAAACTGGTGGATGGTAATTTCGTGGCTCCTGGGAAAGCTTCAGGATTGACGGAGGTATTCATCGAGGCATAGCTCTTGAGCATGGGCGCCATATTCAAGATAGGTAGTTACGCATGTGAATTTTCATGGGACTGGAGAGCATTGGGCATCATAGATCTCGGGGTGTTCTGGACTTGGTCACTGGTTCAGCTTAGTTAATGCCGTTTTGGAACGGGAGAAGCCGTGAAGCCACCGGCGATTATACATTGCGAGATAGGGTTGATACTCCCGTCTGGTCTCGTTCTAGAAATACATAGTTGGCGCTCATGAATAAATGTTTTCATCGCCAACGATAAGCGGGGATTTCCCAGTCATTTCCTCAACATCCTTTACATCATACAAAGTCCGTTACTTTAAGCCCTACCCACTGACAGCAGGTACTGACCGCCCTGCTTTCCGCTTCCACCAGGCAAGTAGGCGACGTTGGGGTTTGAAGAAAGAGTGGCAGCAATCTCACGACTGGCCTCGATCTTTCGAATCTGAATGAGGCCGTCACCAGCCTTCTGGATGGCCTTGCTGATGGCCTCGGCAGATTCGGACTCACCCTCGGCGCGGATGACGTTGGCTTGACGCTCCTGCTCAGCACGCTCGACGATGAATCGTGCTCGCTCAGCATCTTGCTGGGCAATCTGCTTCTGCTCGACAGCCTTTGTGAACTCACGACCGAAGGTCATGTGGGTGATGGAAACATCCTCAAGAGCGATGTTGAACTCGGCAGCACGAAGAGTAAGGTCGTTTCGAATTCGCTCAGAGACAGCCTCTCGCTGGGTGATGAGCTCTGCGGCATCGAACTGGGCGACGATAGCCTTCAAGACTTCGTTTCCAATAGAGGGGAGGACTCGCTCATCGTAATCGGCACCGAGGTTCTATCAGAGTCAGTCATATGACCTGAACCAGAATTTACTTGTTCATCTTACCTGGTAAATCTTGGGGAGAGCCTTGACATTTGGTCGGTGCAGCACTCTCAGTGTCAAGCTAACCATCTGCAAATCCTTGCTGCCGGTAGTTGTTGCGATATTCCTGGGCTTGGTGCGGACATCGAAGATGATGCTCTTTTGCAGCCAGGGAACAAGGAAATGGGTTCCTTCATTGACGACGGTCTCCTTAACACCAGACAATCTGTCAAAGATGACAGCCCGAGTTCCTCCCTTGACGTCGTATATAGACTGACTGCCTAGGAAGACGACAGCTGAAGCGGGGACCGCCATGCGGTACATGAAGTTGAGGGCTCTCGCAGCGGCCGCCATTTTGATGTGGTGTGCTTAAAGTCTTGTTCGGCGTATCGTTGCAAGACGTCGGTCAAAAATGGTGGTCGTTAGAACCCAAATATCGATGGGAACTGAGGCGTAGCTGAAGCTTTTCGGAGTCAACGGACGGCGATGATGATTTGAAGCTCTTAGTCCACCTTTGGACAAATTCCCAGTACGATTCGTTGGTTGGCTGTTGAATTCCTTCGGGTGGGTTGGTACTCGGAGCTAAGCTACTTCGGGAAAGCTCGGCTGATGGGGAAAGCCTGCGTCTGCGCTTTCCTTTCCAACCCGAGAAATCCTCAAGTGGCCCTTTTCTGCCTTTCGCCTCCAAACCGACGACTTCAAAAACCACACACGAGAGACCTCGACTTTTCGTGCCAAATCCGCCAAAATGAGACCGACTCAGATGCTCCGAAGCGGCGCTGCCGACCCCAAGAACGGACAGTACGTGGATTGCGATTGAACGAGGGCAATTGGTGGTTCTGTTGCGTGCGGCTTTTCCAATGGTTAATGGTCGAACGAACAACACCAAGCCTCCAAAATATACCAATAGAGACGGAATTGAATGCTGACGGACTTTTAATAGCTACATTGGTAACTGGGGCCACTTTGGTAAGTGATTGCTCCTACGATGTGCGAACGAGGAAACTGGGTCGATGAACGCGACGGACCAACGGATAATGACGATGCACGAGGTGGAAGCAATTGGGTCGATATAACACAAAAAATCGATGCATGCGCATAACCGGTCTCGAAATTCATCGATGGGATATTCTCGGGGATTCATCAACGTCATCAACGAAACTGGAGACTAACTCGATATCAGGTGGTGAGAAGCAGCGTGGTATCATCACTTACGGTCTGTCCGCCAACCGACAGAACCCTTGGGCCGGTGCCTTCCACGATGCCATCTTCAACACTTTCCGCCGAACCAAGGGCCAAATCTTCTACTGGCTTCCTCCCATGGTTGCTGGTTACTACATCATGAACTGGGCTGTCGAGCGGTTCGTTTATACACAGCGCCCAACCACAAGCAAAATACTAACTTCCGCCATAGAAGCGAGTACCTTAACTCCAAGGCTGGTCGTGCCGAGTTCGGTGATGAGGAGGAGTAAATCGGTTACATTACTGGAGCAAAACCACGGCGGGTGTGTTGGAGTAGGTCCTCTGGACTCATTGTACATCATCAATACCTAGATCAGGAGGTGCAATAGACAGCAGTCACACTATTTATTTGTTGATTGACCTTTCGGCATCCATACATTGCAATCGAATTGAAGTCTCTAACACAGTGATCCCATCAATGGCATATGTCTTGATGATCCGAATCGATATCGGATCCACTGGTAATAGTCATTGCCGAGAGCATGATTGGACTGTTGATAATTGTCACGTGAACCTAGAAATGTGGTACGGAATCGGCGGTATGTAACGCCGAAACTCTTCGCGGTAGCTCTTCTTCCACTCGCCGAAGAAAAAAAAAGTTAGAAAATTTCGAGGTCAGTGGAGTGCTAAAAGAAAACACGGTAACTTTGCGACCACCAACATTGCCGCGGACCCTTCAATTCGCACAAACAATCTCCGTGCGACTCCAAAGAAGACACAAGTAATAACTTCGACGAAGCTTCCTCGAGAGAACCGCAGCAATGGCCGCCGAGAAGCCCGACAAGAAGGAGAAGAAGGACAAGAAGAGAAGCGACGAGTCCGGCGTCTCAAAGTCCAAGAAGGAGAAGAAGGATAAGAAGGACAAGAAGGAGAAGCTCGCCGCCGCCCTTGAGGAGAAGCTCCAGCAGGATGCCCCCGTCGCTGCCGCTGCCGCTGCCAACATGGACGAGGACTCCGATGCTGAGGAGGAGAAGGCCGCCGAGCTCCCTCTTGAGCGCACTGTCGTTCCCTTCGCCCTCCCCGTGGCGGATGAGAAGGGCATGAAGAAGGTCTACAAGACCATCCGAAAGGGTATGCGACTACAGAGAACGATGTGTTTCGGACAGATCGCTAACATTTCACAGCTGCCAAGAACAACACCCTGAAGCGCGGCGTCAAGGAGGTCGTCAAGACTCTCCGAAAGTCTCCCCCTTCCGCCCCCGGCAACACCTCTTTCCCCGGCGTTGTCATCATCGCCGGCGACATTTCTCCCATGGACGTCATCTCTCACCTCCCCGTGCTGTGCGAGGACCACAACGTGCCCTTCATCTTCGTCACGTCGCGCGCTGAGCTCGGCGCTGCCGCCAAGACCAAGCGTCCTACATCCGTGGTCATGATCATGGAGAAGGCCGAGGGCAAGAAGTCAAAGGACAAGTCTGCTGACAAGGACGGCGAGGATGATGGTGAGGCGTTCGGCGAGAGCTACGCGTCTCTCGTCAAGTACGTGCAGAAGGAGTATGGCAAGCAGGCTTTCTGGGTCAAGGGTGGAACCAAGTACTAGGGGGACAAGGTCCATCGACGACGCGACAGTGCCGTCAGTATAGGAAAGGTTCCAAAGATGAAGAGAGAGCGGGGTTCCCCAAAGATCAAGAAAGAGCGAGGTTACCCTGGGACGGATGGTGTGGTGTGTTAGAACAAGTACAAGTCTGGATGTATTATACCAGAACATCTAGCCGGAGAACCAACGGCTGGATGAGGGCTTTGGCGGCGTTCAGGTTTAGCTATTGCATTAAAAATGGGACATGATTATCAAGGGTCCTTGAATTTGACACATGGCAGATCTTGAGCTGTAACCTGTGAGCTCGTGATGTTGATGCGTTCGCGAAATTCAGATCATTCGTCAAGCCACGGCACGCGATCCAACCCGCAACACCACCACAATACACCCGAATGTGACAGCCCAATACCGAAGCATTGTCACGGCTTAACCCTTCTCTGGATACTCACCTTAGCCTGATCACATCATTGATAGACTATAGGACGAACCATAACCTCGGTATACTACGAGTCTTTGGATAACTTCAGCCACGTATTTGCGAGTAGCAGTTGCCGCAAGGTCCCTTTATAATATGCACATCGCTTCATAGCTTTCCGGTCGTCTAATTCCATGCATTCAAATAATTGACATCACATTATCAGGATGCAGTTTTGTTCATTTGTGTGGTATTACATTGCCTTAATGGCTTTCTGTTATAGGTACATCGTCCCTATTCCTATTTCACACAGGCCCGAAGCCGCGGTATAACAAATTCATCATGAAAACCCCATCCCGATCATGGGGAGATTAAAAAACCTTGGTCAAGAGAGGATTTACTCAAAAGGGTTGGTTCGGGTTCCCCACCAGGTGAGGAAGACGGAGAGACCGAGGGTCTCAACGAGCTTGGTAGCCAGGCTGACGCCGACGGTGTCGAGAGGTCGCTTCTCAACGAAGATCTGAGCAATGTACTGTAGAAGGTAGGTTAGTGAATGGATGCAGTGAGAGACAAGAGTGAAAACATACGCCGGGAGCAGAGGTAGCGAAGAAGATGAGGGATCCGAGGTAAGCAGCGCCCTTGTAGCTCAGCGTACCAGTGGCGTTGATGAGAGCACCGACACCATAAGACTGAAGAGCAGAGCCGATGAGGGAAGAGCCCCAGGCGAGAGCAGCACCGGAAGCCTCCTTGGAGCGGATGAACTCCTCCTTGGTGTTGGCAGCCTTGGCGCGCTGGTAGGTCTGGCCGAAGATGGGAGCGAGGACGGCGAGCTCAATGCCGTGGTTGAAGGCCGTGCCGAGGGCGATGGCAGAGGGCTTGACGGGGGGGAGGTAGTGCAGAGACATTTTGATGAGTTGTGTTTGTTTGTTTTGTTGTGGTTGAGTTGAAGTGTTAAGAGATGGGTATAGCTTCAATTGGTTGAGATGAGTTAGAGTGTGAAAGAATAAGGTGGCAGCTCGTTGGATTGGATCCTTCCCAGTATTTGTACTCTCGAGCTGGTCACAGATCTCGATCTCGCATCATTCAGAAAAGCGCTTCCGGGTGGCTTGCCTTCCATTGCCTTGACTGTTTCTCGGTTCTCCCCTCCTCCCTCTGCCCTTGTGTCGTCACCAGATGTGATGATGTCACCATTTGGTGAGACAAATTTCAACTCTGAACCGTTTTCCTCCATGTTCCAGCCACTGCGGCTTCTCTTCACTGCCACTAACCGATTTAATTCACTGAGCTTCACTTATTGCGGGGTGCATCTCTTTTCCTCCCCTGCCAACTTCTTTGTACCTGATCTGACGTTTACGTGCACGACTCAGACATGTCATAGCAGAGCTCACTCACTCTTGCATACTTACTTACTCACAGCTGCCCTGTCTGTAGTTGGAGCTTCAGGAGCTTGATCTCCTGTGGGCGGGGCAAAAGATGGGGAAGCTTGGTCCAGGTCCAGGTCCAGGGCAAGTTTCTTGGTGACCAGGGTTTGTAGCTGCTGCTCTAACTCCAGCAGAGTTCAGTTCCATGAAAGCAAGCAAGTCTTAGCGGGGAACAGCGCCATAACCAATCTCTAGCACAGTAGGTACCCAGACTTTGTCAGAAGTGAGTGACGAGTGACGGTGTCACGGCGTCATTTACATCTATTCCTTTCCTTTCCCTCGGCTCTCTCTCACAATGAACCCCGGTAATATCAAAGCCGGCCATTGACTTTCTTCTGCCATTGTGTCCCTTTCCAGCCGAATTCCCTTCGAGAGCCCCCAGCTGAAAAGTGCCTGATGTGATCCGCGGAACCGAAGCCGGTCCAAAGCTTGTTTTTTATTCCCCGTTTCCAAGTTCAGTTCAAACAAATTTCCATCTTCAACCCTTCTAAAGCCGGTCCTGGCCTCCCGAAAACAGTCAGCTCAACAACACATTCCGTTTCGAGCTAACCTGCCACTCTTGTCTCAGACTTTCAGCACATGCCTTTGACACCAGACCCTGTCCCTGAACATCACAATTCGAGTACAGAGGATTGGGATGTCATGACGGATTTGACGTGTGATTGTGGATGGACCCTTGTTCTTTGTTTGCGAATAGCTTGTGTTTAATTGGAAATATTGGTGCATCACAAGACGACAGAAAGCAAGCCTGCATTTAAACGCTCCAAACCTCCAAAGGGCGTTGCAACTGGAGCTTTGCCCAAACTTAGGGTTACCCTAAAATTGAGAGGTTTAATGGAATTCCGAATAACTACAACTACATCATCGTAAATCTGACCCTAACTTAGAAGATATTCGTAATATCATCATAAGTTTACCTCAACTACGTCAAGCCACTCGTCTGGTCTGGGGTAACATGGCGGTTGCTCTCCCGCCACATCTACTACTTAAGGTACCAACTTTATCCCCTTGAACTACAGCGAAAACGAGAAATCAACTCCAGATTAAAATACCTTATCATAAGTTATGCCTAATAAATGTCATAAGTTATGCCATATGTTGACCATCTTCACCACCCCTTAGGGCTAATAACGCCCTAACATCATGAACATACTGCAGGCCCTCCAACAGCGGCACCAAGTGCATCAAGTCTGTATCCGTTGGGTCATTGATCCAACCCTGGATAGGAATCGCATTGTCTGGCAAACGAATGTTAACAACCTCTCCCCTGAATGACCCGACCGGGGCATCTTACCTTGGTGGAACAGATAACTCAACGGACTGTTGTCCAGAATCATCACCTTGCTCAGGTCTGACTCGACCGAGCTGAGGTCCTTGATGAAAGCACCTTGCCGGAATGTGCAGTGCTGACGATAGTATCGCGCCGAAAAATACTTCCTCTCCGCCTCTAGCCAGTCAATCACTGGATCTGCGTACTCCTGCACTGACGCCGTGAAAACAACCAGATTGTACCACTTGCACACCCGCCTCAAAAACTCGTCGCAATACGGTCGCTTGTTAACCCAGTATAGAATCGGATGCTGCGGTCCAATCGATGTCTGTCCACCAACCCCCACATATGTTGTGTTCAAGCGCACTTCAACCATGTGTCCGGTGCTCATCCTGCCGCCCTTGGACATGCTGTGTATCAAGGTTTCGTCTAGATCTAGAATCAAGGTCTTCTGCGGGCTCGTCGGCGGCTCGAGGTTGATATAGGACGGCTGCCTGCGTGGGATCAAAGGTCGAGGTGGTGCCGGTGTCTTTGGGTACTTGGTGAGCGCTGCAATGGGAGAAGTGGGAGATTTAAGATGCGCCGAGAGGTCGCCGCTGCCCAAATCACTAGCCTTTGTTCGCGCGACTGCCGATTGCGTTTTCCTATGCTTCCGCTGCCTGAGATCTTCGTCGCTGTTGAGCTTGATGCGAATTGACCTTCTCGCCGGACCGGTTTCCTCTGCAGGCTGTAGTGACTTCGATCGTGCGTGTCGACTGAGACTGCCTGACCGTGATCCATCTGATTCCGACTCCGATGAGAGGCCTGATGACGTCGATGATGATGATACGGGCCTCGGTCTTGGTGTTAGCCTCCTATATCCTGTAGTCCTGCCATAGTCTTTTTCAGAAACATTTTCAGGTTCTTCCATGGTCTTATGTTGAGTTCCGTGTAATCCAAATAGTTTTCCGAGCTGCGTAAAGGGTGCGAAATTGCCGTATTCGTCATAGAAACAGGCAATGAGATAGACACCTGGGGATGCCAGTGTCGCGAGAACCCATCTAATAGAACCAATAATGCTAGAAGCAAAACGTCGAGGGATAGAGTGCCACCATGAGCTTCGTTTTTGGTTGTCGCCTGTGTCGTTGAGCAATGGTGTACTCTCGTCAGCCGGCTTTTCGGTGAATCGCGATTCGTCGATAGTATCCTGGGCAAAGGATTCAGTCTCGTGACCGGATGGTCTATCGTCGCCGTGCTGGTCTTCGGAGGCCAATCCAATTGTGCCAATGGGACCTCCTCCTATGCTGTTTGATCGAGATTGAGTTGGGCTCGGGGGCGGCGATACGCGGGCCGTTAGGATGTTGAGGGAGTTCATCGCCACAGGCTATCGCATTCCATGAGGTAGAAGAAACAGTTCAGGGGATACGTTCGAGTCTTGAAGGTAGATGCAAAGAGTTCGGAATTCTGTGACGGCGGACGGAAAGAAGGGAAACAGTCCCGAGGAACGGATCGTCGGGCTATTGGCCGGCCTAGTTTCGCGGGAAGGAGAAGCCGTCAATACAAAAGCTGATTGACAGAAAGTGAAACGAATGTCAAGAGGGCATCGAGTGCGGCCAAGCGAAAAAAAATAAGGATAGAGCCAAGGACTAGGACAGGGGCGCAGTACAATCGCGATGGTAGGGCCAGGGAATGTACAAATGGCCTAATGATAAAGAGTCCCAGGGAGGAAATAACAAGGGCACTTTTTGAACGACAAAGCCCAAGCAGCAGAAACAAATCCAATCCAAAAGTACAGATGTCTTGAGTGGTGAGACGATTAGGTTAGCCTGGTCTAGTAACCTGTAGGTTGGTTATATAGACTGCTAGACGAGACAGGCAAGGCAAAGCAAAGTCAAGCCGCCCTCGCACGGTTGTTAGCGAGTAGTGATTAACTGTTTCGTGGCGTTGAGAGGGGAGCTGGCTGCTGGAGAGAGTTCTAAGGCTGGGGAACCTTTTGTTGGTCAACTAAGTTAGGACCAAGATCGGGTTCTTCCAAGCTCGAAATAAGCAGCCGCGCTAGTTGTAAAACAGTAGCAAATACGTAAGGATAGCGGGCTATCGACGGGGTGAGGCGGGGAGTCTTTTTTTCTGGCTTGTGAGAAACAAGAACAAAGAAGCCCGTGGCAATTGCTCGAGAGGAACAAAGATAAGATGAGGGGGGGCAAGTTTCCGAGCCGCTTTGAGCGCGCGCAAAGAGAGCGTGAGGGAGCTAGTCAAATCAGATCAATTCAGAAAGGAGTGAGTAGATCACAAAGGGAGTGAGATGTGAGAGAATTTGCTGATGGGTGGCTCGATTGACGACGGATGATGGTTGAGAGGGATGGCACGTGTTGGGGATTGAGGTGCCGAGATGCTGGGGAACTGCCAGGCTTTGGAGTGGAGGGGCTCCAGCCTGCGAACTCGAGTTTCTAGGCTGTTTTCAGTGCATCACTGGTCCCTGCTACAGTAGCGCTACAGGGGTTCTTGGATACCGCGGCTCGTATCAATCGCATATGCTCTTACTGAATTCCTATGTACTATCATAAATGACCTACCTAAGCCTCTGTCTAGGGTGAGAAAATAAAGTAGTCAAAGAGCAGACTAAATTTATCCTAAATTATCCCAATACTGTCTAAATCTTTTTGTCACTTAGGTCATAACCTAGTCATAAGCTTTCTGCCACCCCCTGGCTAACGACGTATTACAATAAAAGACTTCTTCCACAATCAATTATAATCAGCGCCAGTATTCCTTTTGTTTCCCAAACAGCTCATGTCACCACAGTGATCATATTTCCTATTGATAACAGCTTCGTTATGGATCTTCCTTAGGTCCATCCACTGGGCTCAGCTTCCACTGCCCAGGCCTCTCTTTGCAATGTCCCTTCCTGGCGTATCTGCCGCAGCGATGTAGGATCAATTACACCATCAGGCAAACGGAGATGATGGATGGCATCGCCATGAGAGATGATTTCGTCCTCCACTCGCTCAATCCTGAAAAGGAGTTGGTGAGAGTCACATTGACCAAAACATCCTTGATGAGAATTACATGTGCAGACGACTTTCTGCCATGTCTCAACCACCTCTTTACTGAAATCGAAATCGCGTGTTCCTCGCCATGTTAGGGTCGCCGAATCATGTCCGTTTCTGTCTTCCCTTTCGTTCTTGTGGAAGATGACTGCGCAGGCCTTCTCGTGGGAGCAGTGCCAGATGGCGAGACTCTTCAAATGCAGCATCTGTTGCGCAACCTCGCCAGCATTGACCAACAAGCCAGATATACTGTCCCGAGATCCTTTCGTCATGATCGGCGCTGTGAGTATCAGCGATCGGAGCCGAGGCCAGTCACTGAGCATCTTGCAAGATCTGAGGAAGTCTCGAGCATCGATCATAAACGCCACAGAAAGATGTTCGAGGTCACGGCTCTTCACAGCAAAGGCTTCCCCCAACTCAGATCTTGTGAACCGGCGAGTCTCTATTTGCATGGACATACTGATGATGGACGGGTCCATGTCGTTGCGAATAGCCTCCATGATTTGTTCGTTGAAATCTTCGAAAATAGTCACTGATCTGACGTGCTGGGGCAGTTTGCGAAGCAGAACCTGCATCACTTTGCAATGTTGGATACGGGGATATACCTACTATGTCTGTCGTCGACTTACTGAGGTCATGACGCCCGTAAATCGAGCCATTTTCATCGAGTGAGTGGCACAGAACCCGCCACGGCTCGTAGTCGATGCTCTCCGCATTTGGAAACCGCTCCAGCAGGATGCAGAGCGTTAACGGGTTGATTCTACGTCGCATCTGTCGGCGGATCACAATGCCCTTGACGGCAGGGACTTGTGCGGGTTTCGCGCCAGCCGCGATCTCCGGACTGATTGTTTTGAATAGCTGCAGGATAGAGGCTGCGTTTGGAAGCGTCACTTGCTTCCCTTTAACCCAGCCGTGTTTTGGATCATCCCAAGTTTTCTGCTTCTCGAGGAGATTTCCATCATCTTCGTGGTTGAATCCGTAAAGATGGTTCTTGAACCAATGGTCCGGGTCGCTGGGTGAGTATACATTGAGTTCCAACGTTATACGATCTGTGGGCTCCCAGGTTTCGAGCGCTCCAGAGAGCTTTCGTAGCGCCTTTTTGATGAGCTTTGCTGGCTCCTATAAACCAGAAACTCGCTGACACCGCCGACAGGCATAAGAAGGGAGCTCGATGTTGAGGTGGATTCGGCGATGATGTGCCTCTGCAGAACGATCGTTTTCAGGCCCTCGGCGGATGCTCTGTTCAACTCCAGTCGGTTGAGATTCTTCGGTGCAATAAGGGCATGCCATTATTTACAAACAGCGGACGCACAACCCCATCGTCTTTGACGAGAGATCTCCTCTAAGATAAACGATAAGTAGTATCCCCGTATGTCTTTCATAAGACGGTTGTAGGTTGGTTGACAGCTGACAAGGGTTGAGAGCAAGGGCATCTTAAACCTGGCCAGGTTGTGGATCTGTCGGGTTTGCATGTTCGTTTTCGTATCTACAATCTGCAAAATGACCGAGTGGTTCTGAACGCGATGCTCTTTGCATGTGAAGAGGAGTCGCCTTGCTAAGCTGGTAAATATATGATACCATTGGTACATAAAGCAGATGCCAGCAAAGATGCTAGCCATAACAGAGTGTTTGTTGATGACCCCCAACTTCATCGTGGCTCATATGTTAATATTCTTTGATGATTGTATGGTTGCAGGAAAACAGTCTTCGAGGTAAGAGTAGGAAGAATATTGGGTTTCACCACCTGAGGTCTGAATAGCTTCGAGGGGGACTATTGCAGTTGTGTTGGAGGGTAGCCTAGTCTGCATTTATTAAGCCAACTTTGGCGTATATAGGTGCAGAGCTAAAGTCCATTTCCTCCCAGTGCAGAGAGGAATATCATCAGATTGCTCACTTCCAAATAGCTGGAAGCATCCTAATTTAGCCATTCTCCCTACCATATCCAGTAACCTTAGCGATTCAAGACAACCCATCCAAACCCTTGCAACAAATCCACCGCCGAGGAGGGCAGATTTTTAGTGTGAACTCTGACGATGATCTTCTCCACTGAAGAAAGAGTTCTTAGCTCTGCATCGATGCACTGTAATGCGTCTGCTTCAGTCAAGAGCACGGACGATTCCCCGGCAACTTGCATTTCTAATGTTTTTAGGTTGTTGCGCTTTCCGGAAAGAAGAGCTAGATTCTTCAAGCTATCTTGTCTGATATTGACCTCTTTGGGTTGACCTTGTGCGACTGGGAAACTGATTGATAGGTGGGATAGTAGGTTGGCATTTGTGGAACCGATGCAGCTTAGAAACGATCACAGAAGGCTATCGTGCTATTTGGGCTCGTCCACCATGATAAAGTGATTTTTGCTATAGAGGACCTCCCTAGCCTCGGCGTATATTTGTTTGTTGGTATACAATGTGGCGAGCCATTGCTTTGGCTTGTCGGGTGCGAATGTCTCTATCCAAGTTCCAAAATCTTGGAAAAAGATATGGTGGTGACCTGAGTACGAGAAGTTGTCTGTATATTTCAAGACGAATTTCTTCGGTCGGGTCTAAGAAGCTGAGAAGGCCTGACTTTACGGGCTGCGAGGCCTTTTCGGTTTTCGAGACGGACATAGAAGAGACCTCAGGTATTCGCGAACCCATGATCGTCGATAATAGTGTCCTGTCTGATGGCTTATAAGTCCTGCTGATATGTGAGACAAATCGAAATTGGATGGACAGACTTAATCCTTACAAAGGTTAACTTATGGAAATAGAAAGAGGACGTATGACAGGCTGATCTTTATTTCATACTACCTATCAATGGTGTACATATAGATATATATGTTCCTGGTCGTGTCAAAGGAGGGGATGTTCGTGCTGGAAGTGAACGTGGAGATATAGGGAATAACAGATGGGAATAGGATCTGGGGAAGATCGAGATACAAAGATGAGGGGTTGCACAGCTCAACTGTAAAACTTAAAGTGGTGTGGAAGCTTATTACCTAACAAGTTACAAGAACCAACACGCAAACAAACCAAACCAAACCAAACCAACAGAGCGCCAAGGTTGGTGATAGCATGGATGATATTACTATTGGTTAGATCGGTGGAATACAGTAGGAGTTGTGAAGGATGTGGGAAACATCGGATATGATTTACGTATTGCTTTTTCTTGATGTAGAGAATGCTATGCACCTTTGAGAAGATGTTTCAAATTACAACTCTAGATATGTATGTAGCAGGAACTCTTCCTAGGTGTTTAAGATAGGTATAACGAAATAAACGAGAGACACTTCAGCTGCCGTAAACCTATCGTCGTTGGGCGCTGACTATCTCGACGTGAGATCCTCCCGGAATTGACCATCGTCTATGGCCATGAAGAATTAGTCGACAACTTATGCACAATCATATATTAGTTATCAATGGTCACTATACGTGACCACTTAGCGATCATGTAAAGCTTAGGAGGACTGGTACTATGTCTGAGCAGCTTGGCACTTTAGACACGAGAAACCTCTGCCCTCAACTGCTGAGGTGGATGGGTCCCATACCAGCTACGACGAAACGTAACAGAAGAATAAATAAAAAACCACCATGCCCAAAGTGAGGGCTTATTATTATGTCCATCTGTTTGGAAGGCGTTAAGTGAAAAAGCCAATACCAAGAAATATAGCAGTACACTCATGGTAAGCCATTCCTGCGTATCGAATATGTCACTGGGATAATGGTGTTTGATGGTTGAGACGAACCAATTTGACCACTTTCTTGGCAATGAAAGAATCGAATCGAGCCTCGGAAGATTACTCCGTAATGCCTTGAACATTGCCAGCTCATCAATTGCCATTCTTGAAGTTAGTGACAGCTCATAGATGATGGCGGTGAGCCCAACTCTCAAGTTTGTCAGCGAATATTGATAATCTACATATATCCCACCCTTGATTGAAAATCTGTGATGCTCTCGCAAGGATTCTTTCGATAACCAAATTCATCTAATTAGTACTACGTCTTAGTAGAATCTGCCCCTGTCCCATTGTCGTCATGGCTTGCACTCGGGGCTCGGGGTATAGCCCCACAAAGCGACAAGGCTGATGGCCCCCACCTGAAGCCTTGCACAAAAAAAGGCTCCGATGCGAGGAGGAATTGATTGACTCATATTCACAAACCGTACAATTCGTTCGAAGCAGCAACAATCGTTTGCCTGTTCAACAACGTCGACGCTTCGCAACACGCCAGCGAAATCTCTCACTCGAAATTAAACAGAGAATAAATCAGTTTCTACAGATCAACAGCATATCTCCTCTTGGCCGATATTTGTGTTTGACTCACAAATCACCCCTCCATTTCACCCCGCGAATCGCAGACATCCCACCCCGGCTTCACTACCTAGCTACGACAACTGGCGACTGTGACTCCGACCGATACACCTCCTAGTAGATATGGCCCCTCTTTCTACAGGCTACGCGCCTGATCTCGAGAAATATCTCAGGTCTCTCAAGGGTCAAGCACTGGAATCCTCTGTTGAGAGCCTCATCTGGTGAGACACCCGCCAGGTCCTTTGCCAAGATGCTCGTTACTAAGTGTTCGCGATACCCTCAGTCTCCTCAAGCGACGACAAATCAAGGGCTCTGAGCCCTGCGCCGTCGCTACAGCTCACATTCTACTCCAAGTCGTCGCCCGATCGAAATGGTTCAACGTTGACAGCTTGATCGACAACGTCTCGCGTATTGGTCGTCGCCTGGTCGAGGCTCAGCCCAAAGAGCTCGTTATTGCCAACATTGTGCGCCGAGTCCTAGGCCTCATTCGTGACGAAGCTGCCGAGGATAGAAACGAGGGTGCGAGTGAAACCCCTAGTGACGCCCAGATCACACCAACCGATGCTGTCCCGAACCCAGATGCCCTTTCTCACCAATGGCCTCCTTCGACATATGGCAAGCAAGATTCTGCCGGAGACTATATCACCAACAGCGCCAAACCTCCTCCCGCTCGGCCTGGTCCACTATCCTCCTACAGCTCAGTCAACGTGCCTAAGACTCTCTTTCACCTCCTCTCAGTGTCTACACCCGGCGAGCTCGCGCCCAGCAGCCAGGGATCGCCCCTAGGTCTTTCAGGGGCATCAACTCCTTCATGGAGAGCTCCTTCGGCTCAGGTTCATGCTTTGAGATCAGAGGTCATCGACGGTATTGAGGAGATCAAGGATGAGATCAGCTCTGTGGACGATCAAATCGCGGCCTTGGCTGACGTTCAGATTCACCCTGGCGACTACGTGCTCATTCATCAGCCCTCACCTACAGTCGAGCGATTCATTCTTCGCGCAGCTTTGAAGCGCCGATTCACAGTTCTCATCGCGACCGAGCCACCAAAAAAACAGACCCCAGAAATCCCCCATGCCTCGTTCCGTAAGAAGCTCGCTTCCGCTGGTATTACAGTGATCAACATCATGAATGGAGGGTTGATGGCATACATGTCCCGAGTGGACAAGGTCATTCTGGGGGCGCACTCGATTGTCGCCAGCGGTGGTGTTATGGCCGATGCGGGTGCTGCAGCCATTGCTCGAGCCGCAAAAGAGCGAGGACGTGCTGTTATTGTCCTCGGCGGCGTGTACAAACTCAGCCCTGTGAACCCTTTCAGCGGAGAGCTTTTGATTGAGTGGGGAGACTCTGCCAGCTTTGTCAACTTTGCGGATGGACACATGGTGAACAGCGTCGAGGTTCGGACTGCCCTCAATGAGATGGTCCCTCCAGAGTTGATCGACATATACATCACCAATCTGTAAGTCAAGAGGTCGTTGTGTAAGGCAAACAACTAATTTTTCATTCAGGGGGACACACTCAAGAGATCACTTGTCCAGTCTCATCGCAGATCATTACAAGACGGAGGATGTCGATTTTTTCCTTAACGAAGAATGATGGAGGAATACAAAAAATCAAAGGAAAAGAAAACGTCGCAAAAGTTGTGCCATTCATTCATTTCTCGGCGTTGAGCGAGACAGGGTTTCCACTATCCAGTCAAGGAGTGAAGGTACCATAGAATTTGCTTGATAGCACATATCACCAGCGTTTAAAATTTCAACCATATTGGGTTGAGATCAGCCTCACACAAATCATCAGATTACACCGCAACCGTGTGCATCGTATCGAGTCGTATGCGGTGTATGAAAGCAATGACGACGACGGCCCAAGTCAAGCATAACTTTAGAGTATTGTCAGAGTGATCAGAGGCCGGGAATGCGGCACCACAGCTGTCGGTTAGTCTAGGCTCCCTCGCTCGGCCGCGTAAGCACCAGCTCGGCCATTGGACGCAGGGGATCCTGGGGAGTCATAGGGCTGCGAATGCGAGTTGCGTAACCCCCTGTAAGGCGCTGTAGGGCATTTTCGCAGTTCGGTGATTTGATCAGACCGTTGAAAGCGTTTCCTCTTTGGTCATGATGTGAGGTGATAGCTGAAGGTCATTGATAAAGGTTAAATAAAAGAAAATACCCTTCTTTTCAGGCTATGATGCAGTCACGTTTATCAGATAGCTTCCCAAAGCTTAGGTTGATCAGTGTGCTATTGTATCACACCATCAGCTCTCACCCATTCTCTCTCCCCCCGTTAATACCCCTCCATAATCGCATCACCCTTCTCCTCCTCTCATCATGACAACTCCATCACCAGCTATGGACTCTACCAGCAGAAACAATCCTCCATATCTCACAACTGGCCAGGCCCCAGCAACAGCTGACGATGCGCCACCGCCTCCATACTCAGAGACAGATATCTACTCTACCTCTTCTCAGCCCCCGCACTCACCACATGCTGGTTCCGTCGCCGGCTCCGGGCACGGCCCCGCAGCTCCCGGTGACGATACCGCCTCCCGCATGTCCTCAACTTCAACTACAGAACCCATCTTCACTCCGCCACTTACACCTCGCACCGAATCTAATGTCAACGCAACAACACCTATAACACACGAAATCCCCCTCTCTCCCAGTGTAGCTCTCTACTTTGAGACCCGACCTGTTCCAACATCAGCGTCTCAATGGGAGCCTCAGATCCACAGCATCGCTGTGAAGCCGACCTCTGTGCCAGATGACATTCCTTATCCGGAGAATTGGGCGACTTCGTACGATATCACAGCCCAAGATTGGGCGACCTTTGTTAACTTTCTCCTCCCTGATCACGATTCCGTCCGGAATGAGGCTATCCTGGGTGAAAAGGGCAAATCCGAAGATGGCTCAGATATCAAGTCATCTATTGGCGACGGCAGCGTCAAGTCAGAACGACACACAACTGATCCTAATGAACTACGTCGCAAGCGTGCAGAAGTCGAAGCTATCGTGCAACAGTGGAACTCTGGCTTCTTTGCTCCCCGAAATGTCATGGTAAGGCTTCAGCCCGAGGAGCAATCGCACATGCCAGGAGGATGGGAGACCACATTCGACGATCCTCCAGTGCAACTCCCACATCAAGCTGGCCCATCTTCTCCAAGAGAAGCGATGCCTCAGCGCAGGCCTAGCGGTTGGACAGGATCTTGGGGCGGCTTCCAAGTCGACAATGACAGCGTCCGGTGGGGAGACAGATTTGTTGCTGATAGCAATGGGCTTCGCATAGGAAACATTGTTATGGATAGCAGGGGAATTCGCATGAACGGCCAGCCTGTGGGAGCCCCTTTTGGCCCTGGACCATCCCAACCACCACCTCCGAATGCTCGCAACATGCCTCCTTTTATGCCCGGACACCCAGCATGGCATCAAGGTCCTCCTGAAGCCCACACCTTCCCCCAACGAGGACGAGCAGCTAGCCATGATCACCAAAGACGCCGCTCTCGGTCATCATCTTCATCTTCTTCCTCGTCCTCAGATTCCTCTTCTAGCTCAGAATCCATCGGTTCTCTCCCTGACTACGACGATCTCAAGGACCAGCAGCTACCCGTTTACATCGCTCGTCTACAACAATGGACAGCTAATCCTCTCGAAGTGCGCAGCAAGGCTGATGTCAAGCAACTGAAAGCTGAACTTAAAGCCTCGAACACAAATGGCATTGCTCCCAATCTCGACCGAAAGGCTCTTAAGTTGCAGGGCAAAGCCCTTTCGCAACAATGGAAGACTTTGAAACGTCAGCAGAAGAAGGAACGGAGAGATCGAAAGAGAGATCAGAAGAAGAAGAAAAAGGCTGAGAAGAGGGAGAGGAGACAGCAGAAGAGGGAGATGAAGGCTGCTCGCAGAGATCATAGGAGGGGCCAAAGAGGTCGGGGCCATGTTGAGCCAATTCCTGCTCCTGTGGTGCCTCCTTTCCAAGTTCCTCCCGTTCATGTTCCCGCAGTCAACGTTCACGTTCCTCCTGTCAACGTCCCTGGTGTCAGAGTTCCTCCACCAGCTCTCGGTGGCTGGGGATGGTCAGGCAGAGGAGCCGGCCGAGGAGATCGAGGCCATCATAGTCGAGGCAGAGGTCGAGGTTGGGGCGGTTGTGAAAGTCAAGGTCCCTGGGGCAGAAGTCGAGGAGGCTTCCAAGGAGGCTGGCCAAACCACTGTTCATTTGGATCTCCCGGTCGAGGCGGTTTCTTTGGTGGCGGAGAGTGGCCATCTCGTTCAGGAGAAGGTCCTCCAGGCTCATGGCCAGCAGATGCCAACAAAGATGGCAGTATTCCACCGCCAGGTGCGGCATCAGCTGCAAAGTACAACACTGTCTATGGAATAGAGACTGAGATTGCGACGAAGCAGAAGGATCTGGAGGTGAAAGAAATAACTTTGAGTGAGCGCAGGGCGCTGGAAAAGGAGATTGAGGCTCTCACAGAGACAATGGAGAGAACGAGGCTTGAAGCTGATGAGGCGTATGCTCGTGAGTTGGCTGAGCAACTTGATGGATAATGATGATTTTTTCAACTTCTTATGTACTTATATGGATACCGATTTCTCGAACGTTGTATTAATATCTATCGCCAAAGCGACTGTTTGTCTCCGTATCAGCTATATCGAGTTATCTAGGTTGTATACCTCATCTGTAAGGTTAGTTGCACCACTTTTCAGTGTGGTTGACCCTTGCAGTTCTTGTAAGATATGAATCTTTATGCCTAGAAACAGTACTTGTGATTTACGCTTCATCGTAGTATTTTATGGATCCAACCTTTCACTCCTCAGTTGCGCAATAGTGTCCCAAGCGTAGACTCATCAACATCATAACTATCTTCCAGCTACTCATGACATATTTCACCCGGACATCACAACTTTTTATCTATCCGTCTATTAAAACACACATTCCCCCTTTTTTCACATTCTCTTCTCCTTAATGCTTCGAGTCATCCTTTTCCACCAACGAACCAACGCCCAAGCTCCTCCCCACAGCAACCTTCATCTTCTTCTTCTTGTCCTTGTCCTTGCCTGCTTCAGGATCACGGCCAACCTCACCCACGGCTTCGCCCTCGTCCTCAGCTTCTTCTTCTTCTTCCTCCGCAAGGGCCTCGTCGACTTGTTTCTTGATGCCTCCAAGGTCTAGACGCATGCAGAAGGCGTCTTCACCGTCGGCGTAGTATTTGGATTCGGTCTTCTCGTTGGTGAAGCCGAGGGTGTTTTCGTAGAGGTGGCGGGCTGCGGCGTTGGATACACGGACGTGGAGGGAGACGTATTTTGCCTGGAATGTCTCGACCATAGCCAGTTCTACAAATGTCAGTTTCTACTATGAGGCCAGCAGATTTGAGTACACGTACGACTTTGGCGCATCAACTTCTCAGCAATACCCAGTCTTCGGTGTGTTCGCATCACGCTCAGACTCGTAATGTGGCCATGCGGAATGCCGTCTGAAGGCTCCTCCTCCATCTTGGCAAGGACATATCCGACGATCTTGGGGTACTCGTAGGGATCCTTCTTGGGTCGCGAGACATCAACGGCGACGTAGCTCAGTTGGGGCCATGAGAGGGCATGGTAGAGGTAGTACTTGAGGAAGTAGTTCTCGGGGAGGTTCTCGAGGTTTGCGTGCTGAATGAGGGGCAAGTCTGCGTTTGTGAGGAGGCGGATATCCATGGCTGCAGGTGATTCTGTGGTGCAGGTGGTGATGAGGCTCAAGAGTATGTACGTAGTATTTGGATGTCGGCAGAGAATGGTATAGCTTCAGCCCGCTTCAGTCCAGTGCAATTCATCAAGCGGAATCGGCCCCTCAACTCACACGGCGGGTCAACAAGTTTGCGGTCAAAAGTCAGCCCGGAGGTCGGCAGTAAAGTCCCCCGCTGCCGTAGAGGGACGACCCCACTACGATGCTCTGAAGCAGAAGACCTAGAACGCTAAGCCAGGCACCAATTGACTGCCCCTCCACTGTAACACCCGAGAAATGTCCCCTCGTGGAAGCGCACCTGTCAAAGACAAGCAATGGCCGCCACGGGACTTGGGCAGAAGGTGGATTATTGAGTTGGTGCTTTGTCTCTATTGGCGCGACAATTGCAGTGGACTCTTGAATTGTGTCAGTTGTGTAAACTAACGTGCAAGAGGACCACGACAAGAACAGTCTAAGGGCGTAGATAGATATAAATACAAGGAGATCATCGTCAGTTCTTGTTCTTCTAGACAAGCTGTTCTTTTTCCTATTCAATTTGTGTTCTTCTGTTGTCTCGATACCCGGCTCATCACAGTGCCTCACTTGACCACCGACTAACACATCACCATTATGGCTCTTCCTCTTACTGGCAAACTTGCCATCGTCACTGGTGCCTCTCGGGGTATGTTCTCTTACCTTGTCTACAATCAATTGAGCTCTGCTGACTTCAAAAGGCATTGGTCTATCCATTACCAAGGCCCTTGCTGCCCGAGGCGCAAACCTCGTCCTCGCCTACACATCCGCCAGCTCTGCTGATTCAACAGCTAAGCTTGCTTCTGAGCTGTCTTCCAAGCATTCTATCAAGGTCGTCCCCGTGCAAGCAGACCTCGGCACCGTCTCAGGTCCTGCCTCGCTCATTTCTCAAGCCGCCGATGCCTTCAGCCCCCTGCGCATCGACATCCTCGTCAACAATGCGGGTGTTGCTTATAACGACAAGGTCCCTGACATCAAGCCTGAGGACTTCACAAAGAGCTACAACGTCAATGTACTTGGCCCTCTTCTTCTCGTCCAGGCCGCACACCCCTACCTACCCACAGACCGCTCCGGCCGTATCATCAACCTCAGCAGTGTAAGCGCAAGTCTTGGTTTTGTTGGCCAGAGTGTCTACGGCGGCACAAAGGCTGCTCTCGAGGCTATGACACGAACTTGGGCCCGTGAGTTCAGCGAGAGAGCTACCGTCAATGCCATCAACCCTGGTCCCGTCCGCTCTGAGATGTACTCTCGCAACTCGGACGAGTTCAAGCGTCTCATCAAGCCTTTTATCCAGAATGCGCCTCTCATGGCTGCTCGTCCTGGCATTGACGATCCCGAGGTCGTCGAGGAGGCCAAGACTGCGGGTGGTCGAGCAGGTGAAGCTGATGAGATTGCTGGCATCGTCGCTATGCTTGCCAGCCCTGAGAGTGCTTGGTGCACTGGTCAAGTAATTTGCGCCAATGGCGGTATGATCTTTGGTATGCAATAGAGGGTTTCATCATGGAGTAAAGGAAAATAGAAGTCAGGTGTTTCTCAAGGGCATGGTCATTAGAAGGCATCTTTTGTAGTAAATTCTACGCAACTTATACAAATTCATGTTAGCCAGTAACTGTGTTGCAATGAAAGTTAACCCTTCCAGACTGTTGTAATAAGTCTAACTGCCCCGCCATTAGTGGGCGGTGACGCAAATTCTGCCACTCACTCACTCAGTCTCGCAACTCACTTACAAATCAGTGAGTCAAGATTCAACCCAAAGAACACACACAGATACCATGGAAACAAGACAAACAGACTCCTTTGATCCCTTCGAGGATGTCCTCAACCTCGAAGAGCGCTTTTACTCAGAAGGCTACCAACAAGGCATCAAAGACGGCGTTCAAGCGGGGCGGATTGAAGGACGATCTTTTGGTATGCAAAAGGGCTTTGAGAAGTTCCTCGAAAGTGGCCGTCTTGCCAGCAAAGCTATCGTATGGGCGAACCGAATACCACACAAGGACGGTACTGCTTCAGGAGAGACTTGCACGTTGCCACCACTACCCAAGAACGCAAGACTGGAGAAGAACATCAACACTCTGTATGCTCTCGTAGAGCCAGATACACTTTCGACTGAGAACTCGGATGATGCGGTTCAAGATTTTGATGACCGGGTTAAACGGGCACAAGGAAAGGCCAAGATTGTCGAAAAGATGGCGGGGAGTGGTGGAAGAGAGGCATCGGGAGAATCACCAACATCCTGAGAATATCAGAAACGGATTCGGAGTTTGGTTTGGCGTATGAACATCGGTATCAAAGACTTTCATATTTGAAAAAGGAAAATCATCTGTATTGTCAATGGAAATTCTATACCCTCACTACCTCATAATTTGTATCCACAACCACCCTCTTCGCTTCTAATTTATTTGAATGATCTGCAAGGGTATCTGTAACAGTTAGCACATATTCTCTTCGCGATTCACCAGCGTCTGCAACGTACCCTTCACCATAAGATCTCTCTGTCACCTCATACTTGTGCACATCCCACTTTCCAGTTGCCAAGGTCTGGCCACTGGGCAGAGGGGGCATACCATTAACGAACACATCCTTAGTCGCATCGGTCGCCTTCTCGAGAGCCTTTGCCAGACCAGTCTCGGATTCCTGCTTGACAGCCACGAGCTGCTTCTCACCAGCCTCGCCGATGAGCTCGACCTTGGGAGCCGCGGCGCTGCCGACAGTGAGGAGCTGGGCGAACTGGGATTGGTTGACGACGCTGAGCTGGGGGTAGTTTCGGCGGTTGTCGCGCTTCCAGTAAGGGTTGTCGGCGATGTCGCCGGCGGGCAGCGTAACGGGGTCGTCGTACTCGAGAGGAGGGTTGGCGCCGGGTGTAGGGTTTCGGAAGTGAGGGTTCAAAGGGACACCGTTGGATCGCTCAGGGTCGATGGCCATGAAGCGACGGAAGGCCTCCCAGATGCCCGTCGACTGGAGGGTTTGCTTCTGTACGACAGAGGTTCTATTAGCGGCTGTATGTCATGTATTGGCTTTCATGATGTGCGAGGTAATTCGAACGTAGGGGCTGCTGTCGAAGGGCCATTGGGAGGCATTGGGTTCGGAGATTTGTTCATGAGTCGTACCTTGGCGATGCTGACCACGTTGCTGGCGGCTTTGGCCGCTTGGGACGACATGATGGCGGTGGTAGGCTGATGAAGGCTGTCGTTGAGGTTCGGGTGATGGAATCGATTCCAAGTTGAAATGGCGTCGTGATTATTGGCTGACCAAGTTGGTTTAGCCGAGGCTCCACCGAGAGATGATAACTACCCTATAGACTCATACGCGTAGGAGGTGCTGCCGCACATGTGGTTTCGGTTTCATAAATGACTACGGAATTTATAGCAACATCATTTATGGTGAGGATTGAGTCTTGTTTATGGCGGTAGGTATGTTGTGATGAAAGGTAAGCTGCTGTAACTTGATTGTTGGTGGCTTCTGCCACGACAACAACGATACCGCAGTCATCGAAACAATTATTCTCACAAGCCATGTTTTCGAGCTCTGAGACATCAATTGGTGAAAGTTGAAAGGACTTGTCCTAAAATCAAGCCTGCACCATAAGAAACAACGGTGTCATCAAATTATGGCTAAGGATATGGTTCAATGGCTGGCATTGCCACTGGAAGGCCTAGTGACCGAGGACTAAATAATCCTCGTCAACATCGAATCCAGACCAAAATGGGAAACTTGAAATATTGCTATCACTCGTGTTACTATTGGTCTATGAACCCTTTTAATTTGCAGCAAGATACGAAAACAAAAAGCCTGTAACCCAGGCATATCAAAAGTCCCGATAGCTCCCACTAATCACCATCATGCGTAGGTGTGGGACCGATCAGAGGCCTCGTCTTTATTTGCTAGCCAGCTCTTCAACCAGTGCCTGAACACGGTCAAGAGTGCCCTGGGGGCTTCCGGCCTCGGCAACCAGAATCTTGCCCTCCTTGCTAATGACAAAAACACCGCGCGTCGTTCCCTTGGGAGCCTTCTTGAGACCGATGGCCTTGATGAGTGTCGCCTTGGGGTCGCATAGCAGTGTGTAAGGGAGCTTTTGCTTCTCCTTGAAGGTTGTGTTGGCTTTGGGGGAGTCGGCGCTGAGACCGTAGATGGCAAGGCCGTCCTTGGTGAGAGGCTCATAAGAGTCGCGGAAGAAGCAGACTTGCTTGGTGCCTGCGGAAGAGTCAGATGGATATTCGGATGAGAAGGCTTTGTCAACTTACAGCCAGGAGTAGATGCCTTGGGGTAAGTGAAGAGGACGACACCAGACTTGCTCTCATCAACAAGCTTCTTCAATGTGGTCTTTTCACCATCATTGGTCTCTATCTCGCCCCCAAAGCCATCAAGGTCCACAACATCGCCAACCTTGGGCTTGCCACCGGACTTCTTGGACTCATCCGCCTTAGGTTCCTCAGCCTTGGGCTCTTCCTCAGTCTTCTCCTCCTCCTTAGCCTCCTCAGGCTCTTCCTTCTTCTCTGTGACCTTGGCAGCGGCCTCCTTCACCTTGGCAGCCGCTTTGGGAACCTTGGTAGTTGACTTTCTCTTCACAGGAGGAGGGGGAGGGGCAGTAGACGCCTTGCGCTTGCGAAGTTCCATAGGCATGGTGATATGTGGATGAAGCGAGAGGATTTATGCAGTTTGCGATAATGCGATGCGATGCGCTGAATGCAACGAATGAAGAGCAATGCTGTATCCTGCAGAGCTCGCAGATGAATTTGTGATTAAAACCACGGCGCGAAGAGTACGAAACGCGTAAAGAAAAGGCGGATGAAGGAGACAAAAACAAAAGATGAGGTTGGGCGCTTGGGGGAAATGGGACTGCCCGTCCGTCGCAGTCGCATTCGAATGAGGTGCCTCACCCCGGTTTGGGAGGTCTCGTCTGGGGACCAATAGAGGCTGTTCCAGGTCCTCTCAAGCTTCCGGGAGCTTGGACCACAAGCTGCTCGGCAGCGGATGACGCACGGGCCATGCCTTTTCGCTTAGATGATTGATAGTGGAGACTCTCTGTTCTGCGATTGCGGAGCTGAAAAAAAGACGGTTGAAGAGATGCATCAATTGAAGTTATGCTTTTACTGCGCACCAATAGAATACCTGCCGAAATCATCCGTTTACTTCCAATAAGATGAGATGAGACGTTCACCATTTACCTTCACCTTTAAATTATAATGCCAAGACTTATAATATGAATCCCCGAGTAAGTCTGTTTTATGCAAATTGAAGAAGCTTTGTGCTAACTCAAAATCTACAGAATTTTATGGCCCCAGGGGCTGCCTTCACTATGGCATGTGTACTGCTCGTGTGAGTAAAAGAAAGTGGCGTGTTCTTCAGAAGTGAAGATATCCCAACATTTTTTTATAGAAATATATCCAAAAGACTCCTGACATGATCAGTAATCTGATAATTTACAGATACACCCGCTCATCCATTCACTCCGCTCGAGACCAAGCAGTACGTTCCTCCACTTAGCTTCATCAACGTCAACTAACAGAACCCCTTGACAGAGATCCTCGAAACTACCAGGGAATGGAGAACATGCACCAAGACGTGGTTCATCATGAATGTGGAGCAGAGTAACTTGTAGCATACATCGGCGTATAGGAAGCAAATTGATTACCCCCTGTCACTAGACCTGAGCGTCAATCCTTCTGCAAAGCATATGAATTTGAACGTATAGTATTTTTATGATTTGTTGTCTAGTTTCTCAAACATACATCATGAAACAAACTCCATTTGAATGCCTGCGCTGCACCGATTTCGCCATGCCTCGACTCATCAGCCCCTTAATGCGACTCAGAAAGTCAAGCTCTCTCTGCCCTTCAGGTAAGATAAGAAAGGGGTCGTGCAGCCATATGCGCCTGCTGTATACATTCCTCTGTGTATATGAAAAATGGAAATGATAGGAACCAAGTCGCCGTAACGTTCGCCACGTATGTCCCACTGTGAACCAGAAAATTGTCTAAGCCTCCAGCCGACTAAGGGTATCTCAGCCTTGCCCCATCTCCTAATCCTATACCTTCTGTGAATCCATGTGTACATTCCTTCGCCAAGGGCCGTTCAACTCCTATGATTCTGACGTTTTGCCCAAACTCAGGACCGTTGTTGAGTATTTATGACTCCGCCGTAGGGTCTAGCAATAAATGGCGTGCCTCAGCCCTGGCATGGTATAATTGCCTCATGACATATTCATAAGTCAGCATCGTGACCGTTGCTGCTGGAACAGCCCGCATCATATTAGTACCAAGACCAGCATAGAACGCTCGCCAACCTTCCTCAGCTAGAATGGTTCGAAAGGTATGGACGACGCCCTGATACTTAGGCTTCTCCACGGGGGCCCTACTCCTGGGGCCTGAACTCGTCACACCCATCCCTTGAACGAACTCTTCGCCGGCAAGTGGGCGCCGTTGGGTTTGAAGACGGGTTCGGATGACTTCGTGAGGGTATGTGGCAGTACTGGCGAGAATCTTGGATAGAATCGAGGCCCCCAATATTCCGAAAACATGAGATTTATCATCTCCCTCATTCGATTCGCCCATTCCTTGACCGGTAAACTTGGTCTTCAAGTACTCGTAGGTCGGGAACTGCACAGCAACATGTGTTAAACCGAGGAGTGCTGGTGTTAAGCCTGAATAAAATGAAATGAGGCCTTCTGAAGTGTACATCTTGCGAGCTGCATCTAGCGTTGATCGGTAATGCCAGTCGTGCAGTGTCGGCCGTGCTGTTGGTGTGCCCACAGCTTTCGGGTAGTACGTAGAGTGGTGGTCTTGTGTATTGTGGCGGATATTGCTCTGTGACATGAGCCGAGTTTTGATGACCCATATTGGGTTGGTGACGATTGTACTGCTGGCGCCTGCTACGATAGACGACCAAAAGTTGACTATGTGACTGTTGTCTGTTTGGTGAAAAAAAGGTCAATATGCCACCCTCACCATTGGACCATGCGCACTTACCAGAATGCTGTGATATATACCCCTTGCTCTTGTTATAAACAGTAAACCATACAGCCCATGTTGGCAAATAACCCATTACAATAGGCCCCAGACCGCGGTAGAGGCCTCTAATACCTTCCTCTCTCCATATGACCTTTGCTGAACCAACGAGACCGTTGTATAACTTGGGGTGGCCGACATGCCGTCCCTTATTCAAGGCAGCGTAGCCGCCCTGCGCCTGGAGTTTGGTCTTGATGACGTCGAGAGGGCATGTCACGACACCTGATGTGAAACCACCCACTGCGCCGGCGACAGCGTTGAACTGGGTATCTGAGGCGTTGAGTGCCCATCGGTGTAAAGGGGTGACCGTCGTGGAGTGCATTGGAGCGTCGGAGGATGCGTAACCGTAGGATGATGCAGCATAGTCTGAAGACGGCGACTGGGCAGCTTCGGGAGGGACCTGGTCAGTTGACGACATCCCAGTCGTCCTTTGTCAAGATTTGTCTGTCACTGGTCGTATTTTTGATAACTCGATGCGTGCGATATGGACTCGAGAATGAAATGTGACAGAGTTATTATCTGCCGTTATCGCTCAATCGTGTACACTATCCCGGGCGCTCGTCCTCAGATTCGTCTCGACTCGATATATCTTTGTCTCCCGGTCCGGCGCAGACGTCAAGCTGATGTATTTCGGGAGCCGGGATCAACCCTACGACAAGTCCTACGGGCCGTAGATTGTTCGCAACCTAGTATTCCGCTATCACAGTGGTCCCTCAATGTCCCAACCCGATTCCGCCCCCAAAAAATCAAAAAGTTCCGCCTGTCGAGAGGAACTGACGTTTGCTGCTATTGGAACCTCGCAGCCGGTACGAAGGTACTGCGGGGGAACGCTCCCACGCGCCGTGACCGACCGCTTCCCGCTCAGCGAATGGCGCCGGCCATTGACTTATAAACGCAAAAAAAGCGATAGCCTGGGGACCGGAGAAACCGGTGAGAGTTGGAGGCTGACGCTGAGAGTGAGGGCAGAAAAAGGACGAAAAAAGAGGTTGGGACGATAGAGAGAAAAGAGTTGTATGAAGTTGGAATAAGTGAGAGGAAGTAGAGGGAAGGAGAATCAAGTTTCCCCGATGGCGAAACGGAGCGGATGGAGAAAGCAGCGCGGGCGACGGCGGAGGGAACGACAGGGCCTGCACTGCACGGGGCGGGCGGTTGATCAACTGGAGGACGCCTAGATGCACTAAAACCCACTATAACTGCACCACAATAGCACCTGCAGGGTTTGATTCTGTGTTTTTTTGTTGATATGGAGTGCGCTGAATGCTTGTTCAACAAAATCCCGAACTATTATTCCAGGGCAGAAAACGCTATCATATTGGTTATCTTGCAGAATTCCTCTTCTAATCCGGACTTGTCATCTTTTTTTTGCACCGCTGCAAGCCGGTATTAGCGGAGACAATAGATAACTCAACAGTCGAAATGAAAATGACGCAGTGTGAACTAGCAGACACTAGAGAAAAATAGATACTCGTGGGTTTGACTAAAAAGGAACCCCACTCATAGAGTGGGCGGCAAAATTCTGGGACAAGGGCAAAATTCTGGGACAGCTGATGGGTTAGAAATAGGTGGGGGAAATCAGGAAATCTCTGGCTTACACTTCTAATTTTATCGCAATCTATTCGAAATTTCTGCTGTGACTCAATTGAAAAGTATTGAAGCTGTCGCCAAAAGTATTTTATCATGCGAGGCATATTTGCGGTGGTGTTGCGGCCGAAATTGTGAACCTTGACTGCGGGCCAGTCCAGCCCCGTTTCCTCGCCCCACGATGCCTTCCCCTCTGCCTCTGATCTGGCCGCCAACAGCACAAGGGATATCGATCTATTATTGTGTGTGCCTTTGGGGGTGTAATGTATTCATGATTCTGTGATAAGTGGAAGAAAAATTGGTCTCGAAGCTGGGTAAAGGAGCAGGAAGAGGCGGCAACTCGGGCTCCTCGATATCCTGTGACAGATCAACAAAATCAGGGCCTTCTTCATCGATTTCTG